>NW_026294750.1:1200000-1800000 GCF_026119805.1 Tympanuchus pallidicinctus | reverse complement strand
GGCCGGGGCCTAACGGGTCTGCGGGTGCTGCGAGCCGCGCTCGGCCTGGGGCTGAGCTGTGCTGAGCTGTCCTGACCGCACAGCACCGCGGCTCTAAGATGGGCACCGTGCTGGCAGGCAGCGCTGGATGTTCCCCTACAAACAGGAGGGGAATCAACTCTTGGGAAGGGGAGATAACAGCAGGACAAGGGGAAATGGTTTGGAGTTGAGGGAGGGAAGATTGAGGTTGGATGTCAGGGGGAAGTTCTTTGCTATGAGAGTGGTGAGGTGCTGGAACAGCTGCCCAGAGAGGCTGTGATGCCCCGTCCATCCCTGGAGGTGTTCAAGGCCAGGTTGGATGGGGCCCTGGGCAGCCTGGGCTGCTATGAAATGTGGAGGTTGGTGGCCCTGCGTGTGGCGGGGGGTTGGAGCTTCGTGATCCTTGAGGTCCCTTCCAACCCGGGCCATCCTGTGGTTCTGTTCTGCTGGGTGCCATGCTGGCTCTGAGCAGCGTTATGCAATCCCACATCTGCTGCAAACAACATTCAGTGCATTCTCTGTTGTGGCTTTCAGGATTTTGGCACGTGGAGCACATTGGGGGGGAGGGGGTGACATTTTTCTTTCCGTCTGACAGTTGTGGTGGTTCTGAATCTCAGCGAGCTGTGATGCATAAAAGCTGTTTAAAATGAATCAAAGCACATTTTTTCTCACATCACAAAGTCCCAGATGGATTTTCTCCCCATTGCTGTTCATTTCGCCCATTGCTGAGGACTGAAACGTTCCCTTTCTCATAACTGCCAGACCTCCAGTGATGCTGGCTGTGTGCTTTGGTTTTCCTTGCTGCTAGGAAAGCACCTTTGGAGCGCGTTGTCCTGATGAAAGCAGGCAGCTGTTAGTGCATCTTTCCTGCTAAATCACACGTGCTGTGTGGATGGCTGGAGGGTGATGGAGAATCAGGCACTTGGTGAATGCTGCTCTGTGTTGTAACGTTCAGAACTCACCCTGTGGGGTGTTGTCAGTTTTTGGCTTTTCCAGGGATGCTGTTTGGTTCTGGAAGGAGCAGCAGCCTTAGCTGTCAGTTTGTAGATCATGCTGTGCTTTTCACTGTGTGTTCATCCATCAGTGTGCTTCACCAGGACAGCAGTAATCAGGTGGAGATACGTCAGTGCCTCTCCAAGTATGAACCAGATACAAAATTTCTCCTAAGAAGACTACATGAAAAGCTTGTTAACAGCATCATCTCAGTTAACCATCACAGCATCTCCCTCCTTTAGTGAGAGAGCATCAGAAACACGGCTTACAGCTTTTTAGGTTGCATAAAATGCACGGTTTTTCTTAATTCCTGCATCCAGAATAACTTTTCTCTCTGTTCTGCAGGGATTTAAGTCACAATCATATCTTGTCATCCAACTGGAGCATGGATTTGTCTGCTCACACACTGCAAGAAGTGTAAGCATTTTTCACAATGATAAACTCAGCCTAATTGTAATTAGTGCTGCATACCGAGATAACTGGTCTGACTTGCAGAAATATGCAATACCAGTTAATTTAACATGGATGCTTTGCTGGCAGCGTGTTTTATGTAAAACTGATCTCATAAAAAGAAAACTTTCTCATAAAAGATGAGAGGATACTTGTGAAAAGAAACGAGACATTTCATAGAATCATAGAAGCACCAAGGTTGGAAAAGACCTAAAATCATCCAGTCCAACCGTTCACCTGTTACCAACAGCTCCCATTTGTTTTCACTCTGGCAAATTATGAGTTAAAGAGGAGTGATGGAGTGCAATAAAATGGTGGAAGCTGATGGGCCTCACTGTGAAGTTCTTCCAATTATTGGTATTTATGCAGTCTGCTTTGTCTGCTGATGTTAGTAAGATGAAATTGCTGAATGTTTGGTGATTGCATTTTCTGTGCATGTATGTGGAAGGGGTTTTCTCCTCTTAGTGTGAGTAAAGGTTGTTTTTTGCTTTAAGGAAAATGAATTACAATGAGCTGAGTGAAATTCCCTATTTTGGAGATACGACTTCCAATATCACCCTGCTCTCACTGTAAGTAACAGCTCGGCTGCTTTTTCCTTGTTCAGCAAATTCAGTGCTTTGGGGAATAGCAAGCACTCTTTGGAGAAGTAGGAATCAGTGAGACAACCGAGTCACCCTGAATTACCAATGAAGTGCAGTCAGGTACGGCAGGCAGCTTTGAAGGGGAGGGATTGGGTCTTGGAATGACAGTCCCACAAGGAACAGCCTGATTACAGACCCAGAATGTGAATCTGCTCATGTGTCAGAGCAGCACATAACTCTTGGATTTCCAGTATTGCTTTCAGAAGGAATGTTCTGAAGCTGTGCTGTGTTTCCAGTTTGGGAGGTGCACTGATGATGTGCAGCATCCTACAGCTGTTTCAGCTGTGCAGCACGAAGGATGGGACGTTTTGGGACTCATCTCTTGCTGGTGTTTTTCAGGGTGCACAATGCCATTCCAGAAATAAACGCTGAGCAGCTCCAAGTTTACCTTTCATTGGAAAACCTGGATCTGAGTTCCAATCTTATATCAGAAATTAAAGCTGCTTCTTTTCCACGGATGCAGCTGAAGTACCTGTAAGTATGTGCTCTGCTGTGCCCGGGGTTCCTGGCAGCAGTGTTGAACACCTCACCTGCTGTGTATTTCTGTCTTTATGTGGGATTTGAGCTGGCAGGAACAAACGTGCCTGAAATAAAGTGCTGTTCATAGCAGTTTGTCTTGCTTTTTCTCAGATAGAGTGGAGAGCAGCGCTGTCAGAGTGCTGGTACATCAGCCAGCAGGGACGTGGAGTCATTTCTGCTCCTTTGATGCAGATCCTTGTTGACGTTGTTTTAACCTCGCCTAAATGAAGTGTGGGCCTCTGGTTTTGTTCATGGAGTTCTCCGTGTTCTAAAAGGTTTCTTTTCCCTCTTCTCCCTTAGGAATCTGAGTAACAACAGAATCAGCACCCTGGAAGCAGGCTGCCTCGATAATTTATCTAGCTCTCTCATAGTGCTGAAGCTGAACAGAAATAGGATTAGTGTGATTCCACCAAAGATCTTCAAATTGCCTCACGTGCAGTTTCTGTAAGTCGTAGTCTTGAAAGCTCACAATGCATTTGTGTTCATTGTGATGTGTGTTCTTGATGATCAATTGTGCTTTAATATTTTGCTGTCTTCTTTATATAAGGGAACTGAAAAGGAACCGGATTAAAATTGTGGAAAGTCTTACATTCCAAGGCCTGGAGTCCCTGAAATCCTTAAAGATGCAGCGCAATGGGATTAGCAGACTCATGGATGGAGCATTCTTTGGCCTCAATAATATAGAGGAATTGTGAGTATACTTAGTGCTAGAATTTCTCCTAGGGACTTTTGGGGTGTGTGGAGGGGCAGAATATCCTCTTTGGCTTCCCTGACACCAGGGCTGTGCTGGAACAACGACGAGCATCACAGGATATGAGCTTATAGATCTGCATTTTCCCATTATGTTGGTGTGTCTGTTCACTCCAGAGGTGGAGGGATGCTGCCTTTCTGTGCCATGCAGAGTTAGCAAAAGTTTCTTGTTTTGTTTTGTTTTAAAGTGATGTTTTAGAGACTGTAATTTCAGTTCTGCTGGATTGCTGTTGCCATTGCTGTTATGATTGTTTTTTTAATATACTTTTGTTCATTCTTGGTTTCTATCAGATGAATATAATCATGCATTTCAGGTTCTATAAGGCCTAGTGTCAGTAAATCGTTCTGAGATCTACTTGGTAGACTTTGGGAAATAAATATTTCATTGATTATCTGTTTAGCAAATGTTTTTCCTTCTATTTTCCTTAGAGAACTGGAACATAATAACTTGACAGAAGTAAACAAGGGCTGGCTGTATGGGCTGCGGACACTGCAACAACTCTTCGTAAGCCAGAATGCCATTAACAAGATCAGCCCAGATGCATGGGAGTTCTGCCAAAGACTTGCTGAGCTGTAAGCCCTGGGCTGCTTTTCAGTGGGGATTTTGTAATGTTGCAAATAACATATTGGATAGCACAAATGCAGTGAGTTACTGGAGGAAGTACTTGAGTTCTTTGCTAAGCTTGTGTATTTTGGTTTTGTTTTTTTTTTTAATAAGTCTTCTGTTAGAAATTAAGATTCAGTACTTCATTGTTTGATGGTGTCATCACAATAAATCCCCTCCACATGCCTCTGAAGTGCTGTTCAATGCTTCCAGAGACCTGTCGTACAACCAGCTAACTCGCCTCAGGGAATCTGCCTTCGTGGGACTTGGTTTGCTGGAGAAACTGAACTTGGGAGACAATCGGATCAGTCACATTGCTGATGGTGTCTTCAGAGGTCTGACAAACCTTCGAACCCTGTGAGTGCAGAGCATTTCTGACAACCTCATTTTAAACTTTCTGGAAGTGAAGGTGCTGAGCTTTGCTCTCAGCAAGTCTGAGGTCGGTGTTTTGCTGTCCTGCCTTCAGATACAACAGGGCAGATCATCACTGGGTGTGCTGAGATGACAGAACCTCGGCATAGCTAACACAAACCAACCATTTTAGTGGTGCTAATGAGCAGTGACTTGATGACCTTGAGCTCTCGGTTGCATGCCATGCCAGGTGTGAGGAGGTGCAGACAGCTTGCAAAATGCCAGCCTGGACCTCTCTTTATTCCAGGTGTTGTTCTTAGGCTTGGAACCTGCTGGCTGCTGTGTGCGTGCAGGAGTCACAGCACAGCATATAGGAGAGCTGTAGGATTACTCCTTTCCATCAGAGGCTCAGCTCTGCTTTTGCCAGGACCTTTGTCACCAGCTGAAGCTGTTCAATACTGTTGACAGGACCCAAGGATTAATTAAAAAAACAACCACAAACCTCAAGTAGATCCAAACTCTTACGATCATCCTAAACAATGATAGTTGAGGAAAGAGTGAAAGTTTATAACCCCTCTGTCAGTTCATTAAATAAATGCTTAAATAAGCAAACTTAGCAGAGAAATTTATGTAAGCAGTCATATTCTGTTAACCTTACTGCAACCTTTTAATGAAATAATTAGAACTAATTTCTTAGATTTAGAGTAGCATGAAAGAAGAACAAGAGCAGATTAATTAGTCGGTTTTCTCGGGCTCCTCAGGGGCGAGGAACAGCTGAAAGGGTGCAGTCTGCTTCAGGCTGGAATTTGCAGGACAGCAGCTCCAAGCATTCGTGCCCAACCAAGCAGAAGGAGCAAACTCCTCCTCTCACACAATGAGGGGCTTTTCTTTTGGGCTGCTCACTCATTTTACTGAGCAGTTGAAGTAGTGGAGTGTGAAAACACTTCAAACAAGAGATACTGTGCTGCTGTCAGATTGCTTCCATTGTTGCTTGTGTATGATTTGTTTCAGTGCTGAGACTGGCACAAGTGTTTGTGTGTTCAGCCCCTGCCACCCTTCTGCACGGTCGCTTCGGTGACCAGGAACAAACTCAGATCTGTATGTAAAGCAAAGGTACCAGGAGCACAGTGAGATTAAAGGTGTATTGAGGAGCAGCCCTGAAGTTTGAGAGTTTAGAACTTGGAAACATTAATTGCTTCTTTAATACTGTAACTTGGCACTGCTGCTGCTCTGGCACTCAGAATATAAAATTCTGAAGCAGACCTGGAGAGAATTCAAGGAAATAGTTCAAATCCTAAGAATTAGCAACTTGGGAATGCGTTTGGCATATTACTCATCTAGTTGTTTTTATCATTAGATCATATCTGTATCCAGTACATTAAACTGAACACATTCCAAAGAGGAAAATATCTTAATGTCAGCAACTGCTCAGGCTGCACTGGAGTCCCTGGGATGCACGAATGGTGGAATCACAAGCACTGTTATTTTTGTCCTGAACTTTAAAGTACACCTGTAGCAGAAATGCCTCACGCAGGGTATTGAGGACAAGGCTTCTGTCATTCAAAGTGAGAAAGTGTGATACCCCTGTCAGCATCCTGGAGATTGATCCTGGTCTCTTCCAGAGCATTAATCCACACGTTTACAACCCCCCCCAAGGGAATATGGATGCTGCCTTTTTCCACCCTTAGCAAAAGGAGAGTAGCATTATATGAGATGATGCACACAACTGTGCCTAGTTAGCATTCTGTGTCACAGCTTCTTTGGAGGGTCCATCGAGCTGAGGCATGTAGTCATATCTGGTAAGGTGCAATATAAACTGTTTTTCATCTGTTTATCTTCCTTTGAACACTTCTGTCTGCAAATTCTTCTGTGCACAGTGGTTTTAAGGCACGAAGTTTTGGCTTTATCAGTAGAAACTCTTTGTTTAGTCCATGCCATTCTGCCTGAAAACCTCTGAATTTATTTCACCTTCTCTCTAAAAAGCATTTGATCCTTCCAAGCCTGTTCTGCTCTATTGCTTTCACTGCTTAGACCACACTGTTCAGTGTGAGGGGCAGAGGAGCTGTGCAGAGATGGAACAGAAATCCCATTAGCTTGTAACAGGATCTGTGAGCAGAATATCAACTTCAGTCTGAAAATCTACTACTTTGTGCCTGGCAGCCTTGCTCCATAACCTGTGTGTAATCTCTCAGTATGCTAATGCTGTTTTAAGCCTGTTACTCAGGGAGGTTAATGCTGCAGTGCATTGGTTAACTCGCTTGCATGAACCAGCTTGCTGCAGGAGCCTCTCCCAGCTCCTGGTGAATGGTCCATCACGTGAGTGCTGCTCGTCAGGCTGGGTCTTTCCTTAAATACCACATCAAGAAATCACACTTCAGAATTCATTTGTGGTTCTGTCTGAGGCGCTGATCTCCAACAGATCTGTTTTCCCTCGCGTCTCTCAAGTTGGATGTTCTGATAAATACAGATCTATGAAAGTTCTGAGACCTTCCAGGTGATGCTGTCCCATGGAATCACAGAACACCCCAGGCTGAAGGGGACCCATGGGAGTCATCACATCTGACTCCAGGCTCCACACAGGGCTGCCTAGAAATCCCAACGTGTGTCTTAAGAGCGTTTTCCAAACGCTTCTTGACCTCCAGCAGGCCTGGTGCTGTGACCACTTTCCTGGGGGGTCTGTTCCAATGGCTGACCCAGAACACCTTTCCCAGGCAGTAATATAACAGTTTTCTTCCATAGCCAACACTAGCAGTGGTCGTGATGATGTTGCAAGGTTTGTAAGAAGATTTTTCTGCTCCTGCAGGGACCTGGGGAACAATGAGATCTCCTGGGCCATAGAGGATGCGAATGAAGCATTTGTGGGACTCAGCAGGCTGGATAAACTGTATGTATTCCAAAACATCAGAGACAGTGCTTCAGAAGCAAACAAAAGAGGGAAAATGCAAAATATAGAGTAATTGTGAATGGCAGAAAGCCTTTCTGGTTGGCAGCTGAGTTTCCCCTTCTATGCTAGGACAACTCAGTGTAGATTTGGGTTCCGTGTTCGTGACCACTGAGTCTGTGTAGTGCTGGATCATTTTGCAGGACCAGTTTGAAGAAGTCATTTGGCTTGAAGAAGGCATTTGAATGCAGCTGTTACTGAATAGCTCACTCGTGCTGTGTGGTGACTGTCACTCTTTGTGCCTTAGTTTGGGAAAAACTTACTATTTCTCTGAAGGAAGGGGGGAAAAAAAAGTATTGTTGAGCAAATACGAAACAGCATTCAATTATCAGCTTTTCAGTACTTTGGCACTCTGTTCAGTGCTGTGTGCTTTGTAGGAAAACAAAGCATTCTGTGGAGCTGCAAACACTGCTTGTGACAAACAGCATAAGTGTGCAGCCTCAGGAGCTGATGTGGCTGTGGCAGATTAGGAGCTTGTTGCTCCCTCCCAAGAACTGTTCCCTTCTGCTGGTTTAATTTTCTTCTGGCCCATCTCAAAGGTAGAAAAGAAAAATACTATCCTTAAGAAAATTAAATGATTGAATACTACTTTTTTGAGCTTAAACTGTCCTAGAATGAAGAAAACCTTTGTTAAACATCTTAGGGAACTTTGGGTCTTATTTATGAGCTCGTCTTGAGATTGACTGCTTTCTGGGCTTGGTACTTGTGTTGCAGAATCTTACAAGGAAATCAGATTAAATCAATTACGAAGAAAGCATTCTCTGGTCTTGAAGGACTTGAACATCTGTAAGTACTTTGCTCTGTAGAACTCCTAGTTGTTTATTGCTTTCAATTTTGTATTCTCTCTCAAGTTTACAGTGATTTAACTGAAGGTAGCGTGTGAAATCATTCCCACCCGTTGTTGTTCCTTGCAGAGATTTAAGCAACAACGCAGTAATGTCCATCCAAGAAAATGCATTTGCCCAGGCTCAACTGAAGGAGCTGTAAGTCTATGACAGTTCTTTACAGTTCTTACAATTCTTCCTTTTGTAAAGACTCCATCAGCCGTTGTGGAACTGACTGATGTACATCCCACTCCCATAACAGAAGAGTTGAAGTTCTTGTAACTTACCTGCTCAAAGTCCCTGGCACTACACTAAGCTTGATTTAGGGCTTGAGAAAATCTGCACCTCCGTTTCCTGAGTTATAGTCAGAATTGCTGATCTGTATTTATGAATAAATTGTTCACCAGGATTTTTGGGGCAGGGGGGAGGTTATCAAAACATACATTTTGTCATCTCCTTTTTCAGGCTAGGGAAAGACCTTAAAATTCACAGCTAGGCAGAAGATTTTAGATGCTCAGTGGATGCTTAAGCTGCTATAGAGCTTCTTGTCTTGTGAAGTATGATGACATGAAGTGACCTTTGCACCCAAGGCTAATCCCAGTGTAACACAGTTGTCTCTATGAGATAAAGTCTCTGAATATCATGTAATCTGTTTTAAAACTGCTATCTGGTTAGCATTGGCCATATGGACTGTTAGTCTGCAAGGTCTGCTAGTCTGAGGAAGGTGAGGAGAAGCACACTTACGTGTGAGCATAAAAGAATGCTGTAAATCTTACAGCTTCTGGAAGTATGTGCTTTAAAATTGTTCTTCTGGGTGAAATGCACGACCTTTGATCACATTGTGTTTTGCCTTTCTTCTGCAGGGTTTTGAACACCAGCAGCTTGCTCTGTGATTGCCAGCTGAAGTGGCTGCCACAGTGGCTCGCTGACAGTCGCTTCCAGCAGGCTGTGAACGTCAGCTGTGCTCACCCTGAGTGGCTGGCAGGGCAGAGCCTGTTCAGCGTGGAGCCCGATGACTTCGTCTGCGGTTTGTGTTTTTAATTCCTGTTGACATCAAAACGTAGCAATGCAGATCTGTGCAGGTGTCTTCCTGAAACCAGGCTGCAGCACTGCTGGAGGTGCTTGGTCTGTGTCATTCTGTGAGACTGCTTTGTTTTTCATTCAGATTACTGTTTGAAAACTGATTGTGTTTCCGTTTCTCCTGTGTGTGAATGAATGCCTTTTGCTTTACAAGAGGTGTTTGGCTCTTTCTTGTTTGCTCCTCTCCATACCAGCAAGGCCAGGACAGTTAATGCTCTGACGTAATTTCTGATGCTCAGAATCTGTAACGTTTATCTGGTCTCTGTGCTGCCACAGTTTCAGACATGAGCCTGTTTATTTCTGTAACCAAACTGTGAAATGGAAAACTGAGAGACTGCCCACAGTCATGTGTGAAGTCTGCGGCAGAGCTGGAAATAGTCTGCTCTTCTGTTATCCAGTAGTCTAACAAGTGTTGCTTTTGCATACATAATTCTTTAATTGTTTTGGTGGTAAAGGAAACAATAATCACCATGTAGGCACAAACATCTGCTTCTCCGTTCTGATGTTACCAACGTTGAGTGCTGTGTGCCTGTGAGGCTGTCTCTGCTGTAATAAGAGGTGTCAAAATAACTGTTCAGCTGAGATCATGTAAACTTCTTGCAGTGCTTTGTGTTTGTGTAACTTAAAGGCTTTTCAGGATATTAAACTGCCTGAAAATAAATCTGCTCCTCGTGAGCAAACCCAGCTCTTCAGCTGAGCATGCAATCTAAATAGGGCGAGTTCCAGAAGGCTGTGGAAAGGAAAGGGCTGCTCGAGTCCGTGATTCTGCACTGATTGTTCTCTGCTTCTTCTGCACTCCTACCTGTGGTTCTAATCCTCTTTCACAGCTTGATTTCTAAATAAAAGCAACTAAATACGTGCCTCCCAAGCAGGACATCTGTTCCTGCAGCTTTCATTCTGCTTACTGTGTTTCGAATGAGTTTTCTTGCAATATTAATTGCACGTGGAAGAGGAGAGTAGCTAATCGTGCTGCTTTCATTTCCAGATAATTTCCCTAAGCCACAGATACGAGTGCATCCTGAGACCACGATTGCTCTGCGTGGCATGAATGTGACTCTGACCTGCACTGCTGTGAGCAGCAGCGATTCCCCCATGTCCACTGCGTGGCGTAAGGACAGCGAAGTGCTGTATGATGCAGAGGTTGAGAATTTTGCCAGGTATCAGCAGCAGAATGGTGACATTGTTGAGTACACCACTGTCCTCCACCTTTTCAATGTGAATTTCACCGATGAGGGAAAATATCAGTGCATCGTCACCAATCACTTTGGTTCCAACTATTCTGACAAAGCCAAGCTGACTGTTAATGGTAAGTGATAATGGTAACGTAGAAGAAACATCTGAGGTTAAAAGTGGAGCAGGTCTGATTCTGACCCTTTCTTTTTTGATTTGTAACATCTATTAGGATTTCTGAGTTCCCAATTAGAGCAGGCCCAAAGTAGCAGTGATGTCTTGCTGGAACTTAGATGTATCAAATACCTTTTAATAAAGCAGGAAAGAAGTAATGTTAGTGGAAGGCTTTCTGTTCATTTCTGGAAAGGGGCAGGTATGAAAGCACGGGAGATTTTAGCTCAGTTAGTTGTTGATCTGTCTGTGTGGAAGTAAAGTCTCTTAACTAAAAGCTCCCTCTGCTGTCCCTTCATTAACTAAGCACCTTGCCCTAGAGAAGACTGAACAAAAAAAAATTACTTGTGGTACTGGAAACAAACTCTGAAAAATCATTTCATGAGTTTCTTTGTTATCTATCTATCTATCTATATGTATATATATTTTTTTTTAAAGCCAAAATGAAGGGTTCCTATTATTTTGACTTCAGAGAAGGGCGTTGGGAAGGCAGCATTCGCATCAGCTAGCAAACCACTGTTCCCTGTTATGCTGGAGAGCAGAGGTGCACGTGCTCTTTCTTTTGGTTCCATAGAACAGATAATGCAGACTTCAACTTCGGAAGTGGAAGTTCACCTTCCCTGTTACCAAGGAAGAGAGAATGGCTTGGGTTGGAAGGAACCTCAGGGATCCAGTTCCAAATCCCTGCCACAGGCAGGATTGCCAGGAGCTGGATCAAGTACTCAGTCAGTTGCTCAGGCCTCCATCCATCCTGGCCTCGAATGCCTCCAGGGATGGGGCATCCACAGCCTCTGGCAACCTGTTGCAGCCCCTCACCACACTGTCAGTGAAAATCTCCCCCTCTTTTAGTTTAAAACCATTCTCCTCTGTCCTTCCAGTCTAAAAAGTTGATTTCCTTTCTGTTCATAATGTCCCTTTAAATACCAGAAGGCCACAATGAGGTCTCCCTGCAGCCTTCTCTCCTCCACACTGGCCCAGCTCCTTCAGCCTGTCTTTTCCCCATGAAATGTCCTACAGATCTTAAATAAACACCACAGATACCATACTGAGGTACTGTATTTAAATTTGAAGGCTAGGCTTTTAGAAACGACCACAGAAAGTTAGTGAGGTTCTTCAGAAGGCTCTCCTTTGAACAGGAAGAAGTAAAGGTGCATTTGCAGATTTGTTTATTTTCAGCTATTCTGTGCTGCAGCGCTTTTGCTGCTTTTTCTTTCTCTTTTCTTTTTTTCCCCTGCTGCTGAAAATAGCAAAGCTTTAATGTCTGTCTTGATCCAGAGCTGCCTTCCTTCCTGAAGACCCCCATGGATCTCACCATCCGCACTGGGGCGATGGCCCGACTGGAGTGTGCTGCAGAGGGCCACCCCACCCCTCAGATCTCCTGGCAGAAAGATGGTGGCACAGACTTCCCTGCTGCACGAGAGAGGAGAATGCACGTCATGCCTGAGGACGACGTGTTCTTTATTGCAAATGTGAAAATAGAAGACATGGGCATCTATAGCTGTATGGCACAAAACGCTGCTGGGGGTTTGTCAGCAAATGCTACACTGACTGTGTTAGGTAAGAGATGTGCTGGCATGGATCATTTAACTGAACTTGTGTGGTTTGTCTGTGAGTAGCAGGCTTAACTCCTGCAGAAAGAAGTTAAAATATGAAGGAAATGGTTTCTTCTACCTCTGGCTGAAGTTGGTATTCTATAACAAGGAAAAAGAGAAGACTTTTTTTTTTGCCCCTGTAGTTGCACCACAAACCTCCCTGTCCACCAAGCTTGAAATTTAAATATTCTGCCTCTGGAAGAACATCTCTAAGTGCTTGGCAGGGATTGGGGGTGTTTGAATACTGAATCCTATGCTTCATTGCAAAAGTTTGCATTCAGGTTGTAAGGCTGGACTTTTATATCATGGGATACGCAGTGGGGATGCACCGTGAAGTCATCTTACAGTTGTTCTGTTTGTTTTCTCCACTGCCACAGAAACTCCTTCCTTTATTAGACCCTTGGAAGACAGAACAGTGACCAGAGGTGAAACTGCAGTCCTGCAGTGCATAGCTGGTGGCAGCCCTGCCCCTCGCCTCAACTGGACTAAAGATGATGGACCTTTGGCTGTCACAGAGAGGCATTTTTTCGCTGCTGCCAATCAGCTCCTCATCATCGTGGACGCTGGGCTGGAGGATGCTGGAAAGTACACCTGCATCATGTCCAACACGCTGGGCACTGAGCGTGGGCACATTTACCTCAATGTGTTGGCTTCCCCCAACTGCGACTCGTCCCAAAGTGGCATCGTCCACGAGGAGGATGGTTGGACAACAGTAGGTGTTGTGATCATCGTCGTGGTTTGCTGCGTTGTGGGAACTTCCCTGGTGTGGGTTATTGTGATTTACCACATGAGAAGGAAGAGTGAAGATTACAGCATCACTAATACAGGTAGGGTACCACAGCACCGTGCTTCAGTCACGTTTCCAATCCAAAACGCAAAAGGTGAAATTTCTGGTTTTGTTACGGCTGAATAGGATGAAAGGTTTAAAGATTTCCTTCTAAAATCTCTTAAGGGATTCACCTCAGATTCACCTTCCAGGTGAAGAGGCAAGCATAGAATGATTTGTTTATTTATTAGATATCAGCAGTGCTGTTTTATTTCTTACACACTGAATTTGTTCTACGCTGAAGGAAAGTACAGAAGGTTTGGAAATGGATGTTTGAATTAAGTTAAGGTCTTTAGGACCTGTGTTGGGGCCCTGTTAGTTTTGAACTAACTATATGGAGTTGTCATCAATGACTTAAAGGTAACAGTGCCCTTAAGGTGCCTCCTCACCCTCGGCTGAATTCTGAAATTCTGTGTGCAGTTTTGTTAATGTGGCACTGAGCTCTTCATGACATCAGTGTGAATTCTGCCTTGCAGAGGAGATGAACCTACCTGCTGACATTCCCAGTTATTTATCCTCCCAAGGAACGCTGTCAGAGCCTCAGGAAGGATACAGTAACTCAGAGGCAGGAAGCCATCAGCAGCTCATGCCTCCAGCCAGTAGCTACGTGCACAAAAGCACAGATGGTAAGCAACGTCCTCACGTGTACTGCTTGCATTCAGCAGGTGCCAGGGCTGTAGTCCTCGTAGCTGGCAGCAGTGTTGCACAACGTAGGGCAGTGCTGCATGTTAACATCAAAGGTGACTTTTCTTAGAGAAGAATTGAGGTTGATCATAAAGCATCCATTGAATGTTTTGAGTTTGAAGCATCTCCTGTTTTTCTTTCAGTATTTACATTCTCTGATCAAAGCTGCTGCGTTCCATGCAGGTAATCTTTGGTCCAACAATATCTGGGCTCACATCTGCTCTGAGTGCTTTTGCATATAGATGTCACAACTGCCAACCTTCATGTCCCAGAGCAGAGCAGTTGCCTCCAGAGGCTTCTTGATTCAGGGTTTGAGATTTGCCCAGCAAGGCTGCATTGCCATTAGATCTCCTCTGTTGAGTGGAGCTCTGTGCTGCTCCTTTCCTTTGGCATCTGGAAAGTCAAGGATCACACTAAGCCATGAAAGTCGATGGAAATCAGGTGTTCTTGTCCCCTTGAGAGCATTTTATTTCCTTCCATTACTCAGGTGGCACAGCACCACTGGTGATCTGCTCAGACTGTTACGACAATGCAAACATCTACTCCAGGACACGAGAGTACTGTCCCTACACCTACATCACAGAGGAGGACCCCCTGGATCCAACTCTCCCTAATCTCATGGTGCAGATGCCCAAGGAAACATACCCAGCACACACCCAGCATGAGACCAGTGCTCTTGATAATGCTTATGGAGACAGAGACGTGTCTGTCTTCCTTACCAGTCACGACAGAATAAGTGAGAAGAAAATCTCTTCCCAGCAGATTAATGGTGAGCGTGTCCTTTTCCCTCTGAATGTTTTGTATTTTCTGATATTGCTGACCTTCCTTATGCTGCTTTCCACTGTTGATTCACTGCTAATTCTACAGACTCCATAGCTTGTGGAGTAGTTCATCTGTTGATGCACTGCTTGTTAGCAGAACCAGCCCTCAGTTTGCATGCAGTATGCAAGAGTTGAAGAGGACGATGTTACAAAAGCTGTGTTTCTCAGTGTGCAGTCCACCTCTTACAGCTTGTGGGATGGGATCCCTTCCACATCTGTTGGCCCAGATTTAAAACGTCACATAGGAAACACAGAGCCATCCTGTGTGAGCTGGGCTGAGTTTCAGCTTGCTCCGAAAGAATTATTTTTGTAAATTGATTGATTCTTCATGTGGACTTTTTTCCAGGTCGCCTTTGTAAAAATTCACACTGGAACTGTTTGTTATTTTTGTGTTACTGTGCCAAATATTGCTGAAATGAGAGGGCATCTAGCAAAGGGTGCCCTCAAAAACAGAGAGAGCAGCCTCAGGAGGAGGTTCTTGCTAAACAACACGACTCAGAAAAATCTAAGCCTTGTGTTTGCTGACCGTGAACCCACTCTGTTCATCTCCTGCTGTTTCTTTTTCAGAACCCTTCCAGCTTCCCCTGTGGGCAGTAAACAAAGACCTGCCGCTCTCCCACTCGCACTTTCTGCAGCAGCAATCGGCTCGTGAGGCCCCGCGACCTCTTCGAACTGAGGGGATCCTTGACAGTGAGAGGGAGGCTGCTTCACCCAGAGCCCTGCACAGGTTACGTGAGCAGAGCTTTGATTTTAATAGGACACGGAACATTCGCGACTACAGCGAAACCACGTAAGGCACGGGAATGGAGCCTTGGAAGCAAATCCCTATCAGCTGACTTGTATTTCTACCTCAGGACTAAACTCTAGGCCAAAGATGCTTTAAACGTGTGTCTGCAATTCCAGGCTGCCTGAGCTGAGGCAGGCGCACTGGCAGGAGGTGGCACTGCCCTTTTTGCTTGGATTCGTGTGTGCTGCAAGGTGGGACAGAACACGCAGTGATCAGTGACTGGCGTTACAGCACGGATCTTCTGATGTTGGGAACAGCCTTTGTGTTGGTGCATGCTTTGAAAATCTCTCAAGAATGCATAGCTATTTCACACCACATTGTCTGCTTGAAAACAAATGTTCAAGGCCTCCTCATGGAATTCCCCAGTAATTGTAAGCATAAAACTTTTGGCCAGCTTTTTGTTCCTCGGTCTGTTGGCAGGCGTTTGTTACCAGTCTCACTTTGGGGCTGTTTTTCCCTATGAAAAAACAAACTCTAGTTGTAAATAAAGTTACATTTATAAATATTTTGTACACACTAAGCATATAAATGCCTTGGCTGTAATGTAAATATATTTTTTATTATGCCAAAGTATGTATTATACTGTTGGTCTTGACAGCTGCATAGCAAGCTGTAATTTGTTTTGTGGGATTGAAAGCTCGGTTCTGAAGGGATAAAGATGACTTTGTTTTGGAAAGAAGTGAATTTACAACAGGTACGTAGTGAAACTGTGATACTGATGAATTTCATTGCTGCATGCATCTCTGTGTGCATTGAGCTTGGCTGACCTGCCTGCAGGCTGATCCGTTTCATTAGCAGAATTCCAAGTCTGACCCGTTCCTGTGGTGAGTCCTTAATTTCTATACTAGGCTGCCTGTCTTTTCCAGTAGAGCCTAAAGCCCAACAGGCCCTGCATTAACAGCTAGCCTGCTCCAGCCTCCAGTGCTGTCCAGCTTCTCAGGAGTTTCTGTAATAACAAACAAGTATGGTACACAAAACAGTTTTCATCTGCTAAAACAGCTGTAAGATGGGACCTCTGAGTGGTTTGGTTCAGAAGTTTGTCTGAACTTCTGTCTTTACAAAGCCTTTGTGTTGTGCATGTTGCAGGGAGGCACGTGTGCATCTTCCATAGCTGACAGCTAAACGAACTTCTGCAAGGAGTGCCCTGATAAAGGCATGGGGTGAGCTGGAAAAGCACGTGATGAATGCTGCACCAAATCCAGAATGGATTTTCTGTTTCCTCCGCGCTGCCAGGAAGCACATGGGCCTTTTCTTTCATAAAAGAGCAACGGGATTCTTGCTCTGTTAAACCCTATAAAGGTTCTGTAGGCCACAGCGTGGTCAAGATGTGAAGCATTTGACAGGTGAGCTGTTAAACAGCAGGAGAGCCACTATTGAAAATGCAGCCCTTGCTGGGACAAATAGAAGAAGTGCAGAAGCTTCGCAGGTTGCAGTGGGGGGTGTGTGACAAACTGAGGAGGAAGAGCATTGCAAAGACTTGTTCTGAGTTGTTGTGGGAAAACACATCTTTGTGTTTTGTGTGACGGCCCATCAGCGATGGGCTTTGAGCAGAACGTTGCGCTCAGAGCTCGGGGTTTTCTGTCTCTGCTCTGCTTTTTCCGAGCCATGGGCTCCAGACCGAGTGAGAGCAGCTGTGTGGTATGGCTACAAAGACAGAACCGTCCTGGGGCAGCCCAAGCTGTGGGTCGGGATTCCCACTGCTCCATTCCTGGACAGAGCGTGTGACTGAGGGCTGTGATGCAAAATCGCAGCTGAAAACTTTGGAGACTGGGGAATGGTTAAGTGAAAGAGCCAGGAAATGCTGGGAGAAATATTTTCCCACGTCTCTTTGGGCCTGAATAGTAGATGTATGTAAATGAGCAAATGTTACTGAGGGCTCTTACCTTTGTTTTGAAAGCAACGGCAGTTGCCTTGGTAGCCAGCAGCTTCAGTAGGAAGAGGACCTCATTGTCTTTGACCTTTGTATGAAGTGGGGAAGGAGGTGTGTTAAACTCGGCCTCTGACCTCTCAACTATTGTAAGGACTTACACATAACATACCAAGAATTGTGTGTTTGTTTCTTTCTGGTTTGGTTTTCTCCAGGCTTTTCCCTTCCAGACAGCATTGAAGACGTTGTGGTTATGCTCTATCCCAACTTGTTTCTGTTGCAGGAGCTGTCAGTTTAAATTCAAATGAGAAAGGTCAGGTCATAAAACTGCAGCAGCAGCACAGAGCTTCCTGTTGGACTGCTGGCTGCAGCTATTTGCACAGGCTGATGTGGCAGAGCTCTGCTCAGCACGAGCAGGAAAGCAGCATCCCTACTGCTGCTGCTTGGTCTGCCATCATCCTTTGGGACATGTTGAAGTTTTCCTTCCATCCCTCTTTGGGTTAAGCTAACACAGGTCTCAGCTCACTTGGTTTAAGTGGTGATGTTGGTGTGCACGAGGGGCACCCAGAGCTGGAGTGCTCTTAATGCACAGCTCTGCAGCACCACCAAATTCACACGAGGTTGGCAGGATGTGGTTAGCCAGGAGCAAAGCTTTAGCATCGTGCTGTCTGCACCAGGACAAGCTGAAGCCTGAGCTCTGAAATGCATTTAGGAGTTAAAGCTGCTCTGATTTCTAGAATAATTCACCCATAAAAGCTGCCATTGTGAATTAGGGTGCTTGAATCCTTGCAGCAATGCAATCTCTGTGAAGTCCATAAGCTGGTTGTGAATAGCTGAAGCTTGCAGGTAGGTGAAGGAAGGCCTGCACATGAAGATCAGGGGTTTCTTCCTTTCCTCCATGACGTGCAGGCAGTGCAGTGGCCGTTCTGATTTCAGTAAACAGTTTCTTCAATCAATGCCAAAGTATTCATGGTAGGGAATGGGGGGCTGTGTGATCAAAGCTGCTCTGCTTCCCTGTTGCTATTTCCTACTATTTTTTTTTCCTCACGTAAGAATGTATATTTTGTATAGGATGTGTAATATGTGTTTGTCTATTGTAACATACCTTCAATAAAATGCTATGTACACTGAGTATCCATTGTAATTTTCATTAGTTTGCAGATTAAATAATGTATTGTTACTGAATGATATTTAATTTTTATAGGGAGGAAAATAAAAGTCAACTTCATAAGTCAGTTTCAGGTGGGATTCTGATCTTTTTACTGTGGGTGTTACATCAGTCCTTTGCTGTAATGGTGGGAAGAACAGCTGGCATTAAGCCTGGCTCAGTCAGCTGGCACACGTGGCAGCAAAGTGATGCTGGCGCCGTGCAGCCCTTCCTCAGAGCGTTGCCCACCAGCTGCCATGCCTCCTACAAGCTGCTGTAAGTACTTTTTTCCCTCCTCCAAATACCTTTCCCTGTTCCTATCGCTGTAACTC
The DNA here is from genome assembly GCF_026119805.1 of Tympanuchus pallidicinctus. Classification (NCBI taxonomy): domain Eukaryota; kingdom Metazoa; phylum Chordata; class Aves; order Galliformes; family Phasianidae; genus Tympanuchus; species Tympanuchus pallidicinctus. The sequence continues at coordinate 1,781,432 of NW_026294750.1, read as the reverse complement.
TGTGTTCTGGCCAACACCTTGGCAGTTCCTGCCCTCTGTTTGGCACGCCTTCTCCATTTTACCTTGGCAGCAGCTGCTCGGTGGGGCTCAGCCCTGGGTCCCTGCGCAGCTCTGTGCTGCACGCACTGCGCCTGCCAGCACTGCTCCCCCAGGCAGAGCAGCATCACCTCTGTAGGACCTTCATGCAGCAGCCACAAAGCTGTATGTAAATGCGTGTTCCTTTGCTTTTTCAGCAGGAGTTAAAGGGCTGCCCTTTCCCTGCATGGAGGCTCTGGGCTTTGCGTGCCCCCTGACCCGGGTTCCTCGCTGCCCAGCTCTTACTGGGCACTGAGCACAGCTGCCTGCCTGCCCAGCTGCTGTGAGATGCATGCTGGTGTTTGTGAATTCACACAGTGTCTGCAGCATCCCCCGGAGATCAGCTCTTTGCACGCTCCTGTTTTCAACCCGCTGTCATTGCAGGAAGGCATCGGTGCTGTGAGGCTGCAGGGAGCAGTGGGACCCCACCTGTGCTGGGATCAGCTCAACACGGCGTGCAGGAAAAACCAGCTATCACCTCTCCTGGTGAGTTCAGCCCTCCCAGGTTCACCGTGCACATCCCAGCCCTGGCACGGTGTCAGAGAAGCAGAAGCTATTGAAGATAAGATCATGAATAGTTAATGCTCTCAGTTACCCAAGCATATTTAAAAATTAACACTGCAGCCTGGTTGAGATGAGATGAGAAAAAAAAAAAAAAAAAAAAAAAAAAAAAACAAAAAAACACAACCAAAAACTGGGTCATCAAAGGGAGGGGAAAACCAGAAAACAATTGCATCTATGCTTGGGCTTTGCTAACAACTGAGTTTTCGTGGAAGATCCCATCCCTTGCTTGCTCTCCCTCTGCACTTGGCAGTGCAGCAGCTCCCATCCTGGCCCTGCAGTGCTCCCAGCACAGCTCTGCCTTCCTCCGGTCAGGAGGTCAGTGTGGGTGTTAAGGAAAGCTCCTGCCCCAGGGGCTGGGCACAGCACAGGGCAGTTCCCTGCTTCCCCTCCTGCTGTGCTGCAGGGAGCAGTGGCAGGAGGAGCTGCGGTGGGATTCAATGTGGCAGAGAGCTGGCAAACCCACGGCTTCTCGTTATCCCCTGTTAGCCCTGCAGCTGGGCACAGGTCCATCCCGGGTTCCTCTCTGCAGGGAAATGGAGCATGATGATCACCACCACTTATCTCATTTTCTCCCCACGAGAAGCAATCGATCTGCACTGCAAAGGCTTTGTGCTGATTGATCCGTAAGTGTTTATGGGCAGGCAGGGACTTGCACCAAAGCTCTGTCTGCCCTTCTGCCTTCTCCAGCCTGCCTGCAGTGCTGCCCCCCCATGCCGGGGCCCGGCGTGGTTCCTGGGCTGCGCTCTGTGCCCTGTGCAGTGTGTCGCACTCACAGCCACATGGCTGCCCTGGGGTCTCTCTGTGAGTTCTCTCTCTCCCCACTGTGTTTTTCCACAGGTCCTGGCTGTATTTCGTGTCAGTGGGGCACTGCCAGGAGTGTGTGCTGTGCAGGGCTTTGGGTTCTGCCACGTAGAATCATAGAATCATAGAATCACCAAGGTTGGAAAAGACCTAAAAGATCACCCAGTCCAACCGTTCACCTATTCCCAATAGCTCCTACTAAACCATGTCCTACTTGCCCCACGTCCTAGCTGGGGCAGAGCAGAGCTGTGGGGCTCAGTGCAGACCCCAGGCTGTGACTTGCAGCTCTCACCTCCAGTTCAGCCCTTGGTGGAGGCAGATCTCCCCTAAATGAGATCCTCCTGAGCATAAGTCATGTGTAACACAGGGGATCGCTGCTCTGCTCCTTGCTTTGAGGGTTCCATTTCATACTGTGCTTAATGTCTCATCCAAAGACTTACGTGTGTAATTCATCCCAGCATTTAGAAAAATCCCCCGTATCCACGCTCAGATTCACTGCTGCTCTGGCTCTGCTCAGCGCTGAGTGCCATCGAGCGCTGCTGTGATTTGTGGGTTGCCAAAGGGGATCTCAGGATGCAGAAATAAATGTGCCCTGCTCGACGAATGGCGAGGAGCCCGCAGAGCCCTGGCAGCACTCAGCCCAGCCTGGCATTGCAGGCTGGATCCCTCCAAGAAATTTTAATTAACTTAAAACAAATGCGCAGGAAAGGGCCAGCCATTAGCTGCTATTGCTTCCTGAGTCTCATGTCTGCTAATTAACAGCGTGTCAGTGCAAACGGCCTACAGATAGCAAAGCACCGAATTTGCATTTAAATTAAAAACCATATTTTTAAAAAATAAAGGTTTCATCGCGCCCTGATTGTTTGTCTTTCCAGCATCCCCATCCTGCCTCCCCCCAACCCCAAGGGATGGGTGCTGCACAGGGGCACCTGGCTGCCCTCTGCCACGCTGCGCTGCCCAGCCTGACAGCTCTGATTTCTTTCTCCTGGTTAGAGAACATGAGGTTTTTGACAGCTGCCTTTGCCATTATTCTTCCCTTAATGCTGTTGTTGTTTTGCGTTACTGTCAAATCACATCTTATTAAAGTTCTTCCCATCCTGTCAGCAGCAGAGCTGAGGAGCGCGGATGCCTGCGTAATCTCCCGGCTCTGTCCGGGGAAATTGCTTTCCATTACTGATGGAGCAGTGCTGGAGGATGTGACCCAGCCACGCTGGGGGCTGCAGGCCCTGCCAGACCCCCACGGCTCTGCAGCAGCTCTGGCTCATGGGGCACAAAGGCCGGGAAGCGGGCGCTGCCAGGGCAGGGCATGCAGGGTGAGGGCAGCGTCCCGTGGATCCAGTGTCCCATTTCCAGATCAGATTCTGATCAGCTGTTGGGCTCTGGTTACTCTCTGTTCTCTGGGAACTGTCACACCTTTGCAAAGCCACTGACGCTTCCCACGGCTTGCTAAAAATTCCGTAGCACCAAAGCAGTTCTTCTGGCTTCGTTCAGCTCCTGCCAGCAGAGCACAGGGCATGGCGGGGAGCCCGCAGACCGGAGGCACCTCCTTGGTTTTGTGGCACAGGAATGTGGGCATTTCCCTTGAGCTCGTTCTGTAGCTGCTCAAAAGAGCTGGATTGCAGGGCCTGGGTCTGTGCCAGCCCTGGATGCTACTGCTGGTGCTGTGGGAGTGTCTCCTTCAGTTGTTTGCGTCCTAGGTCTGAGGGGACCATGGTGGCACAGTGTGGTGATGGATGGGGCTGGGATCTGCACACTCAGCAGCAGCCCAGCAAAGCGGGTTGGTTGGAAGTCACTGCAGCAAGCACAATGTTTTTGCTGATAAATCTTGTTTGTAGATCAGCTGCATGCCAGACTGGTAAATAATGCATCTTATAGATGAAAACACTGTTCAAATGAGGACTGGAAGAAGCAGCCCTGTGCTGCAGGCACAGCCGGTCCTGTGCAGCAGGGAGGGCAGGCGCAGCGGGACCTGGGAGCAGATTGCCTTCTGCTCTGCTTTCCTAATTGCCTTCGTAAGCTTTTGGTTCCCACAACATATTCCACGAGCTTCTCCCCGAAGCATAAATCAGGGAGAGGCTTTGGTGGGAACATGAAGGTATGAACTCAGAGCAGCAGGGGAAGCTGGAGGCTGCTCAGTCTGGTAGCCAGCTCAGCCCATTCCCAGCAGCGCTCAGCCGCACTGGAGCCCTCGCACAAAGCACACGTGCAGAAGGGGCTCCTTTGGGATGGCACAGCCCTGCCCTGCTCAGGAATGGGGCCCTTTGTTGGCAGCAGCCCCCAGCAGTTGGCAGCCCTGGTCGTGGGCTGGATGCTGTGTTTTGGGGAGCTTCATCATCCCTAGGAAGCTGGCAGTGCAGGTTCTGCCCATCTGCAGAGCTGTCCCTTCTGTGCAGGCTGGGGGGGGGGAGTTTGTCAGTGATTTATTTTGTGCTGTTATTGGAAGCGATCGCTGGTCAGCAAAGCGCCGGAAGGCAGAATGGAGCAGCCTGCAGATGGCTGGGAGAAAATGGGTTCGATTCCTTGAATGCTGCTAAATGGGTGGGGAATAGTTAAGGGCTGATTACAAATCTGAATGGTTTCCAGGAGGAAATAGCATGGGACAGTTAGGGTGCTCGTGGGCTGCTGTTACAAACCATGCTGTGCATGTTGGGCTCTGAGCACATCCTGGGGCCGGGCAGGCAATGCCCTGCTCCCATTCCCCCCATCTGGATCCTCCAGTTCAGCCTCTACATCCATGAGCTTCCAGCTGGGAAGGAGAGATGAGGTGTCCTTGCTGATGCTCGCCTTTGTTCTCGATTGCAGTGCTGGGACAGCAGCAGCAGCATTGCGGCACTGCAGGGTGAGCTGAGGTCCCTGCGGGGCTGCACTCTGTGAGCTGCTGTTGGGTGTTTTTCTTGCAGGCACTTTGCAGAGCAGTGCCACGAGGGGAAGGGGCAGCGTGCAGCCCAGCTGCATCCACCCAACAACGGTGGGCCCTCCTTGCTTTGGTTCGAGCTCCAAAACTGATATTCCACAAAGGTAATTTTCTGCTTCTCTGGCTCAGTTCTGTTCATCTTTCAGAGGGTAATTAGCATCACTTCAGTGTTCTTTTATGCCCAACTAATTGCACCTTGCTTAAGGAGTGAAAGTTAATGCCTCTCCATTTCGGTTAGCGCAGCAATATGTGATTAGGGATGAGGCCAGGCAGAAAAGTGAACCACGAGCAGCGCTGTCTGCCTGCTGGTCTGAGGCGTTCTGCCTGCACCAGGGGAGAGATTTCTCATCTCACATCTGAGATGCTCCTTATCAGCGATGCCCCAAGCACAGCGGCAGCACACAGCAGTCAGTGCATCATACAGGGCACTGCCACAGGAGAAGGGAAGGGCTGAGCATCACTGAGTGCCAGGCAACCTCCACAAGCCCAGCAGCCACCGCCTGGCATCTGGAGGCTTCTGGATGGGTGGCAGCAGTTCTGGTAGCATTGAGGATTGCAAAGTAAATACTTTGTCCATAAATCTTGTCTGCTTTAAAGTAGGTTATATTTTCAAAGCGCTTTAGTTCTTAGGAATTTAATATCGTGATGTCAGTTTTAAGACAAGTAATTGGATGCAGAGAAGGTTGTTACTGGAACCTGAGATTAAAGGCAGGATTTGCAGCGCTGTGCTGCGGGCTGATGGTGCTTTGCTCCTTGCAGGTGCAGCTGTGGGTCATTCACAGACAGCACTGCTGTGCAGAGCTGCCCCACTGCTGCTGTGCAGAGCTGTGTGCAGCCAAAGCAGAGGGCATCGCTGCAGCAGAAAAGCAATTGAAGCTCGCTGGCAACCCGTGCCCCACTTTGCGGTGCGGCCACACAGAGCCAGGAATCCTGCAGCCTTCTAAAGCCCTTTGCAGGGTTTGCTGGCTAAGAGCAGTGTTTGTTTGGGAGTTTGAAGCCTGCAGCCCCGACCTTGCTGTGACAGCAGCAGCCAGCAGGTGAGCAGGCTGCTGTGCCCGATGGAGACTGAGAGCCTATGGGCTTTGCTGTTCTAATTTGCTTATGACCCGGAGAATTAGTGAGGAGGATCTGCTATCCCGTGGTGCACTGATGGCTCCTGCAAGCCACGGGCTCCCAGGGGAAGGAGTGGTATTTATCAACCTTTCCTCTGCACACTTTATGTAACAGCACATTCCTCCAAATGTCCTCAGCGTGACCGCCTGCTCCTCTCTTTTGTTCATCCTGCAGTGTTTTACTTTCTATATTTCAAGGACCTGAGGAAGCAAAGCAAGGCACTGAAGCCCTCCCTGCACAGCCCTCCTGGGCAATGAAAGAGCAGCAAAGAGAGCTCTGAGTCCTGAGGTGCTGCTGCAGAATGAGGGCTGCAGTTCTCCATCTGCAGACGGTGCACATCTGAGTCCTTTGCACTGCTGCACAGCGTTTTGCACCCAGCAAATCCTGGAAGGTTTCCTTCCTTTCTTTCTTTCTTCTTTCCATGTGCAGGCCCTGTAAGCTCCCATACCTGGCTGCCGCTCTGTAAGGGCTTTTGTCTCCATTGCTTTCTTTTTTTCAGGGACCACGAGAGCCCGAGAGCGGCCGAGGTATCAATTGGTGCTCTGAGTTTTCCATTCCTATTATTAAAAGAAATTTTCCCATGAAATAATTCATGAATGGAAGAGATGGTAGAGAAACCGCTTGCACAGAGCAGCCCCTGCCTCTGTCTGCAGGCTCCTGCGAGCTGAGGGGGAGCTGCAAACGAGCACGAGGCAGTTTTATGCTTCTATTTGCCACTAGTGCTACTATGATCCGTGAGCCGTAACAGACAGATCTTTCCCAAAGCTGCAATAATAAATCATAAATATTTATGGTGCTTAATCACGAGGCGGCAGCAGCGCAGAAGCACCCGACCCAGTTCCAGCACCCGGGGTGTCGGTGCTCACAGGGTGCAGGGGCTCAGCCTGAGCCATGAGCACCCATCTGTGCTCTCCCCGCTTTGATGGGGCTGGGCCACGTGGAGCAGTCAGAAAACGAGCTTTGAAATCGACACCAACGGAGCATCTGCTGCAATGGAAACGGAGCGGCAGCGATGTGACAGCGAGGAGGAGGGTTCGCCTGAGAGCCGTTTCCTACTGGAGTGCTTGGCAGTCCTTCCCAGTCAGCATCTCACACACGTGTGCTCACTCAGAAAAGCCATGAGGGGCTCTTGCAATGTCAGCCCACTCCTCTGCAGGTCCCACTGAACGCACCATGGGCCGGGCGGCGCTGCTGCAGTGCTCCGGATCCCCACCTGCTGTCGTCACACCTGCACCAAGCACTGCGAGTTGTGCTGGTGCAAGCCAACACGCCGAGCCTGATTGAAGGCACCAGGCGGTGTTGGATGTGAACCTGCAGTTAATTGCGTCTTCTTGCTAAGAATAATTGAGTAGCCTAAGTTCTGAACTCCGTAATTGCATCCTAATGAACTGATGTGTCAATTCTGGCATCTTCTGGTACTGAATGGCCGCACCGCTCGCTTCTCAGGCACACAGGGGCAGAAGTGCCAACACACACTGTGTGCTGGAGGGGGGCTGCCCAGCCAGAAACTGGGCTGAGTGAGGAACAGAAACAGGAATGCCTATTGACTCCAGGAAATGGTTGGAAGTTGAGGGAGCAAAGATTGAGGTTGGATGTCAGGGAGAAGTTCTTTGCTATGAGAGTGGTGAGGTGCTGGAACAGCTGTCCAGAGAGGCTGTGATGCCCCGTGCATCCCTGGAGGTGTTCAAGGCCAGGTTGGATGGGGCCCTGGGCAGCCTGGGCTGCTATGAAATGTGGAGGTTGGTGGCCCTGCGTGTGTGGCAGGGGGTTGGAACTTCGTGATCCTTGAGTTCCCTTCCAACCTGGACCATTCTGTGATTCTGTGAGGCAACGTGCTCCAATGGCAGCACATGGGCAGGAATGGCATTAGGGACCCAAAGCTTCAGGCACTGATCTGGGGGTTCAATATGCAACCTTCCCCAGCCATCCTTCCAGCATAGCCCCCTCTTCCCAGTTTGGATACCAGGGGGTTGGAGCTTCGTGATCCTTGAGGATCCAACCCAAACCATTCTGTGATTCAGCAAGAGATGGAAGCAAACAGCCATTTGTTATGAACTGTGGTGACTGAAGAAGGTCAGAACTCTTTCTGTGCTTCTGGGAGGAAAGCAGAGCTTTGGCAGAAGGTTGGGAGCTGATGCTGCGGTGCCGTCACGGCTCATTGCAGAGCTCAGAGCCACCACTCCTCGTGTTTGCTACCACACACCACCTACAGCTCCCTACAAAGCTGTGCATGTTAGTTAACCTCATTAAATCCTAAAGGATTAGTCAGCTGTTCCTCAGCCACGGAATTGTTAGGAAACATCTAAAGCTCAAAGTTATGTGGCTTGGAAAGTGATTTTCTAATGCGCAGACTTCAAAGGAGTTTTGAAATCCTGCAGTGTAAGGAGACAGAGCAACGTTAATCCACTGGAGTGCTGCTTAATGGCCTGCTTAATTTCTGTCCTGATCGCCCTCTGATCAGCACTGAGCATCAGCTCTGTGCCCTGCAAAGCCACGGAGCTGCTGCGTCCCATTTGTTCCCAAGGAGCCCTTTGCTGTTCCAGTGATGGCAAAACCTGGCAGCGCTGACGAGGTCCCAGCCCACAGTACTGGGGAGAAGGGCTGAGCACATAACCCCCAAACTGAACTACAACAGAATGGGGACTCAAGAATTTGAGATGTTATCATCGAGTCCAAAACAACAGAGAGGATTCAGAGCTCACTGTGCCCCCCTGCACGGCTCCATTCCCCCCAGACCCCCCCCATGTCTGGGCTGTTGTGTCACACTGCGGTGTTTCACTTTTTCTGCTAACACATAAATTAACACCGGGTCGTTTACTGTAATGAGCACCAGGCTATGGAGAAAAAAAGAAACGATCTCTAAAACTTTGATCAAAATTATTTTGTGTTATTACTGCTGTATGTGATGCAGTAATGCTGCACTCATCTTGCTGCCTTTGATAGCGGTTTTGTGACAGATCTGCTGAGACTCCAATGAAAAGAGAAGAACAGGGACAGCCTTCCTACATCGGTCTGTAAAAACTCTTGCATGGCATTGCTGCTGCTTAATTCCTGATCTTGGGAAGATAGGAGATGAATTAATCGTACAGCACTGCGCAGAGCAGCGCAGGTAGATTGGAGCGATGCTGCTGGGAGCATCATGGCCCTCCTGCAGTGTCCATGCAGATGGAAGCACTCCTTGATCCACAGCCCACCCCCTCCTCCCCATGTCTGCTCTGCATTGGGAGCAATGTGACCAGAGGGCCCTGGGGAGCACAGCACAGCACAGCACAGCACAGCACAGCACAGCACAGCACAGCACTGCTACACCCAGCTGTGCTGCTGCAATGGCAATGGTTTGCTCTGTGACAGACAGCAGCAGGATGCAACACAGCCTTCAGACGCCTGCAGGGCTACCAGGGCCTGGTGCTGGCAGGCAGTGATGTGCAGGAGTGGGCGTCCACTCTCAGCAACCTGGATTTCCTTATGCATTCTGCAGGGAACTTTGCAGCTTTCTGTGAGCTGCTGCTCCTTGCTGCCCCATCTGCTCCAGTTGGGGTGAAGACAGTGACTGGTGGGAGCTGGGGATTACGTGTGTCAGGGGCTGGGATGGGTTTTGGGGCCATGTCAGTTCTCCCAAATCCCTGTGAGCGGGACTGTAAAACTCGACAAGGCGGCTTCAGCTCTTTCAGATCCCATTACAGATGTAAAACCACCGACGGAGCTGAAGTGCTTACAGCTGCTCACCCAGCTCCTGGCAGAGCGCTGACACCAGGGGAAGGTTCAGGCAGGGGATTTAGTGAGTGGTGCTCAGAGATGTGCAAAAATGGAGGGCAATGGAAGAACTGATGAAGCCGAGAGCTTGTGAAGTTCAGTTTGTTTCAGGCAAGCTCTCAGGAGGTGATATTTGCAACAGGTGATCCCATTCCTGGGGATGACTGCGAAATCACAGAATCAAAGCCCTCCCTGTAAGTGGGTGCAGCAGCCCGGAGCCCAGCTGGGTTCCCAATGCCCAAACTGCCTGGCACAAAGGGCACTTCTGGATCTTGCAGCAGTCTGAGCAATGGAACATGAGGAAGTGCTGCAAGGAGCAGAGCTTTGCCTTCACCTGGCCCAGCAGGCTGGGAGCCATCAGAGCTGAAGGCTGCAGAGCTCTGCTCTGCTCTGGAATGGAGCAGCACTGCTCATCCTGTCTGGGACAGAGGGGCTGTCAGCACAGCTGATCTGAGGCATTTCTCTGCATCCTCTATGAGTGGGTGAAAGCCTGGAGCTTGCATATGGTCTCAGCTCACCAGTATGGCAAAGAGGGGACATCTCCCCAGGGACGCAGCTCAGCTCTGGCTATCAGCTGGGATGTGTGCTGATCCCAGCTGTGGCTGCACATCCCCAGGGGTGACCCCCAGCAGCACCCCCAGTGCCCACCTGGCCCCACATCACCTCACCACATCCACAGGCTTATCCCTCCCTGATGGTTCCGCACGGCGCTAAGCTCAAGATCCAGACTTAAATGCTCCATTACTACTTTTAGGCTCTAAATCCAACATGCAGACTTCAAACCCACGCTCAGTTGTGATTCTGTGTGACTGCACGGCTCCCTCGGTTCACTCCCTGGGTCTTTATCTGCGCTTTGCATCCATAGGCAGCAGCAGTGCTTGATCGCATCGCAGACACTCAGCGTGCATCCCAGAGCGAGCAGCAGAGGGGGATTTGCATAGGCTGCCTCCTGATTCACACTGACAAGTCCTCTTAGTTCATCTTTTTAGCTCCCCTATACACAAAGCTCCAGCAGCAACCAGCTGCACTCACAGCACATGTAGAGCAATCCCTGTGGTTGCCTTCTTTATTTCAAAGTGGATGAACAGTGCTTGGGGGCACATTGCTGTGCTCTGCACACCTCTGTGTTACAAATACTGCTGGGGGCTGCAGCCCCAGGTCCAGCAGCACTGTGTTTTCAGCTGGGAAATCAAGGCATACAGAGGATGTGATTGGGATGAATTTGCTGCAACATCTCACCAAAACTTGGTGAATCCCCAACCTCCTGTTGTTTCTAAACTTTATGTGATTATTTGTGAGAGTCAGTCCCTATTGAACATAATGATCACCTATTTAATATCTGCAGTGCCTCAGGGTGTTTTTTATTTGGGGGGGGGAGGGGGAGAGAGAGAAAAAGACATAATGATGCACAAATGCTGTTGTTGTTGGCACTGTGGTGATGCATGGATCAAACACTGGAGATGGTGCCCCAGCTCCAGGTGGAGCCAGCAGGGCTCAGCCAGGATGGCACAGATCTGCATTCAGACCTGGCTTTGCTCTCTGGGCTTTTTTCAGAGCTTGGCAACACAAGCAGTGGCACTGCAAGCATTGGGCACAGGAATGACTTTGTAAGAGTCCAAACACAGCACCATGATTCCCTTTCTGTCCTCTCCACCAAAAGTGTGTCTTCACGCTCTAATTAAACAGCAGTCTGACATGTTTTTGCTGTTCTGATCGCTTTTGAACTCTGACAGTGCGATAAACAAACACTGCATCCCTGCACAGCTGCGGTCTCAGAGCAGTTCCTTCTCTCAGCTGTGATGTGGCAGAGCTCAGCCCTGCCTGTATGGCATCACATCGCCCCAAAGGACAAGTGGATTGAAGTGAGTGTGAAATCCTTGTTGTATTTAACACGGAATTAACTGCTTCTATGTGTAAGAAATCCAGGCTGGATGTGGCTCTGTGCAGCCTGGTCTGCTGGTTGGCGACCCTGCACATAGCAGGGGGTTGAAATGAGATGAACATTGTGGTCCTTTTCAACCCAGGCCGTTCTATGAATCTGTGAAACACATTAAGGCACACTCACGGAGCTGCACCAGTTTGGGTCTCGTTGTTGGGTTGATGCCTGATGCCCAGCAGTGCTCCGTGCTCACAGCCCGTGTGCTGGAAGCAGAGGAGGGGGGGAGACACCCAGCACAGCTCCAGCTCCAATCACCTGCAGCCCAGAGGTAACGAGCAGCAGATGGATAATTAAAGTACGGCCCAAAGGAACAGCGATGTGAGTTCTGGTAGGTGGGCAGACAGCTGTTAGCTGCGTGTCACAGAGGAGCAGGCCTGCAAAGGGACAGAGCTGGGCAGGAACGGGACAGCGTGTAGCAGCAGGAGGGGTTTGTTTGGAGCAGTTCTGCTGCAGGAGGCTCTCAGCGGTTTCTGTGCTACACAGAAACGAACCCTTTGTTGCTGTTTACCACTGCAGAGCGCTCCGTGTCGAAACGCGATGCCTCCAAACGCGCTGTTGTGCAAACAGAGGTGAGCGCCGGGGCGCAGCGCTGCAAACAAACAGACAAACAGACAGACAGATAAACACCCGTCGTGCTGCAGCTGCAAACACCGCCGGGCTCCGCAGCACCTCTCAGTGTGGCCGCTCCGTCGGGATGGGGCACCGCGCACGGAATGCAGCGGGAATTCAGACTGAAGAGGAGCGGGCACAAAAACGCTCATCAAACCGCATGGCCGGGATTCATTTCTGCCCTTCACAGCGGTGATGACCGCTGCCGGAGCGGCTCCCTCGTGGTCGGCACTCGTGGCGGTTCAGTCGTCGGGCCGTGCCGACGAGTGCCGAGCCGAGACACAGAGCTGGGAGCAAAGCCGGCGCGGTGCGAGCGCCCCGGATCGCTGCTCCGCAACGGCGGCCGCTGCTCCGCGCGCCTCCCCTTGGCTCTCACGCGCGCTCCGAGCACAGCGCGCGCCAACGAAGGCGGCGCGCGCCGCCGTGACGTCACGAGCCCCGCCCCGGCTGAATGGGGGCGGGGCCGGCGCGGCAGGGCCGGGGGCGCGCGTAGGGGGCGGGGCGGGCGGCGCCGCCGCGGCGGGCGGCAGTCGGGCGGCAGCGGCCGGTGCGGGAGGCGGCGCGGGCGCGCCCATGGTGCGGCATGTCCAAAACGCTGCGGAAGAAGCGGCACTGGCTGAGCAAGGTGCAGGAGTGCGTGGTGTCCTGGGGCGGCCCGGCGGGCCCCGACCCCGAGCTGCTGCACGGCGGCGCCGAGCGCGGCGAGTTCCCGTACCTGGCGGGCCGGCTGCCGACGGGCGCCGAGGGCGCGCCGGGCCCCGCGCTGCTGTCGGGCAAAGCGCCGGCGCCGGGGGACGTGCTGCTGGAAGTGAACGGCACCCCGGTGAGCGGCCTGACGCACCGCGACACGCTGGCCGTCATCCGGCACTTCAGGGAGCCCGTGCGACTCAAGACCGTGCGGCCAGGTGAGCCCGCAGGCCGCGCCCGTGCGCTGCGGGCCCGGCGTGGCGGCCTTCGGGCGGCGGGACCGGAGTTGGAGCGGGGCGGGCGGGGCTGCGGGGCGGGCGGGGGCGGTGGCTCCGGCGGCTCCGGCGCCGGGCCCGGCGGGGCAGAGCGGTGCGGGCGCTCCGTGCGTCCTTCGCGGCGGCGGGCAGCGCGGGCAGCGGGAGCGCGGTCCGTTCGATTCGTCTCGCCGTAGGTTTGGATTCGTTCTGGGCGCGGATGCGATAAATCCATCGGTCCGTGTGCCTGGCGGTGCCAGGCTGTGTTGGTTCCCCGCTCCCCGGGTTGTAATGGTCGGCTGTGAGCTCGCTGTGCCCTGTGTGAGCACCGGCGGTGCCGCAGGGGCTGGCAGCTCCGCGCTTCTTATCTATCCGCTTTGTTCTGTGCTTATTTGCGATCCCCGGGCCGTCGTTTGGTTGTAGGTAATGTGTACCTGAAGGCAGTTTCCTCTTTTGACCGCTAATTAAGAGTTATCTGCTGTGCCCTGATGGGTATCGCCTGCATAAAGCAGAACAGAAGTGACCCACGGGAGGATCCTGGAGAGCTCTGGAAGTCTGATTGAAATGGAGAAAACAGAAAAACAGAAAGGGTAAATAAATTGAGGAATAAGTTCATTAATACAAGGCAGTAATAAATCTTTAATTAAAAGAGGAGAATTTAATGGGAGATGGAACTCAAAGTATCAAATGGAATTGCGTTTGCTCTGGAGGGCAGCAGGGATGTTCCTGTGCTGGGATTTCCATAGCAGAGATGTCCCAGACTTCACATTAAAATTGCCAGAACAGGTATTAGGATGAGTGTATGCAATGTCAAGCAGAAAGGTGCTGTAGGACAGGTGAGGGTCTCACGATGCCCCACACAGAGTGGTGGGATGGGGCTGCTGAGCACTGGGCTGAGCCTTGTGTGTACAACTGGCTTTTTTCTGCTGATTTTTATGTAATTTTTGGAACAAATCATATCCATGCTCGAGATGGAGCAGCTTTTCCATGCTAGAACATATTGTGAACTTATTTACCACATCAGATGGTTTTGGCAGCAAGCTTCTGTGTCAGACTTGCTGTCCTTAAGCGCAGCAGCTCGCAGCAGGCTGTTGCTGTTGACACCACACGGAGCTGGGGGTGCATGGAGGAGCACAGAGGCAGCAGGCAGAGCTCTGCGGGGCTCCTCTGCTCCCATCCCAGTGCTCCCAGCAGTGCCGGGGCTGCAGAGGTGGTGATGCGTGACGCTTTCCGTGTGTCTGAGCTCTGAGCCCATCCATGCTGCATCCTTCTGAGATCCCGTGCAGGGATCAAGCTGCCTGTTCTGAGTGGGGCTGAGTGCAGGTGTGCAGCGGATGGGAGCCGGGCTGCCTGCTGCTCTGAGCATCCTTCATTAAAAGGCAGCAACAGCTTTCGTTGGCAGCAGTGAAATCTGTCTGTGATCCTTCTAGCAATCTCACGGAAAATGGAAAATGGAAATTTCAAGATACTGTTTAGTCTTGTTTGGTAAGACACTCGAATGATATGAATACTAAATTGAACGCCATCTGTTACGTGCGGATTGGGAACGATGGACCACTTTGTTGCTGAAGGACTGGTTCCTTCCCTCTCTGGCCGTGTTCTCTGCCCCACAGAGTGAGGCCGTGGGTTGGTGCCCAAAGCACCGTGATGGCTGTCAGCAGCCGTAGGTGTGTGCAATTTGTAACCTCCCATTCCTCTCTATACGAACATGTTATTCTTGGCATAGAGCATCTTGCCATTCCTTTTCGCACACTCCTTTGTTTAAATCTCGCAGCCATGAGTGCTGTGATTTCACCAGCTCTAATTATTCTATTCTTTCTTGGTGCGTTAGCTTCAAACGATAATGAGGCCTCATGTGGCCAGTTAAACAACCGCTGTGCTGCTGAACGCTCTGAATTTGTTCCCTTCAGGGTGCTGCTCTGTGCTGTGCTCTGCTCGCTGGGGCCTCTCAGGCAGCGCCGGACTGGAATCACCTGAGCTGGGCACGGTGGTGACATCAGCCCCAGAGCCACCCCATAGCTACAGGGTTTGTAGGGTGGGTTAACTTGGTGCTCCAGGTGACCTGAAAGCAAAGCCTTTCTGCTCAGACAGCTGTGATTGAGACACCTGCATGTGTGTGTTGGTTGTGACAGAGAGGATTTTTTGTTTTTCCGCTCTTACAGTCCTGGTTTGCCTGCTAGCCCGGAACTAACTTGCTTAAAATCCTTGAAGTGTCGGTTGGCTCTGCTCTGCGATGGCAGGAGCTGCTGTGCTCAGTGGGAATGAGCATGAATCTTCATTAGAAGCCGTGGCTTCAGCCACACATCGCTCCCTGGTTCTGTCTGAGCTCTCAGCTGCTGTAACCAGGGCCTCGTTGGTTGCAGAAAATGACTGGGTTTCGTTGTCTCGGAAGATTCAACTTCCTTAGTGTCTTTTCAAAGTTTTTTGTTTTTTTTTTAGCTTCTTCTTGAAGTTATTTTTCAGCTGGTGATTCTGAAAGTCTGAAAAATATAATGAGCAGCATGCACTCAGATTGAGAGCTGAAAAAACTCCTCAGGTTTCGGTTGTTGCTCTGATTTAAGGCCTTTGAATGCATTCTTCTGGCTCTTCAGGATGCCTCCTCTTAAGAGCTATCTCCTCACATCCACACCTGTTAGTTAAATTGTGTATTGTTCCCTGAGCCAGAGCAGTTTTCTTCTTTAAAGCAGCTTTATTCCTGGGAGCTCTGGATGTGGATGAAGAAAAGCACAAGCTCTTCTGCCGTATCTGAGAGTCACTCCTTGCTTCATCCTGGAGGGGAAAACAACGACGGTGAGAAAGTCTGCAGAATTGCACTGAGTTGCTTTGAATCCAGAATCCCCCCCAGTTCCCTTCTCTGTTGCTGCTGGGTGCTGGGCCTGCGCTGCTGCTCTGTGCCCTGCGGCGTGGCTTTGGCTCCATGCAGGTGCAGCTTTTGAGGTGACACAACATCAGAACGGTCCTCTGTGCAAACGTGCGTCACCGTGCTTTTGTGGCAAGACAAGAAATGGAGTGTAGTTTTTCAGGGGTTGCTGGTTGCTTTTAGTTGTGTGCAGTGTCCTCAAATGAAAAGTCACTGCTGTGTTTGCTGTCAGTCCTGCGTCGCTCTGCCCTGCTGAATGGAGCAGTTTGCATAACTTGATTCATCTCAGGAAAGCAGTGTGTAATATGTAAGTAAGGAGTTAATCCCTTTAGGTTCAGGGTTGCTGTATCTCTTCAGTTATCTGCATGAAAACTGTAAAACTGGAATTCCAGCTCTGCCAGACCGTGGTGTGCTTCCGTGTGCATTTTGACTGCGTTCTACTTCAGTGCTGTTTCATTACTGACTTTGGTAATAAATACAATCAGACTAACAGCTGGGGTCTGATGAATATGGATCGTGGGTTCTATATAAATACCAGAAGTGGGAATCTGGGAGAGCTGTGTAGAGATACGTTATTTTCATCTGCGTGGTGATGAAGCATTCTTTCAAGAGGCGTTGAAGGCGGTCAGCGAGGTTGGCGTGGTTGTATGGAATTACTGCTCACTCAACTTTCTTTAAACCTGCTGCGTTTGGAAACATTTGCTGCTTTCTTATCAATCTAAACTAGTGCTGTCCTGATAGGAGAACAGAAACCCAGGGGCTCACGGCAGCGACAGCAGCAATGATGTCTGCCCAGCGCTGTGTACTTGGATCTGGCCACGGTGGAAAACCTTTACTCTGAGAGACAGAGGAGGGTGGAATTACAGCACAGAGGAGCAGGAATGTGCCGTGCTGTACTGAAGAGCAGCCATGGGAGCTTGTTGCTCCTCCTCTCAGTGCAGGTAGGAGGTGACTGGGGCAGGTAACCAGCGGCAGCAGGAAGTGAGAGGTCACCAAAGGGAAGCTCTGCCTGAGCCCAGCGGTGTTTGCAGAGTGAGACTGCACATGCTGCAGGAGCATTGCATGGGGGAAGGCACAGCCATCCCTCCTTTCTCCTGCTTGATTCCTGTGTCTCCCCCAACTTGTTTCCTCCTTGCAGTGAAGAGCTGGGAGCGCTCCTCTCGTGCTGTGTTGTTCACAGTGCTTTTGCTCTGCCAGCCAAGTGGGAGCTGCAGCAACTTGAGGGATCTCCACAGAGACACACATGTGCTGGAGGAGTTCCTGGGGTGCCAGGGCTGGGCTGGAGGAAGCCCTGCCTGAAAAACATTCTTCTGAAAAGCGACTGGTCTGTTCTAAAAGCGACTTACGCTGTTGCACCTGGGAGATGAGTGATGTTTACTCCATCCTGCATTCTTGGCTCACAGGTTTACAGCTCTCCATAGCTGTCTGCAGGCCGTGATGGGTTTACATAAAAACACTTTCAGAAGTTTCCAATCTAAAGATGCATCATAGACTAAACACTGAAGTCACTTAAAAGAAGGAGCAGCTCCTCTCCTCACAGCCCAGCCTCCAACCCACACCCTGTAGGTCTGGCCATTAGGCATCTCACTTTGTAGTGTAAATGTGAGGGTAGAGCTGTGTCCTGGAAATACAAAGGAATGGTTGGTATGTTCCAGTGCTGTTTATGTTCTGGTAAGCAGATGGGGTTTGAGGTGCTCAGCATCTGCCTCTCTCAGGGCGATGAACAACACTGAAGGCCATTTTGCATTTTAAAATGCAAAGTCAGGAGCTGTGTGCAGTCATCTGCCAAAAGTTGCTCTGAAAAACAATCATGGATATTCTGAAGTGCAGCCTGCGTGGAGTGTAGGAATAAGGAGCAATGGGTTTAAATGCCCCCAATGCCTTTTCAGAGAATCTTTGATAAGGCACCTAGGGGGAATTTCATTTCCCTTGGACTGAGGTTGTTTTGCAGTTAAATTCTGAGAGCAATTTGGTGCTCATTATGCTTTGAGATTCAAATTGTATCCCTTCTATTAGGACAGCTTTGGTATGCAGGAGAGGAGGTAGCTTGTGATTAGAGCCCTGGCACACTGCTTTGCATCACTTCACCATTTGGGAGTTTGGTCAGCTTTTGAATGTTCTGTGGGCTGTGAGGAGGGAGGTGGTGGTGGGAGCTGCCTGGGGCTGTTCTGCTTGGGTTGCGTTCTGCACACAGGTGTGGTTGTGGCAGGGTGAGAGGTGTTGACCTGAGGTCCTCACTGGGCTGAATCAGGAGTGGGCCAGGGGGCTGTGCTGGTGGGCCAGGGGGATGCTGACCATTAGGATGCACTGTGGGCCTCCTGCAGCAGCTGTGAACCAAGCACTGCTCACATGGGTGTCCATAGCAGGAGCCAGCAGGGGCATTCAGGTTGGCCTGCAGTGCTGGGGCTGCCATCCAGGAGGTCCTGGAGGATTGCAGCACTCTCTGAATACATGAGAAGAAGAAGCACATCGGAGGTGAGCGGTGTTGAGAGCAGGGCTTCAGTGAGCACCAAGCAGGAAAATCCCTCTTAAAATAGGCCATAACAAAAAGAAGTGCCTGCTTCAGCGTGGATTTTCCTTTTTCCTGCAGGATCAAGGGGAATATCACAACACAAACATGACTGAAGTGGGAACGAGGGCTGTTTGGTTCCATTGGCACATGCCTGGTGTTTGTGCAGCTGTGGCTGCCAGCTCCGTGCTGCGGCCGAGCCCAGGGCGTGTGTATCTCTGCCACTTGGTTCTGCTTTTCCCGACACTGTTAAAGAACAAAACATAAAACTGCTGACCAGTAATTTGAACCCAGTGTAACTCAGCATGCTGATGAGATATTTTCCTACTTGTACGTAAAAAGCTAGGGACAGTGGATTTTTAAATAATCGTGACACAGGTTTGGCTGAAATGAAAGTGAGTGCAAAGCAGTTAGGCCTTCTCCTGCCTTTAGGATTTCATTGTCCGTAGATGCAAGTTTGCTTTGGTTACAGCCCTCATTGGCGGTGACCTTCGTCCAAACGAAGGTTTGCTAAAGGCTTGCTGGTGCTGCTCATTAAATCCAAGAGGATTAACGTACAGTTTATTTCCTCTAAACCCACAGAACTATCAGGAAATAACTAAGCCCTAAAGTTTTAGGTTTGCAGAGATGATTTCCTCCTAATGCATGTACTTGGGAGGAATTTCAAAATCCCGTTATGTAAGAGGGAGGCAGAGTCCCCATTAATCCCAGGGAATGATGTTTAATGGCTTGTTTCATCCGTTATTGGTCTAAAGAATTCCTCAGAAATCAGCTGACCCAAAGTGCCAGGGAAGTATTTTTACCTCTGTTGCTGAAACTATTACTGCTCAGTAATTTCACTAATCTCCTTTGCAGCGAGATTAGATTGCAAATGCTTTGATGCAGGGAGGGCTGTGTTTGTGAAAACAGCTCAGTAGCCGCAGGCACCGCCGAGTGGAAGTGCCAGTAAGTGAAAAGCAGTGCTGCTCTGCTGCCCAGCAATGGTTTGAGCAATGGTTTGAACCATCCATCGCCTGGATTGCGCTTCAGATCGGCTGTGGTTTGCCATCGTTCCAGCCCTGCCCAGCTGTGTGCTTCTCAGCCCCCAGGACGTGGGGCGGCAGGTTCTGTGTCGTGGAACAACTGCACAACTTGTGCCGGAGTGGCAGCTCTGCTGCCCTACTTACGTGGTGTAAAAATACCTAATCCTGAGGATTTTATTTCCCTCTCTGTAGGGCAGCGGAGAGTAATTACTTTTCTTTAGTGAAGGTAGAGATGCTGGAAAAGTTTAATTAATGCCCGTTAGGAGATGCCAGTGATACTTAAATGAATTCATCAGGGCAAGGCACTTAGCGCTCATCAGAACAGCCAGCAGTTGCATGGCTGTATGTTTTTGCACTGAGTTGCTAATGGCTGTGCAGAAGTACCTGCAGACACTGCTTGACACTGAGTGGAAGAGGAATTAAGGTATAACCCCCCAAAAACTTCATCTTTCTAATGTAAATGGATGTAAAGGCATGAGAGCCTGGGAGGGCTGGAATCTACCTGTGATCACAGATGTGAGCCTTGAGGTTTGTGCTGAGGAGCCTTCAGCCTCTCCTGTCCCCGTGCTGGTGGAGCAGATGCTGTGAGGATGGCACCAGAACAGAGCTGCACCAGTTGTCTCCACCGGAGCTGTGAATCCCTCTGAAAAAAGAGTGGCAGACACGTTAGTGCTGTTCATATGGTTCCTCATCCCAAATGCTGGCATCGGAGCCTTCCAGAGCCTGGAGGATACTACTGCTGGGCCGTGACTGCAGGAATTTAACCAGCCCTGCTTGGCCATGCAGCAGCTCTGCCCTGGTTTTAGCACGGGTTCTAGGAGGAAAAAAAGACAACACAGCTGTGTGTGTGGAGAGGAGGAAGGTGCTGCTGTTCTGCTGCTGCTCCTGCAGACACGGAGCTGCTCTGCTCAGGAAGGAATGTGAGCATCGCAGCATTGCATGTGATGTTGCTCCATTCAGTCATCAAACTCTGCTCCGTGATGTGGAGTGTCGTGGTATAGGAGTAGTACAAGGGTTTGTACCTGAGGAGCTTCCATCCGTGCTTTTTCCCTAATGCAGGAGAGGAGAAAGGACTGACATCAGTTCCCGCTTTGTTGAATCACCCTTGGGGACATACGGTTGTTGTTCTGCAGTTGTAATTTGTTGCCTCTTGGCAAATACATCTTTTCGTTTTTTTCTTTCTTAATTGAACTACATTGTTAAGAGGTCCATTGCTCTCTCTGGTTCAGGTGGTTGCAGAGATGTTGGATGTGAAGGGAACTGAAAGGAAAGCTGTGCCTGCTCAAGCGTGATGAGATCTGCTGCTGCTCCGTATTTCATAGCACTGCAGCGTGGTTGGGTTGAAGAGACCCGGAGCCCCCGGCCCCATCCCCTGCCGTGGGCTGGTTGTACCTCTGCTTCTTCATTTGCCTTCAAATAGTGGTGGAAGTAAATGTGGAGGTACTGAGGGTGGCTCTGAATAAAGGAGCGCTTTGGTAAAGGTCTGTTGTGGGTATCCAAATATCTGCTCTGTGAAATGCTGCGCCCTGGCAGTAGTAAAGCATTTCAAAGAGATGGCTCCAGAATGAATATAGCTGGGGGAGGATGACAGGAAAGGCAACGATGCAATAAATAGAGGGAAAAATGGCTGTGTGTCAGTTCTGGTTTCCCTGTTGGGGTGTGTGTATGTAGCTGCCTTCTGATTGATTGTGAATTGAGAACAGGAATTACATTTGGCTTTGCCTGTAAAGCTGTCTTGTTATTTGAAGTGCATTCTTATGAGAAGAGCTCCATTCCTGTGTCAGCCCGGGGTTGGGGAGCTCTGTGAGCAGACACGGAGCAGGCCTGCCCTGCAAGAGTGCACCCCAGAGCTGGGACTGTGGGGCTGTACCAAGGGATCTCATGGCCTGCGTGAACATCGCTGCTCTGCTCAAGACATCTACCTTGTGGAGAACGTGTGGAGGCAATAATGAAGATGAAGTCACCTGGAGAAAGTCGATGACAGGCTGATAACTCATCCTTCACACGGCCGCTGCGGCTGCCTGCCAAGGGAGTTGTTTTCTGTTCTCTTCTTTGGATTTTAATTGGTGTGTGATTTTTGCTGTTGTGTCAACGTTGTGACAATGAGGGACAGCGTGTGACTGGGATGACGAGGTGGCTGCAGCCCGGCACTGTCAGACTGCTCAGGCTGCACCCAGCTCAGGCTCCTATTTATGATAGAAAGCACAAAGTAGAAATGAGAACAGCAGTTTTCTTACTGTGAGGTTGCTGCCTTTGTTTATCCTCTCTGCTTCAGCTGGTTCTGCTTTATAATGTGTTTTCAAGTAGTGGAAGAAGTTTGTTCTGAAGGTAAAAACTAACCTGCAGAGATCTGGGATAGGAGGAGATAGCCAGAGTGTCTGTGGGACACGTGGGTTCATCAGTAATCCAGAGGATCCCGTATTAATTACCAGCAGTTAATAGACTCATTTACCAGTTCCAGTTTCCATGTGCTCTGCTGAGACCTCTTCCTCACTAACTGTGAGATAAGGAGAGGAGAAATGCTGAGAAGCAGATGTTGCATGACCAAGTACCCAGCTGTGCACTAACAAAATGAATCTCCTGGTAATTAGTTAACAATTCCTTGGCAGTCAGAGGCATATGTAAAACAGTAAACACAGCATGGGGAAATAATAATAATAAAAAACATTAAAAGCACTTTCTGAGCTTTAAAACATTGGCAGCGTCCTTTCAGCCATCTGTGTTGCTGAGGAGCTGACTGCTCGGTAAGTCATGCCAAGGTCAGAGCTGACTTGCAGCCCTTAACCCTTTGGCAGTGAGATGTAACATCCTGCTTGCTGAGCGTGGTTGTGTATCAGCACGGCCATCAATCAAGGAGAGCAGTGGTGTCAGTGGTGCTGACACACCTCTGTGTTCAGTAGGTGCTTCTTATGGAAGGAAAGCAAGAGCTGAAAGGTGGACTCGGATGGGCATGGTGCAACTGAATTGCTGTTAATTTTTTTCTGGTGCTATTGGTGTAGCCCTGGAGGGAATAGAACATCTGATTGTGCCCTAACCGTTGTGCTTGTAGGGAAAAAGTTGGGCTTTGTTCTCAGAGCTGTGTGTAGTTCTGTTACTTTGTGTATGGTTCATCTGTAGTCTACTAGTTATTCAGCTGATTTACCAATCACTTTTAATACAAACCCCACAGTTTACCCCAGTTTTCTCTGAGCCCCCCGTGGCCCAAACACTTTTATTTATGGAATACATCAGAGTGGTACCAGTATGTTCAGTCCATTGGAAGTGTTCACCATCTGCATCCTCCTGGGGATGTAGCGCTGCCGCATCACCACAGCAGTCCCTGCTCCGTGCTGCAAATTCTGTGCTTGCACGACTATGAATTATGAACAATTGGTTAGGGCAGGAAACATAATCAATCAATTAAAGCCTAATGAAGCTTTTTACTTCAGAGTAGCTTCATCTGCTAAAATATGACGTCGGCTGCTGAGAAGGGGTGGTCTGTAATCGCTTCTCAGGGCATCCTGTGCACCTTGCCAGTCAGAGCTGGGCTGTGCACAGCTCCCAGTGGGATTCCAGGCTCTTTGCTGAGCTCAGGGCTCCCTGCCTGGGTCCTGAGGACATCCCAAGCTGGCAGAGCAGGCGGCTGCAGCAACCTGCCTATAGCTGGCAGCAGCCTGCCCTCACTGCCCAGCCTTCTAGAGTGGCATTGCAAATACACAACAGCTTCGCTTCGGGAGAGAATGCTCTAGGGAATGCCAAAGACCAGTACCACTGTATTTTGTGATGTGCTGTGGAGGGCTTTCTGCTAAGAAAGAGCTGATGAGAAGCTTTGAAACATCCCAAGGTCTGTGTTTGACCCCATAGCACCAAGCCTGGCTGCCCTGCACCCTCCAGCAGTGGGGCTGGGCCTGGCTGGGGGTGAGCAGGCAGCAGCCCTGCCTCCTGGCATCTGTTGGTCTTGAGGTACTTTTCTTGAGGTTTTTTTAGGTTACTGTAGGGCACCTGTGGTTTGGATGTGCTGACTGTAAAACTGTGGGATGAACATTGGGTGCATTTGCAGAGGTGAAAGTTTCAAGTCCTACAGGATGCTGTAAGGGTTTAAGGCAGTCGTGATTGGCACTAAGTGCTGTTTTGTAGGTTGTGTTTTGAGAGGAAGTCATTTTCTTGTGTTATTCTTACAAAATTAATGTGACTTGGGCAACGTAAAAGTTGCATTGCTGTTTATACCATAATGCTGACATGTCAGCATGAAAGCTTTTCTCTACCCAGCTTGGTTTGCTAATAGATGTGTTGGACAACATGTGAGAAACATGAGCTCCCTTCCAGCCCTTTTCCTGCAGAAGAGGATACAGGGACATGCAGTTTGGGCCCTGCGCTCTGCCATCACCCCGTGCCCAGTGAGCAGGGCAGACTGAGCAGCACTTTTCTCCATCCAAAATTGAGAGCAGTGTGAAATTGCATGAGGCAGCATCAGCATTAGCCATGGCTGTGCACATCTGGAGGCAGAAGGATTGTGCTGAGTGCACCTATCAAGCAGAGGGAGCTTTTGGGGGGGGGTGGCAATGCTGCTGTTTACCAGTTAAACTTGGATGTACCTGTAATCAATACGGCTGTGAGCACGGCACGTTTGTTAATGTGATGCAGAGGAGTGCTGACCTAGAACGCAATGTCGGTGTTTTTGAATCCCTGGGAGTCCTTGGGAGCGCAGTGAGGCACTGCTGTGAGTGCTGGAGCCTGCATTTATTGCTGCACTGCCTCTCTGGCGCTGCAGGAGATGTCCTCGGGGAATGTCACTGCTGTGTCGGAGGTGCTGGGCTTTCCAGAGCTCCTGGAAACAACCAAAGCCTCGGTGCTGAGTGCTCTTGGGTGGAAATGTCTTGAAATTGGGGGTGAAGTTTAAAACAAGAAGAAGCCCAGAGCCTGGCAGATGGGAAGTAAGGTCACTGCTATCCCTGAGTTGTTAACAATGTTTGTGTCCGTGGCTCTGCTCCGCGATGGCTGTTGATGGGCGAGGAGCACATGGGAACAGCAGGGAGAGGAAGCAGGGACGATAATAAATGCCTCATTTTGGCTGCAGTTCACGGTAATTCTTCATTTTTCATGGTCGGTCTAATCCCAGCATGCGAAGCTGGACTGCTCACGGATAGTTTTTTGTGGTCAAAGAGCTAATCTCTAGCCCCAGTTGATATGGACAGAGCTGTCTGCTCAACAAAGCTCTCTGATTACATTTCAACGTGAGCCAGCGCATGGGAATGAGCTGCGCTGTTAGGAAAGCAGTGATACTCAAAGCGAGGGGATGTGGGGACAGCTGTGGGGTCCCAGAGCAGAGCTTGGCTGCTGGGCTCGGGCAGAGCAGAGCTTTGTGGAGCTGCTGCTGCCAGCTGTGCTGTTCCAGGAGGTTCCTTGCTGACGGGGCTTCCCGTGTCTCAGGAGAGCACGAGCACAGTGTCACTGTCGAGCTGCTTCTCTGCCAAACTCCAGCCCGAAATAGGTTAGTGGGCCTAGAAATTATGCGCAGTGTAATTGTGTGTCTTGCTTCCTATAAAAGTAGGCTAAAAATAAGCCCGTGTCGTATTTGAATAAGTTCTAATCAGCGCATTCCAAAAAAAAAAAAAGAAGGTCTTGGCATGTGAACACGTACCATTCTGCTGGGAAAGTAATGCCAAGTCCCAAACAGATTAAATGGCTTGTGTAACACAGAGCAGCTGCAAGGACATTTTTCTTTGGGGATGTGACTGAAATGTGTCATTCTATAGAGCTTCACGCTGCTTAAGCAATAAGATATGGTGTGTTATCCATATGTCAGTATGTGAAATGTGACACTGCGTTGGGACAGGCACCAGGGCAGAGCATTTTTACCCAGGGCAAAACCAGTGCAAGTTCTCCGATTGGGACCCTTTGTTGGAGAGGGTTGTTGAAGCAATGCTTGCAAAGCATAACTCTGAATTGACACGTTTGCTGCGGATTACGATAGGGAAGCATTGATGTTAGAGCAGTTTTGTTCATTTGTGTATGCTAATTGTGCCTCCTGGAGCAAATTGCTTTGCTTCAAAACTCAATAAATAATTTTCTCTACTGTGACTGTACTAAGACCCCACACTGGAAATGTAAGGGAATGAATGGGAGACTGTCTATAAATTTGGAAGAACAAGCTGTAGTTACCCTGCAGAAATTTGCCTCATTGTTTGGATTGCTTGCCTTTGTTTTGCAGCGTTCCAGCTCTGTATCTGCTCAATTACGAGCAGATTAAACATCTCATGTATTACTACAACCTTAGCAGCTATGGGGGATTCTGATTTCATAGCTGTTGCCTGTGTGCAGCTCTGCAGAGCGAGAGCAGCAGCAGCAGCCCTGCTCCTACCAGACAGCCCCGTAGGTGTGCTCGTTTGCACGCTGATTAAAACTCAGCAAGAGACGGAGCGCTTAATTAGGAAGCCTTAATAAAGCCATCCGTGCTATTCTTAGAACAACTCTGAGTTTTTAAGTTTTTTTTGGGCAATTTTTGATCCTTCAACTTTGTGTAGCCTGCGCTTTGGATGCACATGAGCAGTGTGCAGTGTGACCGCGTGGCAGCAGCAGGTCATGTTATGTCCTGTCCTACTGATGGGCCTTCATCTCCTGCAACGATGTCAGAAACTTGCTGGCTGTCCTGCTTTGCTTTTCTGCTTCACTTTCAGAGGTAAGGTTTGATCTCACAAATCTAAGTTTTGTTTGGTGAGGTCTTTCATGCTCTCCAGGATGCATTCACTGAGCTTTCTAGATACCCATGTGAGTCCTTTTCTCTGCCTGAGTCTGGCAGTGGCAGAGGAGTTTGAGTTCTTTGTCATCAGTGTGAGCACGACTTACTTGAGCTGGTAGCTGTGTGCCATTCTGGCAGATGGAATATTGTGGGGGCTGCTAGAAATGAGGACAGTGCTGAGGGCCTGGGGAACGGGCAGCACTGGCAGTAGGCAGAGGGAATGATGGTTGTCCTGCTGAGCTGCAGCTCCAGCTTCATCTGGTGCATGAAGAGCAGGACCTCGAGGGCGGCTTCCTGCTGACAGCTCTTCCTCTGACTCTTATTCCCACAGCCACCATACGGTGTCAGAATAGAAAATGCTTTCTGTGAGCCAGGAGCAGAGGAAAGCAGTAGCTCTCAACTTGGAGGCACTGCCCTGTAGGACCTGAAAGCAAAATCATGGGATCATAGGATGGATTGGGTTGGAAAGGACCCCGGGGATCACTGAGTTCCAACCTCCCACCACAAGGAGGGCCACCAACCTCCAGATCTGGCACCAGCCCAGGCTGCCCAGGGCCCCATCCAACCTGGCCTTGAACACCTCCAGGGATGCACGGGGCATCACAGCCTCTCTGGGCAGCTGTTCCAGCACCTCACCGCTCTCACAGCAAAGAACTTCCCCCTGACATCCGATCCAAGCCTTCCCTCCTTGAGCTTAAAACCATTCCCTTGCCCTGTCACTGTGTAAATTTTTGTCAACTGTGGTACTTTCAGGAAGTTGTGAACGTGAGCCACGTGTGATACAATGGACCTGTGAAGTATGGGGAGGCATCTTGAGAAAAACAGAGAGGCAAAATGTTTCTTCAGAATATAACAAACCTTTATAAATATGCATAACATTGTTGATCTTTTCTGTGCTTTTTCCTGAAGAAAATTCTCAATCAAAGAGAGGAGAGTCACCATATGTTATGCAAAAGGTCAAACTGTTCTCTTGCGGAAAGTTCTTTTGCATTTCTCTTCCCCCTCTGTTCAGTTGAAGGAAATGGTTATGTTTGCGTTTTATTTGAAACCCATTCATTACTTTAAATCATTTGAGTTCTACTCATATCTCCTTCAGTGTCTGATCTTATATCAGAAACAGCTGTACAGCTCTTTGTGCTCTGCCATTCTCCTGTTTAATAATAGCTACGCTGAAATACTTGGCATTATCAGAGAAACCCCTACCCAGTTGTAATTCTCCCGACTCTCTTTCCATGGTTAATGGATTTTTGTGTGCGTGCAATGTACTACTGTAATTATATCTGATAATATTATATTTGAAGCTTGCCATCTGAAAGTTTCAAGTTCTTTGCTCGCAGGATTTCCCTTTTGAAGACCCTTAAGACTGCAGGCAGGCGGCGGATCGGGCTGTGCCACCACTGCATCACACAGAACAAAGTGAAGCTGAGGTCGGTGCCTGGCCAGCTCTCCCTTGGCCCCTTTGGGTCTTTGGGCAGCACTCGGCAGATGGAAGCAGAATCTTTCTGTGGAAAAACCTTTTCGCTCCACAGTGCTGGGTCCTCTTTCCTTGCTTCCAACATTGTCAACTGACACATCTGTTTGCAAACTGAGGGAATTGTTAGTTGGGTAACAAGTGTTATTTTCATACGCTAACCAAATGGCACTGAAAGAATCCTGTAAATGCCATCTATTTTCTGCCAGTGTTTTCTTGCTTCCTTCTGCACTGAACAAAACATTTTTTCTGGTAGTGGATGAGGAACCTCGCCGTGGATACCCACAGACAGGAGGCTTCTGGTGCACTGCGTTTTGCTGTTTCCACACCACCGAAAATGAAAGAACCAAAGGACGGGGCACAGCTGCTGCTGCTCACACTTCATCTCTTGTCCTTTCCAGCCCTCAGTGTGTTTCAGAATTAAGCTGTGTTAGGATTAAAAGCCCAGAGCTCGCATCTACTGGTATTTTCTGCGTGTGATGCAGCTGAGCTGGGCTGTGTTAAGGGGAGCTTTGGTCTTGGCTGGATTCAGGCACTACCAGGGTAATAGAGAGCTTTGTGGCAGCCTTGCTTCAATCCGGAGAAACGGTTTTTCATTTATTTCTGTACTGTAAACCAAACATTTGATTTTTTGAATGCTATGGTGAACGATTTGTTAAGACTGTAAGGCTTATCTCCACCACAACTTCTGTAAATACAAATGTATTACCGAGATTTCATTGGACAGAGTGTAACAAACTGCAATTAAATAAGCCTTTCAGCGTAAACCCTTTAATATTTTCTCGGCTTTCAAGTGGTAAATGAGTCTGCCTTAATGGGCTGCTGTGACTTTGAACTGTCTTGAGATTTTTCTTCTGTACAAAAGACTCCATGTAAATTCTTCTGTGGGTTGTTCTGCATCTGTCATGTGAAGGCAGCTCGGTCAGTGCGACATACCCTGCACACGATGGTGGATTTGCAGAATATCTTTAACGACACATCCATTGCTCCATGAAAGATCCTTAATTCAATTTTCTTGAAAGCAGATTGACGCTAGTCGCATTCTCTCAGCAGGTCACCAGCAGATGCTCTTCACCCCTATTTCTTTACAGCACAAAGAAACAAGGTTCGCTGTTGTAGCTGGAAGCTCACAGAAGGTTTTGCTGCCTTCCTCTGCACAGTGCTGGTGCATCCCAGCCTGGCCAGTCTGTCCTGTCCTGTTGCTCTCCGGCCTTGGGGCGTTTGGTGGGGATGTGTAGAACCAGTCTGGTGAATGCTTCCATTTGCATAGCTCTTCAGGATTCAGTTATAAAGTGATCTGTGCTCTCCTTGTCTTCAGTCAAACCATTTATTCTCTGCAGACATTCAGCAAAGTGAAATTCGGATCCCAAGAGGCTTGAGCAAAATTTTGCACGAGCGTTTGAAAGCTTTTGTATGGCTGCCTACTGAGGAATTTAATATATATATTCAAAATATTTTCTCTTTAGAGCATGATTCTGAGTTGCTGTACCTGCTTTGTTGCCTGTCTGTGTTCCCAAACAGCCCAGCTTGCTTTCATCTGTGCTCCTCCACTTCTCCATCCCAGGGCGGTGTCCTCTCGCATCACACAGCTCTCTGGGCCCTGCACTTTTGGCAGTGTGGCTGAGCTCTCATTCTGCATCTCTGACAGAGCCCTGTGCTGAGGGAGGAGGTGAAGAGTCTGCTAATACAGCCAGAACAGATGAGCAGCATGTTTTGCTCTTTTTTCACGACCTTTAAAAATCTAAGGTGTTGGTTTCATGTGGTTTCTGGGTGTTTTTTTTTTTTTTTATTTTTTTCATTTGTCTTAGTGAAATATATCATTTGCATTTCAAATCCAAAATTATGCTTTTAATGTATTTGGCTCTTCTCCCACCTTTGTTCCAGAAAATCAAGTTTTGTTCTTTACCTTGTCCCTTCTGCTCGGTGTGCAGGGGGAACTTGATGTCTTCTGATGAGTTTCATCATCAGCAAATGTCCCCACCCAACCTGTGCTTGCTGCCCTTATGTGAGCAGTGGGGCAGCAGAGGCCTACAGGACCTTGTCTGAACCACGGCCAGCCTGGCTGGGTCCTGGCAGGATGCTCCCAGCTGTGTATGGAGATGTGGGTGCAGTGAATGTTCCAAGCTGCACGCTGGGCCCACTGCTGCTCAGTCCCACTGACAGGCAAACAGCACGCTGTGTCTGTCACATTCCTAACATGCTGCTCTGCTCTCGGTGCTGGGAGCATCCTGTGGTGACCTGAATGTAATTGATGGGTAGCATATAGGAATTGTTAAGTGTTGTGAGCTGAACCTGGTGATTTTCTTTCTTGTTGTCCATTAGAAAATAATGCAGCAGCTGATTGCTCTTTTAAGAAGCTTACCTGATTCTCCTTGGTGTTTTTATGAGGAAGTGGCTGTGCTCAGTGAGTGCAGTGTCAGGGTCTGCAGCTCGTGCTGAATTACACCTCTGAGTCGTTGCTGAGGAGCTACAGAGTGAATGCTGTGCACGCATTGCTTTGGTTTCCTGGAGCAGCACACCTGGTTTGTGCAGCTGGGAGCTGCTTTAAATGGCTTTTGCTTAGTCACAGAATCACAGAACGGCCCAGGTTAGAAGGGACCTCAAGGATCACGAAGCTCCAACCCCCTGCCACACGCAGGGCCACCAACCTCCCCATTTCATAGCAGCCCAGGCTGCCCAGGGCCCCATCCAACCTGGCCTTGAACACCTCCAGGGATGCACGGGGCATCACAGCCTCTCTGGGCAGCTGTTCCAGCACCTCACTGCTCTCATAGTGAAGAACTTCCCCCTGACATCCAACTGAAATCTTCCCTTCCTCAACTTCAAACCATTTCCCATTCCAAAAACCATTTCATTTTAGTCAACTCAAAGACCAGTTAATGTTACTTTTGTACTGGTACCAAGATGTAATTAAATGGTGGATATTCTCCCTTGCCCAATGATGGTTCCTGCTGCAGTGTGAGTGTTCTGCACAGCCCCGTATGCTTGGCTGTGTCACAGTGTAGGGAATCCCCTCAGTGTCCCCTCTGCTTCGTTCCCACTGCAAACCAGAATTGCACAGCAGGATCTAATCCCTGCTTTTTTTTTTGTTCTTCAATGCTTAAAAAAAAAAAAAAAAAGCCCCTGTGAGCCTCTGGTGTGCAGGATAATCTGGGGAGGGGCTGAGGGGATTTAGGGTGAGGAGCAGCGCGCAGTGTTTGTGCGCCAGTTGACTCTAGTTCAGGATCTCTGTGGGTCTGCATCACGGGACAGTGGGTTTCATGCAGGATCCTCTTCCCATGGCTGTGCCTTATGGCCCTCTCCCCTCCCCTGGGCCTGCTGGCAGTGGCCGAGCTGTGTTTGACTGCTGGCCTGCTGTCCATCCATCAGCTGGGCTGTGCGGCCGCTCCTCAGTGCTCCTTCTGACACCTGCAGCCATTCCCCCTTCACATCCATTCCCTCGCATTACGTTTCCATGCTGGGTGCTGCAGTGAAGGTGCGTGCCCTAACAATGGATTTTCTCATTTGCTAGCGAAGTTAACGTGCTTTTAATGAACTGCTGCTTGGAAAAGTTGCTTTTCTTGTTAACAGCGAGGTATTTTTTTAAAAAAAAGGAGGAAAGAAAAATGCCTCCCAACGCCGCCGCTGCTGTTTAGCATATAGAGGTCATTGTCTCAGCAGCTGTTGGCATGGAAACGTCGCTGAGCTCCAGCACAGAGCAGTGCCTGCTGTGCACCGCAGGCTGCGTTCACACCTGTGGGCACGGCTGTCACACAGCCCCTGCACCCACAGCATCACCCGCAGCTACCTGTGGAGTTGCAGTGCTGTCTCTTACGGTTGGGCGGTGATTCGTGTATCAAAGCTTGAGTGCTGCTGTTCTGCCAGCACTGGTATTTCAGCTGTGGGCTTGTTGGGGTTAATTCTAGTCATGCTGTAGCAGGAAGCAGCTGTTTGTGGCAGTGTGCTCAGCATTCATACTCAGGTACAGCTTTACCCCTCTGTTTATGAGGTGAAAGCAAAGGGCTGCTGCCCTGTTTGTCCCCAGGTCTGTCCTCGGATCAGCTCCGTGCTTTGCAGTGCTGCCGAAGCCTTTTTGTTAGCGTGCTTTTCCTCCCGGATCCGCACTTAAACAGTTCCTTTGTGGTTAATTTAAATGAAAGCAAGAGGATTGTGCCCGTGCATCTTAGAGAACCTGAGCGGTACAAAGGACGTTATTCCTCTCGACTGGTCCCTCTGTTGTGTGTGCCATCCGTAAGGGCAGCTCAGCAGCACGGCACGCAGCAGCGCTGCATTTAGCTTTCTTATTGCTCCCGGGGTCTGCTGGGCTGAGCTGTGTGCAGAGCGTGCTGCTGGGCTCCTGCAGGAGGAGGTAGCTGCCTCTTGCATAGAAACGGGCCCTAGAGGCCGCCTGGAGCATCCTCGCTCTTCCTTCAGTTTCCTGCTTTTTAATGCACGCCACTCGCTGTGACCTTCCCTCATTTTTGTCTGCCAAGTGTTTTGTTTGACTTTCTCCCGTTTTCCCCAGGCAGTGCTTTCAGCTTTGTGGTCGTGGTCAGAGAATGCAGTCCAATCTGCGAGGGTAATGTTAAGATTAACCCCGTAGCGTTGGCCCATCCTTAGGAGCAGTTTTAGTTGTACTTTTTTTCTTCCTTTGGAATGAGCTGATATTTATTGAGAAGGCTTTATAAGCTTTTACATTTTAGAGGGGGAGATGAGTGAATAAAGGCTCTGCAGGTCCACGTCCCTTTGGGATTTTTCCCACTTGCCAAGCCTCCCCTCCATGCAGCTCTCGGAGCATAGCTGAGAACCAGAATCATCTGCCATGGGGAAATCTGCCTCTATCGATCTGTGCAGAGATGTGCTCGTGTTGCTCAAGTGCAGCATTGTGGGTTGGGCTTTGACAGGGAGATGGATGGGCCGTTTTAGTAGTAAAACATTTTTTAATGTTGAGAAACCATCTTGCCTGCAAACAATGAAGAGATTTACGGTAAGAAATGGAAAATATTCTTCTTGGTGGAGATTACACCATTTGTTTTCATTTTCCGTGACATGTTTTGCTCATTATGCTGCAGGAATCAAATCCAAAGCTTCATAAAGAAAAGCGCGTGATGGCAAAGCAGGGAATTCAGCTCAGGGTTTGCTGTCATAACAGCAGAAAGTGCTTCACCCGTGGGAGCACTGCGAAGTTCTGCGCTTGGGAAGCGGTGAGGGGCTGAGAACTGTGCTGCTCACCCCACCCACGTGGGGTAATCAGTGCTTTACCCCCAGCACACAGCGAGGGTTATACTTTGGGGTCATCTTCGTGCTGTAAAATCCTTCTTTTGTCTCTGAATGTTGTTTCTTCAGCGCTAAATGAGGGTGGGAAATGAAGCCTGGAGTTCAGGGATGGAGTTGGGTGCTCCCTATGCTGCACCTGCTGTGGGCTGGGAGTGGGGTGGGCTTGCTTTGTGATGGGCCATCTTTTGGTTTCTGGTTTTGGTCATCTCGTGGGCAGACCTCCATAAGCTTAGCTGTGTGTGTGTCATTTCATACACAGAGTATTTTCTTTTTCTGAACAGATCACCAAATCACTGTAATAGGGACGTGGTTATGGGCATGATGAGGATGCGCTGATGGTTTTACTTGATGATCTCAGAGGCTTTTTCCAACCTTAATGATTCCTCCAGGCTCCACCTGAGGTTGTTAAGTTGTTAAAGGTTCAGGTTTTTGTTTTCGCTTTTTAAATGTAACAAACAAACCCAAGGATGCCAGGAGCAGTAGATGATACACAGAGTCACTGATCTGTTATGTTGGAGAAGGGAAAAGCATAAACCCACAAGAAACAGTACACGATGTGCCTTGTGGCAGTGCTTGGGTCAGTAGCAGTGGATGTGGCTTTGTCTCCTCCCCCCCTGACTGGCATCTCATACAGGAACACTTGCCTTGTTTTTAGGGTACGAGTGAGCTTTGTGTTAAGGCTGATGTGGACCTGGTGCCCATTCCAGCAGCAAGGTCTCAGCTCCCTTCAGAGGCCGCAGTTAAAATCACTCATACAACTGTTTCCTTACGTTCTGTAACCTGTTGCTGACTTCCTTTCAAAGAAGGCATTGAACATTACAGTTCTTGCTCCCGTCGTGCTGCACCGGTCCAACCATCTCCTGCATTGGTTTTAAGAGGCAACAACTAAAAGTCTTTTTCCCTGAAGCCCTGAGTGTTCTGCTGTAGTACGTAACTTAAATTTATCAGGGTCACTGAACCCTATTTAATGTGCTTTCTGGGAAGATGACAGGGTACAAAAGATTGTTTTGTACCCTTCTGTCAGAAGGATGAGGCAGTAATACAAGAGCTCGCTTATTTGTGTGCTGAAGGGGCCGTGGTTGTCTAGTGATGTGGCAGATTTGCTAATGATACCTGACAGAAGTATTGCAAAGGAATAATTGTAAAGAAAAAAAAAACACAAAAACAACCTCTTCTATCATGCAGTGTTTTAAAAAGAAAATATTTTCTTTTTGTTACATCAAGAATGCAGGCTCGTGTGTGACAAAATATTGAATTCAGGTATCTAACCAGCGGCAGTAAATTGAATGGAAGGTATTACTGCTGTGTATGTTTTGAAGCAGCTTTCTATCTGTGTGGGGTTTGAATCTGGATAACAGATTTCATGTTTTATTACTTTGTAGTTCAAAATACTTCACTGTCTTGCTTAGGAGGTTCTGAGGTTGGAGGGCTGTTGCTCAGTTAGGCTTAAAATCACCTTGCCATGTTTACACCAGCTGAGAATTAGGCTTTAGCAGTATGTTTTCCATTGAGATTATTCAATTTAAAACAACCCAAGCCTTTTGCTGCTTTCTTTTTTTTTGCAGAACTTCCAGCAGCGAAATACCATCGTTGGCATTTTGTTTTTTGGCTCGGTGTTGACAAAAGATATTTTTGTTTGTTTGTTTTTAAGGAAAAGTCATCAACAAAGATCTGCGTCACTACTTGAGCCTTCAGTTCCAGAAGGGCTCCATAGACCATAAACTCCAGCAAGTGATCAGAGACAATCTCTACTTGAGAACCATCCCTTGTAAGTATGTAATGGTTAGCCTCGTTTGATCTGTTTGTGCTCACCATCACCTCATTCGAGAGCTTTACACGTCTCCTCTCTTAACGTGGTGCACAGTTCTACCTTTTGGCAGGAGCTTTGTTCAAAGCTTTATGAGAACAGTTTCATATCTTAAGTTGCAATGACAGTAACTCCTGGTATGGACTGACAACACAGCAAAAACTTCGGAGTTCAAAGCTCAGCATTTCAAGAGTATCTGTGTTCAGTTCATTGGAAGTTGTTGTTAGAGTAGCCACGTTACTTCCCACTTGGGAAATAAATCTTCCTCAGAACAATCAAGCAAACATGTGAACGCATCATGACTGTGGGATGTCGTACACGTGTAGTTGGGAGGTTACATAAAGTGATGGAATGGCTTGGATTGGAAGGGACCTCAAGGATCACGAAGCTCCAACCACCCTGCCGTAAGCAGGGCCACCAAGCTCCACATTTCATAGCAGCCCAGGCTGCCCAGGACCCCATCCAACCTGGCCTTGAACACCTCCAGGGATGCACGGAGCATCACAGCCTATAGGGTGACTGAGGATGTGATGAACCTGCTGGGTGATGCTGTTAAAAAAGCACGAGGAGATGGTGGCAAGAGGCAGAGGGGGGTCTGTGGCCAAGGAAGAAGAGGAAGGAGCAGGGCAAGGACAAACTGAGTGTCACAGCAAGACTTGATTAGCTGGAGGAGCTGGATGGCCCACGGGTCTTTTTAGCTGTGCCAGCCCTTCTGCTCTGTGCATCTGCTAGCATCACAGTCCAACCAGCACAGGTGGGAGCCTGCTGCCTTTATCTGTATGTTACCTACATGGCTGCTGCTGCAGGTGAGGATTCCCAGGGAGCACCTTGTAAGGCACAGGGTGCTGGGACAGCTGCCAAACATCCCGTCTTTGCTTTTCACTCTTCTTTATCTTTTCATTTCTTAATTACCACAAAACCATCCTTCACCTTGTCTTAGAGGTCCTGCCATTTAAAAAGATTCTCTGCTGTCTGAATTTGAGTATTCACTGCACTAAAAACTTCAGAGTTTGTCAGCTAACAGTTTTGTAACTACAGAGATTCCATTCTCTTGTTACAGCCGTTACCATTTTGAACACGTCTGCTGGTTTGTGAGTTCCTTGAAAGCTGATGATGGTGAAAAGCCATTTATTTATTAGCTGCTCTCTCTCTGAGATAATTCTTTCTGAGTTAATGCTGCTCCCTCAAAAAAAAAGAAAATTAAAAAAATTGATGTATGCCCTTCCTTCTTTGAACCTAATAGGATTTTAATGAATTAGTAAATTCCTTTCCAGGGGAGCTTTAATTAAGCTGTTATGACAGCAGGTGGCCCTTACTTATAGACACAGAAACTTGCAGAACTTCTGTATGTAATACAGCAATTTACTGATCATGTTGAAGCAGTTAACCTAAGCCAGTGTTTGGAGTGCAGATGTATTGCCCTCTGAACTGTAAGGTTAAAATACGATTCCTCTGCCTGTTTATGGATTTTGTGGCCCAAAGATTAAGTGTATTTAGTCATGTTGACCTCATTACTGAATTAATACGGATGCTCAAGAAATGATGGGGAGATGAAGCACCCATACAGCTGTATTAAAGTACCATAGTTCTTAAACAGTCTCCCAGATTCCCAGACTGCTGTTGCCTAGCCCATGTAATCATCAGCTTCTACAGTGTAAGTTTTTGGTTCGCTGAACTTAAGGAAAAATTTCTAATTACTGCCTCGTTCTGCTTTTTTCTTCCTCCTTCCACCATAACTTATCATTCCTACACGATCTCTTGGCCTAGTTTTTACACATTATTGTTCACTTGCTTGCATAGCAGAATGAGGTCATCATTGTATGAAGCCTCAAAAATATCTTGTTTTCATTTATTGTGACAGCAGGCTGCATTTGGTAAGAAGGCAGGATTTCAGTACCTTACAGTTGTGTTTTCTCTTTTTCCAGGCACTACAAGGGCTCCCAGAGATGGGGAAGTCCCTGGCGTAGACTATAATTTCATTCCTGTGGAGCAATTCAAAGCACTGGAAGAAAGCGGAGCCTTGCTGGAAAGTGGAACGTATGATGGTATGTGGGTGAAGCTTATTGGAATGGGAATTCATTTCCAGTGCTCACATCCAGTATCTTGGTTTCTGTAGCTCTCTGTATCCAGGAGGTGCCACTTTTCCTACTCGCCTTGATGGTTTCATGTTGCCTCTCCACTACTGCAGTACCTATCGTAGAGCTGGAGTGCCTATGAGAGGAGTACTGGTCTTTTTCTTTTCTTTCTTTTCCCAGTTTTATGGGACAGAGGTGTTCTTCTCAGAGGCATGCATTAAAGGAATGGGAGGCAAGGGAAATCCTGATAAAATAGGGAAAAGCTGTTTTGAAGTTAAAAACATTTCATTGAAGGCAGTGAACCACAAGGAAGCAGTTAGCTAGAGACCTGGAACTGCTATCGTGATAGCCTTCTGTTGTGATTTAAGGGGTTAGATAGCAGGCAGAGAGAACTTCAGAGGGATGTGAGGGACCTTAATGTGGGAGTGGAGGGAGTGGACCCCAAACCTACCTTTGTTTGAAGCAAGTGGGTGAAGAGAGGAGTTGCACAACCTTCAGATGTCTGTTACAGCATCCCCTGCCTGCAGTTGTGCTTCAGGTAATGTTTGTTCTTTGTTGCCTCGTGCTGTAGAATGATTTACTTTTTGCCTTTCTGCAGAAGAAATGCGGACGTCTTACATTGCTTTTTGTACGTAAATATCTGCAATATAATCCTGCTAGTGCTTGGACAAGTATCAGTGCTTTCATTATCCTGATGTCTGTCTCGTTGGCAGGTAATTTTTATGGTACTCCAAAGCCTCCAGCAGAGCCCAGCCCCTTTCAGCCTGATCCGGTGGATCAAGTTCTCTTTGACAATGATTTTGATACTGAATCACAGAGGAAAAGAACCACATCGGTCAGCAAAATGCAGAGGATGGACAGTTCTCTCCCTGAAGATGAGGAAGAGGAGGAAAAGGAAGCGGTCAATGGCAGCGGAGGGATAGGTTGGTTACAAGGGGAGAAATTCCCTGAAGTATTTTATGAATGAATAAGAAGTATACAAATAGTATTCATGCTTGCTTGAACTGCTTCCTTAGTTTTAGTGAAGTTTGAGAGCAGTTTTCTATTCAGGCGGGTGTTTTTGCTTTCCTTTGAAATTACATTTTAAAAAGAAACAGCTGTTCTCCCAGCCAGATGTGCAATTGCATCATAAAATGCACTGCTCAGTAGAGAACATGTAGTGCTGGGCAGCAGCCAGTTACTTGATTGGGAAGGAAAAATTTATCCATAGGACAGAATCCCTTTGCAGAGTGTAATTCATGCCCTGTAAATTTAATCGTTTCATTTTGGTCAGATTACCAAATCCAGGAGGTTTTAGTGAAACAATCAGTCTGAGGGGCAGCACCAGCTCGTACTGTAAAACGTTCAGATTATTCTGCTGAAAGGAACTGCAGGATAACCCGAGGGAGTGTTTGTGGAGAGGAGTAAAGCACAGTGCATTGAGACCGGACCAGTGTCCAGTAGGATGTTGCAGAGATTGGCAGCACGCCCTTTTCGTTTTGCTGTCATGGTTATTCCTCTCGAGGGGGAAGAACTGATGTTGGAGAGAAGCCGTCACATTGAATTTGCAGCTGATCCCGTGTGTGAGTGTTTAAGAAAGGCTTATATTGACCAGACCTGACCTAATCTTGTTGGCTTCAGGGTTGGCGACGCCACAGCACAGGGCGCCCGGTGGCCTGGCTGGTGGTGATGTGAAAGTCGTGGGCATCATCGTGTGGCTGGGGATAGCAGGCATCACCTCTGAACTGCCAACCTGAGGCTTGAATGAAGTGTTAGCAGGGATTTTTGGGGAGCTTTTACCTCTTGTAGCTTGCAGGAGAGAGGTGTGTTTGTCTTACTGGCAGTTTGGGTCTTTTCTACGTTTCAGTGCTGGTGCTTTGAGGAATATTAGTAGGACTTGTATATGTTTATTTATGTTCTGGTGGCATTACAAACACTGTTCTCTGTGTGAGGAGGGACACAAATTAGTCAGCTTGCGTTTCTGCCCGTGCTGATTTTGTAGCTTAGGCTCAGACAAATAATATGAGGTTAATTCTCTTTGGCAGGGGCAGAACAGAGTTCAGTGTTTTCATGTCAGCTTTTCAAAGTCCATAGCTGAAAAAAAAAAAAAAGAAAAAAAAAGTGGAAAAATGCTCATCACATCCAGGGACATGTTTGACATTCTCTCATAGCCAGATTAAGAGGGTGGTGCTTAGTGAGAAACAGCATAAGCATCTGACAAATAGTAATGCTTTCCCTGAACAACTGCAGAAAACAAAGAAAAACACTCAGATTCTTCTGACTGGATGAAACCTGTTCCCAGTTACAACCAGACAAGCAGCTCCATGGACTTCAGAAATTACATGTCAAGGGATGAAACCCTGGAACCTCTGCCCAAGAACTGGGAGATGGCCTACACTGACACTGGCATGATCTACTTCATCGAGTGAGTACCCAGCAGGAAAGATCTGAGCTGAAGAGCCGCAGTCTGGGAGCTGCCTAAAGCTCTTACAACTCTCCTTTTTCCTTATGTTTCTGTATGGAATTTTGTATCTTTCCTCTCTTGTTCCTTACTGATAATGATTTGTGCTACATATTTGATAGTCATTGTGCAGGAAGGTGTTACGGCTCTGTGGGCACAGTCAGTTTGCAGTGTTGTGCATCTCACAAAATGCAGAGCTGGGTGGATGTTGGAGGGGAAGCATCATATAAACTTTTACAATGACAGGTCTCTCTGAAAGCTGAGAACTTGTGTGTTCTTTCTTCTCAGCGTGTTCCTTGGCTGGGAATACCTGCTTGAAGAGATGAGCTGCACAGATTAAACCTCAGGATAGAAAAGCAGTTCATACGTGCACGTGTGAAATGGCCTCATTTATGAATTCTGAGGTGGAAAGAAATAAGAGCCTAACTGAATGTTAAATATATGACTAAAAGCATTTGCTGCTTTCAGGTAGAAACAGATGATGTTTTCACATGAGCTTTCTGGGGCACGGGAGAGCAGGCCTCTCATGTTTCACATCTGTCCTCAGGAGTGCTGGCACCTCTAAGTATCATTGTTGCCTTTTCTGTTTAGCATTTGACCGTGTGACTGCGGTGTAAACAGGGATGAGGTTATCTAAAGGCTATGGTTTAACCGAGGTAGTGAATATAAGGTAAAGCAAAATTTCTTCAGTCTGAGGAAGGCCTCTTCTTTTAATGGGCTGTTTTGCTCTGCAGTCACAACACCAAGACAACCACATGGCTCGATCCACGGCTCTGTAAGAAAGCCAAGGCTCCTGAAGATTGTGAAGATGGAGGTGAGATATTTAGAGCTCGTTTGTTGCTGTGGCTGAGTTTTATCAGGGCTGGATAAAATCCGTTACTGCTGTGACAGAAACTTCTTGCTGATACATGTGCCTCTGGAGCAAGCAGGGCGTAGTGCTGAGCATCTGTAGTTCAGTGGTAGTGAGAGCCCACATAAGGCTGGGAAAAAGCTTAATGTATTTTTCCTGGAGTCATGGAATCTGACTGAATCATGGATGTATCTGCATTCCTGAGAAGAGAATGATATGTGTCGTTCCAGTAAGTACCATTGCTAAGGAGAAAGCTGGATGTATCAGCAGAGATCACACTGGAATTTTTTATGTGGGTGGAATATGGCAGGGACAGAAGGTCCATAAATACTAGAATATATGCAGAATGAAGATACAGCATAATACCTACTGCTAGTAATGTGTATTGCATGTCTTACGGTATAATATTTGGATGTGTAAGTAGAGGTAACAGCTCTTCATGCTGCTGTTTCAAGACTTGCAAGTCAGGTTCATGACTGACCCACAGACGATACCTGTATCCATTTCCTATGCAGTCTGTGATTTAGTCAGCCAAAAAAGGAATACCAAGTAGCTCTGTCTTCAGCAAATGCATGTTACAAAAGCTGAGGCAGATTCAGAACGGCCTGTCATCTCCTTAAATTGCACAGGCTAACAATCATGTATTCATAATGAAGCCAGCTGGAGCAATGGACTCATACTGCTGCTTGTTAAACATACGTGCAGCACACCACAGGATAAAAAGAGCACTTGAAACAGAGAGATGCAGGGTATCCAAATGAACAACGTTTAAATGAATGGCCCCCCTGGGTCTTTTGTCAAATCCTGTGGAGTGATGCTGATACTAATAAGTGGTAACATGCTGTCATATGCTAGGAAAATTGCTGTTACCTTCAAACTTAGGGCAGCCTGAAACAAGATTACACAGAAATTTTATCCTTCAGAATGTCTGGCTACCTGGTTGTGTCAAATATTTAAATTTGTTTGGTCAAGGTAACTAGGACAATAATGCTAGAGTAATTGGACCTCTGTTTTAACTGCCTGCCACCTCTAGTCAGAAATGATCTGCTGCTGCCTACCATCTCACCAGACTTTTATTTTTTATTCCCTTTCATATGTTCTTCCTTCCCAAATAGGTTAATTTGGATCTGTCTTTAAGTTCATTACAGACTTGAAGTGATGTGGTTTTGTTAAATAGAAGTCTGATCCAGTGGAACAAAGGTTGAGAGGAGCAGGGCTTCAGATTCCTTGGAGTAAGCTAATGTGTTTTCATCAGAGGGACAAGTCTCAGACAAACAGAGGGAAAAAAGTGACTTGTATTTAATTCATGTTTTCCATCTGTCCTTTTTTTTGTTGAGTGTTGATATGTGCAGGTAGTTTTCCAAAGTAGTGGAGAATTTTGTTCTTTCTGATTGCAGAACTT
Organism: Tympanuchus pallidicinctus; assembly: GCF_026119805.1. Lineage (NCBI taxonomy): Eukaryota > Metazoa > Chordata > Aves > Galliformes > Phasianidae > Tympanuchus > Tympanuchus pallidicinctus. Next base: position 1,740,313 of record NW_026294750.1, on the reverse strand, counting down.
CCTTATGGATGGGAAAAAATAGAAGACCCACAATATGGAACATATTACGTTGAGTAAGTGCTAATTATTACTTTGAAATAGTCACAGACTGAGCAGAAAGTAGTGAGGCAGTTGCTTAGCAGTGTATATAGGTTGTACTGAGGAAAAACCAGTTCTAGAGGCCAGTGTGCACATTTCAGAAGCACTGAAGGTCCATAAGATGACTGTGCTGACATACTGGTGTTCTTCTAGGGAAGGAAAGCAAGTAGCAGTGAGAGTAATTAATAAATGGGAACGAGCTGATGTCATTTTCATTAACTATAGCAAAAATAGGGTGACTTGATTTAAGACTGATAACTGTAAAAGAGCAGGAGTAACATTTCTCATTGCTGTCTCCAAAGGGGCATCACAAGTAGCTGCTAAACTGCTGCAAAAGCTCTTTTTGGTCTTCTTCAGGTCAGGGAAAATTAAACCTTTCTTTAACCATCGTTAAAAAGATCAGCAGAGTTGCAAATAATGAGATTGAAACAACACAGCTAGTGTCAGGAGAAAAAGCAAGTCTTCTCTGTTCTTATCTAATAGAAGTTTGCAGAGTGGAATGAAGGTATACTCTACCAAATGGTCACAAGAAGTGAAATTACGTTGTTTTTTCAAATAAATCAAGGTGTTGAAAGGAAAAAAAGACATTCCATGTTGATTCTCTGATAGTTTGGCATTCATTTTTCCAAAGTCTTGATCTGATCAAACAGTAGTATTTGTAGGTTGTCTTCTGTGGCTGTGTTTTCTGTGAAATGAGCAGGATGGTTTCCACTGATATCTTAATCTACCTTTTGTCTGCAGTCATATTAACCAAAAAACTCAGTTTGAAAACCCAGTATTGGAAGCCAAAAGAAAAAAACAGCTGGGACAGACTGATGGTGGCCCTTCAAAATCAGGTATCACCAAATATTGTGTTCTTTATCGCTCATATCTTTATCTACAAGTAAGCATTGCACATAATCAGGTGGGGAATTGATGAAGAAATTGGCCTTTCTGCTGGCTCCTTGTGGTTTTGCTCTTCAGACTCTGTAAGGTTTTTGATGTTAAAATTCAATTGAGACCCTGGCACTGCTTCAAAAGCATTTTGGTAAATCTCAAGCTGGTTGTCATAAGCAACTCTGGAATAAGAGGAGGGTTAGGAGAGCCAGCTGGAAGGTGCAGGTAAAGCCACTCCTTGAATTTTATTTGCTGCTGATGTTGATGTCAAAGGTAAGAGAGTAAAACCAGAAATTAGAGGTGGGAGATTTAGTTTGTCCCATTTTAATCTGTAATACAGTTTGGAAAACCTGTAAGTTTGGTTCCCAGACTTTAAGATCTCTTCCTTCTTTCTCCGACTGTTTTACATGTGCTTGTGGTCACTGTCATTTGGAGATCTAATGGCTGCCATAAAGCAGCACTGCTGTTGGTTGATTATGCTGCATCTTGTCATGCACAGGGCCAGAGAAGTCTCTCTTCACTAGAGATCCATCCCAGCTCATAGGAGCTCTTATACGGACGTCACTGAAAAAAAGCACGATGGGTTTTGGCTTTACAATTATTGGAGGGGACAGGCCTGATGAGTTTCTCCAGGTGAAAAATGTGTTAAAAGATGGACCTGCTGCCCAGGATGGGAGAATTGCACCAGGTAAAGGGTTTATTTCTCTAAGCTTGCATTTCTTTTGATGCTTTTTGGAGAGCGCAGCCGCTGATGTGTGAGATTGAGAGGACGATTTACTCCTGGGGATTTGTATTGTGTACGCAGAGTTTCTTGATCAACACGATGTGTTATGAAACAAGGTTTCAGGATTTGACATGCACTTTCTCTTCATTTTGCAAATACATGCTTAACCACGTGTGGCAACAGGGTGAGGCTATGAAACACGCGTGGGTGCAATCCTGGCTTAAGTTCAGCCAATCCTAAAATAAACATAGGAACCCCCCCAAAAATCCGATTTATTCTTGGATTGAATTTAGGATGCTCTAAAGTATGAATTAAAGCAGAAGACATCTGTTTGCAGCAGTGTGTGTGCCGTGCTTCATCTCCTGTGTGGATAGTAGCATTTTTTAAAATCTGCTGGAGATTAAACTTTATATATTTAGCATACTGTCTTCAGAGATGACACAGAGTAAATGCAAAGAGAAAGTCCTATGCACTTCTTGGAAACAGGTAGTCAGGAGGTACAGCCAGCATTATTGTTTTGTGAACAGTGGAGCAATGGAGCAATGCACAGTGATTGAACACAACGCACAATGATTTTGTCCAGTGATTTCTTCTTTTTCTTCCGAGCCACAGAATGCTGGAAAGGTGTGTGCAGTTTTGTTTCTGGTCTTAATGCTGTTTAAATTCCTTTTTGAACAGGTGATGTCATTGTAGACATAAATGGAAACTGTGTCCTTGGCCATACCCATGCAGATGTTGTGCAGATGTTTCAGCTAGTTCCTGTCAACCAGTATGTGAACATGACTTTGTGCCGTGGCTATCCTCTTCCTGATGACAATGAGGACCCAGTTGTAGATATAGTGACTGCTACACCTATTATCAATGGACCACCTGTGACCAAAGGAGACATTTGTCTGACCAGCCAGGAGTTAATAGCCGGGGCAGTTGTGCTGGACCAGAATGGAAAAGCAGGGCCAATGTTGGTCAACGGTCGTCTCAATGGCCCTTCCATGGAGACAAACGAGCAGAGGATCTCTGTTGCATCTTCGGGAGGCTCTCAGCCAGAGCTGGTCACCATCCCACTGGTCAAAGGTCCTAAAGGCTTTGGGTTTGCCATTGCAGACAGTCCTACAGGACAGAAGGTGAAAATGATTTTAGACAGCCAGTGGTGCCAAGGACTTCAGAAGGGGGACGTAATCAAGGAGATCTGCCATCAGAACGTGCAGAGCTTGACGCACCTGCAGGTCGTGGAGGTGCTGAAGCAGTTTCCAATAGGAGCAGAGGTGCCCCTGCTCATCTTAAGAGGAGGTAAATATGTAAATTTACAGCTGTCACAAGTGCTTTTTAAAAGGCCTCTTTCAGTGTGACAAGTTAGCTAGCAGTTTCGTTATGTCTCTCAGCCATGACGTTCTAAGTTTAATTTATTGCCCTGAGTATTTGGAGGAGGGATGCTGCTAGGGGTTTTTTACACAAAACTTATTATAGTGTGTTTAGACACTGTCTCTTCTGAGTGTCTGGGGAGTGCTAAAGCAACAATGTAGTCTGTAGTATAACACAAAGGGTATGATTGATGGAGTTTTCTGGACATCGCCAAATGTATTCCTGTAACTGCAGCTGTGCTGGACAGGTGATTAGGAGTGGCAAGAATCATCAGCTGTAAGATGGAACCTTTCACTGAAATGGGAAAAATGATCATTTTCACATCTGCATATTCAGACCTCTTTGTTAACTGCATACCAGATGGAGCTGAATGAATTAGAAAGCAACACGACTGCTTTAGTGTCCTTTTAAGGTTTTATTGTAGCCTTTTGAGTGCACTTGGGTCATTTGGGTGTTTGGAAAAATCTCCAAGACTTTTTGTGTGCAAATGCTGCTGCTTCTTAATCGGCCAGGGGAACAGATTTGTTTGGTGGCAAGTGAAATTCCACCAGGCTAATTCACAGCCTCCTGCAGTGAACTCCTGTGTGATCTGGTGGACCAGCATCCAGCAGAAGGAGAAACTCGCTGCTGTACAGCCAGCAGCCCTGATCTGAGATTTCTCCTAAGTGATGGCTTTGGTCAACTAAACGATCCCTTGCAATTTAAAGAAAGGATGAATAAGCAGTTATCACTTTCAGCTCATGAGGAACTGATTATATTCCCTTAATGCTATTTAAGCTTGGATGACCTAGAATTGAAATTGCTGTCTGCATTGTATTTTTTTCAGGTCCACCCTCACCTACTAAAACTGGCAAAGTGGTGAGTATTTACAGTCTATTTAAATTTGCTTCAGATGGAAAAATGCTGAAGGGGGTTTGGTGGCAAAAAGACTTTTTAACATGGTCTACTTAAAACTGAAGTTCTTCTACAAAACCCTTTGAGTATTTTGAGTTTGGGTATAATGGATTTCTTATTTCTTACTCCTGAAATTTCAAGAATAATACAGTGTATATATGTGTATTTTTGGGTTTTTTTGCATGATCTGTATTAAAGTGAAATAGGATTTCTAAAAGAAATGTCAGATACTTCAGTGTTCCTTGATCCTCACATAAAATAACAAAATGGTTACTGCTCCCTTCTTAACGCACTGCAGTTTTACATTTCCAGTTTGATGCTCGTTGTTTTTGGAAGCTCCCTCCACTGGGGTGTCTATAATATATTTTGTCTCAGCAAAGAATCATTAGGATTGGTGAAAATACCCTCAGATTGTGAAACGTTTGTGTCATGAGCACTTCTCTTATGACACAGGCTCACTGATAGCCACCAAGAGCGTCTCCAAGAGCAGAGTTGCACACTGAAAAACGTATTGTACCCAGCAAATTATTTCATTTTGGGAAGAAGCCCATCAGCAGGATGTAAATGCAGTTCCTTTTTCCAACATTGTCCTGCTCTTCAAGTATGAAAGCTGTATCAGAGCAGCGGGATGATGCAAAGCACTCGCTGAGATGTGCAGATTCGGTTTCTCACAAGCATGCAGCTGCCTGCAGTAAAGAAATTGCTGCACAGATTGGTGCAGCTGGAGGACGTGGGCTGTGCCTGCATGGCTCCTATGTCAGCACGCTCTGCAGCCATGCTAAAAATACCCAGGGCTCCGGGAGCAGCGTTCCACACACGGGCAGAGCAGCTTTTCCACGGAGCACTCAATGTTCAGTGGCATTAAGCAACGTGGCAAAAGAGTTCAGTTAAAAAGGGCAAGTTCTTGTGTTCATGGACATGCAAGTGTGAAAGCTCTGAGCTGCTTGGGGGAGTTTTCTTCTACCCTCCTAAAAGGGCACAGCTCAGAATATTGTGCTGTTAACTCAATGTGCACAGACACGTGCAGTGCACCACGTTCCAGGTTTCCAGGTTGGGTTTATGGCCCAGAAGAATTATTTAGACTTACTGTTCACTGGAAATTAAGATGGGAGAACACAAGGATACTTGGTGGCTTTTCCTCTTGGAATGGCAGTGTTGCAGCTATCACAGGAGAAGAATACAAAGCCTGCTGACTTATTCCCAATTCATTTCACCTCTCTGCAACGCTTATCATCTTTGCGTGCATGAACTCCTTCAGGCTTTTGGCTTAACGTGGGCTTTGTGGGGTGGGATTCTGTTCCAGAAGGACAAGCAGGAGAGTTCAGGGAGCTTGGAAGCGCTCAGCGATGCCATCCCACAGCCTATGCCTTTCCCTCCCACTGCTGTAAGATCAGGCTCTCCTAAACTGGACCCTTCAGAAGTCTACTTGAAGTCCAAGACTATGTATGAGGACAAACGTGAGTATATCAACCCCAGCTGGGAAATGCTCAGTATAACAGAGCCTTTTCTTTGGCATGCTTGTGGTAAAAGCAGTGTGACTTCACCCATTGAGTTTGTTAACCCTGTATGGATACAGACATTTCAAAAGTGCATAATTCACACAAATCAGAAAGCTGTAGAGCCCGCTCAAGGTAGACATGTGCATATGCTGTGTGTGTCAACCATGGTGTCAATAATGTAATCAGTCACACAAGTGGTATGATGTTCTAACATTGTATTTGCTCTCCAGGAATTTCTGAACAAATTGGTCACTCCATGGGCCTGGCAAAGCAGACGTGACCTCCTGCTCCCCCTGATCATCTGGGGGATGTGGTTTATTTTAGCAGTCTTTATTCAAGGGAATTCCACAAAATAATGAGTAAATCCTTGAGGTGTTTTCTCCAAAAACCTTTTGTGTTCTGAGCTTTGTTACAGATAGACCTCAGTGGGCCCACTCGCATACAAAACAACTGTGCAGATGATTCTTTTTAAATGCTGTTCATAAATAAGCTGAGCAAAGAGTAACATCAGGCCAAAGGACCAAAGCAAAGTGCAGAGCTGGACTTGGTGATCCCTTCCAGCTCGGGATGCTCAGTGACTCAAACCATTTCAGCATTTATAGATGGTCCTGAGTTGTGCTGCAGAGCGGATTTCATCCTGGCACACTGTGTGAATGCAGCTGTGATTTTTCCCTTGGCACTCATCAACCTGTCCTTTCCTTTTTCATCTTTTTCTATATTGTTTGTTTTTCAATTCATTTTGGAAAAAGAACTTCATTAACTGTTAGAATTGTTTGCTGTATTTCCGGTTACTGTGTTTGTCTATAAAAAGAATCAGAATGCACAACAAAGGAACAACCTTCCACTAACCAAAGGTAGCTCATCACGTGTTCTGCAATGTTTTGTCTCAGCTCCAAACACGAGAGATTTGGATGTTTTCCTACGAAAACAAGAGTCGGGCTTTGGATTCCGCGTGCTTGGAGGGGACGGACCGGATCAGCCTGTAGGTGACACTTCTTACAGCTGCTTACTGTTATCTCACTGTGCTGCTGTTGGGATGGCTACTGCCCTGTCCTCCTCATTTCTCTCTGCTTCTAGGGAGGGAATTCAGTGATGGAAAAACTGACTTTTAAAGGTCGATTCAGATTACCAGATTGATTCTGGGTTTAAGAAGTGGTTCAGCTCAGGCTCCTAAGAAAGGAGAATCATTTCGTCTTCAGTCAGTGAAATGCTCTTGAGTAATCCAGTTAAAGCTGCGAGATGTAATCCAGTTCTGCTTAAAGCTGGACAGTGTGTTCCCTGATCACAGAATCACAGAATGGCCAGGCTTGGAAGGGACCTCAAGGATCACGGAGCTCCAACCCCCTGCCACACGCAGGGCCACCAACCTCCCCATTTCATAGCAGCCCAGGCTGCCCAGGGCCCCATCCAACCTGGCCTTGAACACCTCCAGGGATGCACGGGGCATCACAGCCTCTCTGGGCAGCCTGTTGAGCACTTCACTGCTCTCACTGTAAAGAACTTAACCATGGAGGTGCTGAGCATGGCCTGAGGGCTGCAGCTCAATCCCTGGGAGCAGGTGGCTGTGCAGGGCTCCAGCTGAGGAGCTATAGTGGTTGCAGGCTCTTGGGTGACTTAAACTGGAGGTTGCAGGGAAACAGTTCTGCCTGACTTGTTCGAGACAAACAAAGGGAAGAATATGGTTGGTTACCTTGCTTCTCTTTGCTCTTCATAGAATCGTTTGAGTTGAAAGGGACCTTTAAAGGTAATCCATTCCAACTCTTCTTTAACAAACAGGGACACCTAAAGCTCGCTGAGGTTGCTCACAGCCCTGTCCAACCTGACCTTGAATGCTTCAAGTTTTAATCTGCAAGGCTCTTGTTCCTTTTTTACCCAGAGCCTTTCTTTGGCAGCAGGAATTTACTGTCAAGCCTGTAATTGTGGTGCATTTTGGTAACAGTTGTTGCATCTCAGGAAGCCTTTATAGGGCTGAGCATCAGCATCCCATGCTGTTGGCACCACGTGCGCTGGCAGTGTTCAGTTTTTGCTGCACATGTTGGAGCTTCCTGGGGAGCAGATGAGCAGAAGGGAGCTGCTTACCCTGCAGAAACTGCCAGGCTGTTCTTCTGACTGCAGCCTGATGAGACAAGGCAGCTCTGGGAGGTGTTGGATCCCCTTCCCCTTCCATCCTCCCTGCACGTTTTCAGAATCAAATGTTTTGTCAGTCTGTGGTTTCTGGTGGATTCATCTTGAGGATACAAGCACAGTTTTTCCAGTTTACTCTTGTGTTTTTGCCTTGGGTTTTTCCCTCTCATATTCAAAAACACAAAATATGCTGCTTTAGGATTTGCATTAAAGCCTTGAAGCTGTTAGACTGGCTTCCTCCTGCAGATGGATGTAGGTGTTATTTTGCTTCCTGAGTGGCATCAAAATGCAGCTGCAGTGTTTGCACAGGGAGAAGTGTGGTGGTGAGAGCCTGGTTTGCTGTCGCCTGGTCACTGATGAGGGTGCAGGTAAGGCTTTAAGCTGTCAGTGTAGCAGTGTTTCCTGGCTTCAGCCTACAGAAGAGCTGTTGCACAGTTTGGCTTGGATGAGGGGCAGTCATCAAGGAATGGGTTGGAGACAGACTGCCTTGTTCTGTTGTGGCACTTTGGGAGAATCTCCTCCATTGCCTGAAAGGAAAATGCTCTTCTCTGGAAAGTAGTAGTGAGACTGATAGCATGTTCAGCTGTCAAGTTAGGAGAAAAAACCTTTGGAGTAGGTAACCAGAGACTGCTTTCTGATTGTAGTTGAAGGAATAAGTTTGTTGGGTTTTTTTCTCCATGCACAGCTGTGATCCAGTGCTAGTCTGCTTTTTTTCTAACACACCTTTAACAAAAAGGAAGAGCAGCTTCTCTTTATAGCAAAACCAAACAGTTACACTTCTGTTGCACTGTATAGCATTTATCATGTTTGGTTTCCATAACAACCATAGCAGTTGGTGTCAAGCTGATGTCACGAGTGCTGTGTGCAGGTGATCTGCTCTCCATTGCTTGACCTCAGACAACTACTGACAGTGGTTATTCTTAACCTTTCGTTTAACCTGAATGTCAGTCTAGTGTATAAACACTGTGTTTTCTTATGTTATGTTTAGTAACACTTCATGAGGTGGCAACAGACAAATTTGATAAGAGGAGCGCAGCTGTTTGAAGTCAGCATTTGCTCACCAAAAGCTGTGTAGTGAAATGAGGATTAAAAATCCTCAAAACTTTTTGTATTTATTGATGTGTTGAGCCCCAGCTGGTGTCCATTCAGTCAGTCTGTGAGGGGTCCACTCGTTGGCTGAGCTTCTGCTAGAAATGTTAGATGCTAGAAATGCATAAATGCTAGAAATCAAGTGATCTGTTCAAGTATCTTCCCAAAAGCTTTTATCTGCCTGGATTCACCTGGGTCCCAACCCCTGTGTGTGCTGATGGCTTTGTGTTCTGCCATTCTAACCCGCTGACTGTGCCCTACTGATAGATTTACATTGGAGCCATAATCCCATTGGGAGCGGCAGAAAAAGACGGCAGGCTTCGAGCTGCTGATGAACTGATGTGCATCGATGGAGTCCCTGTTAAGGGGAAGTCACACAAACAAGTTCTGGACTTAATGACCAGTGCTGCACGGAACGGTCAGGTGCTGCTCACTGTCCGGAGGAAGATTTTCTTTGGTGGTATGTATCTGTCCAGTTGTGCAGGGATAGATCTGACTCGTGGAACATGTGTGTTGTTGCAGTCAGGTCAGCTAAAGCTGTTCTGAAACATATCAGTTACTGTGCTAGAATTGAGCAGCCTGAGGTTCAGGAGTGTCAGCTGTAATTCTGAGCAAGTGGAGAAAAGCAGAACTTAGGAGTTGATGCCTTGGTGCTTGCTGGCTTGCACTGCTCACACAGGTAGGACTGAAGATTAAGATAGCAGTGGTGTTTTCTTCATCCCTTTTCCAAATGCTCGTTAGAGCAGACATTAGTGCTATGTCAATTGAGTAATAGCACAACTCATGTTTGTACTGCATGCTGTATTCTGACGACCCTTGAGATCTATGTGCAGCGAAGATGAGTGCGTTCAGAGCAGAGATGACTCAGTGCAGCATCTTGTGATTCTGCACTTTGGGATCGGTGTCCAGATCTGCAGTGTACAGAAGGTGTTCATCCTTGACTCACTGCTGCTTGATCATGTGAATGACAGAGCTGGAAAGGAGCTCAGGAATCCTGAGGTGGTGCCCTGTTCTGATCAGCGCTCAGTGCTGCTTCTGCAGTGCTCTGCTCACCCATTAATTCTGAGTGTGCACTACTAAAAGGAAAAAGTATTTTAAAACCAAGTCTCAGTGTTGTTCCTCACTTAAGATAGCAGTAATTCTCTTTTGTAGCTGGATCTGTGCTGTAGATCTTGTACACGCAGCTTGCAGAAAAACCATGATGTATTCAGCCACAAAAAAAAGGCATCACATCATTCTGACAAAGTTTTGTTGTGCACTGCTTTGGGGAATCAGGCTGCAGTGCCTTGTGTATTCGTGCACACATGTGTAGGGCTCTGGGCCTCTGTCTGCTTCATCCAGTATCTGATTTCTGTTTTCTGTAGATCACATTGTTTATTAGCTTGCTTCTTACGTTCCCAGGCAGGCAGTGTTTCCACTTGCTGGAACTGATAGTGAGATACACAGCTTTGTTGTATTTACCTGATAGAGCAGTGGCATTGTTTTTGCCTTACTTGTTGTCTGTTATTTTTAAGGAGAAAAACAAGCAGAGGAGGAGGATTCGCAGGCTGTTGTGATGCAGAACAGCTCTCCCCGCCTGAATCGGGCAGAGTTTGCAACCCAGCAGTCCCCAGAGGTCTATGATGTCTGCCTGCAGCGGAAGGAGAACGAAGGATTTGGCTTTGTCATTCTCACCTCCAAAAACAAACCTCCTCCTGGTGGTGAGTGCTGTAATCTGGTGGTTTGGTCACTGCCTGGCCTGACTGGTGCTGGAGTTTCTGCTGTGCAGAAGTTCTCTATGCCACAGCTTTATGTGAACCCACTGTGTTGTTCTGAAGCTGAGATATTCTAAAACAAGCAATCAGCAATTGAGTCTGCAACCCTGCAGTGCTTTTCTCTTCACAGTTGGCTCTTAGGTTTATGTAATACTTTAAAAGTAGTCTATTAAGGGAAGTGTAATTAAAATTTAAACTCATGGTAAATGCTAGAAGGCATCAATGTCTGTTGCTTCACAGTAACTTCTGCATGGGCTCATTAAAACTGTCCTTGATGGCTTTTTAATCTTGAGTGGCTGCTGACTGCGTGTTTCAGCTTTGCTGGCGTGGTTCTGAAAAGTCAGCTGATAATCCTGACACGTGCACGACGCTCCTCACCTCCCTGACCCCTCAAAAAAGCACGCTGGGGAGAGCAGTGCTGGGATAACAGCTGTACAGCAGCCCCCTTGCTCTGCACTCGCTCTGCTGGGTGAGGCCTCCTTTGTCGTCCACAGGTTTTTCACTGCACCGCTGGCGTTCGGAGCAGGAAGGACTCTGGGCTGATCAGGGAGCTGTGGGTCTGCTCAGTGCTCGTCTCACAGGAATATTAACCGTGCTCTGGAAAAGCTGACGGGCCTGTTCTGATCCGCAGTGATTCCCCACAAGATCGGGCGCGTGATAGACGGGAGCCCAGCAGATCAGTGCGGGAAGCTGAAGGTGGGAGACCGCATCTCAGCAGTGAACGGGCAGTCCATCGTGGAGCTCTCCCACGACAGCATCGTGCAGCTGATCAAGGATGCTGGCCACGTGGTGACTCTGACCGTGGTTGCTGAGGAAGGTGAGGGTGCGCAGCCTGCTGAGGTGGACGTGGCTGCTGCGTGTGCCACATCTGTTGTCTGCAGCTTTCGAGGTCAGTTCGCTTGCGAGGGAGTGTTTTAGGGTGTCTGGGAAGGAGATCCATTTGTTCCAGAAGAACTTCCAGAAGTGGGGCAGAAGCTACTGAGGTGGCTATGTTGGAAAATGAGATAGAACAAATAACAACGTGATTTGTGCTAAGGCGGATTCTCATGGTTTCTCATGTGAGAGGGAGACTGCTGGTCATGTGTCCTGTGTTCTTCCACTGAAGAGAAGCTGTCCCTCCTGGGGGGCTGCCAGGCTGCAGGACTGCGCTGGGAGGGAAGATGTGCTGCCCAGATCCTTTCCACTTAGGCACTCTGTTCTTCCTGCCGTGTTGAAATACTCACATCAAATATGCTGCATCCATAGGATGCGATAGAAAACACCCTGAAATAGCCCCGTTCCTGCTGGCTTCCCAGGCTGCTAGCAAATTCCTCACACACAAATGTATCATCTCAGCAGCAAGATGAATCTTCGTGGCTGCAGAGTCCCATCCCATAGCCCATGTTCTTAATGGAAGCTCCCATGCAGTACTGCATGCAGTATGGCATTGTTCCTGCACAGTCAGTTCACTATCAATACGTAAAATCCAGTCATTGGGAGAGAAAAGCTGTGTACCAATCCTGCCTACTGCTGCATTTTTCTGGTTTGCTGCTTGTGGGTTTAATGAAACTTGCTATCATTATTTTGCCAGAAAGTTGGCTTTCCTGGTCCTTTAAATAATAAATACCTAAAGCCAGAATGTAAATAAAGAACATTCTCCAACTGAATATTCTCTAATTTCACATCCATTGCAAATATTTAACATGCTATCTAATGCAGAAATTCTAATGCAGAATTTCAAAGGCTTCATTTTCCTTCTTGTCAATTCTTGAAGCAGAGAGACTTGTACAAATTGTTGTTCTTCTATTAAGATTTTCATTTCCACCAAATCTAATTCATTGCAGTTTGAAGGCACGTACCTCAAAGCAGCTGTGCAGGGCAGTGTTTGTAATGCAAGTGAAGTTTGAGTTGGCTGCATTAGATCTGCTTCTCTTGGCCTCTCAGTCAACTCTGCCTTCAGAATGGACTTTCTGAACATAACCTTTTTGTCCCTTATTTATGCATGACCTCACCTGGATGCTGTATAAGAACGTAGCTTTTCCTCTTTGCTCAATTACAGATTTGGAGATAGAATAAGATTGAGAAGACGGGTCAGAAAACGTGAACTTAGAGGAGCTGAAGTTGTCAGGTTTCAGGTGTAAGGAGTTTCTAGCAGTGAAAGAGAGAGAAGCAGAAGCTGTTCCTCAGAAATGGGAATAAATCCCTGTTCTAAAATTCTCACTCATGTAGTTGGAGAATTGCAGGTAGCTCACAGCAGAATTCCTTTGTAAATTAGTTGAAGCTTCAGTCATTTCCCACTATTGGGGTGCCTGAGCTTTGCAGGGATTGTTCACAAAGCAAAGGACAAAGACAACATGCAGCTGCAAAGAGAAAAGCACCCATTTTGCCAGAGGCTGTTCAGCATCACAAAACAGAAGCCCCTGGTAGAGCTTAATGTTCCTCAGTGCATCATCTTTACTGCAGTCCTCTGAGACTGGCAATGAAAATATTACCATGTACCACTTCTCTCTCCCTCCTGGCTTTCACAGATGTGTGGTCTTTGCTTTTTACATGGATAAACGAATTGCACTTCATGCTCCAGAAGACATTCTTTAACATTTTTCACAAAAGCAGGAGCCTGTCAGCTTCTGTCATGTATTAGCAAGAAGCACAAGAGGGAACACAGAAAAAGGACTGGAGAATTTGTACAAACAGATGGCATTGCTCTTGCCTGTGCTTCTAAATTAAAATTCTGAGTATAAACCAGGAGTAAAAGTTGACATTTTGTCTCTAGAGAAAAGCCTCTTCAAGGCACGTCACAGCAGTAACACCAAGCAGTCCTGCCAACGACTTCTGGGTCCAGCATCACTGAGAAATTCAGCCTAATAATACACATCATGCCTTCCTTTCCTGAAAAATGCTTGGGTGCTTCGTATGTTTTGCTGGGGTTTGGGTTGGTTTGTTTTTAGCTCAGAAATGCAGTAACCTCACAGAGCATTGGAGCAGCTGCAGTTGGGCTGTCTGGGATTTTTTTTTTTTAAACATGATGAGGAAAAGGAGTTGATTAGTTTATAATTTAGTATAGAAGTTCATCTTGGGCCACAACTTGCCATTTAAGGTTCTAGCTAAGAGGCAGCTTTTTGCATAGGCTATGGTTCATTGCTCTTTTAAGTGACACAGACATTCTGTACTCTGAAACATGTTTTTTTCATTTACTGCAAAGTGTGCAATCACTGCTCGTTGTGGAAGAGAAAATAATCCTAAATTATTTTAAAGGATTTGTTATGAATGTGTCCTTACACTTCAGTTTTTACTTAGCTTCTGGAGAAGGCAAAACACTCACATCCTTGTTGATGCACAGCAGTGATCCAGAGCGTTCCATGACCTGTCCTCTGCTCCTGGAAGGAGTTGTCACTTTGCCTCTATAATGAAGGATTACATTAATCATCCCTCTGGATCTCCATTCTCCTCCTACCTTTAAAAAGGGAAATGTTCTCAAATGTCCCTTATTCCTCATTGCTTACAAATACTGTTAGATTGAATATCTGAACCAGCTTTATGGACGTGATTGGCTGTAATGCCTTCTGGCCTTTATCAACTTGCAGACAGTCTAAAAGCAGTCTGTGTCTGGTTCAGTAAAAATCACTTTCTTTTTTTTTTCTGGAAAAAGCAAAGTAAGAATGAAATTCTTTCATGATTTATTCTGTGGAACCAATGGCAGTTCATTGGATTACAGCACTCAAGATAGCAAAATCCTCTTCACTTTGTAAGTGTTGTGAGCTCAGCTCAGTGTGAGACGCTCTGCAAGCGGAATTGCTCCGAGCAGCACATTGCCTGTTACACAAATTGCCTTCCTGCTCATCCTCTGAAAGCTGCAATTGTCTTTCCCAAAATTTCAGTGCCAAAGTGACCATCCTGTCCCAGGCAGCAGACTCAGGGCTCCTGGTCGCTGTGGGCTCTCAATGTGTGTGCCCAGCTTTACATCGAGGAGTTTTCTCTGACTGCTGGTTTTGTTTGCATTTATTAGAACACCGTGGTCCTCCATCAGGAACAAACTCTGCCAAGCAGAGCCCAGCTCCTCAGCACCGACCTCTGGGAGCAGCACAGAGCAGTGCTGCCAGCACAGACAGGTACAGAGCCTTGGGCTTGGGAAAAGGAACTGAGCACAACCAGACAAGCTTGGAATTGCTAAAAGCGAGGGTAACATTGGCTTCCTTTTGCCTCTCTGTAGGGGAGCTACAGAAGGTGAAGCTGGAAAAGAAGTTTCAAATAGTTACAGGCTTTCATGGCCTGAGCACAAGCACTTGGCACAACCTGAGGCTGGCGGCGCTTCAGGTGTTGGCAGCCGTCATTCGCAGGCGCAGGTGAGCAGGCAGAGCCGTGCAGAATAAATGCTGGGTCATCAGGATGCTACAGTGAAGTTGTCACAGAGTATTCAAAATCAGAATAACAAAGCATTTCCTTGTCTGACGTGAGTAGAAACGTTGCTTATGAAAAATGCACTTCAGCGTTTCACGGGGTGTTTTTGCTAATTATTCGTATTCATCTGCTTATCATAACTGAAAAAACAAAATCCTTGGAAGAAGGCTTCTTCTGACCCCCTGGAAAAGTTTCTTGAATAAATGTTATGGCTGTCTGAAACTGAGAAGGAAAAATGTTATTTATGCGTAGACTTAGAAGGAAACCTTTACACCTAATTGTACGTGAGTTGTGATTAATGCAGTTTGATTTGTGCTGCGTGCATCTCAAGGTGAAGAAGTGCATGAAATGTTTTCCTAGAGAAGCGAAGATACAAACCTGCCTGCAGGTCCTCAGCTCTCTGTTCTGCTCTCACTTTTTGCACAGAATTCTGGCTGTTTTCCAGTAGAATTGGAAAGGGGCCCTCGTGGCTTTGGGTTCAGTCTTCGAGGAGGAAAGGAATACAACATGGGTTTGTTCATCCTTCGGCTTGCTGAAGATGGACCGGCTGTCAAAGATGGGAGAGTACATGTGAGTTTGTCTTCTCTCATCTATTTGTTAGCACAGAAGTTGTCCTGTTGACAAACTGCAGCAGCCTGCAGTGGTAACAGACAGCTTCATTCCAGGAGTTCAGGATGCCAGCAGGCAGAGCAGCATCTGGGCAGCTGTCCTTGCAGCTCTTGGTGTGCAGTGTTAGCAAATGCTGTGGTGCTGGGCTTTTGAAGGGGGAAATAAACGGAAAAACTTGGGCCATTTAGAATGAATCATCTGTCTGTCCATGTGCTTGAGTTGTAGTAACATAAATGTTCCAGGGCTATGTAGGATACTTGAGAAGCCCAGACAAGAAATTGCACAGGGGAGCAGAAAACTGAAGGAAGACTCACCAAGTCAGTGAATTCATAAAGAACTGTTGTGTGTATATTGTGCTATTGTGGTTCTGTGTGGCGTTTGAAGATAAAGGGCTATTTCTTTCCAAAGATTAATGAGCTTGTTCTTATGTCTTTGTAAGTAATTCACTCCCAAATACTGTAGTAAGAATCCTTAATAGTGATAAACGTCCTCAAACATGCAGTTCTCTAAATTCCAGCCTCATTCACCTGTACAGCCTCCTGTTGCTTTGGTTGGAGAGTCCAGCAGCAGCAATCAGGCTCTGTTTTCAGCCGTGCTCTGGCTGTGCTCTGCTTCACACAAATCATCTGTGCCACAGCATGGCTGGGTGGGATGGAGGGAATGGCACTGCAAGGCAGCGCTGGGAAAAGAACCATTTCCCTCATTCACATCATCACCTTCATTCATTTCAGCGTGACGTGAGGTGAATTGTGCTGCTATGTGCAGCACTGCTCCGTGTTGTGGCAGCATGCAGGGTCACAGCCCAGCTCTGTGAGTGCTTCTGTTGCCCAGTTGTGATTGTGGCTGCTGAGGGTCGGTGCAGTTGTGCCCCTCTGCAGGTCGGGCACTGGGAGG
The DNA here is from genome assembly GCF_026119805.1 of Tympanuchus pallidicinctus. NCBI lineage: Eukaryota > Metazoa > Chordata > Aves > Galliformes > Phasianidae > Tympanuchus > Tympanuchus pallidicinctus. The sequence continues at coordinate 1,724,036 of NW_026294750.1, read as the reverse complement.
AGTGGTTCAGAGCCAGAACCCAAGGTGAAAATGTTCTGTTTCCCTGTCACTCACTTCGTCCCTCCCCAGCTGTGAAATGCTGTCATTCTGCTGGCTGCACTCTGAAACAAAGAAGAGGAATTTCTCACCCAGTTAATGGCAGCTGAGCATGATGCAAGGCACGTAGCATGGTGCGGAGCGTCCTGTCCTGTCAGATGAGAAACCAGCTGGTGACCTTCTTTGGCACGGGCAATTTGTTTAACAAAGCCCAGGCAGTCTCTTGAAGCTGCCAAATGCGGGCACTGGTGACATCCATTGGCTGAGCTGCGAATTGCAAAACAGGTTTCATGACGCTGAAGAGGTTCTGTTTGAGTCCCCTTCTGTCGGTTTGCAAACTCTGCATGCCTTGCAGGTAGCTGCCCAGTGCCCAAGGCAGTTGTCACTGGCCTCAGAGACCTTACTGCTGATAACTGCGTAATGCTGAGCTCTCCTACTTGGAAAAACAAATCCATTCCTTTATATGACATTTGCTCTGCACCCTTTATGAAGCATAGAGAAATGAGTGTTGTTACAGAGTGGGCAGATGCACACTGCCAGGTTTATTGGTAAGCTACGTGGTTTATCAGTAAGCTCCTCTTCAGGGTGATCTGGAATGAAAATCTGCAGAGGAACGTGGAAGTGCTGTCTTCCCATGGATGGAATTTGTGTTTATAGTGAGCTGAGAGCTTCTGTCGAGCTTGCTCAGTAGATGTGCACACAGAACTCTGAACCACCACGATGCTGTACTGGACTGAATTGCCTGGCGCTCCTGGGATGCTGGTGTTTATTGCTGGGTGGATTTAACACGAGAGGAAACACGGACACATCTGGCTCTGTGTTTTTGTTTGTTTCTAATTGAAAACTTATTTTGCAGCGGCTGCAATTCATAAAAACTAACCTGGCTGCTATTGTCTTATCAGGTCGGTGACCAAATAGTTGAAATTAATGGAGAACCCACCCAGGGAATCACTCACACACGAGCCATTGAGCTGATTCAGGCTGGAGGGAACAAAGTTCTGCTGCTGCTGAGACCAGGGACCGGCTTGATACCAGACCACAGTACGTCAGTGCAGTGCAGTGTCATCTTGTGGCAGTGGGGTGCAGTCTGCTTAATAAGGATACCTCGTGCTTGGTCACTGAAATCACTACCAGTTCATTCTGAACTGATGATTTCGAGTCTGATTTAGGATATAAACTAGAATTATGGATCAAAGATTAGGCCCTACCAGTATGTTAAAGCAAAGCACGCTCTGTGTTCTGCTTTGAGTACTCGTTTTAATTCTTCAGCTTTTGATGCTGACACCAAGAACTCTGCTGGTAAATTTCCTAAATTGTAAGCTCACTTGTTCTGATGCAGAGCTTTTCAGTAATGGTAACTAACCATGACTTCAGCCTTTCAAAGTTTTAAAACCCACAGCTTGAGCTACCAAATAGTTTGCTGTGTGCAGTCACTTACAGGCAGCAACTGGCGTCTGCTCTAGGCATAAAATCTGCTCAGAAGTTTCTTCATGTCTTTCCACCAGAGAGCTCAAAGATGATTCTTAACATCTTAATGTTCCAAATTGAACGTCACGGTAAAATCAGAGTGCATTTGTGCATGGCACAGAAACAGCCCATCTGTGAACTACGAGATCTGCTCTGTGCCATCTTGCTCGATTTCTGTCTGGCTCAGTTTGTGTTTCACACTGAAATACTTTGTTGTTAATGGTGAAAGTTGAGCAGAGTCCTCTGTGTTCAGATGAGCTTCTGTTGGTTCTCTTTAAAATCAGCATTTAAAGTTGGTTTCAAAGAAGAGAGGAGCCATTGTGAGGTCACCTCCAGCTCTCTCCTTACGACCAGCCATTTGTGCTTGGTATCATTTCAGCAGTGATAAATAGTGATTATTGTGCACCAAGAGGACAGCACAGCAGCTATCTGGAACCACTCCTGGCCCTCTTGTCCATAGAAATTTCCTAAATCTGACCCAGAATCATAGAAATGGCAGAAGGGATCTCCAGAGGCCATCTGGTCCAGCTCTCTGCCAACAGCAGGGCCTGAGATAAGGTCAAGCTACGTAGATAAGATCAGCAGCTGTAAGGTTTTGCTGCCTCTCGTCCTGCTGTTAATCATACATTTCTGATTGAGATCTTGCTTGCTGTACTCTGTGATTTTGGTATGTAGTTCTGGGCTTTTTCTCTTCCTCCTTCAGGTTTGGCTCCTTCCAGTTTGTGTCCCTACGTGAAACCTGAGCAGCATTAAGGGCTTTCAGTGCTTTTCTTGGGTTTTCCTTAAAGACTTGGTAAATCTGCATGTCTTGTGTTTCATCTCTTTCTATTGTTAAAGTGCAAAGCTATGAATAACCTTCACTTCTCGTTGTTTTCAGTTTTCTTTTAGAAAAAAGTTTCAGTTCATTTGATTTTCCTTTAACAATGTAGGTCAGGAACTAATTTTGCAATTTGGCTGCACTGGCTCTAAAATGTGCTGATCTGAGACCACGTCAGTCCTGCAGAGATCACGCCAGCATTCTGAGCAGAAGCTTCTTCCAAAATCATTTCCTTATGATTGCTGTAGGCTGTAGAACAGTGAAATATGAAGCGCTGACTAAATAAGACTTTAAATTAAGGCACTACGTGATCTTTGTAAAGTGGAAGATTTCACATAACAGCCTGGTACCCCAATAGTGTGAATGCTTATAGAATGTTTAGTGATCTTGTTTCTTCTCTAACGACTCAGTGAAATCTCTCCCTGTTCACTTCCAGGTGATTGGGATAGTTACAGTCCATCTTTGTCAAATGTAATATATGAAGAACAGTCACCGTTATCCTCATCTTCACATTCTGCTTCCCCATCTGAAGTGTGTAATTTACCAGTACCAGGAGAAGCTTTAAGGAAAGTTCAGCTGCCTGAGAAACTGGAACAAGCAAAGAACACTGTGCCTGAAAAGATAAGCACTTTAACTGAAAGCCAGTTTGAGATGAAGCCTCCGTCTTCTCCCCAGAGAACAAAGAAGAGATGGGATCTTCCCTCCAGTACTGGGTTTGAAGTCACAAAAGGTACTTTGGAATTAGGGACCAGAAGAGACAGATCTGCGAGCCCAGAAAAGTTCGGGGCAGCCGAAGGACACCATCTCAAAGGATTGCACAGCTCTAGAAAGAGTGATGCTGATAAAACCCACAGCAATCTCCCACGTAAACCCACAGGAACAGGAATGAACAGAAAGCAGTATTCCAGTGGAGATCAAGGCATGTCTGCCAGCCCTCAGAAGCACCTCAGTAAGGGATGCGCGGAAGTGGGAGGCAGGCTGCAGGAGCATCACCACAGAAGTGCTGATGATAAGATGACTGCTGAGCAGCTGAGAGGAGGAAATGGTAAAGCAGGAGTATTGAGGAAAGACACCAAGCAGAAGGTTTCTGGAAAGAAGGAATTGTGGTTTTCAGAGAGAAAATACGCGACGCTGGACGAGGGCAGATTTCCTTTCAGCGACTCCAGGAGAAACAGAGCTGAAGATGGAAAAACAAGGAAGTCAAACTCGGGAGAACCAGGCTCCAGCAGATTCAAAACTTCAAGTCTTTCTGATATTCCGCTGCTCTCCGTGGAGAAACTGAGAAGGCTGGAAGCACAGGAGACCCAACTTCTGAACAGCCAACGTGGAGACGGACACGTGGAGCTGCCTGATGAAACCAAAGATGATGGAATTCCCAAATCTGAAAGCAGTTCTCCAGTCAGGAAAACACCAATAACTCCGGGACCTTGGAGGGTTCCAAGCACGTGCAAAGTCACCAAAACTGTGTGTGAGGCTGAGAAACGGGTCTGACCGATGCTTTTTTGTACTAGAATGAATGACTCAAGTTTCCAATAACGATCATTCAGAAGCGTTGTTTCTTCTCACAAAGTTGTCGTACTTTTCCAAAACTGGTTCGAGGCCGGAAAGCATTTGATTCGTTCTGAAATGATCCAAGCTGCATGAAGGGCCGTTCGGGTCGCTGCCGTGAGCTGCCCCGCGCTGCTGCCCCTCCTTTCGAAGGCGGGGTTCTGCTGCTCTCAACGTTGCACTGCTGTGGCTTCCTCAGCTCGTATCGTGAGTTTCTGAACAAAATTATTTAATGCCTATATTGCCAATGTGATCACGACTCACTTCTTGTTCTTGTGCCAAGTTATCTACTGTATCCAGTCAGTCTGATTCTTTTGTGTATTCCAGTCACGGAAAAGTCCAGGTTTCGTTGGAAGTGGGTGTTTTCTCCAGAGCATGTTGCATGTTTACATAAGGAGATGCTCATCTTCCTCCTGGTTCAGTGAGGAAGGAGATGGGTGAGTCGGTTCTATCGATTCCAGAGCAGCACTGAGCCACTGATGCTGTTCAATTGAGCTTTTTCGTAAATTTTTTATACCTGATACAAAACCATGTAGATAAAAATTATATTTGACATAATCGATGTTTTGTAATTTTGCTTTTTATGAACACAACAAAATTGCTTTCTTCTCTCAATTCGTGAGGATGCTTACAGTAACTGCTGGCAAACATCAGTGCAGGAAGAGAAAGTTCTGGTTGCTGTTGAATAGCATCGTTCCTTTGCTTCACCTGTGGCACCATGTCCTCCTTGGATTGTCAACACAAACATGGAGTCTGCGTTTGTTTTCAGCCTCGTTCTGGTGCTGTACACTGAAAAGTCTCATCTTTTATTATTTATTGCTGCTTGATAATTGGATTTGCTCTCCCTCTGTAGAGCTCAGAATTGATCCATAGGACAGAATCAACCACATTAACTTCTTACATGAAGTTCCTGCCTGTGTATATGAGAAGTGTCCCGTATTTTATTTTAAATGTGTGATCTAAGAGTGCTGAATATTAGGATACATGGGGTGCACGAGTCCCAGTTTCTGTTCTTTGGGCTGTAGTGCAGATTTTGAAGTCCTGCTGGGGAATGTTACAAGCAGAACCCACTGCCACCTCAGGTCTATAGCTGTAAGTCAGCAGAATGCATAAACCCACGTGGTTTCTATCTGTGACTGTTGTGGTAATTAAGGTGGCAGGTCTTTAATTAGTGCAGAAGAGAAGGTGGTAAAAGCTCATCAGCCCGGTGTGCAGGAGGAAAAAGAGGTGCAGAAGGTCAAGCATTTCTTACATTAAAATACAGACAAGTGATTTGCTATTTGGAATTGAAGATTTGTTTTGGCTTTGATACACGTAATGGTTTTGTGCACCTAATGAAGCACGGTGAATCAGGCCTGATGAGAGAGTTCTTTCCAAGTACAGATGCCCAAACAGCTTTCGGAAGCAACACTTTGAAGCAGGCTTTAAAGCAGACCTGAACTGCGCTCTGCTGCTTCACGTTGGGCGACCCATGCATTTGCTGTGCAGCATCACATCGCCAACGCTCCGCGCTCGGGAGTACGACTGTGAAACTATTTCATACTTTGCAGTTAGCCTATGTAGATATTAACTGTGTACTCTAAACAAGAGAATCTGGTTTGTGTTGAGCTGTATGGACTTGCCCTAACCACCGAGTGCAGTAACGAATCCAGAAGTGTAGTGCAGAGATGAATTAGCACCGCTGAAATGAACTCCCTGACAACTACCCCCATCTTTTTTCTATCTGTCAACGTGACCTGATTTGGTGTCTGACCTGTGTGTGCTTTCTCCTCCCATAGAACTTGTATCTCTACTTACTGTATCGGATGACTTAGCAACGTGGCCTTGGGATGCTAAGCAATGTATGGATGTACTGGGTGTAAATGTTTATATATTGTACAGCACCTTTATACATACTTCTGAGGTTCTGACTAGAGAGAGACCTGTAAATCGCTCATTATTTTTTATATAGATATTAAAAAGAAACTCTAGTTCATGGCCTGCTGGTTCTGCACTGTATGCAGTATTCCTTGTTGATGTCCAGTGGTGTAATGCTTCACCCACAAACATAACACTCTTCTGGAAAACAAATGCAGTTTATTATTGCAAGTTTCCTTGGCTTCCTGCTCAGAGATAACAAATGTTCAACAAAGGTGATAAAGTCATGAAGCCACGTGGAAACAGCTGTTGGTGAAGGAATAGTTGTACTGTAGGTTTATTTGTACATTTCGATATATAAAGTTGTCATTTTCTTTTCCATCTTTCAACCTTTCCTTGTACAGAAAATAGCTATAAACAGTTTACTACCAAAATTCCTTATGCCACCTCGCTCCTTACGTGACAGAATGAAGGCAGGATTTAGCTTTTCTTCATCGCCAATACAGCAGTCAGCAAAACTTAAGGAAAGTGCACGTTTAGCAGATGTCTTTACAGCTTTTCTTTCCTTCCTGTGCCATTTCTAAACACAGATCTGTTTTTAAGTGAGGAAGTCTTTCTCAGTCATCTTCCACTGCCGTGGTTTCCACAACAGGAACTCTTCCTTAAGTATCCCAGTGTAAGGCACTGTTGCAGTGCAGAGCTGCAGCGGCTTCTTGGAACACCAAATTCAGCTGTCGTGGGAAGAACTTACAGCAGGATGCCCTGGACATGGCTCACCATTACCTGCCCACTGATTACACACTGAGGTGTCAGAGGGAACAACCATAGCAAAGTGATTTTTAGCTGTTTTACCTGTATTTGTGTTGTAAGGTTGTTCAAACCTAAGTTTAACTCTCAGCGTCGGCTCAGCGCTCGTCCCATGCAGGCTGCTGTCACTGCATCCCACAGCAGCAGCCAGCAGTACAGTGAAAGGCTGAGAAAAGTGCTCTTCAGCACGGTCACACGAATGCCTTCTCAGTATCATCTGAGCAGAGCTCTGAAGGCGGATACACAAAGCCCAGCCGAGCTCCAGCGCTCTCTGAAAATGATGCCAACACCACCAGGAGGATTAATTGGTTGTTATTGCACAGGACTGGTTTTTAGAGAAACAAGGCACCTGCAGCAACCACCTGTGTCGCTCCAGTACAAGCTCTAGCATGGCTTTTGTAGCGATTGATGCTCCACAGTCTGTGCATGCAGTTCCTGCTGTCTTCAGTGCAAACTACTACTGGTTTTTGGCTCAATTTATTCTGTTTCACATGTGCATGCCATGGGATGACTTCATAAATTGCACCAATTTATCCTGTGTGTAACAGAACAGTAAAGCAGAGGGACAGCTTTCAGTGCATACCTTGAGGCTCTGTTAAGAAACTGCAGTGACAGAGCTCTGTAGTGTGAGAGCAGCCCTGCTCTGTGTCCAAGCCCTCGGTCTCTGCTCTGTCCTTCTGCTGGAGAGGGCTGTGCTGATGGTCAGTCAGTTCATGGTTTGATTTTCCATAACTGAAAAGAGATTCTGAGAATAAGTACTGATCTAAAAGTAGGACTGCAATGCTTCTCATCTACAGGGAAGGCTCATCCATCACCCATCCTGCACTGAACTGCACCTTACTGAACTGTAAGGTGTGCATTCCCTCTGGAGGGGATTAAGAGTGGCACAAAAGCAACATCCCACCCTCTCCTTTTCTCCCCTCCCTCCAGGATGTTTCTTCTCCATAGGGGAGTTACACTTACTCTAATATTGAATCCCAGCAGATCACTTATAACACCCGAGACAGCAGAGAGTATGACAACACGTGTTATGTTGTAGATCAGTGGGTTCATGGTCAGCCCATACAGCCTGAATGGTGTGTCCAATTCCTGTCATGGAAGAAAAAGGCAAAAGAACAAAAGACAAATCCCACAGCAGAGTCATTGTCTGCCCTTTAACTTAATGCTGGCTCTCTGACACACTCTAACTGTGCACTGCTTCTGAATCACAAGTGTACATACAGAAATTCTATGCATTCTAAGCCTCTCTGCTCAAAGATGTTTTCTAACAGCCATCCAGAATCTGAAAAGTCCCCTTTTTATACTGGCTGTGTGGCAAAAACTTAATGCAACAGACTGCAGAATCATTATAGAACTATTAAACACATTACATGTGGCTTTTTTATATTGGCTTTGAGACTATACTCCTTTTCCAAATGCCTGCTCTCCCACTGCCAAGAAAAAGCTTCCACATTGGAGCTGCTGAAGGAAAAGGGGATTCAATTTAATGAGGCACTCTGTGCTCATCATTCCAGCCTGTCCTTTCACTCACGTGAATCACAGTAAGCCCCTGCTAATTGTTTGTGGCACAATTAGCTACGCCAGTTTGTGTGACGATCTAATTCCACTGCTATCAAAGCACAGAAAAAAAAAGCCTTTGTAAAAACTGATTGATCTAATCAAAAGACAGTAGAAATGGGGAGAGCAAAACCCACAGTCGCTGCATCCACTGCCTGCATGAAGTTGAGCAATCTTCTGTTTGTAGGAGGATGCACTTTACCTTTAGCAGCTTTGTAGACAGTTTCAAAACGTTGTTAACTAGAGACAGCTGTTCTTTCTTGTTGGGTTTCTTCTCCATCTTTAGATACAAGTTTATCTGTGACAGACATTGCAGACTGCATGTTAACATTCCAGCATTATTTCCCAACCAATTTCTGTCTGAGGGCAGTTACAGTAACTGCTGCCATTTGTTGTCACTCCTAAAGCAGTGATACATCTACAGATGGCTTCAGCACTCACACATCATTCTTCTCCTGTTTAACATGGCTGATGTGTTAACCCAAAGCCAGAAATAATTCAGAATTTGAATCTAAATGTTTCCCCCCTTGTCCCTCCCTTGCTGAGCTGCATTACTTCATTACAGTGCAGCACAAATGGTGTTTCTGGATTTCAAAATTAGATCTTGGTATTTATGAACCTGGTTTGAAAAGCAGTAGTTAAATCCAAACAAAAAAGTATAAAGCCAAAAGAAGAAGGAGGAAATGGAGGTACCTGCTCAGTAAGCAAGATGGAAATATTACTGTACTTCTTGTTGGTTTCGGAGCCCAGGGATGCGAGGCGCAGTAAAAAGAGAAGAAGTGCTGCCTCCCAGATTAAGAACTCCCAGTTGTAAGCTGCGTTCAGAAATGTTTTGTGACCCTTCAGGACCTGTTTTGGGAAGAATTAAAATCAGTCAGTCCCAACAAATATACAAAACCTGGCCTGTACAGCTCTTAGAACAGCTGTCCGTGTTCTATAGCAACACTTCTGTCCTTGAAGCATCATTCATTCATGCAGCAGGTTAAAGTACAAAGCCTTGTTCATAACCCCTAGAATTTGTTCATTTTCTTTCTGATGAGAAAAGAAAGTGTTAAGCTGCAAGTTTTTCCTCTTTCCTCCCTTTATCCAATTAGCTGGTAGGTAAATGTCTTTCCCTTCACATGTGCTTGTTGTGCTGGCAGTGTTAAAGCACTCATTCTGCCTTTCCTAGGAGTACATGCACACCTCAGGTCTATTTGAGCAGGGATGGGATTGGCATTCCTTCCTCCAGTGGCAGTGTCTGCTCTCACACACTGGCAGCAGATCTTACTGCTCTCACCACTGCACCACCAGAACCTTCCTAAATACAGTAATGGACCTCTTGTTAAAGCAAGCAATGCACAGCTCTAAGACTGTTTGCTGTGACAGAAGGTGTAGAGAAGGACTAGAAGGTGTTACAAACAGTTACTGAGCTGTTCTTCAATAACAGCTTGAGGAGGCTGCTGCACTCAGCTCTCTTAAATAAAACACCCTGGGAACATTCGAGTCTTACCTGGGCACAGCAAATGAAAGCAATTGAAAGAGCCAGTAAGAAGATGGACGACACGACGACATCCACAGAGCGCTGCGGGCCTCGCCTCTGCGGAGCAAAGACAGCAGTGGCTGTGAGGGTTGGATCCGGGCTGCAGAGGTGCACAGCCAGAACCTTTGCTTATGCTGACTGTAATAACAGGCTGCTCCCATCCTGGGTCAGAACTCACCTTGAGATAGGAACGAAGAGATAACCAGATCTTTATGTTTTCTACCTTCTTGAGTCTGAAGTGAGGAATTTCGTATTTCCTGGCTTTCCGAGCCGATGTGATGTGACTGAAAAGCTTGGCAAACAAAAACCTCTGCAGATTACAAACGAAAAATACACAAACATAAATGAGTCTAAAAAAGAAATAGCATTGCTTGGGACTGTTTAGTGGTAATGGGCAGAAGAGCTCAGCTTATGGCAACCTGGGAAGGCCCAACTGCAGGGCCTCGTAGTGCAGCCCCACAGGTGCCACTCCTGTGCAGAGGCAGAGCTGCTGCTGCTGTGCAGAAGGAGCCACAAAGCTCTTGCTATACCAATAAATGACACAGTGCTTTTTAGCATGCAGCACTTAGAACCAGTTGGACTGCAATGCAGCCTGCTATCTAATTCTCCTCCTCAGAACAACAGCTAAGTGGGCTTCTTCCTAAATAGGAAGCATGTCGGCTTATAGCTGATTAATACAGGTCTAACCAGACTCATCTACTTAAGCTGGTACAATTCCTGCTCCAGGGCTCGTGAAGCATTTTAGCTTTGATGCATTTAAACATACCTGTTTGTATGTTCTCTCAGCAACGCACATCATAAAGAAAAACATCCAGGTCAAGCAAAGCCGTTCCAGGAAGTTGATTGTAGACAAAACAACGGCAGGGATGCTGGCAGGCGCTCCACAGAAGATGTGCAAAAGCTCCTTCAGAGAAATGGAGCACAGCTGCTCCATGTTATCAGTGTGAAAGAGTCTGTAGAGGAATGGCAGGAACGCTAATCCGATGGTGATGACATTTCCCAACATCTGATACCCCACTCCCTGCTGGTAGGCATTAACCTGGTAAGTAAGAAGAAAAAGTCACTGTCAGTTGGGCTGTATGGTGCTGTGGCTGCGTTCAATCAAGCACTCCGTTCCCCCTCCCCTCCAAGGACACAGCCTAAAACAATTCCACCCAAACTAAACAAAACAGGCTCACCAGTCTTCAACAAGACCTGCTAAATTTTTGTTTGTGCAATTCTTGTGTACATTTGGGACAGTTACAGTTGCAGCTGGGGGAGGAGCTGGTTTTATATTGCACACAGTATTTGCAGGTGTAGCTGCTTACAGTTTGGGTTGTTTTCAGAGATTGCAACGCTTTACAGCCCTCTTACTCTGCTCATGATGATCCCACTGATCTCCAGCACAGACATGTCCACCTTCTTACAGTCATTCCCTTCCCAGATCAGCGCGCTCACTTTTGCAGATTCTGGACTTGTATTCTGTAGCCACAGCAAATGGTTCTATAAAAGAGAAAAGAATGGGCATACAATGCATTTCTGCCCCTCTACTAAATAATACCTTTTCCTACAAAGTATTTTGATTGAAAGGAGATTCCAAATTTGTCTTTGTGATTAGCAGTGGTCTCGATAACATTGGGAGAGTCGTTCATGGATTCTGTTTACATCGTTCCACTCTTCTGTGTGATGAGCACAGCTGTCAGGATGGGCTCATCCAGCAGCAGGCTCCTTGCTTACATTACACCCCCAGCATTCAGCTGCGTCTTGTTTTATTTGGGCAGGATGTTGGGAAGGGAGGGAGCTGCACGAACTGAAGAAAATAAATCAAAACCTTTCACAGCACACGAATGAACAAACCTGCTGAAAAACATCTTCCTTCGGGTCCCTCCTGCTGCCTTTCATGCTCTCCTCCTCGCTGTCACTGGTGCAGGACGAGCGGCACTCTGGCCCATGCAGCAGATCATCCCAAAGCATGTCTTCTGTCTCAGAGTCGTGCCGTGTGCTCTCGGAGTCTCTCCTGGTCACACTGCAGCTCCGGGAGCCCACATTCATGCATGACCTCGAGTCCTTTGAAATCAAATAAAACTTACACAGATCAGCCCCAGTTTGCAGACCAACCCCACAGCAATCAGTGAAATGAGCTTCTGTGGGGCAGCTGGGAACCAACAGCCCCCGATACAGACTGAGGTGGGAGCCCTTAAAGGCAGTGTTAGCAGCAGTTTCTGTGCACAGTGTTTCTACGTGGGAAGTCCCACGGATGGCGTTGGTTCTCCACCTCCATTCTCAACATCTCAAAATAAACATTGACTCATTCATTCTAATGCAATGGTTTTCTGGCTTCATTTCAAAAAATGAGAAATGTTGAGCACGAAGGCCACAATCCAGCACTGCCTCCCAGAACACGTCTTTAAGATGTGCACTTAGAAGCAGCTTGGACCATGCTGTGCTGCCAATGCAGGGATTTTCTGTTAAACAGACCAGAATGCTCACAATTGTGAACAAAGTCCACAAAGCTGCAAATGGGCAGGGACAGAGGTCACACATTCATGAAAATGATGAAGCACTGTCATTGAATAATAAACCATTCTGATGGGGGAGACACACCTGGGGTCAGCAAAGAGTGTCTCTTGAACTTACAACCATACCTGATTGTATAATGTGGATTCCAGTTCAGATTCCGCAACGCTGTCAGAATCTCTGACACCTCTGAGGGCTTGCTTGACCTGCCAAAGACAAAGGAAAAATAGACCATGATCCATAGCAGAAAATTGTGTGGAAAACAACATCAGTTCAACATGAGTACCTGTGAGACAGCCTGGTTCAGAGAAACAGGACGCTGCTTTTTCTTCTCTTCGTAGCTGTTGTCACTGGAAGCCCCTTCTACATGCTGCCATAACAAAATCCTTTCTGCCACTGCTTCAGCATCTTCCTCGCTTGAAAGCTCATCAGATACACCATCCCTGTTGGTGCAATCATCCTAGAAATACAGCAGTCAAAATAGCACCAACAAACAAGCTGCATCAAACCAAAGGTTCCAGGTTAGTGCTGCTACTGGACACAGTAACCTCATCACTGCCAAAGCCTGCAGGTAGTGGCCACAGAACACAGAGAAACAACCCAGCACAGCATCACAGAGGCATGAATTTCAACTCAGTGCCCCCAGCCCAGCCTTGCCATAGGGATCATGAGAGCAAAGCTTGTGTTGGAGTTGGGGCAGGGACAGCAGCAGGGAAGAGGGCGAGGCAGAGAGAGCTCTTACAGCAACCTCAAGCCCAGAAACAAATGTGTCCACAAAAAACTGCCCAGAGCAGAGCTGTAACCATGAGATATCTGTGTACAGCCAGCTGTTCCTCTCCAAATGCACAGAGGAGCTGGGATGGCACAGAACTGCGCTGTTCTGCACACACTGATGATCTTCATATGAGAGTTAGCACCTCATCAAGAGGAGCCTCAAAAGTGACTGCACAGAGCTCTCCCTTTTAGAGCTTTAAGTGGGGATCACAGCCCCTTAAATCAGTCCACTCTTTCTTTTCCTACCTCCAACTCCCAAGGGTTGCCATGCAAACATTTTACAGAAATCACAGAGTTAGTGGTTACTAAAAAAGTTACTTCTTTTTAATCATTATCGTTATTCCTAAATCAGGACTTTGGTAAAAAAGAAGTTTTCCACTGTGTGTGTTTAACTCCTTGATTATTGTAACAGACAGAGGAAAAGGTGCTTACAGGGAAGGATTAGCACCATGACAACAGTTCAGTCCAGAGGTAGGAAGGTTTTTTTAGGTTTCCTACATGCAAGCAGAGTTGTAAAGAAAGAGAGCAGCATGGATTAGAACCATCCTTCCACTTAATATCAACAGACCTTTGGGTACACACAGAATACACTGAGATTTGCCACTTCAAATGGATCTTTTGGGGATGGTACCTGATGGCTCTTCTCCACATCAGAAAGTTTATGTTTCTCTTTGAAGTGCAGCAGCCTGTGCTCAGCCCTGGCATGTCTGTGCCTGACACCATTATTCACAGCGCTCACACCGTGTTCTGTCTCAGTTCCTTTCTCAGCCACCAACTTTGTGGTTTTGACCCTGGATGAGGAAATAAAAGCACATCTCTGCATCAGAGAAAAGCTTTTAGGAAAATCACAGGATGGCCTGGGTTGAAAAGGACCTCAATGCTCATCCAGTTCAACCCCCTGCTGTGTGCAGGTCGCCAACCAGCAGCCCAGGCTGCCCAGAGCCACATCCAGCCTGGCCTTGAATGCCTGCAGGGATGGGGCATCCACAGCCTCCTTGGGCAACCTGTTCAGTGCCTCACCACCCTCTGGGTGAAAAACTTTCTCCTAACATCTAATCTAAACCTCCTCTATCTCAGTTTAAAACCATTCCCCTTGTCCTATCACTATCCACTCACATAAACAGCCATTCCCCCTCCTGTTTATAGGCTCCCTTCAAGTACTGGAAGGCCACAATGAGGTTTCCCTGGAGCTTCTCTTCTCCAAGCTAAACAAGCCCAGTTCCCCCAACCTTTCCTCACAGGAGAGCTGCTGCAGCTCTCTGATCATCTCAGTGGCCCTCCTCTGGACCCGATCTAAGAGCTCCACGTCCTTCCTAACATCAAGGTCTCTCACGAAGGGCATTTGCTATGGGAATGCAGGGCTGCCTCCTGCTGGCAGCTCTCCATGGCCTGATTCTGGCAGAGCTCGGTGACATCGGTGACAGTATGACTGCATCTTCATTTTCCAACCATCACACAAACCTCACACGGTGTGGTCACAAGCACACAAAGCCGGGGCAGATCGCTCACCTCCTCCGGAAGAGAATGCCAAACAAACTGGTGAGCGTGGATGCGGATTCGGCCTGCTGTTCTGTGCTGGCTCTGTCAGGAGGAGACCAACTGTTCCCATCAACACCCACAGATTTGCGTAATTTCCTGATTAGAAAGAATAAAAGAATTTGTATCACAGCGCAGTGCTGGGTCTGTGCTCAAAGATCTCCCACAGGAGCTATTTTACAGGAGTCGTGCTGACAGGAGGCGTGTTTCTAAATAGAATAACTTGCACTGACAGAAGTTACATACGCATTCATAGGACATCAGTACCGTCAGGAAGGGAACTGAAAAGCATCCAGCAGGCAAAATCTAGATTGTTTTTTCCATAAGAAATCTAATGGAGGCAGAAATCTAACCACATCCCTCTTTCTGTGCTCCTAAACATTCCATCAGCATTTGCACTGAGACATCTAACAGTTAAATACCTCACAGCTGACCTGTAACATCTCCTGCAGGAGCAAAGACAACTGCCAACAGTGACTGCACTGCAGCCATATCCTTCACTCATTAGCCCTGTCTCAACACACACCAGCAATCGGGGGCAGTTAGCACCAAAGCAGGACACCAACCTTTGTGCAGAATCCTGAGGATGCTTTTTTATACAGAACACCCTCCTGTAGCCAAGGATAAAACCTCTTAAAGAGCCACCTTAGGAAGAGAAGGGCCAACTGCTCACTGAAGCAGACCTACCCCAGCCTTGGATCCTTATTGCTTTCGTGTTCATTATGAGGAGACACAAGACAAAAAACACTCATTCTCATGTTTATGAGTAAATGCTATTTACATCCAGACAGAAGACATTTACCCACTAACTGCAATTCACCCTATGCTCCGATCCCAACAAATAAACCCATTACCTCTCTCACCTCCTCCTCCTGCTGAGGCCGTTGTTTCCTGATGTTCTGTTCATCTGGGTGGACACGATTTGGCAGTGAACAGTTCCCATCAGTAACATAAGGCACATCGGTCCCATGACTTCACTTGCATTCACAACAGGCACCACGAAATACAATATAACTGCTATGACTGAAAAGGAGAAAAACTCATCAAATGCAAAAATTAGCAGCGTGGCCTCATTTCTGGTTATTTTTCACTCTGCTTTCTAACTTCAGCCAAAATGGGTGTCACACATCTCGTTAGGCCTTGCTCATTCTACAAAGCAGCCTTCTCAAAACAGGAAGAGAAAGCACAAAGAAGGAGATTGAAAATACATCTGAAATGAATGTGGGTGCCCTGAAATGTGTCCCATGAAGGACCAACTCATCACTTCTGGTAGATGAGGTTCCACATCTGTTCAGAACAGCACAGTGACACAACATGAGTTGACATGAGGAGTCTGAGCTGCAAATCTTTGCACTGTATCAGAAGGGCTCCTGAACACTTCTTCAATGGTGGCGAACAGAAATGCAACCAGGGGACAAACACTGGACAAAGTACTGAACAGAGAGGGGTGCCTTGGTACAACATGAGCAAAATTCAAAGCTCAGCTCATCTCGGTGATCACTGCCTCCCAGTGCCCTTCTGCATGTGGTACTGAAGTGCCATCACAGCTCACACTGACTGCAATGCTGGGGAAGTCCTTGGGAGCAGCCCTGCAGAGAAGGACCTGGGGGTCCTGATGGATGAAATGCTTAACATGAGCCAGCAGTGTGTGATTACAGCTCAGAAAGCAAATGGGATCCTGGGTTCCATCAGCAGAGGGGTGGCCAGCAGGGACAGGGAGGTGATCGTCCCCCTCTGCTCTGCTCTTGTGAGGCCCCACCTGCAGTGCTGTGTCCAGGTCTGGAGCCCCCAGTACAAGAAAGACAGGGAGCCTTTGGAGAGGGTCCAGAGGAGCCACAGAGATGATCAGGGGGCTGCAGCACCTCCCCTGTGGGGACAGGCTGAGGGAGCTGGGCTTGTTCAGCCTGGAGAAAAGAAGGCTGCAGGGTGACCTCATTGCAGCCTGCAGTACCTAAAGGGAGCCTACAAACAGGAGGGGAGTCAGCTCTTGGAAAGGGGAGATAACAGCAGGACAAGGGGAAATGGTTTGGAGTTGAGGGAGGGAAGATTGAGGTTGGATGTCAGGGAAGTTTTTTCCTATGAGAGCAGTGAGGTGCTGGAACAGCTGCCCAGAGAGGCTGTGATGCCCCGTGCATCCCTGGAGGTGTTCAAGGCCCTGGGGATGGGGCCCTGGGCTGCTATGAAATGTGGAGGTTGGTGGCCCTGCGTGTGGCAGGGGGTTGGAGCTTTGTGATCCTGGAGGTCCCTTCCAACCCAGGACATCCTGTGATTCTGGGAAGGATGGCAGGCAGGGGCTGAGCACGGCACAGACAAAGGGATTTCAGGCAGCATCCTTAGCCTTTCCATTGCAGCCTATGAAAGCACAGAACATTGCTATAGGAAAAAAGAGCTGCCGCTGCTTACCTTGCATAACGTAGAGCACCAGGAGCCACGTGAAAATGCGCTGGGACGTAACCTGGATCCACCACTGACTGAACAGCGGGAAGAACACAACCCTCACGATTCCCTTCCGAGTCAACGACGTCCAGGGGATCTCGGGCTTCGCTTTGGCAAACGTAGAACCTCAAAGCAGACACAAACCGCTCCGTGCCGGCGAACCGCAACGACTCCCCTGCGGGCCGCTTCCCCTCCGGCCGAAGCCAACCGCCGCAGCCCCGAGGCGCCGCTCCGCCCGCCCTTATCGCGCCCAGCTCCCGCCGTGCCGCCCCGCCCGCGCTCCCTGTGGGGCCGCCCCGTTCACAGCGTCTCCCCCCAGCCCCCCCCCGCACCTCGGATCAGATCCACGTCGATCAGATCGGCCTGGATTCGCCCTTTCCTTTTCGGCTTGCTCTTGAAGCCCTGCGAAGCCGGGAACAAAAGGGCCGTGAGCCGCGCGGGCCGCAGCGCAGCGCCGGGAGGGCGGGGGGGGGGGGGAAACGTTACCTTCATCTCCGTCTGCTCGATCGCCTTCTCCCATATCTGCTGATCGTAGGCCCCGACCTGAAGGGGGAGGAGGCTGAGCGCTCGGCCGGGCCCGCGCCCGCCCCGCCCCGCGGCGCCCTCACCTTCTTCTGGTACCAGGAGATCGCGTCCCGCTCGCGGGCGGCCATGCGGCTCCGGCCCCTCAGCGCGGCCCGCCTCAGCCCGGCTCGGTTCCGCCCAGCCCAACCCGCTCCCCCCCGGAGCCGCAGTTACCGCCCGCCGCCCCGCCCCGCATTAAAGACGCGTCCAAACGGTAAAGGACAAAAATCAGACTTTGTTTATTAAAAAAATACTTTTTACAGGGAGGAAAGAAAAAAAAAAAAATTATTATTATTATTATTTTTTCTATGCATTCCGTTGGACTATTTTACAAAGAAACAGCTCGGACACGGGTACAGTCAGCTACTGAAAGAAACGCACCGCAGTAAGGATTATTCACAGAGAGGCTTTAGAGCTTTACCTGCGTACACGACTTAGTATAAAAACCTCCGTAAAACACTTGCTAAATGTCAATAAATACGCTAAGGCCGCACAAAGCAAACAGCCTTCCAGGCAATGGGACGCGTCCTCGGTCGGCAAAGGCTTCGTAAATTAACCACAGAAAACCGTAGCTGCCAATCAAACCTAATCACAAAACAGCAACACGGAAACTGCTACACACGTTGTACAGAGAAACCAGAAGCGTTGGAAGTTCCTTAAACTATTCGAGAGTGCCACAGCCTTCTCTATGCCGTGCGCTTTGCCCCCCATCAGCCCTGAAGTTGGGATTTTGGGGCTGGATCCCTGCCTGGATCGGCAGCTGCAACCAGTGGGCTGTGCCAGGTGATGGATGAGAGCTCCTGCCCACGGTAGAAGCTCTGACAGTTCTGTCCCACTGTAAGGGGTGAGGAGAGCTGATAGAGTACAGAACACAGCCCTTTTTTTTTTACGTATGGTGACACCTGTGCCTATGAAGAGAGCCAATAAATCCCCTGAGAACACTGCGCTGAGCATCCCAGCTTCCCAAAGAGGCGGTGTCAGATGTGCACAAAGTGACCACATCTGAAGGAGAGGACGGAGCTCAGCGGAACCTCACCCGCAATCTGCATTCTGCTATCGCTTCTGGCACAGCTCCCTCCTATGCTTCACATTCTGAGAACAAACCTAAGTGTGCTATTAAACAGATGTTATCAGTGACTGAGCATGGAGAGAGCACGATGCTATGGGGCACATCCCTCCAACCAGAGACATCCCGGAACTTTTGGGATATTTCAGGCAGCGCCCACAGATTTCACTACAGCAGTTCTAAAAGAAACATAAGCCATTCCCATCTTCTGCCTTTATCCATTTAGAAGACACTATCAGAATTCACACCAAGGATTCCCAAATTGATTTCCCTTCATTCTGCCTCAAACACAGAGCAGACAGGTCAGTGTGCGAGGGGCTCTTAATCTGTGTTACTGGGCCTTTAAAGGTATGTTTGTGGGATCACTGGAGTACCTGCAGCTCTGTCAGCTCCTGAGCAAAACCTCACTGCATCGCATTGCTCTGCTGACACGGCCAGAACAGCACATGAGAGAAGGAAAACGGGCACTTGGAAGACTAGCAGACTTCTTAAAAGGAAAGAACGCCCTCAGGTGATACGATCTTCAGACATGAAGGATGAACTGAAACCACTATTGCCTGTGAGGAATTTTACTTTGCACAACCCTTAAAGCTATGAAATTCCTCTCAACATAAGAAGTGGAAAAAAAAAACCCACCAGAGAACAGACAGCTCGTTAACGAACCGGTCCAGATGATCTAGGATTTCTGCTAAGATTAAATTACACCCCTGCATGAATCACATTTTATCATAAAAGCTTTCCATTCTAACACCTTATTTACACAGATTACTAAACGAGTCACTACCACTTCAATCTGTAAATTAGTTTTAAATTGAAATATTTCCTAGTCCTCATTTCTGTACCGAAGACAATACATACATACACATAAGGAGTAATACAGGCTCTAACTAATCACTGCAGTATCATCTGATGATTTTTTCTTTCTATCAGTTTAAAATAGTGACCTCTACACTGAGGTGCTAATATGTATATAAAAGCCTACACAAACAATATTGCACAAAGTAATTTTTATAATAGAGTAACATATTTTAGAGACCCTTATAAAGAGAAGAGTAATAATTGATATTAAAAAGATGCGTCCAGAACTAACACAGCATCTTTGCATTTGTCTACTCTAACATAGTGTTTCAAATCTTTCCTACCCTGGTGAGGATGAGAACAGATAAAGCCATCTGGAGACAGCTTCAGTTGCACCAAAACCCAACTTGTACTCTAAATGTGGGTAGGGGGAAGGGAGAGGGTGAGAGGGACAGGATCGTTCCTTTCAGTGACCGGAAAGGGCAGCAATAAATGGGGTGAGTGAAAGTCAAATACAGATTACATATTAACATTTAGAAATATTGAAAGGTCGTTCAAGAACTGTTGAGAGCTGACACTCCAAGTATTCAGCACGTACCACTGATTCTTCCACAGTACCTGGGCACCCAAAAGCTACACATGGAAACAGCAGTCCGATGCCATAATACTTTTTATTGTGAAACAGTAATACAGAGCTTCCTAGAAAATGGACATTCTGATGGTGGAAGTCAGTCACCAACCCAACGCTGTTATATTAAGTGCATCAGTACAAGGGAAAGTGTGGTTCCATTGGACATGAAGTACGACCCGATCAAAACAAGCTGCCAAGTCGGTTAGCATTTGAAAGCCTTAAAGTGCTCAAAGATAACAAGTTCCTCCACAAGTCTACCAACAGGTTCTCTGCCTTCCACACTGGTATTACTCACATCCAGAGGAGGCAGCTTTTGGGAGCAAAACCCTCGCGCCAAGTAGCACAAGCAGCGCAGTGATGAGCGTTAGGTCAGTAAGCCATGGCATTTCAACAGGATCAGACACTGCCTGCAGTTGGTTTTACAGATCACCTTTGTAGGATCTGTAAGAAATACAGACCAATTCCTACAGCTCGTTTAGAAACCAACTCGCATATGAGCCGCATCAACAACAGACACCAAATATTTCACAAATTGTCCACAAAAGTGCTGTGCTTTCTCTTTTTTTTTTTTCCTAGCAATTAAATTGTGATGGGGAAAGTTCCTACAAGTCTTCTACAAAAGCATCACTTTCTGGTGAAGAGAGTGAAAATCGGGAGATAACACCAAGCAGTAGAGTTAAATCATTTTATGCTCCTGGAGGAATTTCATTCTGGTTTTGAGGAGATATTCAATATCTCATTAGTTAAACAGAAAGAAGTGGTAGACCACTGTTACAGGTTGTACTAAGGGGTTAAAATACAACTTGAATTTTGCATAATCTGTGTAAAAAAGATATGCTTGACATTTTGGAATGTCACCTTTCTTTATAGAATTATAGGCAAGATTTCTCCAATAAAACATAAGCCAGTTATAAAACTATAACTTCACATCAAAATTTTAAAAAGTAGTTAAAAAATGTTTGATTATATACATATCACACAGAAGAGACTGCATGATCCTGCGGATTGTGTTGCTGATCAGACTCTGTTTTAAAACCTGGAAGGGGCTGGGCCACCTGATCTGCTTGCACAAGTCCTGATAGCGAAGCAACAGAGGAGGAGAGCATCCCTGTGGTAAGCTGCATTTCTATGCCTGGTTCTTCACACTCTGTTTTTACACTCACACATCGGGCTTCACCTTTGGGCTCTGTCTTTCCAGGAATGCTACTGTTCAAGTTTGAATCGCTCTCTGTGTTTTGAGAAGTCTCCCCCACAGGGTGATATTGTTTAAGTCGTATGTGCCAGGCTAAGCTGCAGACTGCTGACACTGTTTTGAACTGATGAATGACATTCCTAGGGATGAAGTAGATGTCATTGTCACACAACTGAATCCTAGCATAGCGAATGCCTTCCCGTCTCATTTGGTTTAGTTTGGCTTCATCCACCCATTGAACACACTGAGAGGAGGAAAGATGGTAAAGTTAGTGCTGGACTCTGTTCAGGGCAAATAATTCAGTACCCACCTAAAATAACACACTTTGGATCTGCATCACATTTCTGTTTAAGAAGCTTTCTTTTTTCTAAACAAGAATTTTGTTCTTTGAGGGCCACCAATCATCATCACTACAGACATGACAATAGCAGAAGACCACCGTGTGACTCAGAGCAGGAATCCCAGTTTGGTAGAAAGGAAACACAGGAAGGAAAACTGCATAAGGGAGCTGAGAACTGATGGCCACAGGGGTACAGAAGGGGTGGCTGCACAATGAACCTGAAAACTGTCGAGCTTCCTACAAAGTGCTGTCAGTAGGAAAGCTCAAATACCTGTGACACCGGTGGTTCATGCAGGTCCAGCTGAAGTCTCTGCACAACATCAGTGAAATCTTCAGCATGGAAACAAACCACATCTTTGGTTATACGAGGCTGGTCGCTCCTACAAAGAGATGAGAAGTGCAAGGATTTATAAAGAACTTCAGTTATAGATTATTGTTTCATTGAACAAACTACTTTCTTTTCTACTGGGCACAAAGTCTCATCACTCCTCAGTAGATATGCATGCTGTATCAGAAAGGAGGCACAGTCTGTGGATAGTTGGTGTTTTTTTTAGTGCACGTACAACAGAAGCAATGATTTGGTGGACAAATACCATACTGATATGCCAGAAAATGAGGCTGACATTTGCTGTACACCAAAGTATCTTGGAGCTACAATTTGCCTCCACTCTTCTATTCTGTGATTAGGCAAAATAACATTGTATAAAAGAAAAAAACGCAGAGTAACCATGTGGCACCCTGAAGCTGTAATGAGGACAATATTAATCAGCTGGTTTTTAATCTAATGGCTGTGAATCAGATAAAAGAAGTTCTGGCATGTGTTTTTCCATATGAAAACTTAGCAGTACTGCTAATGATGCTATTAAAAACTATTATTAAAAACCCAGGAGGCTGTGGATGCCCCATCCCTGCAGGCATTCAAGGCCAGGCTGGATGTGGCTCTGGGCAGCCTGGGCTGCTGGTTGGCGACCTGCACACAGCAGGGGGGTGGAACTGGATGAGCACTGTGCTCCTTTGCAACCCAGGCCATGCTGTGATTCTCTCATCTACAGTAATTGTTAGAAATAACTATGCAAATATAGAGTTTCTGTGTAAGGTCAACAGCAACACCTCACGTACACGGAGTGAGAAAACACTGCAGCTTTAAATTCCATTATTGAGTTCCTAGATTGCTGTCTACAAAAAGTAGCAATAATACAGCTGTTTTCTAGGAAAAGAACAGCCACAGTCCAGGTGTGGTACCTGGAGGCTTACTCTGTATGTCATAAATGTTTTTGTAAGCTTGTTACAACTTCAGTACTCCCTCAACAAGAGAGAAAAATAATAGACATATGCCTTACATTTCTCAAGCTACAGACGCATTTATTTCATTACAGGGTTTAGACAATTTCTTTAATTAGCCTTTTTTCCCCAATGGATTTTCTTCTCAGGGAGAAAACATTGAGATTTGCCCCCTCCCATTACAGCAGTAGCATTTCAGTGGCACTTACCATTCCCCAAACTGCACAGCCTTCAGAACACCTACAGCAGCCGTGCTCTGCCAGTCAAACCCCTGACCCACATGGTCAGCATGAGCCCTTGTTCTGTCTTCAAACAGAACCTCACGGGGCTCGCTGGTCCGAGGTAGGTACTGGAGATTCTTTATTTCATTCATTGACCTGTAGCATAATTAAAAGACACACTAAGATCTGTGGCAAACTGCTCAGAAAAACAAATGCTTGTATTGAAGTAATCTTTACATGCTGTATGCTGCAGGTTTCAAAATCAAAGGCCAAAGCATTTCCTTCACTCTGGTTATCTGACAACAAAAGATCGAATCCCATCAAAACACGCTTCCAATTTTTCATCTAAAATCAGTTCTACAGCACAATCTGAGAAAGACAGAAAGTACATCTACACACCACAGCATTTCCTGTGATAGCACTAACACTAAAATGCAGCTCTAGAGGTTTAAGGATCTAAGTTGTTTTTGAGCATTAAACTCCCCAAATTAGTTCTTCTTCCAGAAATCAGCTGAAGGATTGAAGCGTCTCCTGGGGGCTGTGAGAACTGGTTTTAACACTAAGGAAGCACTGATGAAGGCCACATTACTTTGAGAAGTGACAGAACTACAATCGCAAGTGATAAATCTACAACGTGATATTTGCACATTCAGCTCAGTTCACTGAGCTAATCAAACAGAAATGAAAATGAAGAACGTAAGCTTGAGAGAGCTGAAGAACTAATTACATCTAAAATATCAAGGTGTTGTTCTCGAGTCCAAAGAACACAACTGCAGTGTTCTTCCTTTAGAGAGAAAGAGAAGCCAAGGATTACCGGCGCCGTTTGAAAGGCGATTTTGGCATATCAGCTGTTGGGATCATCTGCTCTCCTGGTCTCACCCACATTATGGGACCATCATCACTTTGTGACCTGCACTGAAGCCTGAGGCTTGAAAGAGTACCCCAGGGCAAAGTCATCTAAAAAGAGAAAAAAAAGGGAGAAAAAACACTGGGTGAGATGGAAAAACTTAATGATGCCTCGTTCAAACTTACTACCAAAGCTGACACTCTTCATGAAGTAAGATATATTCCAAGATAACTTCAAACTCAGTTTTTAGGGAAGTAGATAACTGGGTAGCTGATACACAATAGTGTAAATCATAATCAGCTTTGGAGTGATTTACAGAACCAAAGCCAGTTTGTTCATACCTTCCATTTGGATACAGGAAAGAGTGCACCTCCATCCTCAGGAGCCCCAGTGATATCAATGGGGAAAACACTTTTAAGGTTTCTAATCACTTGAAAATATATGAATCTTAGCAATCTTTTGAACACCTAATGATGCACTTAAACACCACAAGTTCCTGCTTACTCTCAGAAATGGGGACTCTTCCAACATATCCAGGAATTCTGGGAAGTAGTCCCCAACTTCTTCATCCACTGCTCCAACAAGGCTGATCTGCCGCATGGGCCCTGCTCTGTAGGTTCCACAGCAGTACGTTCGATTGACCTGAAGGACCAGAAAGACAAAAACACCACCACACATTCAGTGCTGCTACAAGAAATTACAGTTTTCTACTATAATACACTAAGCTACCAATGAGTTTTCATCTGAATCCGTGGCTTGTCTCCATCTGTTTCATTAGTGGTGCCTTTAGGAGTACACAAGGACTTCAGGACGTCTGTGTCTGCAGGGTATCCCAAGAGAAAATAAATCCTGTTTAAACTACTAACAGGACACGCTGCTATTGCTTGAATAACAACCAGGGAGTGCTTGCCTAATGCAGGAGCAACACTTCCAGGCTGACGTGAGAAAACTGACAACCAAAGCTTTACTGTGACTCAGTTTTTCACCAGGAAGCTGGAACTATTAATCACTGCATTTGAGCACTGCTTCAGCATTTCAAACTCTCCCTATGACTGCAGCGAAAAACCTGTGTTCCTGCATTTAATGGTTCTGCAAAGAGTGCTACAGTACATAAAAATCAGAGAATAAACTGAGGAAATGAGAGGTCTAACTAAAAATCAAGAGTCAGATGCACATTTCAGTTTTTACCTTTACCAAGGCTTGTTGTTTGTAATATAACCTACCAACACAGCCATGGCCAGGAACACCTGAATCTCACAGATTTGTTTTACATCCTCTGTAGCACAGACCCTGTTCTCAGGTCACAGAATGGCCTGGGTTGTAAAGAACCACAATGCTCATCCAATTCCAACCCTCTGCTGTGTGCAGGTCGCCAACCAGCAGCCCAGGCTGCCCAGAGCCACATCCAGCCTGGCCTCAAATGCCTGCAGGGATGGGGCATCCACAGCCTCCTTGGGCAGCCTGTTCCAGTGCCTCACCACCCTCTGGCTGAAAAACTTCCTCCTAACATCTAATCTAAACCTCCTCTATCTCAGTTTAAAACCATTCCCCTTGTCCTATCACTATCCACTCACGTAAACAGCCATTCCCCCTCCTGTTTATAGGCTCCCTTCAAGTACTGGAAGGCCACAGTGAGGTTTCCCTGGAGCTTCTCTTCTCCAAGCTAAACAAGCCCAGTTTACCTTTCCTCACAGGAGAGCTGCTCCAGCTCTCTATCATTAGTGGCCCTCCTCTGGACCCACTTCAAGAGGTCATCACAAAACCTTCCTTGGGAGAGCAAGTGACAACACTAAGTTTGTTTCTCACAGCCATTTATTGATGGAGTTACAGAAGGTATCCTGTGCACCACAGATGGATGAATGAAGTAACCTCGTGTGAAGTGTCTGCTCTTACAGTTTGCCAGCCAACAAATCAGGTGTAATTAAATATCCCATGAAGTTGTTAAAAGGAAATTAGGTGAGATAAAAGTTACAGCTACTGCTGCAATTTTGTCCTCTAGCAGCAGCCACAGATATTCTGCACAAGTACAGAAGTTCAGCTCGTTCCTTCCTCCTCTGTCACATACAGTTGGTAGCAGTGACACATTTCAATAAAAGCCTTCAATAAGAACTTCAGTGAGAAGCAGGAGCTGATCTCACAGCTCTGCTGCTGAGCCCTAAGCTCAGCTGCACCACATCACCTCCACCTGGATGGTGGAGCTTCGCATCCCAGGTCACTCAAAGGAACGCTGCACTGAGTTACACCACCTGAAGCTGAATTAGCACACACTGTCAGCTTCTGATGATACAGACTTTATGTTTGTTTGTTGTTGATTGAGGCACTGTCTTTGGAGACCTGTTAATTCTTTCTGGCTGTTGCCCTAAGTTCAAGTTAAGCCCCCAGATCCTATTAGAACATGACTGGTAAAGGTAGAATGATCTCAGCTGAAACAAACCAGTGTTATCCCAGGTCTGTGCAGCCACAGGAGAACAAAGGACTAAAATGCCCTAGTCCTCAAGTCAGTTACAGTTAACTGCCTCGTGCCATTAAGGCAAGTGGAGAGACAGGACTTCCAGACGAGTTACGTTCTGTTGACATGACTTGCTGAGGTTCACTAATATCTCACAGGAGCTTGTCGTGAAAGTCAAAATGAATCAGGAGAAAACACACACAGGATTTTCCTTGTAAAACCATTAAATTTTGTAAAGAAAAAAAAACAGAAAAGCTTTTTTTTTTTTTAAAAGGAAGTGGAATGTGATACAAAAGAAATGTGAGAGCTTGAAAGGAGATAAAAATACTTGAAAGAAATGTTGGACTTCTATGTTTAGCTGGTTTTTAATAACAAATATGTACACTTGGATTAAATCAGCCTGTGTTTACACTGAAAACATGTGCCAGCTCAGTGCAGGCCTGGACAGGCTGCTGCACTCATCTCAAGCCCCACACTCACAGTGGGAAGAAGTTCATCAGTTTAAAATGTTTGAGAAGTTTCTCTGTGGTTTCAGGGAAAGCAGGAACCAGTTACAGTGATTTTTCAGTGCATCAAGTCAGCTACAAAACCAACCACACAAAGACTTTGCTATAAAAAGAAAGAACACAAGAAGGCTTTCTATTTACAAAGGAGAAGGAAGGAGGAGAGTGTGACATTCTCTACCATTACAGCAGGGGTTGTGTTTGTCTACAACCTGCCAGATACATCAGTCAGAGCATCAGGTACTGTTCATATTGCTTTTAATTGATACACCACATCTGCAGTACAGATGCACTGTTTTTCTTTAATACTTGGGTAGCTTCTGTTAAAAAAAAGAAAGAAATGACCCTTTCTGAATGAAGAGCTTCCTCCAGCAGCAAGAGAAGTTAAAACGGGGCAGCCATCCAACAGCAGTATGGTTCATTGGCCACAGCTGTCAAGGACAGTTTAACCTTTTCTGACAGCACGCTGCAGGAGTAGGAAAGCTTCCTATTATCTATCACCTGTTGGCTGCTTCTCCCATCTCCTTCCCAGAAGCAATATCAGCTTACAGAGAAATCTGATTTTTCCCTCAGCTCTTTCCTCCTCTTTCCTCCACTGCTTCTCAAACCCTTCTTTTGCAACAGTCCTTACGGACCCTACAAGGAAAATGATCAGTTTCTTCTTGGAGAAGAAAAAAGCAGGAGTGGATTGTGAAGGTTAGATACGTTTCATTCTCAGTGCAGACTTAGCAGATGTAGTAAGATAACAGCCAGAGAGAGTATGGGTGCCTTTCAGCTGCACTGCTAAGAGCATTCTAATTCCTCTGCCCTTATGCAAAGGAATTTACAAGTCACTGTCTTGAAAGCTCCTAGTGTAACTGAACAGCTTTAAACTAAAGCTCAGCTTTAGCATGTAAGTACTCAAACAGATAAGCCAGAGCCAACACCAGCAGGAGAAATCCAGAGAATATTCAAGCTTAAGTACTTTAACGTACAAAACCCAAACATGAGCTAGTATAAATACACACTGGAGTGATTTAAGTATTCCATCTGTACTGTCCTCACTGCCCTGACAGCAGAGGAATTCAATTTGCCAAGGAACTGATCATTAGATTTAGTAAAGTCTTCCAGATTCAGGTCCTTACCCGGAACTCGAGATGCTTTCTAACAATATTCATTTTCTCTAAACCAGTAAAAGAAACAGTTGAATGCCATCCACGCCAAAGGCCTGGTTCAGTATAGCAAACAAATTCATGCATACAGAAGGTTCACCATAAAAGCTGAGGCAACTCAACTGAGCATCCTCAGCTGAAAGCAGAGTACACAACACTCCTGGGCCATGCTTGGTCTGCACAGGTGTAACATTACCATTCTACAGCACACTTGTATGGGACATTTCCTCATGTAGGAAAGTCCAAAAGTGAAACTTAGCCAAATTAGGCTGCCAAGCAAAACAACCTGCCTTATCCTCCCCCTCTCTCCTAAGCAGAGCATTTGGACCATCCGCAAATAAATCTTACAAGCCAGCTTGAAAGTTCCAGCAGAATGCAGCTACCGTGGTTTAATCCATCAGCTCAAATACATCTTCATGTTCTGGCATTACCCACACTCTCTAAAGACTCGTATTTCAGTTGTCTTAAGAGCTGTGACAACTTACGCTGCTGTACACATTTGTTCAGTGTGTGAACCACACCAACACACTGCAGGCAGAGGAGATTAAACCCAGCTCAGCATGACCTGCTTAGAGAGGCATTTCAACCCAACTGAACCTAACGTCTGACTCAATCGAGTTCAGAGAGTGCTTAAAATAGAATTAACTGAATACCAGCATAGCCTGTAACCCAAGGAAGCCTCTTATTCACACAAAGCTATTCTGAAGTGAGTGCTGCAGCAGCTCTCCATTGTCAAAAACACTCATAAGCTAAGCAGTATAATTACTGATTTAATGGTGACTGTAACTGCTGGGAAGTATTCAAATACTCTGCAAGTTACCATACAATAACCTTGTAAGGCAGTAACCAGTTTTCCAATGCAAATCTGATACACAAGTGTTTGGTAACCTTCTCCTAGACCCAGATTACTGCAAGTTATACAGTTCCCAGTTCCTCCTCCCAACAGGTGATCCAATATTCAGGATCTTAACTTCTTTCAAGCACTGAAGCAGAAGCAAGCAACAGTTTTCAGGCTAGACTGAGAAAGAGGAGGTTTTACTCCATCTCTTACAAATTTACCCAAACCATAGCACTGCTGAACGGTCACAGATACTTCCAAGCTTGATGACAAGAGCCAAAGGTAAGGGCTTTTCTTAACAGAATCCCATATTTAGCTTAAATGCCACTGATGAATGCATTTAAGTCACATGAGATATCTTGAGAGCTTGAGCCCTGTGAGACCAGCTTTCAGAACTAAGCTTTTATCCTCTAAACAAAGGATGAAAAGGTTTTACTTCTACAGATTTAAGATAGGCTGAAGCTATCAATATCAAGGCAGTACATAAAGTGAAAGCCTTAAATCAAAGGCTATTAAGAGTATTCCAGCCATCTGACATTGGAAGGCAAGTACAAATTAACACCCCTGTCAGACCCACAGATGTGAAAACAACTTCTCAGGCGTGATACACTGAAACCTGAAAAGTAGATACTTAGAAACCTAAAAAGCAATGTTACTGCAAACAAAGACTGATCTACTGACAGGGGGAAGTAACCTTAGCATTTGTGATCTAAGCAACTCTTAACACACACTGGTCTGTGGTTTCAGTGTCAATATTCTTCCAAGCTCAGAAAAAGATCAGAAGCTTGCAGGAAAATCACTACAGATCTATGAAAGGTGAGGGTTAGCAGTGCCTCAGCTACCTGTGCACACAGAGGAACTTTGAGCAGGCAGAGAAGCAATCATTTTTTCCATCTGCTTAGAATAAAAACAACACGTGCCTCACCTACTTTAGGCTATCCCTGCTCTGGATCAATGAGGTCAACCACATCCAAGGTTGTGAAACTCACACGCTTTTAAACAGATCTTACCTGAGAGTGAAAATTTGAAATTGTTGTTGTTTCAATGTCCTTCTTGCCCAAAATTTCCATTTTCACTGGAGTGTTGGGGAAATTAAAAGCAAAGTAATCCAGGAAGTCTGGTAAATAAGCAGCTGCTCCATGTACTATGGCCAAAGCATAATAAGCTGCGTTTTTATCATTTTCACTGAACGACAAAGCGAGAAACTCTTCTGCAAATCTCTCCATCTCCACTGGAGACAAAAATGAGAGTTCATCCATGTAGGCATGAAGGACCAGGGCACCACCATTGGACTGATGTTCTTCGTGAATGAAGTTACTGAATTTAGTGCCAGTTTTCAAGAAGCTGCTGCGAACAGAATGCTCCTGGTGCGTCACAAACGGTGTCTGTACTCCCTGGGGCACTCGGTACTCCTGCATGCCCAAATTCAGTCTGCAGAGCTGCTCATCCTTAAGATACCTGAAGGATTCCTTGTTCATTTCTAAGTTATCACACTGTCCTTGAGACAAAGTCTCTTTGTCGATGCGGGTGAGCCCAGCACACACTGTCTGCACTTCCTTGTTGTACATCTTCAGACGTTTGCCCCTCACATCTTCCCGATGTTTCTTTTTCTTTTTTTTCTTTATCTTCTTCATAATAAGACTGTCAGCTCGTTGGGTTTTGCCATTTTCATCTTGAGTTTCTAGCAGCAATAACAGAGAGAAGATTAGAGTTCTGCACTGCAGCATATTCACCCAAAAAGAACGAAGACTGCAATTCCTACCATTATCTGTTCCCACAAAGATTGACCAACGGTAACACCTTGTCTTTTGACTTAGAATAAAGTAATGGAACAAAAACACAGCACATCCCTTCCTAAGGAAAGCTCTGAATTAAGGAAAACCCCCTAACCTCAAGCTTAACATTTCAGAAATACTTCCATTTGTAATAAATTTGTTAGAAAAAACTTTTGAAAGGAGTACATATTTCACAGCATCTAAATTAAGATGCACATTAATAACTCCTGACATTTAAAGCAGTGCCATGCAGAGGAAGAGGATAAACAAGTATCCATAACATTTAAACATCACACTTTCATTACAGAATACCAGCCTGAATTGGGAGACAAAAATATAGAAACAAAACAGCGCAGCTGAAGAGATATGAGCATGACTGACATTTAAAGGGAAAAAATACTTGGAGCAGTTCACTTTCTGGCAAGAAAACACCTCTGGCCACTGATCTTTCCTATCAAAGAACTGATATATCTGGGCAACAGGATATTTTACGTAAAGTTTTCATATTCAGCTGAGTGGAAATTGATAAAGTCAAATATAAAGGGATGGCTGTAATATGAACAGGTATCACAAAGTATCCAAACAATCACATCCGTGCGTTCAGTTACCTTGCACCAGTCTGCTTCACAGGTAACTGTCAGCTAAAAAGCACTGACTTATCAGTTTTGGTTTGTTTTTTGAAGTTAATCAACCTTGAAAATGCTGAAAGGCTTAAAGAGATGAACGTAGAGAATCTGTCAAGCAACACGCAGCTTAACTGCTTATCTTTCAGGCTTACAAATACTTCGAACAACGTGGCAAGTAACAATGATAGGAATCTGCTGGTCCAGCTGCTACAAAACCTGAATTGCTCAGATTTTAATCTGCCTGAATCAAAGAACGTGATGTACATAAAACCTAAAGTGCCACATTGTCAGGATAAGCTACAGGCATCAGAGCAATCTGCTGCTGATGGCAATATCTGACCAGGACACGCAATAGCTGAAGCTCTTCCAGTTTCCTAAGCACAGAACTCCACGCTAATCAAATTTCCCCTGTACACAAAGCTATAGTTTATATTTCCTTTCTTTTCTTGCTGTATTTGAAGTTAGAGAAAAAAATAACACATTACAGTCACCTAGGAGAAAAGCTGTAATAACAAATACATGCAGCTTCAATTAGTTAGCTTCACCATGGTATTTAACTGTATCATTAATGCTCTGCTCTCTGAGCTCTGTACTGGAGATGGTTGACCTTCTTAACAGCCTCTTGTAGCAAACAGCCTTTCTCATGAAAGAAATAGCTGATTGCTTAATATACTAACTCCACACAATTGCTTTAGGACCTGAAATACAAGTTTTGCTGTTATGCCCCAGATTCTACAAGAAGCAAGTGGCTTTATTTTTTATTACTACTAGAGAAGACAAGGAGCAGAAAGGCAGCACCAGTCGTTTCAGTAACTCAAGTGAACCAGCGCCTTCAGTAAGCTTCTCTGGAGGTCTCAGAACTTAAGCATGCACAATCTCACTCACTCACTGCGCTCTCAAGTACAGGTGCTGCTTTTCCAACTGTAAAGAGGGAGCTCAGATCTCATCTCTGGGGAGCCCAGAGATTCCAAGTCCAAGTTGAACCTAAACAAGAGTTTCACGAGACTGCACAGCTGGGAACACTTCTGTGCTGAAGTTTCTCATAATTTTTAGATGTTAACTGTATCTTAAACATCTCTAACTTGATATTTGGTTTGAAAAACTCAAATATGCACCAGTTTTCACTGAAAGTACCACCCTGCTTGAAGACATTCCCTAATAACAGATATGCATGTTGCACTTTGGAACACCAGCAAAAACACTGGAGATGCTCACTGTCATCTACAGCCAAAGACAGGAACAATACAGACAAATAGGCAGCTTAATTAGATATGAGAAGAAAAGCTGGAGTGAAACAACAGCCCCCTCTCCACATGCACTAGATGTGCAGTCTGGGACAGGTAATAGGGAGCTTCAGACTCTCAGCTAGCAAACAGCTTTCCTTTACAAATTTGGAATTTAGATGGTAATTATAAAGAGCATTTAAGTCTTCTTTAAAGGAGGTCTCATTTAACTGCAGGGTTAGAATTGACATACAGAGGCACTCCCGATCAAAGAAGAAATACTCCTTTAGTTTATCAGCACTCATCAAGCCAGCAGAGTCCCACAGGCACCATTCAAACAGAGGTTTAGCAGCACTGAACAGTGGCAGTTGTGCTCACACAGTCACACAGCAGCGCCTCTGTAACCAAGTCCATCGTTACCTCCACAACAGCTTTGCCCATTCTTCAGACACTACAGCTGGAGTTCACACTTCAGACCTCACTCTGTAAGCACCTGCATTCCAGCTTTCCCCGGCACCACACCATCACATCCACTCCTGAAGCAGAATTCACAGCGCATCATCCTCACTACAGCTGCATCCCACCCGTGCTACTTCTTCTAAGAGGCTTTTTACTACCACTAATCTGTGAGACACTTATCCTGTACTACACACATACACACACACACACACACACACACACACAAAAAAAAAAAAAAAAAGACCTTAAATACAGATTCTTAACCGTGAAACTCTGAAGCATTTAGTAAAGAAACAACAAGCTGCTCCTCAGTTCTGCTAAGACAAGCCTAGCAGGAAGAAGGCTTCGCTTCGGAAGCATTCGCACTCCGGATCCACACCGAGGGCAGTTCCGAGCAGCAGCAGCCGCCAACAGAGCCTCAGCTCCACGCTCGGCCCCGAGCTGCGACCCGCCGTAGGTAAGCAGCGGGCCGGGCCGCGGCTCGGGCTGCCCGCACACACCGCGCTCCCAGCGCACGGAAGCGCCGTTTCCTTTCCTCCCGCCTTCGCCCGTGCGGGAGGCCGAGCGCGGCGCGCCTGGGCGCGGGGCCGCCCCCGGGGGACGTGGCGGCGGGCGGGCTCCGCCGGGGTCCCGCAGGCTGCGGCCGAGGCCGGGCCGGGAGCGCGAGCGGCCGCCGCTCCCCTCTCACCTCGCTTGCTGGGCCGCCCGGCCGCCCCGTCCGCGGGGCTGCCCCGCCTCGCCTTCTGCGGCTGCACGGCGGCGGGGCCGGGCTCGGGGCGATGCCGGTGGTGGTGGTGACGGCGCTCCTCGAGCGCGGCGGGCGGCGGCGGCAGGCTGAGCGGGGAGAAGGCGAAGAGCCCGGCGGCGGCGGGCAGGGCGGCCGGGGGCAGCGGCTCCGCCGGGCCGGGCCCCGCCAGCAGCGGCTGGCTCAGCCGGGCCCGCTTGCCGCCGGCCGCCTCGCCGGGAGCGGCCCGCCGCCGCCGCCCGCCGCCCCGAGGCCGGCCGGGCCGCTCCCCCGAGGGCAGCGGGGGCGGCTCCTCCGGGGCCCGGGATACGGCGCGCACCGCAGCGACCTGCGCAGCCATTTCACAGTCTCCCTCACACACATTTAAATGGCCCGAGCGCCAGCCGGCACTGCGCAGGCGTCGCGCGGCGCCCCTTGGGAGTTGTAGTTTGCGGCGGAGCGCCGGGAAGTGTAGTCCGCCCGTGGGCGCATGCGTGGGCGCCGGCACGACGGTAGTAGGTGGTGGCGGGGCGGCCGTGCGTCACGTGACGGGGTCACATGCCCGCCGCTGCGTTAGTGGGTGCAGCAGGCGGCGCGCGGAGGGCGGGAAGGCGGCGGTCCCTCAGAGGCGCTCTTGCGGTGTTGCGTGCGCGGGTGAATTCCCGGCCCATAAATAAACTTTATTTATTTACACAGCATTTGTCACACATCATAAAATACTTCCTAGATTAAATAAGCCATTCCCGAATTTGGATATGGCTTTCAGAGTTTCCCGCGTCGTAAAAATATTAAATACAAACGGGTGTCAGTTGTGGGCGCTGGGATTGCTGTGTGGGTTTCCGTATAGTGAGGGCTACAGGTTCCACAGTCCTGCAGTATCTTTGTTAACCGAAAAACAGGAAAAATAATCTGATTCAGATGAGAAAAAAGAACATTAAATGTGAGGGGAAAAATACAGTTTGAGATACTAATTCCCTTTCAGTTCAAGTGATGGAAACACAGAAGGAAACAGTGACACGGCGTCTGCAGGTCTCAGCTCCTTGTGGTGGTTCGGTCCCTCCTTGCACCTCTGTACCATTCAGCAGCGCTCACTGGAATCACTCACAGTTCAGTGTTTTCTTTCAGAAAGCTCAAATCTACCGTTCTGAAGTAAACATCCCAAAACGCAACAAAAATTGATGACTCGTTAGGATGAAATATCCGTTCCTGGGTTTGATGTCCACCCCGTTGTGATTTAACTGAAAGCGCTCAGCTGCCGGTACTTCAGATCTTCAGCTGAAGAACGTGCGAGTAGTGCCTCATCTGCAGATATCATGCGACACGTTTTGTGTGTTCACGTTGATGGAAACCTTCCTGAAGTGAGCACTCGTGGCGTATCAGAAGGTATTCACACCTCTGTGACACCAAATCTACGAGGTTTACCTAAATGTTCCATGCTGGTGGTGGGTTTCTTGATCCTTTCGGTTTTGAAAATCGACTCGCAAAGCCTAGGAAAAATAAAATAAAATGCAACAAATGTAGCATCTTACAGATACGGACCATGTAATTTCCTGAAGTAATGGGGTTTTTCAAAACACCTGTAATTTAAATTCTCCCAGAATTTAAGATGTCGTTTACTTGAAGCAACAGCCTGCATTCAGCTGGTGCAAAAACTACAAATACAGTCTGACGTTGTAGTTAGCAACAAATCCTCCCGCTACGACATGAATACATACCGAAATTAAAGAAAGAGCTCAGATGATTTGAAGGTGCAGATTCTGATGGTT
The DNA here is from genome assembly GCF_026119805.1 of Tympanuchus pallidicinctus. Lineage (NCBI taxonomy): Eukaryota > Metazoa > Chordata > Aves > Galliformes > Phasianidae > Tympanuchus > Tympanuchus pallidicinctus. The sequence continues at coordinate 1,688,729 of NW_026294750.1, read as the reverse complement.
TTGTCAGTGAAGATGCAGTACAGACGCCTGGAAACACAAAATTGTACTGACACAGTTAGTGACCATCGTAACCCCCTGATGAACTGGGTTTTCACAGCCCTGCAGGAGAGCACACTGCCACACATACAGCTGCAGTCCGCACAAAGCACTCTCTGCGTTACCGCTGCTCAAATGCTGCACATTTTTTAAGACATTATTCTGAGGAGTTATAGAATCACAGAATGGTTGGGTTGGAAGGGACCTCAAGGATCACGAAGCTCCAACCCTGCTGCCATAAGCAGGGCTGCCAACCTCCACATTGCTCAGAGCCGCATCCAACTGGCCTTGAACACCTCCAGGGATGGATGGGGCATCACAGCCTCTCTGGGCAGCTGTTCCAGCACCTCACTGCTCTCATAGTAAAGAACTTCCCCCTGACATCCAACTGCAATCTTCCCTCCCTCAACTTCAAACCATTCTCCCTTGTCCTGCTGTTATCTCCCCTTGTAAAGGGTTGAATTATTTGCTCATAGTAGGGAGTGAATGCACTACTGCAGTGCAGTCTGTTGGAAAAACGTTTGCTCAGCAGTGTTTTGAACAGTTTTTAGCAGTCCTGTTTTCAAGATAAACTTTTTAAGTTTAGATCAAAGGGAACTTCATGAGAAAATCCTCATTTATGCTCCAGATAGGTGAGGCAGAATCCAGAATGGGGCTCAGGTCAATCGCATTCCCCACAGTCCCGCTCTCTGCCACGTTGAGAGCATTTGATGGAATGATAAAATCATTGAGGTTATTCTGAATGACTTACTTTTTCTCACGTTTTTGAATATTTTCAAACTCTACAAAAAGAAAAAAAAAAAAGCTTTGTTAAAAACAAAAAAAAGTAGCAAGTTTACTGTTTTCCTCAAATGCTTTGCTGCTCAACCATAACATCCCAAAGTACAATTTCTTATGAGGATAATTAACTGGAGCCATGGTGATGAACAGAACCCGTCCTACATGGGAATTGAGACTCTACTCAAGCAATTTTTTTCCAGAAGAACTGGTGCTTATGAATGCTGAGACAGAGCCATTCACAGCCGTGAATGTGTGGCTCTGTTCCTTTTGGACACAGGTTGTGTCTACAATTCCACAGCACAGCATTATTATTAGACTTGTTTCCTTGCTTTAAACTGAGGAGTGCTCTCAAAGCATGCTGTTTTTAGATTAGGCATCGGAAAGCAACAGTAGCTGCTGCTAGAAAAGCCTCTTCTCACCATCTCCTTCACCTGTAGCTTTTGTGCAGGTGCTTCTGGTTTGTTTCTTTGTTTACCTTGCTTCTCCTGAAACATTTCACAGGCTCTTTTGATGACGTTTCAGAAGCTCCATTGCTCAAGTCCCAAGAACTAGCTGTAGAACTTCTTCCAGGAAGCTGCAGACCTGGGAACACACAGCAGAACACTTTCTGTGGTCATTCATGAATCCTCTCCCTTCTTTTCTCAGTGCTTTGTTGCTGCTTTTTGATTTCTCTAATGCAGCAGCTGCAGAAATTCCCAACAGGGAATTGCTTCCTTTGTATCTGCTTACCTCTCCTATAGTTCAGTCCGTTGGTAATATTTGGAACAAATGGGCCACTGTTATTACAGGGTGAGATGCAAGTATGAATCTCAGTAAAATGCTGTGAAAATAAATCATCACTTACTTTCTCCATCAGCGAGAACAAACGACTCTGGGGTTCTTTCAGGAAGTGGAGGAGGAGAGCTGGAGCGATCCCGGTTTGTCTCTGAGAAAGCAAAGGCAGGAGGGTTGTGTACCTGCTTTGAAAATGCATGTATCTGTTCACTGCGACTGCAGAACTCTATCCTGTGTATCTCCATTGTGTCAAAGGAAACACAAAACATGCAGTAAGAGGACGTGACGACCCTTAGCCTGAGGAGGCTGCAAGGGACGTCATCATGAAATACAGCCCGTGATGCAGGGGCTGATGAGGAAATTCAAAACTACGAGTTCATCTGGCTGCAGAACTGTTTAGATCTGTTTTATTGCAGAAAATTTCTGTTGGACAGAGCATTGTTCCTCGTGACATTTACTAAATCTGGCATAATTTGAAGCAGGTTCTATTAAAAATAGACCTCGTACCCAATGATTGTTACCCCAGCATAAAACTTGTACCTGAGTGTGGGCTCCGAAGCTTTAAACTCTGGAAATGAAAAACAAGGATAGCATATAAGGAAATTGACACAGTGACGGTGCTGGAGAAGAGATAAAACTGCGCTTATTTACCTTACTTGGTCTCAGTCTCATTGAGTCATTAAACGTCACTGAGGGAGACACACTATTCTGCTCCAAAGAGGTTCCAGTATTTTCGTGTCTGGGTGGAAACTGAAAATCTGAGGTGGCCGGGGGAAGTTCTGCTGGAGACAAAACAAGGTGACATTTCTTATCCCAGGCAGACGGAGCAAAGGCACTGCTCTGATCCCCCAGAAGCTGAGAAGTGCCCTCAGAGCAGATGTCAGTCCCTGCACTGCTAAATGCACTTACCTGATTCACTGGCCACAATAAAGGACTCAGGAGTTCGCTCTGGCAGGGGTGGAGGATCATCATCATCTGTCTGGGGCGGGATGTCTAATGGAGGAAATGTGGGCAGGTTACTGCATGGCACCACAGAACTGCAGACCTGTGCAGAGGCTGCTCCACCCAGCTGACCACCAGAGATCATCATAAACCTCTCTGAGCTGTACCTAAAATCCAAATAGTACTCAGCTCCTCTCACCTGCTGCTGGATGTGTGCCCCAGGTGCCCTCCCAGCAGCTCTGACAAAGAGCTCTATGGCACAGGGTGTTACTGCATGCCTCCTCACTCACAGTCCCTCAGTGCGCAGCACCACTGCTGCTTGATTGCACTGCAGCTCCTTTAAGTTCCCCAGCGCCTCTGGCATTTGAATAGTGAGAAGACTTGTGCACCAAATCCTGAAGTAAGGTGGGATGAAACCTCGTGAGGCCCTCCCCAGGCACTGCCAGATGCTGAAGGACTGCTCTCATCACCCACAGCACTTACTCAGTGAGGATGTCCTCCCAGTGCTTGGCTGGGCAGCGTGGTGGGATGCAGGCCAGAGCAGTGGGGCGGTGGGCACTGTGCAAGGAGGGCCCAGTGCATCCTGCCCAACAGGTGGCTCTGGGGATGGCAGCTCTTCTGGGGAGAGTGAAGAGAAGTAGGGGTCTTCTGCTGAACAACAGTAAGGGTAAGGACACTGTCTGCAGTTCTTGTGGCCAGGGGGACCGTCTGCTATTTGGCTTGAGTGGTTCAGCTCAGCAGGGGAAAAGGAAAGTACATCCTGCTCCTTCACCTGGAAGCCTGAACAACAGGCATTTGGTGACTGAGAATTCGAAGTGGGTTTTGCATTCCCTCCATCACAAGCCCAGACTTCTCTTTGCTGTGCCAGCACAAAAGGTATCGATGTGGTCCGTGCCAGAGGTACTTTGCCATGGGCCCCTTTCCTGCCTGTTCCCTGCAGCTCCAGGTCCAGCAGCAGCTGCTCAGAGGACCTGCTGCTGAACTGCAAACTACGATGCTTCTGCAGGGCTTCTCCTGCACCCCACATCTTGACAGCAGCTGCGTGTCTGGTGCCGCTAACATTCAGAGTGCCGACAGAGACCGCTGGTCTGATGGAAGGGCCTGTGTCCCCAGAGCTGCCCCGTGCTGCCGTGGCAGACAGGGATGTCAGTGGCGCTTCGTTTTGTACCAGTGGAGGAAGGTGTTGGTGCTCATCGTGGTCCTCTCGTCCCGAGCTGCAACAAAGCATGGCAGCATGATGTCAGAGGTGTCGAGCACTCAGGAACCTTTAGCCTATTAACAAGGCCCCGGAGCATTGCTTGTAAGGGCAGATCTGTCCTCTGGGAGCACAGAGCCCGCCTGGTTCAGCATGGAGTGACAGGGAAGCCCTGTTTGGCCACCATTAAATGATGAACACAGGAGGACCCTGTATGCAATCTTAGTGGTGTATTCCAATCTTGATGATTCTATGATTCCACAATATACACATGAGAAGTGCATCTTCCTGAAATAATAGGGGTAATAGAAAATACGATGGACACTTGGGTGGTGACCTTACCAGGTTAGCAAACTACTCAGAGAATAAATATCTTCCACAGGGCTCAGCAGTGGCTTGGGTTCAGGATGCCTTGTTAGAACCTGATGAAAGAAAGCAAGAGAATGAAGAAAAAGAATACAAAGAGCACAAAAATGCAATTTCAGGAGACAGAATTTCTGCCAACTACTTTTAATGATTAAATGGAGTTTGGGAATGACAAACACCAGAACGAAAACACCAATTTGGCACTGAATATTGAGGGCAGATCATCCTGAACAGCTCTTCCTGTCCGCACCTTTCTGAGATGAGAGTGCCAAGGGCCAGACAATGATCCAGCTGTGTCAAACACCTGCAGAATTGCCTGAGCTCTGCTTAAGACCCTCAGCGCCATTCAGCCATGCTGTGCAGGTGCTGATTTCATCTGTGATGCTTTGGCATGTGACTGTCACCCGTGCTCCGTGAGGGGCTTTCAGAGGGCACTGAGCTTCAGGCAGGCGGGAGCTTTGGCCAACATCTCCAAGGCCACATCCAGGCTTGCACCATTCTCTGCATTTTGTGTCAATCTAGCCCTGCATCTCCTTTGCTTACTGACCATCGCTACACACGCAGAAGGCGCTTTCCAGCAATTCTCCCACTCAGCTCTGGTGAATACTATGGGAAAATTGAGATGTGAATCCCATCGTGAGATCCTGATCCACATGCTTTAGACAGCACCTTTGGCAATATAAGCTAACTTTCCAGTTTTACTTAAGAGTGGCAATTCTTAACTTCTTCATTTCTACAAGACTGCAAACAGCTACAGCATCAAGGTAATGCTTGTGCTGCATTACCAGACAGAGAATTAGGAGAAGCTGTTGGTGTTTGGGCTGTTCCTGTTTACAGAACTCCATACCAGGAGCATGTTCTCCCTCAGAGGTGCATGAGATTTGAAATACTTTGGCATGGCTCTTCACAAGATGAAATGGCAGGTAAAGAAACAGGGGCCGCATAAGTGCTTCGATAGGTTGGAGGCTTCTGCTACAATGTAATTATGAATAAACAGGGCAAAATGTGGCTTATTTATCTTACACATTCTACAGTAGGAATCAAGATTAAACCTGGTGTGCCTCAGGCTGCAAGAGGCTGAGCATTTATCATGGTGACTTTTACCTGTAGAGAAGCAGAATCTTCCTGGGCATCCAGTGCTTCAATCTGCCTTTTGAAGAGCTCAATGACAGCATTGTAAACCAGCTTGTACTGCTCCTGCATTCAACAAATGAAAGAGATGTGAAAGCCAGCACCTGCAGTACGTGTCACCAGTGGTCACCTATCACCCAAATCAAACATCAGCCCCTGTGAGAAGCTGCCACTTTGTGGTCTGGTGGCAGGACAAGTTCTCAGAAGAAGAAGAAGCTGCAGTTTCCACAGGGTTGAGACCAAAGCATTTGTTGTTTTTTTTTTGTTAGCTGCGCCCAGCGCTGTTCTGCACCGAGCTTCCTCTTCAATCGGCCTCACTTGAGAAGAGTTTCCACTTTGTTTCCCGGATGGTCACTTGTTTCATAGCATAAGCATTCAAAAAATGTCTCTGCAAGCACCAAACTATCCCAGCTGTCTACAGAGAAGTGGTCAGAAATTCATTTCTGCAAAATCATTCTTCCGCTCAGAAAATGGACCTTGCAGAACAACTGCACACCCCCTCCCAGCCCTACAGGCTTTCTGTGCTTCCTTGCTGTGAGTCCTCCTGGGTGGTGTTGAGGTTTCAGTTCTGTGTGTATACTAGTGGACAGAACTTCCTGGGCGTACCTTGGTCTGCACTATTGAAGGCCTTTGTGTGCGCATCTCCTGGATCAGACTGAATATACTGAAGTTCACTGGAACAATCTTGCAAGAAAGAGAAATTATTTAGACTTGAAAATGAGAGCAGGTCTGATACTGAAGTGTGGAGAGACAAATAGTAGTAAACTTGTATTGAAGATTGCAGGCCAGTGCCAAGCCAAGCCCTGCAAGCTGAAGTCCAAGCCAAGAGCAGCGGTAGCAGGAAGGTCTCCAACCCGCCTGCACAGCTGCACCGCAGTGCTGCTGTTTGCACCAGGCTGCAGAGGGAAGGGAGTGCAGCAACAACGAGCAGCACACGGGTGGTGAGTACACGTGGGGGGGGATGACACCTACCCCATCCTTCAGCAGCTTCCAGGTGTAGTCAATGGCACAAACAACTCCTGTTCTCCCACAGCCAGCACTGCAACGAGAGTCACAGAAGGGTTGCTCGCAGAGATCAGAGTTGGGCAGGCTATATTCTCCAACAAGGGTATTGAGAAAAGCTGGCAGCCTTGCATCCCATGCCACAGACAGCACAGCCCACAGACTGCACCACCCATCCCTGTGGGGAAGCCAGGCAGGCACGGGGCACAGCCTGCCCTGCGCACACTCACCTGCAGTGGATGCAGATGGGGATGCTGTCATGTGGCTGGTAGCAGCGAACCTCGCCAATGAGCTCCAGAATGGGGTCAATGGAAGAGGGAATGTCGTGGTCAGGCCAGTTCTGGTAGTGGAATTGGTGGATGGTGCGCGCTGCCTGCGGGGGGAGAGAACAGCTGGCAGGACACCGAGTGGCCATCAGCACAGTGAGGCGAGCTGGTGTGCTGAGCCACCTCTAATTCTGTGCTCTATTGACGAGCAGAGGCTGCAAGCTGCAAGTGCAATTTGTAGCTGCTCTTGCTCCAAGGGACACCTTGCCACCTATGGGGTTCTCCATACTGCCTTTTAGCCTGGCTTACCCATGATCCAATTTGTTACAACTGTCAAACAGTTTCAGACATCAAAGTTTGAATTAATTGTTTTTTTAGTCTCATAATTCCTTCAGTCTCATAATTCCTCCAGTCTCATAATTCCTTCAGCTACTGCTGAATCTAAACCCCCACGCCCAGGAGCACAGAACTTTCTGCAAAGTGCAATTTATTTTAATATTATTTCTATAATTAAGCCACCCAAGATGCTTTTTCTGCCTTGACTTTCCTACTTACTTCGCTCAGGGTCACTTTTAAAGTCCTGATCACGTATTCATTTTTCTTCTCTTCAGCTTCCTGCAGAACAATAATTAGAGTCACATTTTCTGCAGATGGCAGCAGTTTGCAGTGCAGGTGCTGTGTGTGGTGTGAAGGTGCTTTACTCACACAGGTAACGGAAAAGGGGCCGCACTGCAGGGAGGGGTCGCCCACCTCTGCCCAGTACCGCTCACATTTTTTCTGTTGCAAGAAGCAAACGTCTGGTTATTCATTGCTGCCCACACGAAGCACCTCTCATCTCTTTGCCCAGCAGGTGCAGCAGGCTGTGCTGTTGCTGTTGCTGCTGACCAACCTCTTCCCGCCCCATCGCTGGAATCCTCAGGCAGGAGCTAGGCTTGTTTCCCTGCCAGCGAGGCTGGTTACGTTACTGGAGATGGTTTGAGGATTTGCCACAGGAGACTCAAGGAACCATTTGTATCAAATGGAAACTTGCTGTCCCCAGTGAGATTTAATATAAACCTTGTTCTGGCCCTGCTGCAACACAACCAACTCAGTATGTTACTCACCTTTCCCATTTCAAACTCCATGCAGGCCATGACCACGATCTGCAGAAAGAAGGTTTGTTAGAAGAGTTTTTTTATCCAGGCAGAGAAATCAGTCCCGCTGTCTGGGGCTGCTCATTAGCCACAAAGGAGGTATTTGGACTGCCACCCCCAGTGTCAAGCAAAGCAAACTCAGGACACCACCCACAGCTCCAGACCTTCCCAGCACAGAGCTGGATGCAGCAAGAGGGCAGCAGGAGCAGCAACATCCCAGCTCACAGGAAGGACACGAGTCACGCAGAACACCTGAGTGCTGCCCTGGTGCTACCACCGTCTCTTCAGTCACAAAGGAGTTCTAGTTGCTTTTAAAGACAACTTTTAATACAATAAAACAAACAAACATGAATCCGCATCTTACCAGGACTTCATACTCCCAAATCATCCTCCAAAAGTCAGTGACAGTGGTGGGGAGAGGACCCTGGGTTGCAATGTATGCTCTCGGCCCATAGACTCCCTGTTTAAATCGGACATGAAGATACATTTGCACAGCTCACCAACAGAAATAAAAATCATCTCTTTCCAAATCCTACTTCTACCCTATGAGGTCAAAAAGGGGGGCTTCTATACATTACATTCTAGGCGCCTAAATTAAATGAAGCAATGAGAAGCCAAGCTGTGAAGATGTCCCAAAGGCAGAGCCAGAGCCAGGAGGCTGGGCTGGAAGCAACATCTGTCCTAGCACCCAGAGCTGCCAGAGGAGCCTGCAGTGACTTTCCTGCTGCTCACTGCAGAGCTGAGCAGAGCTGCTCAGCTTCCGGCCATCAGCACCCTGGTTTTGGGCAGGGCAGCCTGGCCACAGGCAGTTTTGTGCTGTCCCCCAGCCTGGCAGGAAGCGGGGGCTGCAAGCCGCAAGCTTCTAACCCAGAAGGTGTGTGGTGCTGGGCCTGGTGCCTCTGTGCTGCTCCTGAAGGTCTCACCGTGCAGAACCTCTACATCTTTTGGCCTCATTGCACAGCATGGCAGCTACCGACCGCATCGTCTGCTTGTAGCCACAGCTACAGGACCTGCTCCTCATGGCGTGGGGTGGCCGGGGAGCTCCAGCAGCCTGCAAACACGTTTACACTGTAGAGCACTGTGAAAGAAGCAATACCTTGATGAAGTTGGCATTGATGTAATGAGAATCTGTATCTGATGTGATTAGGGATAGCTCCACTCTGCTGTGGTCATCTGCAGGCACAAAAGCAGGAGAAGTAGCAGCAGTGTTAATGTATGTCTCCTGTGGCACTGAGCTCCTCCGGCTCTCGCACAGCATAGAAGGGAAAGCTGAACAGTAACACTTGCAATTTCCAACCTACAGGGCAAGATGTCTTTGTATCTGTTCTTCTTGATGTTCTCTGGGCACTCAGCTGTGGCTGTAGGGTAGATCTTATCCGACCTATATTTTGTTGACTGCCTTTTCAGCTTCTGCGGTAAAAGAATGGAAGAAGTTACAGCAAATGTGCAAATGTACAGCACTACTAGATAGCACGTGTGAAGGTCTCTGGGGGTCGGGCTCACCACCACAAAGCAAAGTTTACACTATTAGTTCTTTTCAGAGAGGCTTTTCTCAAAGTACTCAGACCAAGAATAGAAGCAGACGCCACCTAAGAGACCCAGAGTGGAAAATGTGTATGAGGCCATGGGAGGTGGGGGCATGTGGGCTTCTGAAGGGAGGGGATGCATTCATACAGCACATAAAGCATCACCCTCACAAGTGAGTGTAGTATAGAAAGCATTGAGAGGAGTAACAGTATGAAACTTCCTCCAACAAACATCAGAAAAGACAGATGAAGTAATCGGCTCTTCTCACTTTGGTAAAAATGCTCTTATTTGCCGTTGCAAACAGCAATGCACAAGCAATTAAAGGGGCACAAGAAATCAGAGTGAAGCAGTTGTATACAGTGATGAGAGAGAAAGGAGGAGAAGGATTCCTAGGAGTGGCTCTGAGAGATGTGAATCTCTGATCTCTTTCACTGCCAGTACAAAGCTTATGCACTCCTGGAGAGTTCGAGCGTATTTTCGCTTATTAAGTGTAGAATTTAATTTCCTTGATATCAGCCTGTAAATAACACACACCGTTCATTGCCACTGGCTTTGAAAGCACCATTCTTGCTGTATTCTTTCTTGCCATCAAGGGATAGCTGCGATTTAAAAGAAAAGACCATTTCTGTAGCTGGTATCTCTGCAGTCTGACACTGAAGGCCCTTCCAAGCACGTAGAGCAATGCCTTCAGAGAACTTCTCTCCAACGTCATCACTGGGTCCACAGAAGCAGATTTACAAAAGAAAATCCTCAGCACTCTGTGCCTTTGTGAAAGAATGATGCAAAAGGGCTGAAGAGAAGCAGGAAAGGACCGCTGACACACCTGAGCTGTGAGGTGGTGGAGCATCTCGTGCCTTGCACACACTTCACAGTCACCCACGTGAGTTATAGCAGGAAGTGGAAACAATGGTTCAGCTTCACTGCTCACAGGAAAAACATACTGGTCCCGGGGTCACCGAGCCAAAATAGCTCTGTGATCAAATGGGTGGAGGAGATGGCTGTGCTGTGCTGCTGGTGTGTGCTGGAGCACTCGGATGGTCCAGAGGAGCCACAAAGATGATCAGGGGGCTGCAGCACCTCCCTACAAGGACAGGCTGAGGGAGCTGGGCTTGTTCAGCATGGAGAAAAGAAGGCTGTGGGGTGACCTCATTGCAGCCTGCAGTACCTAAAGGGAGCCTGCAAACAGGAGGGGAATCAACTCTTGGAAAGGGGAGATAACAGCAGGACAAGGGGAAATGGTTTGAAGTTGTGGGAGGGAAGATTGAGGTTGGATGTCAGGGGGAAGTTCTTTGCTATGAGAGTGGTGAGGTGGTGGAACAGCTGCCCAGAGAGGCTGTGATGCCCCGTCCATTCCTGGAGGTGTTCAAGGCCAGTTGGATGGGGCCCTGGGCAGCCTGGGCTTGGTATGAAATGGGGAGGTTGGTGGCCCTGCGTGTGGCAGGGGGTTGGAGCTTCGTGATCCTTGAGGTCCCTTCCAACCCTGGTCATTCTGTGATTCTGTGAGGCAACGTGCTCCAATGGCAGCACATGGGCAGGAATGGCAGTAGGAATCCAAAGCTTCAGGCACTGATCTGGGGGTTCAATAAGCAACCTTCCCCAGCATCCCCAACCATCCTTCCAGCATAGCCCCCTCTTCCCAGTTTGGATACCAAGGAATACGGCCACTCAGCACTGGGCCGGTCCTCATGGTTCCAAATCGCTTTATTTCTGTCCCTGCGTGAACTGAGTTAGGACTGCTGGAAAATGACTACATATGAGAAAGCAAGTGGGAGCAGTAGGACTGTATGCACAGAAAACAGAGACTCAAACAGAAAAGCTCTATCATTTCCAGCAATATGACCACAATATGCTCTTGTTCACACAGAGAGGGGAGACAGCAGCACGGATCCAACATTTATCCCAAGTTTGGAACACAGTTCATTCCAATTATCTGTGCTTGCAAAAGTGGCCAACAGCTCAGGGCATTCAGGGAAGATTTCTCCCCAGTCCCAGAGGAAATGCAGCCCTGACCTCTCCTACATGCTGCCGTCAGAACAGAGTCTGCACTGGGCTGCTGGAACCACACACACCAGGCTCACCACCCCTGCTGCCTCGCAGCCCTGCCCCAGCCCAGCAAGGGGGAAAATCCAGCAGCCTGTGACAGTGCTTTGTTCCATGGAACAACCGACTGTTACTGCAGGCTCAGATTAATCACTTCCCTCCAGCCCAGACAGCTGGAAGTAGAGCACTAAGCTTTTCCCAAGTGTTTGAAGTGAAGATTTCACTGGCGCATCAGAGCAGGGCTGGATCTCACGGGTTTGATGAGCAGCCCCCAGGCTTGCTGCCTGGCACAGCCCTTGGGGGAGAAGTAGGGGCCAGTGTTTGTCCTGGTATTTGTCTGAGACATCTCAGGCCTTACAGATGCACTAGTTTAGCCCTTCCCTATGTCTTCTGAAGCTGAGCAGTGCTTGGAGCAGCCCAAACTCTCCCACCGACCTACCAGGAGCCATCACCAGCCATCAGCACAGGACTGTGCACTGCCATCTGAGGCTCACCCCTCCCAGCCAAACAACCACAAGGCTGGCAGAGAGCTAGCAGACCTGGATACTGCACAGATTTTCACCAGCCAGATACTGCAGAACGTTGGGGAAGACAAGAGCCATCAGCAATTTCTGCTAGTTTTGCCTTTAAGAAACAAGAAATTTGCTTCCAGGAGGAGGCAGGAGCACTAGCAGATATTAAGGCACATGCATTCATTCCAGATGAATGCCTGAGCTTTCCATGTAACACAGCACAGTGCTGGAGGCTGCAGAAGCAGTCAGCACAGCCCTCCTGCCTTGGCCAGGGTGCCGTACATCCATGGCACAGCCAACCTCAGGTCCAAAGCACCTATCTGAACGCTCATGGCCCGTTCTGCAGGGGGTGTGACTGAGGGGCTTCTAGTGAGACAAAAAAAGCAAAGAACTGTCTCACGTAGCAACTAGAGCTTCCTAACAGGAGCAGACATCACAGATGCAGCCTATTGCAGCAGAGAAGAGGCAGTGAGTGGCACTATCACTCTCCTCAGCGTGTCCTCACTGCAGCAACAGGGCAAACTGAAACTGTATCCAGACAAGAGAATTCGCTCAGTAGAAAACAGGAAGCACTTGGTAAATTATTTTAAAAAACAAACAGTTTCACTTTGAATGCAAACCATTAGATTACTCTTCTGTCTTTACATTCTTTTTACTCTAGTTAACTCCCACGTCTCTTTTTGCTTTAAAATGCATTCAAAATCTTATTGTCACATGCAAAGTTTCATCTCCCATCTGTGGAGTGGTGACCGAGCAGATCTCTTTTAAATAAATTCAAACACGGATCTGTACAGTAAAGCAAACTTACCAAAAACTCATCTGCAAATGCTTCTTGGTTGAGCTTCTTGCTCTGGGCTCTTTCCAGGTTCTGCAGCAGGATTTCCCTTTGGTCCATGCTGGAAGAGATGGAGCGAGGCTGGCCTGCCGAGAGCAGGAGCGAACATGTCAAGTGCAAGTCACAGCGGAAAGCACCAGCGCGCAGAGCACTCGCTGCAGGCTGTGGTTTACTGACTTCATCATCAGCCTTAAAGGAAATTAGTGCGTAACAGATACCGTGGCCAAACAACAAAACAAAACACAGCTCTGGGCCCTAGTGCCTCCATGTAGAACCACGCGTGCTCGTGGCTGCGCGACACAGAGGGTCAGGAGCTGGGGGCCAGAGCTGGGTGCCCCACACCTGGGTGCTCCGACTGCTGAGAGCCTCCTGGAGCCTCATGAACACACAACAGTATGGGATCTTTGTCGGGACGCTTGTCTGAGTCGTGGCATCCCAAGCCCACTTTCATGGCCACATTTATGAGAAACGCAAGAAGAAAAACAAATAACAGCAAACATTTATTCCTTTTTATTTGTAGTGATACAGAATTTCTTTACAAATTATGGTTCTTCTAGCAATCTCCTGAAGAAATACAAAAGCAATTGTCCCAGTTAAATCAATGAAAATCCCAGCTTCACATTCTGGAAGGATGTCTCTCAGTTGTCCAACTTCTCCTGGAAACAAACAAACAAAAAAACCAACCCTTGTGTGTATTTTAGAGGAAAGATTTCAGGTGGGTCTGAAGTTGCTGGCAGAACAGGAAAGATGCAGGAAGGCAAGGCACGCTTTGCATCTTCCACTGCAACCTCTCCCAGCCTGACTGCATTGTTCCACCAATAAAACACACCAGGTGGTGTCCATAGAGCTACATGAGCAGGAAAGTGCTTTTTGTATGAATAATCCCCAGTACTTTGATTCCAAACTAATGCAGCAAGCTTAGCTCCCAAGGCACTGTGATAAGGAATTAACTCCTGACACAGAGAAGCAGATGGGAAGTTTGGTGCTGACTTCAGTAGATCTTCACCAAGGCATTGTGCAAAGCTGTTTGCACAGCTACTTGCAGTGTTAGCTGATGAGTGGGTTTGAGAGCAGATGCCAGGCAGAACAGCACATAGGAAAGCTCAGAGAAACAAAGGAATGGAGCCAGCAATGCTCAGGCACACAGGACCACAAACTTCACATGCTTACCCATCCTCCACGGGTCTCAATGTAGTTTTTCACTTGAGCATTTTCATTAATTGCTTTTACGAGGTGACCAGGATTGACATTAGCAGCTCCTTTCTTAAGAATATACATCATCAGTTTCACAGAAACAGAGAGAAAAGCTCTCTCATAGACCAGCTCAGGGTTCTGGTCACTCCACCTTTTGCAGAGAGAATCCACAGCAGCCCCAAATTTCTCCATCTGCAAGCATCAAGAGGGCAGTTTGAGCTTCTTCTTTTTAAGAGATAGCGTAATAAGCAAGTCTTGGCTCTCAATCAACATTCAGTTAAATTCTTGTATTTATTTACTGTATTCACAACTGGAGCAGGTGTCCCCCACCTCCTGGTGGTACCCACGCAGCACAGGACGCCCAAGGCAAGGCTCTCTCCTTACTATGGCTTGTACAAATGAGAGCAGTGGGAAGCATGTCTGCAGACCTAGGCAGGACAGCTTTAACCAGAGCTGCAGAGAACCTTAAACTAGAACTACAAGCAGAACACGCACCAAAACTGTGCTGGCTCTGACTTCTGGGCAAGCTGAAGCCCTGCTCCCTGGAGCACACCGTCTCCTCTCTTCAGTCTTTCTCTTAAAACAGCATTTGCCCCCTCACCAGCCCTAAACTGCATCTTATCTCCTGCAACGACAGGTCAGCCTGTGCAGTGCCAGGTCCTTGGAATCAGCTCCTTTGGAAGAGACAAGGACAAAAGTTGTGAGAGGTCAGTGACCTGGATAAAGGCAAAGAACCAAGCGGGTCCTGCTGGCAGGCTGCTGGCTGCCACGTCCCTTTTCCTCAGGCATCCCTGCCTCCTACAGCATAAGATGCATTCCTCCCTAGGCTTTTGCTGTTCTCCAATACAAGAAGAGCTGCAGGCTGGCCTACAAGCAAAGAGCAGCCCTGGGCCAGGCGGGATGAGGTGTTCTTTACCTTCCCCATGAGTACTTCATGAAGAACCTGTGAGGAAACCCTTTCAAAATCCATGTTGCACTGATCGCCGATCTGCCGCAGACGACTGGCAATAATAACGGGGTCGAAACCACCTGGCTCTTCCTCAGACTGCATGGACCCTGAAACAAGGAAAGGAGGGAGCAGGCTGGGGGGTTAGGGTGTAATGCACAGCAAGGCAGAGAAGAGAGGAAGGAATAAGGCAGAGCCAAAGAGCGATCCAAACTTGGGAAGGTTTTCAAAGGCACACTGCGCAGATTTCAGGCTCATAAAAGCATTAGAACTTCTCAGCTCAGCTTCTTAAAGTGGGGTTATTGCTTTTTTTTTTTTTTTTTTCCCTCTGTTAAAAAATTTTCCATAAAAATATGCCAAGATAAAAAGGTTTTGGTTTTCTTTGTTCTGAATGTTCAGCCTGAAGGAGGTACCCGTCACCGAGAACTTCAGCAGAAGTATTTCCAAGCTTCACAAAGCCATAAGGAACTGAAAACAGGACCTTTCAACAGAGTAACGTGCACCCTGCTCTCCTGCAGCACATCCTGCCCCGCTGCCCAGGCTGGAGCTGCAGGCCCGCAGGGACATCCCACACCTGGGTGCAACTCATCTGCCCCAGAGGAAGGAAACCAGGCGGGGGCTGATGGGGACTTTGCCCCCACGTCCCACCAAGGCAGGCTGCAGCTGTGGTCTCTGTGGGCTTCTGACAGCCCCACCCCACTTTAACTTATCCTCCAACACGGACACAACTTGGAGCTCATCACAAGATAAAAAAACCCCAACACCTGGCACCAAGCTGCACCTCCTGCCTTTACATCTCTCCGGCATCCTCAGCAAGAAGGATCTGCACTGAACTGCAGGCCTCACCTCCTGAGTCTGTCTGCAGGCATCGGAAATCGGCTTCATCCTCGTTTAGGAGATCATCAAATAAGGCTTCCACAACACATGCTGTCTGCTCCTCAAAAGTCCTCATGGCAGACAGGAATGCCTCCCAGCCCTCGGGCTGAGCAGCGCCTCTGAATGCTACCCTCCTTTTCCCGTCCTTCCGGGAGCAGCATGGCTGCAGGCCCCTCCTGAGGGCTGCACAACCTTTGCCCTCAACCATGATTACTCAAACTACAGGCGTGGCTTAGTTTCAGAATAAGGCATTGCCATGGAGATAAAATTAATTGAAGAATTACATGAAGCCAAGGATCATCGTTGACTCATTCATTTATCAGGAAAGGTACCTGGACAGAAGGTAGATCTTGAAGTCCTACCCCAGATCAGCACCCATGCAGTGCAGCCACAGCTGAGTGAAGGGTTGCTTGCCAGCAAGCCATCAAGGTGAGGCTTGTCGAGTAAAACCTGCCTCAAATGAGTGCTGCAAAGGACTCCCCCAAATGCATGTGTTGTATTCCTGTACTTAAAGAGACTGGAAAATGGTATAGGAAACCTACTACACTCAACTTCCTTTATCTACATTTCACTTCACTCCTAGATAGTTTGGGTATTACAATAACTTGGCACGCAAGACTGAAATAAATTATTGCACAACTGCTTTTTAAAGGTTTTCTTAAGAGAAGTGGAGAGAAAAAGTTCTGTGTAAAATGAAGGCGGGATCTGCTGTGACCACGTGAATCCATCCTGCAGAGCTCAGGCAGGAGTCCTGTGAACAAACACTCCAGAAAGCAGCCAGGAATGATTCACCTCTTTATTGGAAAATCAGAAATGAAATTTAAGACTTGTCTGACAGGGGCAGCAGCGAATCAGTGAAGTGCATTCAGAGATACAATACAGTCGTTTGGAGAAATTAAGCACTGCGAGATCATTTAGAGAATAGGGTTAACAAAGCCATGCCTTGCCCTGCACAATAGGCACCACAACAATAACCTGCAACCTTAAGCCAGGGAATTTTCCTTTGGTTTTGCCATTGTACAGAACGCTCAGTGGAGTGGAACACATAGCACAGCTGGATCATTTCCTGTTTCTTTCTGTGTCCTGGCCAAAAGCTACTGTAGTGGGAAGAGTGAGAGCTGGGGCTGACCAGGTGAAACTTTCTGTCCTTCCTTATGAGAACGATGCAATGGTTTTTGAATTAATTACAATTCTCACAAAAAAAAAGAATAACAGAAAAAAAACCACCACCAAACCTGTCCAAAACACTGCCCTGAATTTTGCTCACTTCTGGTTCCATCAGTCACACTGGTGTCTTGTGACAATCACGGCAGGTGCCAGCATTTCTGACTTAGATCAGCAGCAGCAGGCTTGCACACATTATTATCCTGTCCTTTCCCCAGCCCAGGGGAAGATGCCCTTTACCCTATCCTGCTCACCAGCCTCAGTAGCTCAGCACCAGCAGCACTGAGCTGCAGCTGTAGCTCTCCTTTGCCCAATGCTGACAACACTTCTACAATTCAGAAATACAAAACTTGCATCAAGAATGGTGAACTGAAGGCAGAGGAGAAAACTCTTCCTATGACCTGAGCAATCACCACACAAGGAACAGAGACCCTTCAGGATCTGAGCCCAGCAACTGCCTCCACAGCAGTCCTGAACACAGACATGAAGGCCTGCAGTGCCTCAGGCTTTGCCTCACTCTGCTTCACTGCAACCTGCATCCCTGAATCTTCTGCCTCGAGCAATAGCTCTGTCAGGAAGAGGCAACCACTGTCATCCTGAGCAATGAAATAAGCTTTCCATGGCTGGACACCAGCTTTGCTCATAGCAATGGTCCGGATGTGGACGACGTGAAGAGCAGTCTGGATAGTATCTGGATGAACTGTTCCAATCCAGGGCAGAGACTGCTGGCAGCCAACATCCAGGCTCAGCCAGGTCTTCTCAAACTGTTCTGCAGTCAGGGCGACATCAGGAATTAAGGTAAGGCTGCCTGTATCAGGATGAACCTTGAGGACTTCCTTACTCCCTTCAGAAATCAGTGACTCTGAAATCAAAGCATAAACAAATGAGATGCAGTTTTTATTCCCCTATTACCAGTTTCACACAGAACATCCCAGGGGGCCATCAGATGAAGGCTGGAATTACAGCACCCTCAGCAGCAGCCTCTCTGGGCTAATGGGGCGGTGATCAACCAGGCATTGCACAAGATATTAAGAACACTGAAGTGTTCTCAAAGCACTGTGGTCTTTTTCCAAAGGAACTCACGTGAGGATGTCTACTGACAAGAGGAAACTGTGAGGGTGATGCTGGTTACCTGTGCCCCCGTTCCCAGAGTCTGTACAAGGAGAAAAAGCGTAACAGGGCTCCCCTGGCTGGTGAGCAGTGACAAGTGCCCAACGTGCTTTGCCATAAATAGGTGCGAGGGTGTTGAACTCAGATGCCCACGTATTCACAGGTTGTTCTGTTTGGTCCTCCAGGAGCCCCAGGGAAGGGTCTGACTTGGGGCTGCACAGAACCCGTTTCACTTCATCCACACCGGACTGTAAGAGGCGATAGTAGAACAGCCCACGGTCTCGTACTGACATATCTTTCTCCTCCTCTGCAAATTTGAGCAACAGATTGTAGAGAATTTGAGCATTCAGATTTTTCCCCGGATTTCATGACCCCTAAATACTAAAAATCCATTCCCAGGGCTACAGTGTAAGCCTGTCACACTCACCTATCAGGGACAAGACGCAGCCTAATGCATAAAACTACATCACTTTGCCACCCTCGATGGTCATTGCAAGGATGCTGACACTGCATCAGTGCACCGGGGACGCGTCAAAAACAGGCGCCCAAAAGCCTGTACTACTGCTGCAAGAGGAAACCCACCTATGCAGTGATAGAGCAGCCTCCCCAGCATGTCCTGACACTCAGCAGGACGAGACAGGAAAAGTCGCACCAACGCTGTCAGGAGCTCCATCTTCACTGCTGGGAACACCTCTGTTTTCACATTCTCCACCAAGTCCTCTAACACATAGGGGGCGTTTGGAACTTTCTCACCATGTGCACCAAGGAGCCAGATCAGTGCTTGCTTCCCCTGAAGGCACCAAAAAAGAGCACATTCTGTCTCACAGGACAGCTATATTAACAGTGTTGACATGAAATCAAGAGACACGAGAACAAATCTAAAGCCACCTTACCTCACTGTCCTGGATGATGTCCTCACAGCCAGGCAGTGCCTGACACACTGCATCTGTGCACTGGGGACACAGCCAAACCAGGTCCCGAAAAGCCTGTACTACAGCTGCAATGAAACAGAATTCTCAGTATTCCCCAAGAATTATAAAACCATTAGGTAAAATAAGTAAAAATAAAACATAAATGAAAAAAAAAAGAGTCAAAAGACTTTGCGAAGTTTTAGCTAGGGAGGTCATGACTATGATTTGAGACACTCTCCTTCAAAATCCCAATATGCTGCCCCTGTCAGAGCACAGTTACACCACGCTTAAAATAAAGTACTGAAACTTCATATTGTTCCTCTTGCTTCTGGAAAGTAATCTTCCTTTTGGACATTCCCCAGCCTTTAGAGACTGACTCACGATGTCTCAGGCACACAAGGTTAGAAAAACAAACTGAAGCTAACACCAATTCAAAATGCATCACATGAACTTTAGCCCAAAATGTTAAAGGCTCTGTTGCACCCTTACAGAAACTCCAGCAGCTATTAATGCCCAATTCAAGAGCTGACTGTAAGCATGTGACTTTGAAAGCTGAAAGCAAGAGCATTACAAAGAGGGCAGAAATAGCTAAGGGAAGTTAGATCTGAGGACAGCAGAAGAAAAAGGCAGAAGTCTGGGTTGAGTTGAATCCGACTGTTACATGAGGAAAAGAAATCAGGAAGATTTAAAAGACAGAAACTAGGAGAACCAGCCAGAAAGAACTCAAAATTAGACCTATTAACCATCAGGGCCTTCACAAAGA
The DNA here is from genome assembly GCF_026119805.1 of Tympanuchus pallidicinctus. Classification (NCBI taxonomy): domain Eukaryota; kingdom Metazoa; phylum Chordata; class Aves; order Galliformes; family Phasianidae; genus Tympanuchus; species Tympanuchus pallidicinctus. Next base: position 1,669,226 of record NW_026294750.1, on the reverse strand, counting down.
GTTAATAAAATGCCTCTGCCTTCATCCCTTGGAGTCAACAGAAGGCAGCCAGAAAAGAGCCTCCATATCGTATCTGACCAGGAGCGCAGCCATCACCATCTCCAAGGAAGAAAACCTACAATGTCCGGTCACATTCCACATCCCCACACAACCAGGAGACTTCTACCTGGAGACACCAAGTAAATTAAATGTCAGGTGCCTCCTAGAGCCTCAAGTTTTGGGACCACAAGCCTCAGCAAAGCCACTTCCTGGGAGCTTAAGCCATGCAAATAACACGAAGATGATTACCTGACGTGATGTGCTCCTGTTGAAGCCCCAAGAGCTCTGTCAGAATCCCCACGCACTGTTCTGTGTATGTCCTAGCAATACTGCCTGCAGAGACAACAACAAGGATACGAGTCAACCACGAGCCCAACTATTCATCACAAACTCATTTTAAAGAAACAGCCGTCTTCTCTCTTTTTTGACTATTTTCTGACAGTCAGGTGAGCACATATTCTCACACAAGGCACACGTTCCTTTTTCTGAAGCCATACCTCTGAGAAAGTCTGCATTTTTCTTAACAGAGCAATGAGAAAAACATTTTAGCATCCCTGGCTTTCTCCTAAAGAATGCTATAAAAACTTACACATTTTCGAGATTGAAGAAATGAACCAAACTGCCCCAAATCACCTGAACTCTGCCTCCACCACAACTCAAACAACAAGCAAGTATTAAAGCAGCTCATCCACCCGCTACAGTTCCACTAAGACTCAACACCATCAGGCTCATTTAAGATGAAATTATTTAATTCAACCTTCCCATTCACTTGTTTATTTGGAGCATCTCCTCAGAGTGTTGACATCTGAAAAAGATTGAAGGCATTATATGCAGCTCAGCACCGGGACGACTGGATGAACCAGCATCCTCATGGTTTATAAACACACACAAAACATCCCTGGGGAGCAGGATTGACCTGGGGCTTCAGCACAGATCAGTTATTTGGAATGCATGCAGAAATACTTCAGCAGAGAAAGGCCGACCTTAAGACTGAGGGCTGCAGCTGCTTCTGAAGCAAGGCACAGCTCTCACCTATGGCAGAGATCGCCCCCTGGGCCAGCTCCACTGATACATCAGTGCAATAGCCCTTCAGCTCTTCCAGCACTTGTTGCACATTCTCATCATTCACCAGCTCGCACAACACTTCCATCTTCTGGCATTTGATGTAATGGGGTTCTGAATACGAGCAGAAGAACTTTTTGTAGTGGCTGCTAAAATGGCCAGGAAGACTCCCGAGGATCTGACGCACGTGGCACAGCGCAGTGAAGCAGAGCTCCCTGCTCTCCGAGGTGCAGGCAGCCAGCAGTGGCCCCTTCACCCTCACCAAAACATCTGCCTGCACGTGTGGGTACTCCTTGGCCAGCACGAGGAAGAGCTTGGTGGCTGCCATCACAACGCTGGGGCTGCTGCTTTTCAGATACCCATCCAGCAGATTGAGAATGTTGAACAGCTCCTCCTCAGTGCGGGGTCTGTAACGCAGAAGGAAGGCAAGCACCTCGCTTTGCCCCCACTGATCCAGGTCAGCCATCCTGCCAAGGAAATAAACACCGTTTGCAGGAGTCAGGGAGTGCGTAAGGATCTGTGCTGTGCAGAGTGCAGGCTGCAGCCCTTAGGTTGCTACAGTCTCCACTCCCATCAAACACTGTGGTTTTTTTTGTGAGACCACAATTCCATCCAGAAAGGACCAACCAATGTACATGTTATAGGCTTAACTCAGTGTCAATCACATGCACTTTTGCTGACGTAGAGCTTAGAGAGACAGAGAAACACCAACAAGATCCCTGGACACAGCAGCACCTTGCTTTTCCAGATCATTTTGCTACACATAGGGAAAAAAGTTGGTATCTGCAGATGATATATATGTCATGTATCTTAAAAGTGATTGGGAGAAACAAACCAGAACATCCTTGTACCACAATACATCACGTGCAGTGCCATGATTTTAAAGGATAATCGCATTAACTTACAACTCCAAGCAAAGCAGCGGCTGAAGCAGACTCTCTGGAAAAGCTGGGCGCTAAGATTTCCTCTTAAGACCTTAGCACAAAAACGACTGATTTGCTTTTAGGATGGGCACCTTCACCTTTAGGGTGTCTGACATTTCCAGTTCTGATGGGAGCCCAGAAGCACTCACTGCTATCTGTACGAAATGCAACAGACAGAAGCAGGCTTCCAGTGCCACCTCTGATACGGAAGAAGACAAACCTGTTGAGGAGATGATGGGCAATAGGTTTGTTGATGACAACTCCTCCCTCTTTCTTCAAGATCTCTTCCAAAGCCCTCAGACAGTTCACCACCACAATAGGGTCCTGGTCACGAAGCAGGCTGTACAACTCATTCACCAATGCACCGTCTGCAAAGAAGCAAAAGTGCTGCACCAATATTCTCACTCTACAGCAGCCTTTGGCACAGCCACGTGGAAGGACGTGTGATGGGACGGCGTGATGCCAGCCCTCGGCTCCCCACCATGCTCAGCCCTGGGCTATTTCCCTCCTCCTGCCCATGACCTTGCAGTGGCCCAGGGAGCCCAGGACAGCCCAGACCAACCTGCCATGTCCCTCCATGCTCAGCGACAGCGCAGTGCCTGCCAGCTCACCCACTTCGGTGTCTCCTTGCAGCCTGTGCACCTTGGCACAGCCTAGCACAGCAATCCTGCGCACGTAGGAGGCTCTGTCCCGAAGGCCATTCAGGAGGGGCTGCTGCACATATTCCTGCATGCCGGGCAACCTGTGGACAACAGGGACGGGTCACACAGAATCACAGAATGGCCCAGGTTGGAAGGGATCTCAAGGATCACGAAGCTCCAACCCCCTGCCGCACGCAGGGCCACCAACCTCCACATTTCATAGCAGCCCAGGCTGCCCAGGGCCCCATCCAACTGGCCTTGAACACCTCCAGGGATGCACGGGGCATCCACAGCCTCTCTGGGCAGCTGTTCCAGCACCTCACCACTCATAGTAAAGAACTTCCCTCTGACATCCAACCTCAATCTTCCCTCCCTCAACTTCAAACCATTTCCCCTTGTCCTGCTGTCATCTCCCCTTTCCAAGAGTTGATTCCCCTCCTGTTTGTAGGCTCCCTTTAGGTACTGCAGGCTGCAATGAGGTCACCCCACAGCCTTCTTTTCTCCAGGCTGAACAAGCCCAGCTCCCTCAGACTGTCCTTGTAGGGAGGTGCTGCAGCCCCCTGATCATCTCTGTGGCTCCTCTGGACCCTCTCCAACAGCTCTCTGTCTTTCTTGTACTGGGGGCTCCAGACCTGGACACAGCACTGCAGGTGGGGCCTCACAAGAGCAGAGCAGAGGGGGACGATCACCTCCCTGTCCCTGCTGGCCACCCCTCTGCTGATGGAGCCCAGGATCCCATTTGCTTTCCGAGCTGTAATCACGCACTGCTGGCTCATGTTAAGCATTTCATCCATCAGGACCCCCAGGTCCTTCTCTGCAGGGCTGCTCTCAAGGACTGCTCCTTCCAGTCTGCACAAATGCCTGGGATTCCTACGGCCCAAGTGCCAAACTCTGCACACTGTTGTATTCAACATCATTAGATTCACCCAGGCCCACTTTTTGAGTTTGCTGAGGTCCCTCTGAACGGCATCCCTTACTTCCACCGTGTCAACTGCACCACTCAGCCTGGTGTTGCCAAGGGCGCACTCTCCATCATCCATCTCATTGATAAAGATGCTAAAGAGCTCCGGTCCCGAGACAGAGCCCTGGGGGACGCCACTCACGGGGTCACTGAGGGCCCTTCCTCAGAGCGAGGGCTGAGTGCTGCCGGGACAGGAAATACGGGACAAGCGTAGAGATGACAGAGGAGAGCCCGGATCCCCGCACCCACCTGAGGTCGCAGAGTCCTCGCAGCGCCAGGCCGCGCACGGCAGGGCTGGGATCGGCGCAGTCCCGTCGCAGCGTGTTGACAGCCAGCAACGCCAAGCGGGGCATGCGCGGGGCGTGCGCGCACACGTACAGCTGCACCAACTTCTTCTGCACCACGTCGGCCGCCGCGCCCGCCTTCACCATCTCCGCAAACAACCCCGACACGTCCGCGCCCTGCGTCATGAGCCTGCGGCAGACACGGCGCGGCCGTCAGCTGGCCCCGGCCCTCGGCTGACCCCCTCCCTCCCGCCGCCCCGCGCCGCTCCGCCCCGCACCGGATGACTCGCAGCACGGCGGCGCGGTACCGCAGCGGCTCCGCCTGGACGTGCGGGTTGCTCAGCGCGCGCCGCAAATCGCGCAGCACCTCCTCGCCGCCCAGGTACGGCATGGTCGCACGGCCCCCCGCTCCGCTCGGCTCCGCGCCCCACCGCGCACGCGCCGCCCCTCCCCTTCCCTTCTCTCCCCTTCGCTCCCGCGCGTGCGCGACGTCGCGCGCCGAATTCGGCGGGAATCGGCGGCGGCGCCGCCTTCGTCCGCGCGCTCCCCGCGCCCCGGCGCCATGAACGGGACGGTGATTCCCGGCACGCCCATCGCCGTGGATTTCTGGAGCGTGCGGCGGGCGGGCGGCGCGCGGCTGTTCTTCCTGTCGCACATGCACTCGGACCACACGGTAGGGCTGTCCAGCACCTGGAGCCGCCCGCTGTACTGCTCGCCGCTCACCGCCCGCCTGCTGCACCACCGCCTAAAGGTACGTCCTGTCCTGTCCAGTTCCGTCCTGTCCCATCCCGTTCCCCCCGGTCCTCACGCCCGCCCGCCCGCAGGTGCCCACACACTGGATCCGCCCGCTGGAGGTGGGGCAGAGCCACGTGGTAGGCGAGGAGGTGACCGTGACGCTGCTCGATGCCAACCACTGCCCCGGCTCCGTCATGTTTCTCTTCGAGGGCTCCTTCGGCACCATCCTTTACACAGGTACGGGGAGGGAAACGCGGTCGCTCCGCCGCCCCGCCCGCCCTGACGGCCCTGTTCTGCAGGGGATTTCCGCTACAGCCGCGCCATGCAGCGCGAGCCAGTGCTGAGCGGCCGCCGCATCGACCGCCTCTACCTGGACAACACCAACTGCCGGCCGCAGCGCGCGCTGCCCTCCAGGAGCCGGGCTGCGCACCAGGCCGCGCAGCTCATCCGCCAGCACCCGCAGCACCGCGTCGTCATCGGTGAGTGCAGCCCAGAGCCGTTCCTGCATCTCCCCCTGGTATGCCGTGGTGCTGAGGTTCAGTAGGGTAAAGTGTTGGATCCTGCATTTTGGTCACAGCAACCCCAAGGCAAGCCTACAGGCTTGGGGAGGAGTTTTTGTCTGGAAAGCTGCCTAATGGAAAGGGACCCTGGTGTGTTGAATGTGAGCTAGCAGTGTGCCCAGGTGGCCAAGAGGGGCAATGGCATCCTGGCTTGGATCAGGAATGCTGTGGTGAGCAGAACCAGGGAAGTCATCCTGCCCTGTACTCAGCACTGGTGAGGCCTCACCTCAAGTGCTCTGTTCAGTTTTGGGCACCTCAGTACAGAAAGGACATGGAGGTGCTGGAGCAGGGCCTAAGAAGGGCAGCGAGGCTGGGGAAGGGCTTGGAGATCGTGGCCTGTGAGGAGAGACTGAAGGAGCTGGGGCTGTTTGATCTGGGGAAGAGGAGGCTGAGGGGGGAGACATTGTTGCTCTCTTCCAATATCTGAAAAGTGCTTACAGCAAAAGGGGTTGGTCTCACTGGTGACAGGAAATGGCCTCAAGTTGCACCAGGGGAGGTTTAGGTTGGATATCAGGAAAAACTACTTTGCAGAAAGGGTTGTTAAGCACTGCAATAAGCTGCCCAGGGAGGCGGCTGAGTCACCATCCTGGATGTGTTTAAAAAACATTTGTATGTGGTGCTCAGGGATGTGATTTAGCAGAGGTTTATTAGTTAGGGTAGTATGGTTAGGTCGTGGTTGGATTCGATGATCTTTAAGGTCTTTCCCAACTTAAGTGATTCTATGATTCTTTGACGGCTCTCCTGCAGGTGTGTACAGCCTGGGGAAGGAAGAGCTGCTGGTGGACCTGGCGCTCGAGTTCAGCACGTGGGTCGTGGTGAGCCCCTCACGCCTGGAGCAGATGCGGCTGCTGGAGCTGCCTGAGGTGTTCACGACAGAGGAGGGGGCTGGCAGGATCCATGCGGTGGACGTCGCTGAGATCCGCTGGGACACCCTTGTGAGCTGGAACGTGCGGCATCCGACCATTGCCATCCTCCCCACGGGCAGGCCCGTGAAGGTCACCCACCCCAAGATCCACCTCATCCCGTACTCGGATCATTCATCCTTTTCGGAGTTGTGTGAGTTTGTGAGGTGGTTGAAACCCTGCTCGGTCATCCCGATTGTGAAAGACAGCACGTGCCACGCGTCCTTTCAGAAATACCTGAGTCCTGACCACCAGGCACCTCCTGGCCTTGGAATTCCGAAGCCTCTGCAGGTGTCTGTACAGCGGCAGAGCAAAACAAAGAAGCAGAAACCTGTGTGTCTTGTGAAAAGAGCTGCCCAGCACTCTGTGCCCAAAGGAGTTGTTTATGAGTCCCTAGAGGAACATACTGAGCAATCTGACGGGCTCAGGGCTCTTACGGCTCCTCAGCAGAACTCCCATGAGTCAGCTTTCTGCTCCCTTGAACATATTTGTTTTTATGACTGTGAGGAGGAAGAGCCGAGTAGAGAACAGCCAGGGGGTGCAATGGCAGCTGGCACTGCTGGGCAGTTGCTTCTTTCTGATGAGGACTTTCCAAGTGAACTTCCAAAGGAATATTTACTCACTCCTTTAAATGCCTTAAAGCAGGTTTCCTTTTACAAGGCAGTAGAAGATTTATTTAGCAGGTGGGAAGTGTCCTGAAAATTGCTTGTCTGTCAGGGCAAATACAGTTGATAATAATGATTCTGAAAGTCTTAAAACTGCATCCTGTTCTTTGTGTTCAAGTTTCTCATCACAAGAGAGAAGCTCAGCTATGAGAAATTGTTTTTGTTTCCTCTTATTAGAGGAAAAAGAGAATCTACAACTAGTTAGTAGATATCAGATTTTTCATTTATTTATTTTTATATCTTTGTCCGCATCTGTTGGGTCCCCATTCTGTATTCGGGCAATGTAGTCCCTCTGCTTCTGAACCTTTAATCTCTATTGCAGAGATTTATGTGTCTGTTGTGGCCAAAGCAACCACTGGGTTGGTTCAGGTTGAGCAGCAGAGGGCATGAGCTGCCTGCAGCCTAACTAATGGGCCTGCATGTGATGAAAGAAGCAACGCAGGGGAATCGGAGTCCTGCAGGTCTTATTCCACACATCTGTGCTGCCTCATTAACAAGTGTTTGTAAGGACTTCACTGTAAGATGTATTACAAATATTTATTAGGCAATGTTGCAAACTGGTGCTTAAAGAAATGTAGAAGATGAAGTGCCTTTCTTATTGCTGAAATACCTCCAGGCTGCGCTGCTTTTGAATCCTGCCAAGTGCAGCTGGATAAGGTTCTTCTCACCCAAAAGCACTACTTTCGTATTAATTGTAAATGCCTTTTTCAGGTCAGTGTCTGGAAAAGATAGGATTTGTGTGAGGTCTTGACTCCCTGGAATGGATTGCAGTATCCTCTTCAGTCTGCATGCTGACAGCTCTTGATGGCCAAGTGCTTCAGGTAGCTATCAGTGTTCTGCTGGATTCTGTGCTTGTTCTTATCAGCCAGTGGTAAATTGGATGGAGGACAATGAAACATCTGCTTGCTGGTGTAAAGTGCCAAGTCGTGGCTGCGTTATTTGGAAAGAATGCTGTGGCTAAATGGCAAAAAGCGTGCTCCATTAGCTTAGAGGTCAGGTGTTTCCTGCTCCAGGTGAACTGTACGGAGTCAGGGGGTGTCAGTAACATGGCAGTGCTGTGAGTATCTTCTGTGAAGTCTGAAAATTCTGGTTATCCTTGCAAAACTGCATTAGCAACATTTTACAGACTATTTCCCTGTGTGGTGATGGTGACAGCGAAGTAGAAATGGCCTCTAAGTACTTTTCTGGGAGCAACAGGCCAACTTATTGTTCAGCTTTTTCTAACCTTCTTATTTTAAACACAAAATGTTTCAAATGATTTAATCAGGATCGGAGTCTTCTGAATGTAGAGACGAGTAAAGTTGCTCCAAGACCAGTCAGCTGGATAGATTGAATTCCCCAAATCAAGTCAGACAAAGACATGTTTACTCTTCAAGTGAAGTTTGAGCTTGTGAAAAGCAAAGCTACCCGTAGATGCAGCAGCTGTAGCTGTTTAAAAACAAGGCTGTCTTGAGCAGTAGTCATAATGACAGCTGCAGTGGGTGTGCTTGGGATGCTGCTCTGCAAACACAAGTCCTCACTCACAGCAGAGCTGGGGAAGCACAGGCTTGGAACGTGGCCACATAAGCAGCTCCTCTTGTAGGGCTGCCTATAGACTCTGCCTGCCAGCTGCTAATGGGACACTGGAAATAATGGAGTAACTTTCTGCATTTTACTTTAGAAATGTACTTTTAAAGCAGTGGCGAAGGCAGCTCAAGCTTCTGGCTATGGTCTGTAAGCCCTGTTTTCCTTGTGAAAATTAAACTACAGAGCTTTGTCAGGTCAGCGTGAATGGAAGCACCTGCTTCTTTTATAACATCTGAGGCTGCCAGGGAAGTAATGGCCCTGTGTTTGCAGTAGTTTGTTACGGGGTGCCTTGGAGATGCAGGCTGTACTTCGGTGCTGTTGAAATGTAAGTGACTCACTTGACAGGCAGGTGAGTGAAACACTGCCTGCACTCTCAGATTCCACTGCTCTGCTTTCAGCTTGCAGCATCTCCACTGCTCTGAACTGATGCTTGCATTCTGAGTCCATTCTGCTCCATTTAGTGTCTCAGAGTCTGTCTCACACATTTTGCTGCTCATGGGATATGTAAGTTTTTTTTCTCTGTTATCAATCCTAAGTGGAGTAGAAAATCTCCAGGTGAAGCTGAGCAAAATGGAGTTGTCATGTTAATTCTTTGGAGTTGCAACTGTTCTTCAGAAAGGAGAGAAAGCAGCAAAGGCTTCAGAGGCTGGGGTTCTGCTCACCATGTCTGAGCATTCCAGTAGTTTGAATTGGCTTCTGTCACTGGAGCCTTAGTGCATCTAAGAGCTGGAGTGTCTCATGCACACCAGGCTCTGAATGTGCTGCTGCTAGCTCAGCTGCACAGAGCTGTGTCAACACTGCTACCACAGGTGTTCTGCTTGCAACATGACAGTGAGAAGCTGTAGCCAAGTGTTAGCTTGGCTATGCAGTATCCTGGGCTGTGTCTCACAGTCGTCCGTGCAGGAAAGTGGTGTTCAGACCAAAGCCCTCCCAAATCCATACTCACAGAGCATGTTTGAGCTGTTTATCTCTTGTTCCACAGTTCAGAACCAAGCCCCAGTGGGATGAAACAGACTATAGAGGAGCTAGAAGCAGAGCTGAGTTCCTTTTGGCAAGGTTTCAGCAGTGTTTTAACAAGCTGTGATCAAACACTGGTGTGTCACAAGGGCAGGGCAGGCTTATGGTTCTGGGAGCAGCTCTGCCCTGCTGAGCTCCTCCACACAGTTGCATGTGCAAGTTGAATTGCAATACTATGAAACAGTTTATTGAGCTCTAACTCAGCAGAAATCCTTGAAGGGGGACTCTGTGCTATGGAGAGAAGGAAATGGATTGTGTAAGTTACTGCAAGATACAGAGGTAAAATGTACCTATCTCCTATGTTCCACAGCAAACAGGTGTATGAGGTGGGGCTGTAGGAGGCACCCCAAAGTACTGTTCCTAACTCTGCTTCCCATGCTACAAGGCTGAAGCACTTACAACTTCTCTCCTTTGGAGCTTCTTCAGGTTTTTGTAGAACAAGTCCTTGTGGTTGTTTTTCTAGATAAGAATGACATCAGGGAAATCTTTACTGGACAAAGTAATTTGAAGAATTTTGTAACTTCATTTTTGTAACATTTTGTAACTTGCATTTACAATTCCTTCTGCTCCATTTTTGCTCTCTCGCTGAGGTTGCTGCAGTGCCTACGTTTTCCCCACTGTCAGTTTGCACTTGGCCAAGCGCTGCCTCAGCACAAGCAGCCAAGAGTGTGCAGTAACTTGTTTGGGAGGAACTTCACTTGGGAGAGCCCAGCACTGCGAGCAGGTGCCTGGGAAGATAAGGAGCACATTCTAATTTTGCATGCGTGCTCTTGACAGGCATGCAGCACTGTGCACAGCTGGCCCTGTTTGTTTTCCAGGTGCCCACCACACACACCTGGTAGTTTTATTAAAAAACAAACAAGAGCAAGGCTGTCTCCTTCAGGCTCTTTTGCTGCTTGTGGTCTCGGCTTGCCTGCTGTGATGTTGCATATTGACCCAAATCGTGGCTGCAAGTAGAGTTGCCCAGGGCTGTCTCATGGAAAAAGTTTACGCTTTGGTTTCTGCAAGGCAAAGACACTTACAGACCCCCAACTTTCCTTCTGTGCAGTGGTTCTGTGGATCACTTAGAAAATTTGTGTAATAGTGAGAGCAAAGATGACGGCTGTGTGCTTTCATAGATCAAAGTGTGTAGCTGCACGACTCGTCCCACCTTTATTGGGCATAGAACTGGCAGTGAGCAGAGGCTGTAACTGATGGGGCTGTCATACAGGTGTGCAGCCCTCATCTCAGAGGACCCCAGGAGTGCTTTCCTTGCTGGAAGACTGCTGGCTTTATGGTCCTTCCAGAGCTCTCAGAAGTGTCAGCGGAGTTACAGTCTTTACTTCTTATGTGCTATTTGGTACTTTTAAAAGATGAACATCGGTCAAGAATGGCCCTGTGAGCTCAGTGCCACAACTCAGGGCATTTGGTCCAACAACTGAGGGCTGTCACAGCCTCACAAGGTGTGCTGTGATCTTCAGGGCTGTGTGTGTGTTTTGTTGCCATTGCAGCATTAACTGCTTCGGGCACGGATTTCTACGTCCTATCCAGGGAATGTCTGCTTATTGGGCTCAGCTTACAGGACTGGGCTCTCCTTGGCCTCAGGAAGCCCGGGATGGAGGCAGATGGTGACCTTCGGGCTGCTCAGGGCCCCTCTGCCTTTCTGCCCGCCTGCTATGAAGCACCGCGTTGCATTTTGAAGTGTTTCAGGCTGTCACATACCAGCCTCTGTTCTTCGTGCTTGTTACGCTGCAACATTACGCGAAGGTTTTTGAGGCTCCGCTGCTGCGTTTGTAAGCTTTATTTTAAAATAAACTCCGGAGAGAAACCGAAAAGTCTTTGCTGTGGTATTGCATTGACCCCGGGGGGGCTGAAGTAAGTCGGCCCGGAGCGACCCTGCCCGCCTTCAGGAGCCCTGCGCCGCCTTGTCCCGCAGCCCAGCGCGCCCCTCCCGCCGGCTCCGCTCCGCTCGGCGCCGCCCGCCCCCTTCCGCCTGGCGCCCGCGGTCACGTGGTCGGGCTCGGCGCTCGGCCCGCCTGGCCGGCTCGGGGCTCGGCTGCCTCAGTCTGGCGCCAGAGGCCGAAGGGCCCGGAGCGGCGGGAGCGCGGCGGCGGCGCTCGGGCCCGGGCGGCGGCGGCGGCGGCGGCGCGGAGCTGGGGGAGCCCGGCCGTGCCGTGAGGGCGCGGCGGAGCCCGGCGGCGGCGGCGGAGCGGCCTGGGGGCTCCCCCCGGCGTGCGCGGGCCGAGCGGGCCGGGCCGGCGGCCGCGGCGGGGCTACGATGCGCCCGCTGCGGGGCTCCGCACCCCCGCGTGTCCCCCAGGCAGCTTCGGCCCGCGGCTGAGAACCACACACCGGCGGTGAGCGGGCCGGGGGCGGCGCGGAGGCCCGGCTGGAGCGGGAGCGGGCCGCCGTCGGGCGGGGAGGGCCGGGCCTGCGGCCGCGCGGGGCCTGCTGCTCGGCCCGGCCTGTTGTGGGCGGCGGCGCCCGGGCGGGCGGGACAGCGGCGCTCCCGGCGACGGGCGCGGCGTGCTGAGCTGCGCGGCCCGGCGCTCCGGCGGGGCTCCGCAACGGCGCCGTTCCGAACGGACGCTGCCTCTGCTGCATTCGTTGGGGAGGGAAACGGAAAGCAACGAACGAGCCGAGCGGGCCGTGCCCGGCGCCTCTCTTCTCCTCCGCCGGCTTCTCTCCTCCTGCTCTGCTCCGCTTTCCTTTGCTCTGCTCTCCCGTCATGCGCTCGGTTTTCTTCAGCCGTCGGGATGTTAAGCGTGGAGCTTACTGCGTGTTGTGCTGCGGGCGAGGAGGTAATGCTGAGGGCGCCTGCACCGTCGGCGGTTGCACAGATGGATTTCCCGGGGGGTGCTCGGGGAGATCCTTGGTGTTGCGTTTCTGGTTCTGATGGCTGCTGCTGGACGGTCCTAATAGGTTTTCCTGTCCTTCCTCAGGTATGGCCTCACAGCTGCAGGTGTTTTCCCCTCCGTCAGTATCCTCGAGTGCCTTCTGCAGTGCCAAGAAACTGAAAGTGGAGCCCTCTGTCTGGGATGTTTCAGGACAGAGCAGTAGTGACAAGTATTATACCCACAGCAAAAACCTCCCAGCAGCTCAAGGGCAAACAAGCTCTTCTCATCAGGTAGCCAACTTCAGTGTCCCTGCGTACGACCAGAACCTCCTTCTCCCTGCTCCATCGGTTGAACACATTGTGGTTACAGCAGCTGACAGCACGGGCAGCAGTGCGACAGCATCCTTTCAGAACAGCCAAACCCTAACACATAGGACCAACCTTTCTTTACTGGAACCATACCAAAAATGTGGATTAAAAAGGAAAAGTGAAGAGGTAGACAGCAACGGTAGTGTGCAGATAATTGAGGAACATCCACCTCTCATGCTGCAAAACAGACCTGCGGTGGGTGCTGCGGCCACGACCACCACGGTAACCACAAAGAGCAGCAGTTCCAGTGGAGAAGGGGATTATCAGCTGGTCCAGCATGAGATCCTGTGCTCTATGACAAACAGCTATGAGGTCTTGGAATTCCTGGGCCGTGGGACGTTTGGGCAGGTGGCAAAGTGCTGGAAGCGTAGCACGAAGGAGATTGTGGCCATCAAAATCCTGAAGAACCATCCATCCTACGCCAGGCAGGGCCAGATAGAGGTGAGCATCCTTTCTCGCCTGAGTAGTGAGAATGCAGATGAATACAACTTCGTTCGCTCCTACGAATGCTTTCAACACAAGAATCATACATGCCTTGTATTTGAGATGCTAGAACAGAACTTATATGATTTCTTAAAACAAAACAAATTCAGCCCGTTGCCCCTGAAATACATCCGGCCAATTCTACAGCAAGTGGCTACTGCCCTGATGAAGTTAAAGAGCTTGGGTCTGATACATGCTGATTTGAAGCCGGAAAACATTATGTTGGTGGATCCTGCGCGCCAGCCGTACAGAGTGAAGGTGATAGACTTTGGTTCAGCCAGCCACGTATCCAAAGCTGTGTGCTCCACGTACCTGCAGTCGCGCTATTACAGGTGAGTAGTGGCACAGTGCTTGCTTTCAGAATGCTGCTCTGGCATGGGAAAGCTGATCTGATAGGGTGCCAGGGACTGGCTTCTGCAAATGCTTGATCTTCTGCTGTTACGGTTAGGTGCCAGGGGAAGGAAATCATCATGTTCACCTTTCTGCCTGTTTCCTGGAGATTTGTGAAATTTGTGTGTAGAAAAATGGAACTTCTGCTTTGTGAACGTGGCGTAGCATGCAGTGCCTTCCTTTTAGCCCAGATTAATGCAGTGAGTTGGCTAATTCTGTCACCAGTTTGTGATGCTGTGAGACCTGTAGTTCTTTTTAAATGGGGGTGAGATGGATCTGTGCTTCCCTTGGTGAGTTGTGTAAATGTCTTCTGCTTTACTGCTAAGAATTAAAAAGAAAAGAAATCCTATTTTATGGGCATTTTATGAGTTTGTTAACTCAGAAATTGGGTAGGTAAAGCAAGCTGTACTTCTTTTGATTATTCCTCAAGCTTGGTTCTGTCAATAAGAGCAATAGACTTCAATTAGCAGATGCACCTCTGCCATCAGAGGGTCGTGAGCAGGTCTGTGCTGTGTGTGAGGGGTTGCTGTGTGTGAGCTCGCTTGACACAAAACACAGCCAGTATCTGGTCCTTCCAGCTGGGACAGACAGGGCTGGGACACCCCACCCTGCCTTGCTCCCGTTTGATGTCTTTCCCAAGCTTCCCTTTCAGGCCCTCTCTTGTTGTGGGCTTGTTCTTTTTGTTCCTCTTGCTCCCTCTGCTTTGTGTTCTGCTTCTTGCACCCAGTACCATCTTTCTGTGCTGTTTCCTTCTCTTAATGCTTTCCTAATGATCTTCATTTAGCTTGTTGGCACCGATTTTTTCAATTCCAAAGTGCTTATTTTTTGTAACTGCAATTGTCTTTTATGCACTATGACTCTGTTAAAGTGCTCACTTTCTAAAATGCATTATTAATTTTGTTGTTGTTGCATTGACCACTGATCGGGTCTGCACTCACTTGCAACAAATGCGGGCAGAGCAGCCTGGGGAGGCTCACAGTGCTTTCTAGTTGTGATATCACACACGCAAAAGCCAGATTGGCTGAGACAAAAGTAGCAAGGGCCGATAAGTATCTTGAAGGGGCTGCTGGGAGGGAAGCTGGCTGCTCGTCTTTGTGTGCAGAGCTGAGCTCAGAGCTGCTTCCGCCCCCTGAGAGCTGTGACTGACGCTGCCAGGAGGGTGAGAACCTTGAGACTGTCTGCTCAACTGAAGTTAAGAACGCTGTGATGTGGAAATCTAATATTTAGATTGATATGTAATTAGCTTGATGGTGTTGCTTACTAAAATCCATGTTCCAGGAACTTAGGCAGATGGTGCAGAAGCCACTTGATTGTCAGAGAACTGGATTGCTTCAAACAATTCACATTAAATTCATGTTCAGTGAGCTCTAAGTTTGATTTTTTTCAGTGCTGTCTTTAATAAAACAATACAGGCCAATTCTTCATTTGGTTCTCTGTCAGCCATTAAGAATAAACTTGAAATGTTCTGTGTGCTTTGATTTTATCTCCCATTACTGGACTGAGTTTCCTGTAGAGAACTCTGAAGCAGCCAACTCAGATGCCATAAGATAAATTTTCTGATGCATATATATGCCCTGAGGGGAAAAACATTCTTTTATTAATTATGCTCACTGCTACTGAGCAGTAATCCATCTTCATTCGAATGAGGCTTTGAGTTCTGAATAGGTCAGGAGGGAAAAACACCTCTGTGCATTAAGGAGCCACTGCTTTAACTTTCAGCTGATTGTTAAACGTGTGCTCCTCAGCTTGGGCTTCAGCTGTTCAGCAGTGAGATGGGGATGCTCTGCTGTACTGCCTTCACAGAGAGATTTGGCTGAACTGTTTGGTGCTTTAGCTCATACCTAGCAGTACTTGCTCATGCTGCTGTCTTGTTTTGAAGCCCTAATGCCTGTTTTCATTGAATTCTTAACTTGCAGTTGGGGTGCAGTACTGGGTTTGTCAGGGCAACGCTGTCAAGTTGGGGTTCTTTCTACAGGCATTCCTGCTGCTTCCACGGTGTTTCCCAGTCAGGAGGGGCAGTTTTCCTGCCATGGCATGGTGGACTTGGAGTGCTGGGAGGAATTCTTTGGCTCCCACATGTGGCACAGACTCGCAGCTCTGGCACTCAAACTTCTGTGCAGTGACTTCTGTGCAGTCCTTGAGCTCGGTGTCTTCTTTTAGGCCATGAGGAGGTGGCACTTTGCATCGAGGGAGCTGCCAGAGCTGATGACTGCGTGCTCCTTCCTTCTTCTTGGGGCTGGTTCCTGTTCCTGTTCCTGTTCCAGCTGTGTTGGCTCAGGAAGCAGCAGTGTGTGCTGCCGGTTTGAACTTTCTCTGCTTGCCGGTGCAGCTCCCAGCAGCGATGTGTTGTCATTCACCCCATTGCTGGCTGCAGTTGTATCATCTTCGTGTTACTGTTGTTCTTCACGAGGGGCAGGGCTGAAGGCCCACCTGTAAACATGGCACCTTCTGAAATGCTCAAACCAAGCCTTGGATTTTTCTGCTGCTGCTTTGAATCTCCTTTCAAGAGTCCCCAAGCAGATTTGCTAACTTTGGCAGTCAGAGCAGACTTGACAAGCACGTATGTAAAGAAAGAATGTTTGATTTCTTATTTCAAAGAGCTTGAGACAGTAAAGCTCACTTTAATCTTTGACAGGCCAGCTATGAAAGTGACCTGTGCCTGTTGTCCTGTTTCAACTCACATCTCATAATGCCACTAATTATAGCAGTGTGCAAGAAGATGATAGAGACTCATTTGCCAGCTCTGTCCTTGAATTGGAATGAAGTTGAATGGCTTGTGAGGAGTTCATTTAAGTCCCAGGGAATATAAAGCATAGAATTTAACTTACTGGCGTTTTGATACTGAAGTTTCAGTCTACCTCAGTGTGTTGTTGAAGACAAACAAAAAACATCCAGGCCTCATTGCCACCATTTCTGTTGGCATCAGCATGATTTTTTTCCATGTGTTTGAGAAGGCTCAGCATATTCTGCGTGTTCCACCAGCCAATATTTTACTTTGGGCATTCCAAACCAAGGAAACTTATGCATGAAGTTTTTGTTACGTGAAGCTTCAAGTCCAATCTGAATTGGATTCCTGCATTAAGTAGGAGAATCTGGAGGGTCAAAACTAGTAGACTGATGACACGTTGTGTTCTGAAAACCCGGTGTGAGTGACTGCACTGCACTCACTGTGCTTGTGGAAGTGAAAGCACTACAGAAATGGAGTCCCCCTTAGCACCTGTTTGTCTGTAGAGAGCTGCATCTAGCCTCACCTCATTCTTTTACAGTGAAAGCTTTAGCAGGAGATTCAGAATTGAAATGTCAGATATTTGTCACGTTGACACAATCATATTTTCACATAATAAAAGAACTGCCTTGCTTAAAGCTGAGCAGCAGGGTTTAGGTATGACCTCACTGCAGTCAATAGCCAGTCCAGTCATCTGCCTTTTTCAGAGGCTCTGTGCCTGGGCAGCTGGGATGAGTGCTGTATTTTGAGACTGGCTCATGATAATTGTGTACAGTCACCTCAACCAAAAGCTGTGTCTGTGTCACTGCAGCTCAGAGGGTGGTTAATTGGGGAGTCTCTTCTGTTGTGTGCAGACTGCTGGGAGGTGTGCTTGGGTTGTACACTTGAGGAAGGTGTTTGATCTGTTGACACCTGTGTGTTATGCAGACCATTTCAGAATTCTGTAGAAAGATCAGAATTGGTTTCAGAAGGATTTTTTTTTTACCCTAGACTCTAAAATATGGAGCAATATAAGGAATGGCATGCTAGCCTTAGGACGTGCTACCAAAGTCACATCCAGAAAACCACTAGCCTGTAGTTCAAGACCTTCCTATCTTTGCAATTGTTGGTTATGCGTGAAGAAGAGCAAGGTTTTAATGTTTGTACTTTCCAGAGTAAATTCCCATACCGACTCACGTGGTTCTTGCAGCACTTGGGTTCTGTGCTGTATGCAAATACGTGACCAGAATTTCGCCTAACAGAAAAGCATGGGTTTGTTTCAGAGCTGTGTGTAGGTGAGGAGTTCTACCAAAGCATCGTTTTGTGTTCTGAGTTGGTCCCAGAAGGAAATCTCCCTAAAATTCCAAATTGCTGCACCTGTTCAGGGCAATCCAGGCTGATGCATTTTGCTTTAGGGGTGGTTCAGTGCACAGAGACCTGTAGCTCAACCTTGCAGAGAAGTCAGAACATCCAGCTGTGTTCTTCTGATCCCTTTTAAACTCGAAACTCTCCAAACCCTACACGAAAGCCAGGTGCCTCCCTGTAGGGCTTCTTTTTCTGGGTTTGCAGATGTGATTCTTTTCCACATGCAGGCAGCTGGGTGCCTGGGTAGGGAGACCTGCAAAGAAAGGTCTGAGCATCCTCTGCCAGAACTTCACTTCCAAGCTCTGTTAGGGAAGGCTGTATGCAGTCTCTGGGATGCCTCTGTTGTGTGTTATAAAACCAGTTACTAAAGGAGTCACTTTGTCTCACAGTTACATAAAGTTGGAGGGCACCTGGCAATAAAACAAAACCAGCCATGCTAAGTGATAAAAAGGACGCCCGAGGAAACATCTGCTTTAACGCGAATCTCTTAATTCCACATGGATTTACTCAGATGAAGGAGCATTTTCCAGAGAAATTATTAAAGGGCTGTGTTTTCTGAAAATTTTAACCCTCTTTTCCCCCCTCTTCCTTTTGTTTTCAACAGGGCTCCTGAGATCATCCTGGGTTTACCGTTCTGCGAAGCTATTGACATGTGGTCGCTGGGCTGTGTGATAGCTGAGCTGTTTCTGGGCTGGCCTCTGTATCCAGGAGCCTCTGAATATGATCAGGTGAGTGCATGGGGAGTGTGGGGATGTTCAGATGAAGCCACAGTGATCTGTGTCCAGACCCTCTGAACCCAACTGATCCTGCATTCAGATTTTATCCAAAATGAATCACTGTCGTCAGAATTTTCTTGCTGTTGGTCTGCTGTCCTTGGGCAGGAGAGCACAGCTCTGTGCATTTTACCAAATGTACTCATCCAGGATAGAGTCAGTTGACAGTTCACCCCCCGTCTGTTCTTCCAAACCCAAAAGCTGTTGAAGTACATTCCTGTCAAAACAAAAGGGAGGTGTGTGCTCTGTAATTTCACCATGAAAGCAGTTTTTCCACATGGAGACAAAGCAAGAGTGCCACTCCTGTCCTGTCAGCACCTACAGCAGCCCTTATTTCTAATGCAAAATGTGGGCCCACGTTGTCTCTGCAGTACAAGGGCAAGGGACTGAAATTATTTCTTTCTGTGGATTCTTAGCATTACCTGGTCTCCTCAGTTGCCTATAAAAGGGCAAAAAGTCTGTACACGGGTTTTTTTGAGACTGACTTTTCCACTGTGGTTTTTGTTGGTGATGTCTTGTGACAGCACTTGGTTTAGTTTTCCTTATGTGACAGAGCACTTAAAAGTAAGCTTTCAAACTTAGTAAGTTTTTGGTATGGGCTAGGAAGCTAGCACTGTGAATTTCCAAAGGAAACCCAGTGGTACCTTAATGAGCAGAATGAGTTAGAAAACGACTGAGACACATCGTGGTGGTTTCCTTGCACTCTGAGTTTTGTGTAATTCTGAGAACCTTATCTAGCCATGTAGGGGGGTGGGAGGAGGTGCTTTTTCCATTGCTTAATAGCAGGATTTTGCAGTCCTTTGCGAGGTGTGACTTCGTGTGGTTGGTTCTGATATCTGAATTGCCCTTGAAAAATAGAGGTAGTTTGCTTGTATTTTTTCTGAGGTTCCACAGCAGCAAATGAAAACTCAGGCAGGGACCTCTTAGGAATGAGTTCACAGCTTGGGATGGGTTTTACAATCATTGTTTAAATATTCTTTGCTTATAAGGAAGAGATAAGTCTCATAGGCCAGCAGATCACTTAGCTGAGCTACTGTGTGGATACCAAAGATAGCTGCCTGCAGATACCTCAGATTCACACTGGCATACATGGAAAGTGAATATCTGGCACACAGGCTGTAACCATCAGTTATCACTGCACGGTATTCAGCTGCTCTGACACAGTGGAGGAAGAGGAGTTTTGCAGAGAAGACAAGAAGCTTGCTAAAAAAGCTACGTATGAAATCTGAACAAAGCCTGCTTACCTTGACACTGTGCTCCCAGCCCTTGTTTTTATAAATCAGAATATTACTTCTTTTCTTGAAACTTTCAAATAGGCTCCTTGTGGGGAACAGTCGTGACAGAGGTGATGTCACATTTCTCACTGTACTCCTGAAGAGCAAATATCATTAGCAGTCATGTGGCACTTAGAATACTTGAAGAAACGTGCTGTGCTTTCCAACAGTGTGCTGTTTTCTTTCCTTTGGAGCACGCCTTTGGGCCTGGTCTCTCTCTGCCTTGTGTCTTACTGATGCTATCGCAGCTGGTCAGGTGCATCTTCCAGATTTCTTATGTTTTTGCTACACGTTAAATGCATTAAATGCTTTTGAGGCTGCAGCTGATTGGATTAGAGGTTTGGGCTTACTTTCTTCTTTAATGAGAGCTTTGTCGTGACATTGTTGCGTGCTCTGAGTGCAGGCGGCCAGTTAAAGCCGTGTTGCTTGGACACTGCTAACAGCAGTGACTGTTGGTGTTACTTTATCTCTAAAAGCTCACAGTCTGCTCACATGTAGAAGGCAAAGAAGATTTTCATGAGCCAATGTTTATACAAAAAATTTTGGCAGATAATGTGACTGAGCAAGTTAAATATCCTTAGAAATACTTGAGTCTCTTTAATGTCAGTTATCTGGGCATTTTTATTTGCAGGTTGCTTCCTAATAACTGTGAACAGAGCTGGTTGATAAGTGCTACGTTAAGCAAACTACATTGAGAGTCCTGATTCTTATTATTTTCTTTCCTAGATTCGTTATATTTCACAAACTCAAGGCCTTCCAGCGGAGTATCTTCTCAGTGCAGGAACGAAAACAAGCAGGTTTTTTAACAGAGATCCAAATTTGGGATACCCACTGTGGAGGCTAAAGGTTTGTCTGTCTTCTTAATGCTCGATTCTGTTTTGTTCACTGAGGACTGGCTATAAATGGACACCTGGTTTGCTAAGATTGGATTGAAGTGCCATTCAAATATCACTGATTTGTGTATTGCACTCCAGAAATTGTGCAGACCTCCTAGTACTCATCTAACAATAGCAGCTATGAATGATAGCACCAGCAAAGAGTGGGTGTTGAAGTAACTGAGGTAATGGTTGCTTATTATGGTCTGCTCAGTCTTGGAAGCATGTCATCTTGTTGTCATCTCCTGACAGTATGGAGTGAAGTGGGGAGCTTTTCATGATGGTGATTCTCAGCTGAACAGAGGTTGGTTTGTGTTCTGGCAGAGGACAGGAAGGAGTCAGATGTATGTTTGATTTACCTCTAAGCTGAGCTGCAAAAGGAGGGAATTTTGTCTTTCTTTGTAAAAGGGAGGTTGAAAAACAGTCTTCCTAAATCAGAGCTCTTCTGTTCTTTTCACATTGGTACTACCTAAGAAAGCCTTGAAGGGAACTGATCCAGTTGTTAATTCAGCTTTGGCAGTGAGTAATGAGTGGTATTTCCAGTTTCAGAGGGATGAGAACCCGTGACTGCTTGTGTTTGGCATGCTAGCATATGATTTATACTGAAGCAGTCAGAAGATGACCTGGCTCAACGCTTATCATGTTGCTTTTTCTTTTTTTAATATCTCAATTTCTCAAAACTCCATTTGTATTAACAAATGCTTTGTTTTCTAGACCCCAGAAGAACACGAGTTGGAGACAGGAATAAAATCAAAAGAAGCAAGGAAATATATATTCAACTGTTTGGATGATATGGCACAGGTACACAGAAATACTGAAACACACAGACAACTCACTTCAAGTACATACATCACATCACTGGTGTCTTTAAAATGAGCCTCCTGAACCAGGACAGTCTTCTTCCACATATTATTGAGGACACTGATATAGGTTTGCCATGGTGCCAATTTGCATCGGAAATCACTGTATTAAAGGCTGTGAAAATGTTAATTATGAAGCAGTTAGAGATTTCCTGTTCTTGCTTAGGCTTTGATCTGGTGGATGCAACAAGTGTGCTCAGCCTGCATTGCTAGGAACAGCGGAGCTGCAGTCAAGTAGCAGGAAAGTTAAGCAGCTGCAGGTGTTTGTAGGATTAGGGCTCTTGGTGAGCCTTGTAAATCTGAGAGAGCGTGTTGACTGGAACCACAGCTTGTTCCATTTTCCCATTCTGTTTTCAGAATCCATAAGAGGGAATATCTGAGTGTTTTTAATAATACGAGGCCTTGCATCTTAAACACATTGGTCTCCATTTTCTATTGATTTTGTAGCTATTATCATCACTGTGCATCTGTGCAGAGAATGTAGAATCTCACTGTTCAGTTTTGCTAGCCTCTTACAGCCCTGGTTGCTGTCTACTGAGCAGACCAACTTCATGTTGAGATGAGAATGCTTGTGTAAGTTTGACTTCCTTCTTTAGAGCAACAGAAAAGTTAAATGCTAGTGCCACAGCACCTAAAGCTAAGCTGGCTAAGAGACAGAAACGGTTTGTAAATATTTGTGCTTGATACGAGGTTAGTGAATCGTTAAGCAGTAATGAATGTAATGTTTGCATACCACTCTAATTTTGTTTGCAAGGTGAATATGTCCACAGACTTAGAAGGGACCGACATGTTGGCAGAGAAGGCTGACCGAAGGGAGTACATTGATTTGTTGAAGAAAATGTTGACTATTGATGCAGATAAGAGAATTACTCCGCTGAAGACTTTGAACCATCCATTCGTTACAATGACCCATCTTCTGGATTTCCCACACAGCAATCAGTAAGCTTCCTTGGATTTCTTGTTTTCTTTCAGGAGGACAGAGTAGCAACACAGAATAGCACATTTCTACTTTATGTCAGTACTGTTTACTGCATTTTCTGGCTGATTTGAAAACAGCAAAGGCTGGAAGGAAAGACATGTTCCTAAGCTTCCTTTTCATGTTTTATTACCTTCTTGGTTTTCTTAAATACCTCCCCACAGCCCCCCAGTCCCCAAAGCAGCAACAAAAAAGCAGGAAAAAAAAGTACCTAAACCTAAAAGCTTATGCATAACCTCAGAAATGCAGTGTCTCTGTTGAGTTGCATTGTACCTATTCTCATATCTTCCTTCTGTCTTCTCTTTCAGTGTGAAATCCTGCTTTCAGAACATGGAGATTTGCAAGCGAAGAGTTAATATGTATGATACAGTGAATCAGATTAAGAGCCCATTCACGACTCACGTTGCTCCTAATACAAGCACAAATCTGACAATGAGCTTTAACAACCAGCTCAATACAGTACACAACCAGGTATAGCATCTGCTAGCTGTTTTGTGCTAATTGAAGAGCTTGAGCAGTCTCATTTTAAGCCCTCTGTCCTTTGTTGCAAAGCAGTGTGTTTAAATCACATTCTGGAATTTGTAGTCTTGAAGTCTTATTTTCCATAACTTAGGCCAGGGGAGTCTCTTTTTCACCTAATCACATTGACCTGTCAGTTCAGCAACATAAGTAAAGTTGGTGCAGCTCGTGTTTTTTCTTGTGTTATCTTGGGCTTTTTACCTAAAACCTTTTCCTGGTGCTTGATGCACAGTCTAGTCTTGACAGTTGCTGTTTTATAACAAGTACAGTTGATAAATCTGTAATATTTTTGTTTTCTAGGCCAGTGTATTAGCTTCTAATTCTACTGCTGCTGCTACTCTCTCCCTGGCAAACTCGGACGTCTCCTTGCTGAACTATCAGTCTGCTCTCTATCCATCATCTGCAGCACCAGTTGCAGGCGTGGCACAACAGAGTGTCTCCTTGCAGCCTGGAACCACCCAGATCTGCACGCAGACTGACCCATTCCAGCAGACATTCATTGTTTGTCCCCCTGCTTTCCAAAGTAAGCAGAAAAAACAACCCCTTTGTGTATGGTGCTGTGGTTTCACCTAGGTTAAAATGAGAAATTGTGATTGGCGTCACGTTGAGAAGGTGCAGAAGAGTGCTGTGTGCATGTCACATCAGAGCAAAGAGCAGAATCAGGTCAGACATGGGTAGACAGTTTGGTTCTCTTCCAGGTGAGCTTGTGCAGGTGGCACTACCTTGCCTGCCTCAGTTGCAGCCTTCATCTGCTTGCTCAACCAGTTTTTCCCTCCCAACTGAACACAACAGCATTCCTCAGAAAGCATTGGACACAGTCAGACTTCTCTGAAAATAAGAAAATGCCTCACTGTGTTTTTTTATACCAAGAGTGAATATCTGCTTAAGTCAGTTCACAATCACTGGTGCCATTGTGTAGTTTGCTAACAGATGAACCGTCACAAACTGCAATAAGTGAAGTTAGCACAAGGTCTGTTAAAACTGAAAGTTCTTAATTTCTTTTTATACCTGGGTTGTGCTAGTCTGGAGTGTTTATGGGATGGGAACTGGTGGTGTAGCAAAAGTAGATGTGTGTGTGGATTGCTGGTTTCTGAGCACAAGGCTGAAGAATTGGACAGAGGTTTTGAGAGTTGGTTGCCCATTGTTGTCCTTGAGCAATGGGGGCTGCAGGAATATTTACTCCAGCTGGTGTTTTAGTAGTAGGGTTTTGTCAAAGGAAACAGTTTTTCTTCATCTGACCCTGTATTCTTTTACCTGGTAGGAACTTGAGAAGAATGAACAGATGTAAGTAAACCATCTTAGCTGTGATTTATTCTTGTCCTCCACAGCTGGACTTCAGGCAACTACCAAGCATTCTGGGTTCCCAGTCAGGATGGAGAATGCTGTCCCAATTGTACCACAAGCACCTGCAGCACAGCCACTGCAGATCCAATCTGGAGTTCTCACACAGGTAAAAAAAGATAAAATAACAACAGGAATTCCTGAGTTAACTGTATTTCCTATCACTGTCCAGGAGAGCCTGACGTACCTTCTGGTGCTTGGGGTGAATGCTGGGAGCTTCTCAGCACACTCCAAGAGGTTTAAATGCAGGTCACTTCTAAGACAGTGGTTTCTTGTTTTGTTTTTTTTCTGGAATGTTTAAAGACTGTGTTATGTCACAGGCCTCCCTGGTCTGAGGAGTTTGGTTTAACAGCAGGAATAAGTGAGTACTTTCTAGCTGTTAAAGAAAAAAGGCTGCCTTTTTACAACCTTACAGCTATCTGTAGTGCACATTTTTGTCTACACTTCCAAAACAAGGCAGCACATTTTAGAAGAAATCTGTTCTGCCAGAATTGAGATCCCAGAAAGCAGAAGTAGCAGTGAAGATTTTTCATGTTAAATTTCATCTTTAAATGAAATCGTACGAATTCTCCATTAGTTTCGTTGTTAGTGAATTGATCTGTAGCAGTGACATCCTTATTTCTGTTTGCAATTTAAACAGCATGCAGTGTCAGAACTCACAGAGCATTCTAGAAATTGATGTTATAAATGTCAGTAATGTGTCATAAATGAAAATGATTTTTATTTCAAAAAAAATTATTTCACATATACGAATATATGTATTTCATATTCATATACAATGAGGATATACAGTGATTCCTGAGTATTATTCACTGAAAAATTGTCACTGCCTTTAAATTTGAGCACAGTCCTTTTTATTTGTATGGTTTAAGCTTCTGCTGATGTTAACACATACTGTATTCACTTTGCTGTCCAGGAAGTGTGTCGTACTGCTGACCTGCTTGCAGAGAAGCAATTTTAGAGTATTCAGTCCAAGTAATTTTGGTGGCATTCTGTGATCTCTGATTTGTTTGGCAGAATTGTGCAGGTGACAGTATCCAAAAAGCAGAATATATTTGAAGGAAGCCCATCTTGAATTCAAACCTCAGTTTTCTTGAGAAGGCAAATTGTAAACTGAGAATCTGATTTTGTTAGATATTTTAGGGACTGATATCGGTAGTTTCTTGACAGTTTCATCACAAATAACTTTGCTCCTTAATAATACAAAAGACCTTTGGTGCCTTTTAATAAATGCCTTGTTTTTTTTCCAAGAGTGCTGTATGTGAATGTGGAAGCTGTGTCCTGTTGGGGTGCAGTTTGTTATGGCTTAGGATGTAAAAGCAGTGCGGTGTGCTCTCTGGGACCTGGTAATATATAATAGTAGCTGAACGCTATCTTATATTTACTTCTCAACCGTGTCATGGGAGAGATGCTGCTCCCCAGTTCCCTGCTCCTCGTGTTCCCCTCAGGGATGTGTAATTGCTTAGAGGAACCTGCCCAGGGGGTCACAGTGCTGGTTTCACTGCACCCACTGCAATGCTGGAACTCGAGCACCATAAAATACAGTGAGGTGAAAGCCTGTCTAGCCCTATTGCTGAACCCCCTTACCTGCCTCGGTACGTTTGTTTCACTCACTGCCTGATCTACATTTCAGGGAAGCTGTACACCACTAATGGTAGCAACTCTTCATCCTCAAGTAGCCACCATCACTCCGCAGTATGCGGTCCCCTTTACTCTGAACTGCGCAGCCGGCCGGCCAGCGCTAGTAGAACAGACGGCTGCAGTACTGGTAATTGCCTCCCTTGATTGTGTTCACTAACTGAGTTTTTGTTTTAACTTAGACTTGCAGAGGGCATGGAAGCATGTGCCATCTTGTGGCTGTGTTCTCGCTACATCTTAATGTCTTGTTGTTTTCCTCCCCAACATTGCTGAAGCACTGTCTGACTCTGATGTTTAGTGTGGCTCTGTAAAGAATCCAGATCCATTGACTATTACTCTTCACTGGCCTAGAATTACAAAGCTCTTCTAAGCTAGCCTGTAGAAGAGCTACGATTGTTCCTGTTCTTTGCTTACTATCCTATCTTTGCCTTTTGATTGCTGAATACAAAGGAATCAGTCTTTAGCTCGATTCTGCTACAGGTACCTGGATGGCCAGAACTTGAACTACCTGGCAAGTTAGCTGCCTGCTTTGTCTGGACACCTGTAAAGCTGCTTTGTGTGTAGAAATGTGTCAGGTCATTAAGCACAGGCTAAAACCTCTAATGACAGCCAATTCTGTAGCATACTGCTTTAGGAGTCCATTTCTCTTAATCTCTGTTTGCCCTTGACAACAACAACGTTCTGGCCTTTTGTTATTCATAGCCAACCACAGGTAGCTTGCTTCATCCAAATCAAGATGCTGTTCTTCACAGATACTTTCAGTTCATACGTATTTCTTGGTTGAAATTAAAGGTGAGCTGTATCAAAAATGCCACTAGATAGCGCTTAGGCTGTTTGGAACAACTGCAAAAAAATGGCGGGGGAAGAAAACACACCTTTAGGAAATGCTTGTTTTCAAAATTGTCCTCTTTGTACCGATTTGGCACCTGCACCACAACAACTTTGCAAGTGCCACAGAGAAGTCATTGTCAAACTCCAGAATCAGATCAGTGAAGCTTACGAAAACATTGCGGTGCACTGAAGTGCTGGTATCCTCACATGTCCTTCAAAGCACATTCCATTTCTTCTGTGAACCATGTCGTTTCTTGTGGCTTTAGAGTGGTAGTTTGAGTGTCATTTTCTTCCAAGGCCTCTCCCAAAGTGGAACTTGCTCAGGCCATACGTGTGTGGAAATGAAATCCTGCTCGTTTGAGTTCTGAAGCGAGCGAAGTGCTCCCTGTCTCGGAGGAGGGGGAAGGCAGGAGGAGGGGTTCTCCTGGGTCCCAGCTCTGAGCTGACAGCTCCAGGGATGCATCTCCTTTCCTCCTCTTGCGTTTTGATTGCCGAAAGGCTGCGCTCTAGGCTCTGAAAACAGCAAGGGGTGACTGTAGCAGAGCTTGGGACACAAGTGAGATATTAGTGACGTTTTCAAAAGCGGACGTTTGATTCAACAGCAGGCAAATTAGATCTGCTCTCCTGTGCGTGTATGGCGGGGTTGCAGCTCAGCTCCCCCACACAGCAGCGGGAGTCAGAGCCGGCTCCGAGCTGCCAGCCTGGATTCTGAGCTTCCCCGGAGAACTTGCCATTCCTGTTGGGATTCTGGGAGCCTTTGGCGTGATTTTGCTCACCTTTAGTGCTTCCAACACTTCTCCCTGCTGCTTCCCCTCAGTTTGCATTAGCCATTTGCTAAGCTTTGCGTATTTTTGTCCTTCCTCTGTCAAAACAGTTCGTCGCTTGGAAGGCCCGGTTTCTGCCTCTCATTGGGAATTATATATCTTGCTGTATTAAACTCTCTGCTTTGTCTTGTGCAGGTGTTGGCTTTTGGAAAGACGCATGGTGTGACTTTTAACATATTTCTCTTTATTTGTTTTTTTTAATATTATTGTTATTCCGCTTGTTTTGGCAGAGGTTTTCGCAGTTCTCTGCTTTAAAGGCTTCTTGTTTGGAACCAGTATTTGTAACACGTGGATCTGTTACTTGCAGAAATACTTTGTGCAGCATTTTTACAGTTCAATGTGCAATGAAGAAGCAGTTTCAAAACCTTAGAGTGTTGTACTGCAGAATTTAGGTCATTGTTGGCTTTTTTTTTCCCCAGAAAATTCTGCATTTTGTCAATTTGGGCAGGAACATTGATAGTACCAATGAATGAAAAGCAGCTTCCTGTACCTCCCAAATCACTGAATGTTTTTCTCACTGTGGCTTTTCTTTACTACTTTAGTTGAGGAGGGATAAATTTCCACGATAGCTCTATCTCAGCTGTGAGATAGCTATCATAGCATGAGCCCTGTAATCCAGACAGACAGAAAGAACCAAACTGCCTTTGTAGTTTGGAATCTTTCAGCAGAGCAGTGTGCAGAAACCTTCATGCAAAGTAGTCCAAAACACTCACAATGCATCCAGCAATACAGTACCTGGCTGCATTCTGCAGTACGACATCTCACTTCTCCCCAGTGGCACTTGGGCTACGAAAGGTTAGCACAGTGTCAGGAGAAGCTTGCTTCTCTTTTTTTTGTACTGAGATCTTTTGAGAAAGTGCAATGATGTGCCCTTATCTCTGCAAGTTAACAATCTGCCTAAGTGCATTTATTGCTTGGAACAGCTCTCTCTGTCTCTGTAGGAACTGAAATCTAGTGAAGCTGTGTATCTGTTTGTTGTTTTGCAGCAGGCCTGGCCTGGGGGAACCCAGCAGATACTGCTTCCTTCCACCTGGCAGCAGCTCCCAGGGGTTGCCTTGCACAATTCTGTTCAGCCAGCAGCTGTGATTCCAGAGACCATTGGCAGCAGCCAGCAATTGGCCGACTGGAGGTAGGGACTACGCGGGGTTCAGTCCCATGTGCTGCCCTGCACAGGATTTCTCCCTCCCCTTGAAAATCATGGAGGGGCTCAGTGCAGCTGTGCCTGCACTGCAGTTCCTGCAGTGTCGTCATGGGGTTTGGGTCTTTTTGTGTTTTTTTCCTGCCCCAGGAATGCACATTCCCATGGAAATCAGTACAGCACCCTCATGCAACAGCCATCGTTACTGACCAACCACGTGACGTTGGCTGCAGCGCAGCCTCTGAATGTTGGAGTTGCTCATGTTGTTAGGCAGCAGCAAAGCAGCAATGTTCCAGCGAAGAAGAACAAGCAGCCAGCACCAAGCACAGCCAAGTAAGGCTTCCAGCAGTGTAGGGACTGTGGGTGTGTTGTGCAGGTTGCTTTTGTGGTGTGAAAAACTGTTCTTGCCATCACAGAATTACTGTCTGTGTAACTTTTTAATGTGCTACAGTTGCTTTTAAATATGTCTTGGATAAAGTGATCTAAGTTTCAGTGAGAGTGCAAGGACTGTGGTTGACCAAGTGCTTTACTGTATGGGTCAGTGAGACTTTGTGCATTCAGAGTGTTGGTGCCGTAGCACAGAACTGGCAGAACTGGCAGCTGACTGACAAGGGATGGCTCCTGATCAGAGCATTCCTGAGTGCATTGGTCCCTTCTGGGACGCATTGCCTGGTGCTTTCCTGTATGAGTGTCTGCACTGAGATTCTCCTTGGGTTTTTCTTTTTGCACTGCGCTCCATCCTGCTGGAGGCTGACTGTTGTTAACGCTGGTGCTGGTTTGTTCTGGCCTGCTGACACACAGCTGAATACTGCTTTGCTTTTCCTTCAGATCCAGCTCCACTCTAGAAACTGTGCCCACTCAAGTTTACTCTCTCATTGGGAGCAGCCCTCTGCGTTCCACCTCCTCCTCCTCCAATGTGCTCGTCCCAGTGCAGGAGCAGCACCAGCCCATTGTGATCCCAGACACTCCAAGCCCTCCCGTCAGCGTCATCACCATTCGCAGTGACACTGATGAGGAAGAGGACAGCAAATACAAACCTGCCAGGTAGGAAGTTCATTTAGGCAATTAGTACTGATAGGTCCTGAGCTGAGCCCAAGCATCAGGAAGTGCAGAGAACAAAACCCCAGCTCAGCTGAGAACCGCTGCGTAAGACAGAAAATGCTGCATCATGTTCACTGTGCTGTTTGTCTCTCTAATTAACCAGATCACATGTGACTAGGAGGAGGGCATGAGATCTGAAGGGGAGATGTCTTGTGGGAAAAGCTAGAATGTTTCCTGTTTGTCTTTTTTCCCTGCAGTTTGGGTATGAAGCAGAGATCCAATGTCATCAGCTACGTTACTGTTAATGACTCCCCTGATTCCGACTCCTCCCTGAACAGCCCCTATGCCACAGACCCACTTTCTTCTCTCAGGAGTACAGGTGGTGCCCTGGAGCTGCCAA
Organism: Tympanuchus pallidicinctus; assembly: GCF_026119805.1. Classification (NCBI taxonomy): domain Eukaryota; kingdom Metazoa; phylum Chordata; class Aves; order Galliformes; family Phasianidae; genus Tympanuchus; species Tympanuchus pallidicinctus. The sequence continues at coordinate 1,639,255 of NW_026294750.1, read as the reverse complement.
GCAGAGGAGCAGCTGACAGCTCCAACTCTCGGACTATCATTGTGCCACCACTGAAAACACAGCTCAATGACTGCATTGTAGCCACCCAAGCTTCAGGTAGATACGCTCTCATAGCTCACTGTGCTCAGTGGTTTTTGCCAGGGCTTAGATGTTGGGCTTGGATGCTGTCTCATTCCTGACAGCTTCGTCCTCACAGTTTTTAACTGTCTGCTTTACGTGTGATGTTCTGAGCATGCAAGCCTCGATCTGTTTTTAGTGTCACTGATACATTTACTTTTCATGCATATTTGGCTGCATTCATTTAGAAAGGTCTTTTCTTGTACAGTTGAATTTTAAGTTGTAATTGAAGAAATAGCTCTGTTGCAAAAGTAGGAGCTGTGTTCTGCATAGTTGGCATAGTGCATGCATGCAGCATGAGAAGGAAGAAGGGATTAAACTGATGAAATCTTTCAGGCATCCTGAGCAGCACCAGTAAGACCAAGCCTGTGGCCTCTGTGAGCGGGCAGTCATCAGGATGCTGTATAACACCAACTGGGTACCGACCGCACCGCGTGGTAACAAACGGTGTGCAGCCTCTCAATCTCAGCCAGGTAAGCACTGTGTGACCTTTGCTGGCCATCATCTGTCCTGCTGGGACCTGGGTGTTAGTGGAGAGGCTCTGGCTGAACCTCTCGTTGCTCCCCGAGGTTTCTTGTTGACTTTTTTTCCTTCTTCTCCCTGCAGAACCAGCAAACGACAGTGCTGGCCTCACAGGAGAGAAGCGGAAATGCAGTCCCACGTAGGCAGCAAGCTTATGTGGCACCCCTCACATCAACTATTTCTCAGGCTCCCTACACGTTCCAACACAGCAGCCCAGTGCATCCCCACCTGGCGGCGGCGACTGCGAACGCGCACCTGTCCAGCCAGCCACATATGTACACTTATGCTCCAACTACTGCTGCAACGCTGGGCTCCACCACCTCCATCGCCCATCTCTTCTCCCCTCAGGGCTCCTCACGGCACACCCAGTACGCTGCCCACCCCAGCACACTCGTCCACCAGGTCCCTGTGAGTGTTGGTCCGAGTCTGCTGACTTCTGCAAATGTTCCACCTGCCCAGTACCAACACCAGTTTGCTCCCCAGTCCTATATTGGTGCTTCCAGAGGATCTGCTATTTACACTGGATATCCGCTGAGCCCTACAAAGATCAACCAGTACTCATACTTATAGTTCTTGGTAGAGCAATTCCTGTCCTGCAACAGGCTGGAGCGATTGGAGAAAGATTTCAGGTGAATCTTTACCTGGTAATGACTGCCTGGTTTTTGTTTCTCCCTTCTCTGGTTGTATGTTGTTCAGAAATGTCTCTGGTGAGTTCAGTCACTAACCGAGCAGCATGCTTTGTTACCAGTGCAAGGGTCACTAATTAAGTTTTTAAAATTTCCCTTACTTTTTATAGATGCTTTTAAAAATTCATGGTCACTTTTATTTAAAATCGTTCTGTTGTGCTAATGGAAAGAGGAGGGAAGATCAGCATCTCGGAAGCAGATCCTGATGATTTTTTTAACTTGTATTATTTAAGCAAGAAGATCAGCAGATAATTTTTCAGCAGCTTGCACAGATCCATATTGCCACTAAAAATGTAATGCACATTTATCTCTTGGTCTTGCCAGGGCAGTTCTAACATCCAGCTGAGTGTTTTAACTTTTGTTGCCCATTTCACTTTAACAACTTGCTGGTTTTGAGGAGCCATTGCATCTCTCTGCGTTTCTGTCCAAGGTTTTGTTTACATCTCTGCTTTGTTGGAGATGCTGGGAGGGGCAGCTGCCTTGTCCCACGCCGTGTATTCAGGAACCAACAAGAACTCAACCAGAGCCCTGGAATCTCTTTTGTTTTCCTGCAAATCCTTTGTTTCCGTAACACAGCTGAATTATTATCGCATTCACTGGGGAATCCCTTGAGGCTTTTCAAACAGATTTTGAGGTCGTGCTGTGCAACACAGCTCAGCACCTGGACGAGGATGCCGTAACGTTCAGTTGGGAATGAATTGTGCCACACTGCTCTCCCATCTGCATTCTGCAGCGTTCGGTGCTGGCCCCAAAACAGGGCTGGATGCCTCCACAGAAGCGCAGGGCTTTTTGGTTCTGGTTTTTTTTTGGGTTTTGTTTTTTTCCTTCATATTTTTCTTTCCGTGATTCGTTTGTGAGGGAGTCGAACAGTTTGAAATACAACGAAACATCACTGTATTGGTGTGTACAGCTTTTTATACTCCTGTGACCATATCCTCCTGGATATGCCAACAGCTTCCTTAAAGCGCTCTTATGAAGACTTGTATGCAGTACGTGCATGGAGGAATTGCAAAAACAAGAAGAGAAAAAAAAAAAAGAGGAAAAAAAAAGAAGAAAAAAAAAATATCCAGATTTTAAAGTTTATTACTGAATTTAAAACTATTTTAGAAGTTTTGTATTGGTGGTGTTTTAATATTTTACAGAAAAATGAAATATGTACATATTGATTAGAAAAATATAACAAGCAAAACTTCCTGCTAACCCCAAACGTTCTGTCTTTGTAATCAAGATGTGTAGTGATGATACTTGAACTCTGTACTTAGTGTTTGTCTGATTCTTAAAACGTCCCTGGGGATGGAGTTTGATGTATCCTTTGTATTTAAACCAAAATGAATGGATTCGTGTCGGAATGTATGTGATATAATGCAATGGTTAGAGCTCATCACTGTAGCACTGAGAGAGGAGTAGAGCTTCACGAGAGACAAGGATACTTTCTGATTTGTTTTGCACAGGTATGTGTGATGAAGAGTTGTTTGGTGTGTCCCCTTATTGTAGTGCCTTAAATGATGATGTAGTGTGAATAGAGTTTACAGTGAGCTTGCCTTATGAGGGACCAGCAAGCCCCCGTCGAATTGAAGCAATTCACTACGCTTCCCACAGCAAGAACAGCAGTCTGTCACATAGGTGCATTGTTCTCAGTTTTATGCTGTCATAAAGAGCAACGTTTTTGTTGGAGCGAAGCGATGTCCCCTTGCAGCTGTTCCTGGAAGTGGCACATGTCCTGTTAGCTGTCTGTCAGTGCATTTCGAATAGGGTCGTGCTGGGAATGCATTGGAATGTTTAGTCTCATATTGCAGAAGTGATTAAATACGTGCAATCACTTTTTATTAGAGTAGTATGGCGTTACCTTCCCCCACGTTAATAGTAGACATTTCCTGTAAAATATTGCTAGCTTGGTGATAGGATATTTATACCAAAGAGAGCCTGCTGTAAAGCACATAATACCATTAAGAAGTTTTCTAATGCTGCTGCTAATGTGGAGTTGTTGGGAAGGTGTCAGCTGTATGCTAGTCAGTGTGCAGAGGAAATGCAACCATGCTTTGTTTCCTTGGGTCCCTCGTGCCAGGAATTACTGCTCATCTCCAGTACACAGACCAGGACTGGCCGGCTGGCAGCCAGGCTGGCTCGGGCAGCAGAGTTACGCAGCAATAAGAGGTTTTGGTAACCTTGAATCCCAGTTCTGGCCCGTCCCAGTGGCAGATGGTCCGGTTCTCTGACGTGAGGAGTGCGAAATGAGCTTCTGAGATTCCATACGTTTGATGGAAGGAAGGCTGGGCTGAGCTGACGCCGAGGTTTGGGGCCTCTTTCAGCAGAGGGCTGAAGGACTTCGGAGCTGGACGGTAGCATTAGCGACGTTGTTGTTTGGTGTGTTTGTGGTCAGAGCACTTCTGTAGCTGTGAGGATGCCCAACGGATTGTGCTGTTTTACATCCTGGGTGTAAACAATGCTCTTTGCTGTAAGCACTTTCTTGTTTCCGTGTTACGTTGCTTGTTTGCAGTACTTCCCTTCAGATACCTCCTGGGTACGGAGTTGTGCCTTTCCATCAAAGGCAAAACAAGTTCCAGTTCCTGCGTTTCGGAAAACCGTATGTCTTGTACATAAATAGGAAATGTTATGTATGAGGTCCAAATTGGAGGAAAAAAAACCAAAACACCAGCAGCAAAATGTGCTGGGAATTTGGGTGAGACCCTTCCAGTCCCCCCAAGAAGTAGATGAAAATGACCATTAAAAGGAATCTATTCACAGAGCACGGTAACATCTCTTTCACTGTTTCCAAAAGCATTGGAACAAAGAGGATGAGATGGGAATGACATTGCAGGGATGGAACCTGCTCTGTTACGACAGCTCTGTTTCCCTGAGGCTCCTCTTGTGGCAGACACAGCGTGAGGCAGACAGAGCTGCCCATGCAGGAGCAGCTTTCCGGCCCGGTGTGCTGCTCTGAGCCCAGAAGGAGCTGCATCCCTCCTGCCCATGCATTGCCAGCCTTCCCATCAGTTTCAATAACCAGCTGTCCTCATTTCAGAGCTGCTACACAGATTTCACAAACCAATGCTCTCTGGGTTGAAATTGGAGTCCTGAATTTCTTTTAAACCCGCTTTGGGATTCGCCGTTTGAATATCGGATAACTCACCTCTGTGATCCTGAGCTGAAGTCAGGGTTGTTCCTGTGGGCGATCTGCACTCACAGCTGTGAGCCACAGCAGAGGCAACTCCTGAGCCTCCCTGCTTAGCACCTAATTGATGGGATGCAGTAATTAACCTCTGACTCAGCGATTTCTTTTACTACATTAACCTAAATTGCTTCTAAATGACAGGATTGGCACAGCCCTGCTTTCTTTTATTTAAAGTTCTGAATGATGCCGCATGTCCACATGGTTGTTTGTTGCTGAACTTTATATAAATGTGTGATTTCAGATTCAGCTTGGAATATATCTATCTCACTACATGTAGCAGTACATTATATGTAACGTTAGTATTTCTGCTTGGATCCTTGATATTGCAATGGAATTCCTACTTTACTAAATGTATTTGATATGCTAGTTACTGTGTACAATTTACCTTTCTTTTCTGGTTGTGCTCTTCCTTTTTACAAGCCGGTAGGTGCAGGTAGTTCCTGACATTACTGATCTATGTTTGTATTGCTGATGTACTTAGGGGGTATGTAAAAATCATTTTAACAAAAGAAATAGCTATTTAAAAATTTAATACTAACTATATGGGAGAAGGGTCCATTGTGAAAACATAGTTTATCTTTGGATTCAATGTTTGTCTTTGGTTTTACAAAGTAGCTTGTATTTTAAGTATTTTCTACATAATATGGTAAAGATGTAGAACAATTGCAATGCATCAATAAAAAGGGTTAATTTTCTGTACTCGATCCCTGGGGTCTCTCGGTCTCTCGGAGGGTCGGGGCTGCGGAGCCGCCGGAGTTAAAGCGGAGCTGAGGCGCCCGGGGCCGCCTCTCGCCGCATCTGGATTCAATCAGGGCCGCCAGCATTCCTGAGCGCTGAGCCGCTTCCGCGCTGCCGCACTCTGCGGCGGCCATGGGGCCCTGGCGCTGCCTGCTCCTCCTGCCGCTCCTCGCCGCGGCACCGCGCGCACAGCAGCAGCAGTTCATGGAGTACGTGGAGCGGCGGCTGGTGATGCTGGAGGTACGGGCGGGGGGAGCGGGGCGGTGCGGGCCGGGGATGCGGGCGCGGGGCGCGCGGCTCGGAACCCACCGTCACCCCTCGGCCGCAACAGGAGAGGATCGCGCAGTGGCACGATCAGAGCAGCCGTTACTCCACGGAGCTGCGGGACTTCAAGAACCAGGTGCTGGGCATGCTGGAGACGGCGGAGAAGGAGCGCGAGGCTCTGCGAACCGAGGCGGAGAGCGCGGCGGCGCGGGTGGACCGCCTGGAGCGAGAGGTGGATTACCTGGAAACGCAGAACCCCGCACCGCCCTGCGTGGAGGTGGACGAAGTGCTGACGGAGAAGCAGGCGGCCACGGCCAAGCAGAGGAAGAACGAGAAGTACAGCAAAGTGACGGGTGAGGGCCGCCGGGCTGCCCCGGGTGGTGGCGCGGGGTTAGCGGGCTGCCCGGAGCTTGGGCTCCGCAGCTGCATCCCGGGCAGAGCCGCGGCTGGGGGGCGGGGAGGGGGGTCCCCCCATAGGGGCTTCTGTGTGCCGCTGGGACGGCAGCGATGCTGACCGAGGGCAACGCGGTGCTTCTCCAGGGAGCTGCCTGGAGCGCCCCTGGGGTGCGAGTGCCGCAGCACTGAGGTGACACGGGGGGTGGGAGCGGCCCTCGGGCTCTGACCGCTGCCCCCCTCCACCCCCCTCGCAGATTGCAGTGACACCATTGCAAGCGTCAGAGCCATGAAGATCCTGAAGCGCTTCGGCAGCGCCGTGGGGCTCTGGACCAAGGATGCTGCAGGGAACTCCGAGAAGATTTACGTCTTCGATGGCACCGCCAACGACACGGTGTACGTCTTCCCCCGCATGCGGGAGTTCACGCTCTTCTCGGCCACGCGCCGTGCAGCCCGCATCAAGCTGCCCTACCCCTGGGTGGGCACCGGGCACCTGGTCTACGGCGGGTACCTCTACTACATCCGCCAGCAGGGCCCCTTCCAGGTGATCAAGTTCGACCTGGTCAACAAGACGGTGGTGGACAGCTCGGTGTTCCCAGCCGAGGAGCAGATCCCCGTCTTCGGCCTCTCCCCTTTCACCTACATCGAGCTGGCGGCGGATGAAGAGGGGCTCTGGGCCATCTACGCCACCAAGGAGAACGAGAAGAACATCTGCCTGGCCAAGCTGGACCCCGACTCGCTGGACATCGAGCAGATGTGGGACACGCCGTGCCCGCGGGAGAACGCCGAGGGCGCCTTCGTGGTGTGCGGGGCTCTGCACGTGGCCTACAACACCCGGCTGCCCAGCCGCTCCCGCGTGCAGTGCGTCTTCGACGTCAGTGGGACGCTGCCCCCCGAGGAGGCTTCCCTCGTGTACTTCCCCAAACGCTACGGCTCCCATTCCAGCATGAAGTACAGCCCCCGCGAGAGGCAGATCTACGCCTGGGACGACGGCTACCAGATCATCTACCGCATGGAGATGAAAAAGAAGCTGGAGGTCTGAAGGGCCCCTGCAAAAGCCTGGACTGATGAAATGAGGTTTTCTACTCTGTGATGCAATGAATAAATGCTATGCAGCACGCTGCAGCCGCCTGCTTGGGGGGAGTGTGGGGCGCTGGGGGCTGCAGCAGTGAGCTCTACGCTGCCATGAGCTGCCTCAAAATGTCTTTCCTAGAGGTTTCCTGAAGCTGTGAGTGCACAGTCTGGGCAGTGGGCTGGGCAGGGCTCTGGGCAGAGGTTGGGCTGGAGTTCAGCAGCTTCTGCTGCAGTGAGAGCACCTCTGGGCCTGGCTGGGGCATGGCATGAACAAAGCTGCAAGCAAACTGCACAATCCCTTAATCCAAAAGGACAACTGGAGGTTTTGCTCACATGCTGGCGAGTCCTCCAGCCAGCAGGCACCAGATGTTCCTCATTTTCTCAGTTCACGTCTAACAAAGCACGGTTGTCTTTCCTTTGCAGCCACAGTGGTGGCAGACCCTTTCTGCAAGGCTCCATTCCCTTAGTTCCCATTCCACATGGCAGTGCCTGAGTGTGGGGGCAGCTGGGGGCCACAGCCAACATGCACTGGGGGGGAACTGTCCCAGAAGGGCCCTGAGCATGAGGATGTGGCCTCAGCAGCCCCAGCTGGAAGCAGAAAAATAGATTCTCACACACTGCCACATGCACCTCTCCCTTGGGGGATGGAGGGTTGGGCGGGAGATGGCACCGATGCTCCACAACCACACCACAGTTCATTCTTGTCACAGTTCCTCCAGATGCCTGAGGATGCAGAAGTTGAATTTAGGATATCTGTGTGTCACGGAGCGTGCTTTGTCCGCAACAGAAATCAGCTCTGGAGACAAATGCTTGTGTGAAGCCTGAGCTGCTCTGGCCATTGAGGGTCGCCCCTGCTGTGGGGCTGCAGCTGGGGGTGGGTCTGGCCCTGAGGTTCCCCTGCAGCCTGTGGGATGCTGAGCTGCCACTCAGGGCTGACCTGATAGCTACCCGGAGCTCTTCTGTATGCTAATTAAATATCTTCTGCTTCCTTCAGAAAAATGCTTAAATACACACTTTGAATGAGTGTAATTGGATGGTGCAGAAAGTTCAACACAGTGTAAGTCAAGCGGAGAAATTATCCAAGGGTGAAGAGCTATGTGCACTGTCAAGTTAATTTATAGCCCTTTTCACAATCAGTAACTGCAGTAACAAATGCAATTTTCAGCAGTTGTACAGTTGTAAATAATGACGGAGCATGGTGGGGTGGTGCTGATGGGCTGACAGGGTGATCCTGGAGGTCTTCTCCAACCTTATTGATTCTGTGGTTCCATCCTAATGATTTTTTTAGCATGAATTAGAGCCGATGGAACGCCAGAAATCACCTTATAACCTGGAACAGTGGTCCTGCAATGCCCGTCTGGGAGGATGCTTTGGTGGCCATGGCTGCCGGGTTGTGCTGCAGCCACAAACTCCACACTGCAGCGCTCAGCTGGGCTCACCCAGTGCATGTGTGCTGAGATGATGTGTGCTGCGGTGCCTGAATTACAAAACGCAGCACTTACCTGGCGCTCCACGTCTCCAGAGTGCTGCAAGGAGCATCAACAAACGAATCCAGCACTGCTCAGACAGAAATCACACCCAATCCCTATGAGGGTCCCCAGCTCTGCGAGGGCAGTGGCATTACCCTGCTGTGGTGGGGGGGGATGGGAGATTCATTGCTGTGCCCTCACATCCCTGCTCTCCTCGACTCTGCAGCTCCTCGTGCCTTAATTGCCAAATATTTTATCTCTTTAAAGAAGCCTCTGTGTAAGTAATAATCCTTTCATCTCTCTTCTCTCAAAAACTATTTCCCTTTGGAAGGCGATCTGATAAAGTAAATTGAGAAGTTAAAGTGAGGACGGAGAAAGCAAGATCTCCCGTGGCTAATTCTTTTCTCTGTCTCATTCTTGAGCCTTTTCTGTCTCATCCTCAGCCTTTTTTTCTTGCTCTTTTCCAGCTCATGAGAGCTCTTGGAGTGAAATGATTCTGCAATAGGAAACTAAAATTAAAAGTGGGCAACTCAGAGGAGCGAGTTACAAAGATGCCATTGTACTGCAGCAGGAAGGGGAACAATCTCTCCATCTGACGCCCTCCTAATGGCTGCCTGGCATATGTAACCACAGCTCTCAGATCCCAGAGGTGTTTCTGCTCATGCAACATCTGCCAGAGGCTGATCCACACATGGGAGGGATGCTGCAGCCGGGGGGGTCCGTGGGGATGTGGGAGGGAAAGGAAGTGGCAGCAGCTGCTTGTCGTGATGTGCAATAAGCAAAACAGGGCTGAAAATCAAATCTTTGGATTCAGAGGTCGCAGCCCGAGGAGCTGCGTTTGCAGTGCATCTTTTCAGTCTTTCCTAGACAGTTTCAGGCTCTAACAAAGCTTGCTGTCGTTTCGGTACTTTGATCAGCCCACATATGTCGCTCCTGGCCATGCTGTCAGATTTGGGGCTACGCCAGGAAGGCCCATAGGCAGTGGCCTGTCCCGAGGGCTTTGTGCATCCTCAGCTGTGTTTAATGGCATTGTCAGCTCTGTTCTGCTGCTGGGACCTCTCACCTCCAGCCAAGGAAACCAAATGGGTCACAGTGCTCAGGTCTGGCCCAGTCTGAATGCAGCGCAATGCGGCCGTCCCAGCTCTTATCCTATGCAGGGCACTGCTTGGGCACCGAGGGGAAGGGCCTGTCAGGTTTTAGCTCCCAGAGACACCCTATAGCCAAATGAGCCCCTAACCACACTAAGTCCCTGGCTGTGCTGTGCCCATGGGGCCATTTTTGCTCACACACCCTATGGGGACATGGCAGCTCATGGCCTGCTGCTGCCAAACGGTTTGCTCTGGGGACCACCTTGGTTTGTGCTCAGCTCGCACCCAATTCCACATCTCAGAAAGCAGCTCTGAGTTTTAATTTCTCGTGGGTTTATGGCAGAAAATAGTGACAACGGGCCCTGCAGTGCCAGGTGGGCTCCGAGACCCCCACTCCCCAGCTGAGCTCCCACTGAGATCTCTGCAGTTATTGCTGATGCTGTAGTTGCCCTCATCTTGGCTTTGGGGCAGACTGTTTCCATGGCAACAGAATATGCTGTAGGATTTGCATTGAGCCATTCATGCCACCGTGCTTTATTGGCTTTAATGAACTGCCATCCTCACAGCAGCTGACACGGGGTCTTTGAAACGGATGTGCTCTAAATTCCCTACTTTTAATTGCAGCTGTGTGAGAGCATCGCATGCACAATTGTGTTTGCGTGGCTGTATTAAAAACATATAAAATAGGTAAAAGAAGCTAAAAGCAAAGCATTTCTTGAACATGTAATGGCATTGCCACTGGCTGCAGCAGTGCTGGTGATCAAGCAAAGCCATTGGGGACATCCCTGGCCCAAGGACCTGTGCATCCACAGAGAACCAAAGCCTGTTCTCCCAGGCTCACCTGCAGCACTGGTCTCTGCATTATCTTCTGAAAAATGAAGGATTTATCTCTTTTTTTTTTTTCTTCTTCACCCCCCTGTAGAGACACGAAGAAGGTAAACACCATCACAAAAGGAAAAGCTGTGACCCTGTGCCCTGGGTCCTGGGTCCCTGCTAGCCCTACAGGACGTTCCCCCCGTGTGCCCCAGCTGTGCAAGCAGAGATCAGAGGCTGAAGGCGCTGTGTTTGCATCTGGGAATGATGACTTCATAGTAACAACAGAGCTGCTGACCCCCAGAGGTCATTCTGTACTGATGTGTGCAGCCCTAACGCCAGAAGAAATGATCAATGTCTCATTGAGAAACCCCCTGGCAAAATGAGAAGCCCAGGGCTGAGATGAGAGAGATGAGTAAGATGGCAAACAACAAAAAGTAGAAAAAAGGAAGAAAGGAAAGAGAAGTGAAGTGAGCCATGCTTCTCTCAAACAAGCTGTAGTCACTGATGGGCTGTGCAGAGCTCCTCCGCCCCATGTCTGTACCCTTGCCATGAGCAGTCCAGCACTGTGTCACCCCGTGCCCCCACCATTAAAGCAGCAATCATTACATGCCAGGCCTTGCTGCGGTGCCTCTCAGTTTTCCCGCAAGCCTGTCATTGTTCTGCAAAGCTGGAGACCACGAGACAGAAACCAAATAAAAAGAGAGCATTTAAGGAACATGTGGGAGTGCTATTTTGTGTTTACTTTGTTTGTGTTACTCAAAATACAGCTTTCCCTTGCGGCTGCTTGCAGACGTTGCAGTGACCAATGCTGCCATGCGTGTGCTGCCATCCCCAGCCCACGCTCCATCACCTGTGTGTGGTCACCCCTCCCGCCATGGAGGTGCTCCTCCACACCCATCAACTCTGCAGTGGGTTATTATCATATAATTAAGAGAAGCTCTGAAAAAGAGAAGGAGCAATAAAGGCAGCTTTAATTCTGGGGTGTCGCTTGTGCCAGCTTCAGCTGTCCTCGGAGTTCTAATCCTGTAGATCAAAGGGAAATATCTGCACTTGCACAGCGTGTCTACTTTCCATTGGTGTGACCAATCTTCTTGAGGCGGTGACGCGCACACAATGCTTTGATTATCCCCTCCCCGGGGACAAGGCCAAATCTCAGCACTGAAAAGCAAAATGCAGGGCTTTGAGCCACCGAAGCGCGGGCGTTTTCGCTGGCGTGACATCCTGCTTTCCAGTGACAGTCAGCACTGAGCAGAAATTGATTATCTGTGCGAAGCAGTGATTAAAAATAGAAGCCGTGTGTCAAACCCCACGCATGTTTTGACTAAATCCAAGATAACGAGAGGAATGGATGAAAGACGGAGATTATACAGAGAGCACCGAAAACTAAGAGGCTGGGATTAAAGAAGAAAAAATATGCGTGGGTTAATGCAGTTAATGAGTGCTGAGTGCCATCCTGGTGCCCAGCTGGGATCGCAGCACTCAGGGCTCAGCTGCCACTCTGCATTCGCAGTACGGTGGCTTTGGTCTGCAGACCTGCATGAGGTCACCTCTCCTCGGTGATGCTGAGCATCTGGAGGCTTCATCCAGTGCAGACCAAAGCTCAGGGCCAGCAGTCAGCCTTCAGACCGCCTCTGTGGCCAGTAGTTTTGGATGGTTAAGACCTGTGCATCTTCGTGCTGTCCCTTGGTAGAAGTCCTCAGTATTCACTGCTAGAAAACGACTGCAGTTTTACCACTTTTCGTTTAAATGGGCTCAAAGCAGTCAAAATTGTGAGGGTTGGTTTTTCTCCCATCATTATTGCTTATCAAAGCGTGTGCACAGATCATCTCAGTTCAATGGAGAACTGTGGCACTTAGAGAGGGACCAACCTGGGGTCTGTTATCACCCCTTCATTACCATCAGCTGTGATCACTGCAGCCAGATGAAACCTTTTTGCTGCCTTCATGAGACCAGTCAGGAGTTACAAATGAAACAATTTTATTGAGTTTCGGCTTCTATAGCATGTAGCAGATGAAGAAGAGAATTAAGACACGAGGTGTGATGAGAAAGTACACATTTGTCCATCACTTGAACAAAGGATTTGTGTTACCCAGAAAAACGGTGCAAATAAGCATCCTCTGTGCTCACAGCAGTGATGCTCAGCCAAGGCTGATGCTGTGACATTTAGGAAAATGCAAACTGAAGCTGACTTGATGGATGCAGCTACCGCTAACCTGGCATGAGGGGAAACGCTGCCTTTCTAGCAAATTTTGCTTCAACTCGAAAGCAAAATATTTTAACTGGCTTGATTGAATTACGGCAGAACAAACAGCACTAATGCATTTAGCAACTGAGAGAGAAATCCAAGGTGTGAGAGGGTCCAGCTGCAGCTATCTGATAAAGATGAGCTCAACGAGCTGCTCCTGCAGAGCTGTGCTCACTGTTGGCCTCTCCAGCCCTGGGATCAGGAAAGTTTCATCTTTCCAAACTTGACCTTCCTCCAGGGTTTGGGCATCAAAACTCAATTCACTGGGAAGTGCTGATTGTTCAGGAAAAGCATGTGGCAGTTTTCAGCAGCAGCTGTGTTTCTGCATTACCCTTTTGTTCACCTCCTATGAGTGGGACAATGTAGGAAAGAAGGATCTAGTGTTCATGTGAGGATCTCACCTATTTTATATATAACAGCAAAGCACCGTTTCCCCTTCACATCCGAGCTCTGCTCACAACAACAACACAGTTCTCTCCACTCCAGGTAACGTGGTGATGTTCAGAGCAATGAGCAGCAGCTACAAAGGGCATCTTAAGAAAGTGTTCATGCAAATAGCTCTAGGGAGGCTTCAGATACAGAAAAGCAGGTTTTCCCCCTGAGGAATCAACAGCTTTTTGTTTTGTTTGAATATATGACAAAAGGAATTGGAGACACACACTGCACACACTTGTAACGGCTCATGAACACCTCTACACCAACAGGAGACCTGTACACACAGTGCTGAGCTCGGGCTGAGCCATCACAGCACTGAGCTGCTCACAGACCAGGAGAAGCCTTCCCACGTCCCCCCAGCTCTGACCCAAGCAGACCCAGCCTGCAGCACAGCAGGGCCAGGCGGCTGCTTCCCGGCCACGTGTGCTGTCTGTAGGAACTCAAAACATCTTTGCACATTTCCAGCCTTCGTACAGATTACAAACTGTTTAAGAGACCAAACTTCCAGCTTACATCTCAGTCTGCTTTCTTCCTCTTAATACGGGTCCGGACGGTAAAGCCACAAAAGGAACACATCACTTTGGGAGACCTATTAGACAAAGACGTGTTGACTACAGAACGGGTTTCTGCCTTTACTTACACAGGAACAACGAGGCTGGGAAGTCTGGCTGCTGCCCCCACCACTCAGCAATGCAAGGCTGAGGCTGCAGGCGCACGGTAACATTGCGGAGTCCCATCTCTGCACATCATGGCGTGGGAGGTGGTTTGGGAGAAGGACAGGAGCTCTGGCTGTCAAAGCTCGCTGCTCGGCCTTGCCACTGTGGGAGGAAAGAGAAGGGAAGCCTAAGCAGATGGGAGAACACTCTGCTTTATTCCTTCCGAGGTGAGTTTGCAGTTACGAGCTCTGCTACCCACTCATCCAAAAGAAAAATAAATAGCGTCTGCTCCATAGACAAAGTTTGTTCTCTGTTTGCCTGGCATCATTTCCTGTTTTGGTGCTGTTGTTTTGGTGTTTTATTTTAAGAAATGCCAAATAATTGCAAAAACCCTTCAATCTCTCTGGTCTGGCAGAAGCTGTGTTTGCTGTGTTTGCCAGAAATGTTTCTCAGAGTGAAAATCGGATCACAGCCAGTGGATGCAGTAAACATTTTCTTTTTTTGCCATAATTATGGGATCATAAATTATTACTCATCTGCCTTGGGGGCCATTATTATAATCCAAAGCCATTACTACTCAAGCTTTTGAGTACTCACCCATCTCGCTATCTTGCTTTATTAAATTCAAATGACAAATGATAGACGTCTTCCAAAGACAACAGGAGGCGTAATAGTTCCACTGCTCCCTTCTCCCCCAGATCAATTCCCTCCTCTCCTACTTAAGCAAAAACTCTTTGCTAAACAATATTAATGTTCCAGCATGTATGAATTTCATTTCTGTGGGTGAAAGCTCATTAGGCACATTGCAGCAAACCAGTTCAAGTGGAGCTAGTCATGGAGAAAAGAAACCACAGCAACGCAGTCTCCTGCCAAGCCCTGAGCACGTGCATCACCGTGCCGTGGAAAGAGCATCCACACTGCTCCAAGGAATGCTGAACCCTCCTCAGCAGCGTGCAAAGCAGAGGTTTTCATAATTATGATAAATCTGGGGAGGTTGCTCCTCTGGCGACATGTGCTTTTTGTAAAGGGCAACGTTTCATGTTACAGACTGTGAGCATGGGTGCAGATGGGGTTCTGCTGCTCGTGAGGCACGGCTCTGCTTGGCCCCAACATCCAGGGGTTCATTGTCCCAAGGAGGGGACAATCAAGAGCAAGACTGCAGCCAGCACAGCTCAGGGAGCCCAACACACACACACACAGATGCATTCCAGCCCAGCCCCAGAAAAATGGGCAGCTCTGCCCTCCCATCAGCACTTCTCAAGAGGAACCACACTGCCATTCCAGGCACATTTCTCACCCTGAGAACTGCCAGTAAAGCAGGGGAGAAGCAGAAATACAATAGAAGTAGGCTTGTAGTAGAGCCCTCAGCATGCTCCTTACACTGCTCTACCTGCATTCACAGTGACAATGCAGCTCCAAGTAGGTGATGGAAACATCAGAAAGTGAGCACTGGGGAACCTGAGGATACTTTTCCTTCATTTAATTAGGAAAAGTGAACCATTCATTCTGTAATTGTCAGTAAGAAGCTAGGAGCAGTTCACTGAAAGTCAAACATGCCCAGGAGCCCGGACTGGGCCAGTTTAGCATATCTTTAAAGATAAATGGTTGTTCTTCATTACGGGCAGGACTTGGCTCTCAGCACACTTGTCCATTTTTTATCTGGAGAAGCACTTTAAACACATAAATGCTCCCACGCTGAATGTCAGAGGTGTTTGGCAACATCAAAGCCCTGCTCTGCACTGCCCTGGTGCTGCCGCTCCATGATATCAGACTGCGTTTGTCTTTCATAAACAACAAAGAGATTTGCAGTTTTCAGATGTCCCCCTTCAAAGTCTGGAAAGATAAACTGTAATTCTCTGTTCCTTTCTGTAAACACATCACTTAACCCAGGAGACTGAGGTACTGCAAGGAGAGCAGTGCCCACTGATGATGGGTGCAGGTTTGTGTGCTGGCAGAGCGAGGGTCCTCTGCTCCCAAATGGCCTCTAGCAGCTGTGTCAGGAGGATACAATTTAGAAGGTAATTAATGATTCGTTTGCTCATGTTCTCTTCTTAATGATGATGGCCATTAAAGAAGCACAGTCGTTAAAGTTTGTTACTCACTGCTGATAAATATGGAACCACCAAAGACAGGAAATGTGACAAAAGAAAGCTTCCCTAAAGACCTCAACGATGGAGAAGAAGCAAAACTGCTCATACTGAAGATCCAGGTGATGCCTGCACCCAGAAGAGAGGTTTTGGGATATGTTAGTACAGCACAGAGGCCAAGGAAGAGGATGGAGCAAACAGAGCAGACCACAAGGATCAACAAAAGAGCAGAGGCTGCTCTCAGAGCTACGAGATGTGGTTTAGTAGCTTGTGGTACTAATAGGAATGGGAGGGTGGTTGGACTAGATGATCTTGCAGGTCGTTTCCAACCTTGTGATTCTGTGCTTCTGTGATTTGCTGGATCCTGGCAGCAAACGCTCAGAGATGAGGATGAGGGCTGCTCTGGATTCCAGCACAGCACAGACACAGGGTGAAGAAGGGAACGAGGGGCAGCAGCTCCTCCTCAGCATCTGTGCTCCAGAGCAGACAGACCCCTGTGTGCCCACAGCACTGACCCCACTGCGGCCATGGGGAGCATCCTGGGAGCCCCCTGTGTGCTGGGGAACCTGGAGGTGCTTGACACAGCACTGAATTTACGTCTCAATGATGCACAGATAGGGAAAACGTGATTAACTGTAAGAAATGGTGTTTCACTAATAATTTCTGTCCAGGATCTTGTGTCTTTTTTTTTATTGTTTGTTTCTTGTTTATTTGCTTATTTCTGTTTTGGTTGGTTTTTAGCTGCAGCAGAACTGCCAACAGCAGAACTAGAGCTGAAAAGGGCAAATAAATATCATTTGCTTGCTGGCTCTGTGCACTGGCTTGTGGCAGAAATACCAGAACAGATGATCAGAGCAGTTTTTTGTGATTTTTTTAAAAAATATTATTTTTTTTTTAGAGTGTTCCTGACCTGACCATGAGGGGTGAAATGACTCAACTTTTTTTTTTTCTTCCTGTTTCTGAAATCTTGGGGCTCAGCAGTGACCTTCGAAGTATATTTTAAATGGTGAGTCACCCTATATGCCTTCCTCTGTTTCTTCAAATTTCGTCATAAAAATTACATCCTTTCCTTCCCATTAATTCTCAAAAACATTTACAGGAGTCTTTCTTTCCTGCTCCAACCTGGAGCTGAAAAACAGCCTTGTGGAGCCGCGTTAATGACAAACTGCAGAAGGATCTCCTGCCCCTGGGTTGGACTTGGCAGCTGGTGTCACATCGAGAGGTACCACTGACCACGTGCAGCTCACTGATCCAACGAGAGCCCACTAAGCACTTCTGCTAAAACACAGCGGTCGCCGATCCCCAGCAGTGTGAGAGAGCATATGCTGCTGCCCAAACAGCTCTGACTCATGTGAACCGTGCTTATGTTCAGCATGAAAAGCCTAATGAGAGCCTGGCACTGCTCAGCACCCAAAGGAAATGCTACTGCTGCACACCAACTTCACATTGCTTCAATCCTGTTTTGATTTACACGGATCTACACAAGTGACCCTCGGTCGTGGCTCCTTTTTTACTGTGGTGGGGTTATATAGGTACTGTCAGAGCTCCGTAATCTGACGTTCTCCAGCCTCACCATGCATGGACACCTCTCACGAGCACTTGGAGAGGGAAAGAAACCTGCAGATGAAACAGGCCTGCCTATGGGATGGGCACAAACCAATGCCAGAAACCAGACTGATGAGAATGAACCGAAACGGAGCACACAGAGCACAGACTGCATTCGTGTCAGGGAAAAGAGCAGGTTTCTAACAAAAATAGGGTTTGCTGGATCTTAACTGAGACAGCTGTGGAGGACCACCAGGTCTCATATCTGACTTCCAGCAGAGCTCAGAATCTGAACTTCAAAGAGAAAATAAAGCTCTCTTTGTTATGAACAGCCCGCGGCCTTGAGGGGAAAAGCCTCCTTAACCCCAGATATAGAATTAATTGCATTTATTTTACTTCTGCTGGCTACAAACGCCGGCTTTATTTTCAGAGTGCCATTCTCCAAATCTCTCTCCTCCAGAATTTATTACCTAAATCAGATAAAAAGCAAACAATTCCATGGGAGTGTGACAAAATGGAGCCTGAGGAGGAAGAAAATGCCAGAGATGGTCAAAATGGCACTCAGGCATTTCAGCCTTATTTCACCATCTGGGTCTATATCCAGCGAATCTCTTTCTCTGCAGATGCTTGCAGCAATTACATTTGTTCTATTTATTCTCCCTCAAAGGCTTGGAGATGAGTCAACAGAAAAATCTTCTAGGATGAAAAAACTGAAACTTGAATTATGCGATACCCCTGGACAATTTGTTCTGCAATCAGAACAGCATTCTCTTTCCTTACTGCTCTGGCTCCAATTAAAAAAAAAAACACAAAACCATAAGAAAACAGTAATACAGTACCAGTCACATCTGTAAATACAGCCCCTTTCCTTTCTGCTGGCAAGCTCAAGGAGTTATATCAAGACTACACCAAGATGTTCAGCTTCTAGAGTTCATTTCTGCTGAGAACATTCCCTTGCCAGAAATCCCCAAGAGCTGCTCCTCTCTGAAAGCCCTGACCCACTCAGTCACGCACATTATGTGGATTCAAAGGAAGGAATAACTCCACACACCTCTTTGAAGGACTTCTTTACTTCCACTAATGGATGCCAGTGTGCAATGGGCTTGCGTGGGTACGCCAGCATCTCGTTCCAGTGGTCTCTCCCCAGTCCTTCCGCGTTGACCCCCACACGGCAAACCCCAATTATCTCATTGTGTCCCACTCTGAAGAACAATAGAAAAGCAACACGGTTATTTCTTGCCCCAAGTGCCTGCACACAGTCAAACTCAGTCTTAGCATACTTGGTGTACTAGCAGGTAATTATCCATAACTGTTATCCATAATGGTTGTAAACTGAGACAGGGGAGGTTTAGGTTGGATATCAGGAGGAAGTTTTTCCACACACAGGGTGGTGAGGCACTGGCACAGGTTGCCCAAGGAGGCTGTGGATGCCCCATCCCTGCAGGCATTCAGGGCCAGACTGGATGTGGCTCTGGGCAGCCTGGGCTGCTGGTTGGCGACCTGCACACAGCAGGGGGTTGGAACTGATGGGCGTTGTGCTCCTTTGCAACCCAGGGCACTCTATGATTCTATGGTTCTATAACCATAAATATAAATGGCACTTCATAATACATCTCTAGAGACAGATTGATGCCGTGCAGCGGTGCTGTGATGGTAAGGCAATGACTACTAAGCAGAACAACTGTGCCCAATGGGATTTTCTCCTCTTTCCAGAGCCCTCCGCCTACCGATCATAATCCATGACAGAGATGAGCAGGCTGACTTGATCCATGTTCTCTGGGGGAATGTCGAAGATTATTGCTTCATTATAAGTAGGATTAAGTGTATTTTTCTTTATGGTAGTTTTCTTCTTTTTCAGTCTTCGACCATCACATAGCAAAGAGACTTTGACATATGGATCTAAGAGGTGAAGAGAGGAAAAGGCCTTCTGACTACAGAGCTTTATTTTCCTACCTTCACAATAGAGAAACAGCGTTTCCAAAGCATGAATGTAAGTTACTACGAGCTGAAGACACTCCTCAAATATATTTTTAGTAAAAAGGATGTCTTTGTACCAGTAGAATCAACAATTCCTCATATTGCTGTGAATGCTGAACCCCCACGCAGGGCGTGCTGGACCAGGTGCTCTTTGAAAGCCCTGTCCAACCCAAACCATTCTATAATTCTGTGAGGTTCAGGCACTGGAGGAGGAAAAATCTGCTTTTTCTATCTGTGATAAGGGCTCACAAGGGTAGGAAGGCCCTTGCCTCAACCCCAGAGCCAATATTCATCAGCTGACAACGCTGGGCTCTGAGCACTCGGGCATTAATTGCGTGGCCATGGAGAATGAATTCATTTTGCTTTCTCTGAAGCAAATCTGAAACTTGAATAAAAGTTGCCTAAGAGCAAAATGTAATGCAGAATTCTGAAGACCAAAACTAGTGGGGGGGGAGGTGATTTCTCAGACACCTTTTCCTGCACTGCTGCCAAATCTACCCGACTGCTTCCATTATGTTTCGCAGTTACAGTGAGCAGGGGAATCTGAGCGCCCATTTCTCCCAATACTAGAGAGCAGCAGAGAAAGAGAAGATTAGAACAGCTCTATCTCACTTGCCTTCTGTTGGCTGATTGTGGCAGAATGCACTTCAGTTACAAATGGCTCCTATTTCTGCTTTTGGCTGCTTGGACAATTTCAGTGCACTCTGAAGTAGCAATAAACCTGCAGCACTTACAGAAACATTGAGCTGGCTTCTCAATTCCGAGATGTTTCCAATCATCCAAGCCCCAACTAAGCAGAAATGTTTTCAGCAGAGATCTTTTACTGCACCGCTCCTGTATTTTACACAAGTCGTTGATGAAATTCAAATGCTATGATATTGATCTTTGGAATAGAAACTGCTTTTTGTGTTGAACTCCAGTCCACAGGCAGTCTCCTTGAACACTGTATTTGGACATAGAGTCATCTTTGCTGGACTCACGTCCTTGGGAATGTATTTCATATAATTCATTATATATTAAAGCACATAGAAAGCTTTCCAGTGATGACAGACAGCATCAGGAGACAGATCCCCACTGCGATATCTCACGGGAGGAGGAGGAAGCGTGGCTGCAGCACGGTGCCCTCAGCCTTCAGCACCCACCTGAGTAACCGGTGATGTCCATCGCTTTGAGATTCCTGCATTTAATGACTGTTAAGGTGAGGCGACCTGCAGTTGGCAAATAACAAAGGGAAAACATGATCTCTCCCAGGTCCACGCTTTCCTTCAATAAAACAGAGAACACATTGTATTGGAAACGTGCAAGATTCAGCCTGGCTGCCTCCCCCCTCCAATGCAGTGCTTTGTGCAGGATTCACGCAGCACTCACCAGAACAGGCTTTTCCCTATGCTGTCATTTTGCAGTGAATGAGTTTTTATGATATGATAAGGCCACAGAATTTAATTTTCAGTGCATTCCAATGTTGTTTGGCTAAAAATTGTTAGAGGAGTAGGAAAATGTGCGTGTCCAAATGTTGCAACTTCATATCACAGCTGTAGATTACCATCCACGTCTCAGTGGAGGTGCTTCCCAGCACTACACTGCAGTGAGTGCGCTCTTTCTTCTCCACTGCTCACACAAGAGTGATATCCAACACCAAATGAAGGCTATTAATGAAATTATATCAGTATCAAGTTTGTCTTGAATTTACAGAATGTATCTTGTTGTGCCATGTGCGACACCAACACCTGCTTCCTTACATGGAGGGCTGCAACACAAAGAGGGACAAAACAGAGCAAGTGCATGGAAACGTGAGACCTGGCCATTCAGCAGTGCTGCATTCCTCTCGTGGTGTGCAGTGTTAGAACTGCAACAATGGAATTTGCCCAAGGAGGCTGTGGATGCCCCATCCCTGCAGGCATTCAAGGCCAGGCTGGATGTGGCTCTGGGCAGCCTGGGCTGCTGGTTGGTGACCTGCACACAGCAGGGGTTGGAGCTGGATGAGCATTGAGGTCCTTTGCAACCCAGGCCATTCTGTGATTCTATGACTTCCTAGTAGCTTTCCTCTAAAGGTGAGCATGAATTTCTGGGTGGCTGCGTACCAGAGAGACACTGCTTCAGTTTGGAAGAGAATCACCAAAGACCTCATTCAGCTGCAACTTTTTGGGTGTCGACATGCTTACTGTAGCTCGGACCATCACCCATTCAGGTGTGCCTTCCCAGAGCTAAGAAACACAGCATCAGTTGTGTATGTCTGCACATAAATAGTGCATTAACCAGCAGATGGCACTCAGAAACATTTAGCACTTCAGAATTACATAGATCAATACAATTTGCTGTTTCAGTGCTCTGTAAAACAACTTCCAAAGACAGCTCCTCACACCTCCTGCACATATAGCATTCTCCTTTACACCTCTCAAAGCCCATTCTGTCATGGCCTTGCTCATGGGAATTCAGGAATAAGCACAAATAGACCAAAAATAAGATTATAAATAGGACTGGTATTAGTTGAACAGCCAGAACTTCACCTGAAGTCAGCAGAAAGATTTTCAGACACCTTCTGGAAATGAATTTTAAAGAAAGTCTTGCCTTTTACACAGGGATCTCACATCTGCAGAGCAAACCACTTGTTTATTTTTGGAAATGAAGAATTTGATTCGTTTCAGTGTTATATAATGATCCACTGAAAAGGAACTGTTCATAGAAGGGAGGTGGAACTGGAAGGACAAGTCAGCACATCAGGCACGCTGAGCTTCACTAAGAGGTGGGAGCTCTTGTAGATGGTACATGATTTTTGCCAAATTATTTCCTTCTCACTCTCTGGCAAGGCAGAAATTAAATACTCCCCTTAGACATGCAGGAAAGAAGTGAGTGGGGCATACAAGTTTTGATTCTTGTCAGAGGCTTCACTTGGCTTTCGAGTCAATGGAATGCTTTCTCAAGTGTAGAGTGTGCAATCAGCCAAATGTTTTCTGTACAGAGCAATGTGTGTACCTGTAAATAGCAAAACAGAAGTTGTTTGATGGCCACAGCTCACTGCTAAATGACTTTAATACTTATGCACTCAGAGTTCCCACTCTGATCCCTTGCTCACCTTAAAAAAATAAAAGAAAAAAAGAGCATCCTAAATAGCTTTCTTTTCCATGAGGCAAAATGATCTGAGTCACAGCCCTGTTGTCTGTGATCAGTATTGAAATATGAGAAAACAGTTACTGAGTTATTATTCCTCTACTTTTAATGCTTCTTGATGCGTCTACTGGGAACTGAATTTCTTGCTTCACAAAATATGAATAAAGGAACCTTATTAAGGTACCAGGATGATTTCCAGCTCACACTAAGGAGGTTCTCCCTGCCCACAGGCTGAGGCCGGCACTGATTGAAGCATAGAACAAAACCATGGAATCATTAAGCTTGGAAAAGACCTTCAAGGATCATCAAGTCCATCCACTGACCCAATACCACCATGATCACTAAAGGGTTTGGGGCCAGCCCAGGCAGGGGTGAGGTGATGCAATGCATCCATTCTTCTCTATGTTATTTGCTTTGCATTGGTTTGGCAGCAACTCTAAGGCATGACACGTGTCAGATGAGGTCCATGCTTTATTGTGAGAGCACCGTTTGGGCATCATGTAACCTTCTCCTCCATTCCTGGTACTGAGAGAAATCTGTTCAGAGTATAGAGCTAATACAAATTATTCTCTGAGCTCATTATATTAAGTCAAAAGATTTTTCTTTGCAGCCATAAATATGACAGAGTCAAGCTGATGTATCCACATCATTCTAGAAGATTATAGACACTGGAACATTTCCAAAACTCCTATCAACAGGTCTGAGGAAGTAATGGAAGCTCTGAATCAATAACCTTTGCAGAATTGAAACAAAAACGTTTTACTGATTCACAAACTGCACAGTCATTAATTAAATAGCTGCATGCTAGCTATTTGAATAGTTTATATCATTGCTTAAAAGTGCTCCTATCTTCTTACCCACAAGATTGAGCTAATGCATTATTAGTCACCCAAAGCTTTCCTTGGGTATTATAAAAGCCCTATTTACCTTTCTCATTTTTGATTAAACTGAAATGTCCTTGGGCACATTACAGCTGCCTGAGACGTACCGACGTTGGCATGTTCCCAAAGATTGGAGCCAAGAGAACGTGGGGATGGAGCCAAGAACAGCACTCGACGTCTCCGTGGGAGCCCAGCAAGGCTGCACCACGCTTCGTGGGTGTGATGTTGGCTCTGCTTCTCTCACACTTGGAGACTTTTCCCCCAGCAGCCCTCCTGGTGGTGTCTCTCCATTTGTTTTGGTAGAGTTTTCCCCAGCATACTGATTCTCTTGGTCAGCTAGGAAAGCATCTGCTATTTCTTACAGAGCCCACCCAGCAAAATACAGAACACACACAGGTCAAAAACTCCATAACCTTCTACTGGAGCTGCTTATTCTATGGTTCACATGCTGCTTCTCCAGTGAAACCGTATGTTTCCCCTTCCCTGTTTCACCCATGCCCGTGGATCTGCTCCCTCAGCACCCTCCATGCTTACTCCTTGCACATGGATCACACAGCAAAGGAAGGGAAGCTCCTTGTCACTACAGAGAAAGCATTTGCCCCCAGAACTCACACCACAACGTGACAGGCAGAACTGACAGAGCTGATGGTGACCTGAGCCATCCCAGGAGGAGCAGATGCCTCCATGTGGCATCCACAAGTGTGGTGCACCTTGCTCCTCTCCTAACAATCCCTTTACCAAGAGAATGAATGTGCCTGGTGTCTGCTAACCTCTTACCCAGCATTTCTGCATTCATTACCATCTACTAATGGCTATTTGTGGACTGAAGGTGAGGAGAGCAAGCACTGTATGCATGCAGGTAATTGATGCCCGTGCCTCCACCTCACTTGCTGGACAAAGCAAGATGCTCCAAAGGCAGCTCACAGCACAGTTCCAGCAAGCCTTGCAGTGCCTGGAAGATGGTGCCCATACCTTGGTGTGCTTGGGCAGACATGGCAATAAACCCATGATTTCAGACACAGGGCTGAGGACTTCCCATCTTCCAGTTTCACAAATAACGTGACAAGACAACTGATTTGGTGTCCAACTGCAAAGCAGAGCAATCATTTGTTCATCTTCAGGAAGAATCAAGTCTTCCCAGGAGGACAGTGGACAAGCAGATAGCTATTGTGTAGAGGTTAATGTCTTTGCTTCTGCACTGAGATCAGTGTGAGAAGGAGGTTTCTCCTGCCAGCTTCAGCCAGAGCCTGCAGCACTGAAAGCAGCTGGAACATTTCCATCCCTGATATTTGGTTTCCCTTTTAGAGAGAATTCAACAGAACTGCTGAAAGACTCACAACAACCACAGAAGTAGTTTCCAGTAACACACTGGAATAAAGCTCTCCATATAGTAAAGCCCAGTACAGCTCCTCCAAAGCTATTTCTGGCTGTTCATCACGTGCACATGGCAAACATCCAGAACCCAAGACCTTCCCCTGATGAACAGATGACAAACAGGGAATTTACCTAACTCCTCCATCTGGTTTTTAGCAAACCTGGTGTCAGTGAGACTCACTGCAGGTGAGATAAGAGCAAGCCACCAATGAGGGGATGAAATCCCAGCAAACCAGGACTCAGGTACAGCTGTCAGGCTTCTGCATAGAGCAGCCTTTTCCATCCCTGTACATGACTGCTGGAGGCTTCCCAGTGCTCCCAGCAATACACCCTCCTGCTCCCAGCTGCACAGGGCTCAGGTAAGCCAGAGAGGAAGGCCAACCCACCCCAGCACTGCCGGGCAGACACTCACCGTTGTCGCATACTGAATGTCCTTCCAGATGGAAGTCTCCCTGGAGAGATCCGAGTCCTCAAACAGGTTCTCCAAGATAACTTCTCCTATCATGTCGTGTCTGGAGAACCTGTCAAAGTCAAAGACGCTCAGGTGGAGCTTCCTGCTCACCAGCTCCTCGTGGGGCACAGGGAAATGGAAGGACTCGTCGAAGGTGGGGTTCAGGGTCTTCCTATGCACCCGTGTCTGGAACTTGCGCTTTCTGTCGGGCAGGAGGTAGATCTTCACATAGGGATCTGAGCTGCCACAGAAATCTTTGGCTGGCAAATCAAAAGCCCTGAGAATTCGGACAGTCAGCGTCTCGTTCTCATAGTCGTACTTGAGAGTGAAGTTAATTTTCCCACAGGTTTTTGCTGCTTCCTTTTTGGGGTCCTCGGAGTCAACAGATTTTTGCTTGTAGAGCTCAGGCTTAATGCGGCCGATGCTGGTCGGCTGCTCGGCGACGGGGGGTGGGTCCATGCCATAATCCATGCTGGATACGTGCATTTGTCGTGGAAGGTGTCTTTTGAAGGAGATGTGCCTGCAAATGGAAGAGAGGAGAGCTGCATTCTTGTCCAAGAACATTCCTCTCCTTTTTCTCCCACTGGAAGTGGGAAAGCAGGGAGAGCACAGCAATGAAGGCAATGTGTGCTTTTGACCTCTGCACAGAAACCACCTACACGACAAAGAAGGAGTGCTGAATAGCAACCTCAAAGGTCAAAGGAATCTATCTGGCTGAATGCTTTCATTGCATCTCCATCATGATACATTCTTTCCATCTATTACACAAGTGACAGCCCACAGTCAAATATACGAAACCCAACAACTCCTTAATCAAGACACACAAACCCAGTGTGGGAGTTCTTCTCCTTTACCGTTGGTTCTTACAATTCCCAGACACTGGCAGTAGGATTCCCCAGGGGTGGAAAAAATAGCAGAGCTTTTAAAGTAAGAGACATTGCCAGCTCAGAAAGTTCGGTTTTGTTCTGGGTATTGTTGCTTCCAAACTTCTCCAACAGAGAAATTTTCTCATTGAGAAATGATATATAATTCTTGACAGATAGAAAAGCACAGCCTCATCTGGAAGTTGTCCCTTGCCTTGAGCTCCCCTTCAGCACAAGTAAAATGTTACATAAGCAAAGCTTTATCTAAGCAAAGCATAAACTCTTTCTGCGGACTCGTGGCATTACTGCAGACTAACTGGTGTGTACAGAGCATGCATGGAGTTATTTAACCATCCCAGGAACTCGTACAGTTGGAGCATCAGCTCCAGGAACTCACTTTCCTTGGCAGCTTCCTCATGTGCATCCTCCTAGAGCTGAGAGCCACAGAACCAAGAAGCACGAGGGTGTCCCCAAGTCTGTCTGTAGCTCCTATTGCATGAGAAAGTGGCTTTGACACCTTCTCATCCACAGCCAAGTCCTGCTTCGTTTGCCTCAACTCAGACAGACTGACTTTTTGCCTTCTCTCTTATAAAGGCATGACAAAAGCAGGATGCGTGTGCATGACCATCAGCTGTGCAAAATCGAAGAGCATGCACACGAATTGCAGGTGGCACAGCGTTGGTTTTGACGCCAGCTTCCTGGAGCAGAAGGCTGAGCTCTGTGCCCTGCTCGCCCTGCAGCCAATTTTCTGAGCAAAGGCTGCTTTCACAATTGTTCTGTCTTACACATCACAGCCATGGCCAAGGCAAGCAGAAGTGCTGGGATGCAGCCAGGCCCTGCTCTCACTGCTTCCTGCCCTACTTTCACGGCCGTCTGTGTCAAGCAAGAAGTACCGTATTTCTCAGTGTTCTTGCAGAGGTGTCCCAAGGTTCATACAATCTTATTCCAAACTTAAGGAGCGTGGTGCTGGAACCTCCACCCCTGGCTGACAGATGCTCATTGATCACCAGCACTGAACACAGCCAGGGAGCAATACGTCGATTCTGCTGATCTAATTGTTGCTGCAATGAGCCGCATAAACAAGAGAGAGCAAAAAGGTCTAATTCTGTCTGACCGTATCCCATCATTGATACTCCAGCCTGCTGCATGTGTTGTAACAAAATTAAAGTGGCCAAAGCATACTGACAGCTAGACACAATGAGGGCAAGTCACGGTAATAAGGATTGAAGCCTTTAATTATTATTATTATTATTTTTTTTTTAAGAGCCCACCATCAGCCAGTCCTAATTGGTTAAGGGCCAGTCCTTAGCACTTAATCCAGCACCTCAGTGGGTGTGCTTTCCCCAAACCATCAGAACCTTGGGCTCCATTACAAGCTTCCCCCACCCAACGGGTTTCACTGGAGCTTAGTACCCTCAGCTCACCTGGTGGATGATGCAGGCTCTGTTGTTTGCCTCTGGATCCGCGTGCGCCGCAGGATGTGGTCCTTCATGGACATCTGCACCTCTGCAGGGATGTCTGGTGACGTGTGGCTGATTTTCACAGCTGCCTCCAGGAAGCTGATGGTGCCTGTGTCCTGGAGCTTGTCTGCCATGTTCTCCTTATTGTAGTCTGCCTCGCTCTGCAAGACGGCCAGGTTAGAAGAAAGGGCCTTGTTCCTCCAGGGAACCCAGCACAGCTTCCAAAAGAGAAACAGAAAAACTGCCACCAGGGCCAGTCCACACACAATAACTATCACTGCAAGGAGGCTGACGGAGAGCTCTACAGGGGGAGAGAAGGCAACAGTGACAGGGAGCGGGAGGAGTGGGAAAGGAGAAAAGAAAAGAGAGATGGTGAGAAAGCCATCAGCAAAGGGAAGAAGTGATCCAACCTGACTTATATCGTGCCTATTAGAGAGCTCTCAGCAGGTTCTGCACAGGAGAGCCAAACCCAAGTGAATCCCAAGATCACTGCCTTCTGCAAGCACATCTGTGGAGAAAAGGACACCTCCAGATAGGTAAAATTAATAAGTTTTATACTATGGCAGTGAGCTTGGCTACAAAACACCCCCTTGGCTTTCTTTTTGTGGCACTGACATACAACTGATCCTCAAATCAAGCAGAATTTTGGAACTGAATGAGAGAAAAGCAAGTTCCATTGGCATAATCCATTTCGCTTCTTAATGCAGGTTCTGTCACTGCATTAGGCAATCCTCATTAGACAATTAGACATCCTCAGTCTACCTGCCACGGTCCCAGAAGCAGATTGTTGTACTATTAATACTCGCTTCTTGCCCAGCTGCACCCAGAAGGAAAATAAGGAAATAAAGAAAATAATTTTTTAAAAAATCATAAGTTGCTGATGCAGTGAAATCAAATATAGAAGGAGACGGTATAGAAAACACTACACGTGTTTCCTTGCTCTGAACAGCACAGAAGCTGCGTATGCTCTCTGCTTTTCTGAGTCACTTCCAACTCACACTTTATGCATTTCAGCCCCTCGGTCTTTCCTGGAGTGAAAGATTTTCCCTACCTATGAGTGAAGAATTAGGGAAAAAAAAGAGTGTGTACATACATATGTGTGTGTGCTGAGAAATGATTCACAGCAATTCACAAGGAGAAAATATTAGCTACTTTAAATTCCTCTCTTAGAGTGTTTTCATCCCCAGGTTTCCACTCAAAACGTAATTCCAAGTGTTTGAAATGCACAAACATATCAGCCCCTGGAGATGAAGACAAGTTCCGTACTGAAATCATGCCCACAGTGTCAGGATTGGAGAAGATTCAGTTACAGACTGCTTTGAGATCAAGGAAAATTCCTTGCTTGCCTGCAGTGCCCAGCGATGCTGTACTCCTGATTTTGCTAAGTGTGAGTCAGGACAGGTAGGAAAGGGGAAAAAAGGATTTAATGCAAACATCCAAGCTCTCCCTTCCATGAGCTCTAAGAAATGCTTGAAAAAAAATGCATTTAAAGCCATCTCTCTCATCCTTATTGGGCAGTTTATAGCTCTCAGCACAGAACCTGGGAGACCACATCTGTGCATCACTGCACACAGTAACAGCCCTTCCTGACATCTGCTTTATCTTCATCAGAAGCCATGAGAGGACTCATATCAAGTGCAAATTCACAAAGAGCTTAAGGCAAAGCTTCTGAATGCCCCCAGGTTCTGTGCCTCGAAAGGAAGAGATGGAAGCTGCCAGCAGGTACAGATGGAAAGGATGAATGCTGTCCAGAAGTTCTGCAAGAGCTTCCTCTCTTTCCTTAACAGCCTCATGTGCAGCTCAGATTGCACCATTTATATTCTGATGGGGTTCCAGGATAGAAATACCTACCAGAATAAATAGGTCCTGTCTTACTCAACAAAACTTAGGATTGTACCAGTCAGCAGTGGAATTTCCACAGAGATTTGGCTAAATGAGTTCTCAGCACAGCAATGAGCACAAAGGTACCACTTTCCTTTATTTAGGGATAAGTCCTGGAGTTGTGCCCAGGTTGCTCAAACAGCCAAGAAGAAAACCTGAAGAATCCAGACTTATAGCAAAGGCTTCTGCCTTTCCTGTTCTGACTTCCTCCTCTGCATGCACATTTTTGAAATTCAGTCGTCTTCTCCAGTTCCACTCCTTCAAATCCCTGTAAGCTGCCCATGGGCAGAGCCTGGACCGAATCTCAGAGCATCCCAAGTGGGAAGGGATTCCCAGGGCTCAGTGCCTGAGATTTACTCGGTGAATACTCCAAGAGCCTCATAAAAGTATTCATACCAAAATCCAGCAGCCCAGCAGGAACGTTTTTAGGATCAAGCTGCTTTGCAGATTTAACTTCAGCAACTGCTTTGTCAGCAAGCAGCAACTGATATCATGAGCCCTCGCTTGGATATTCATCCTTTCCAGTTATTTAAATGTACTGTGTGAGCTGTTACAAAGGAAACAGTCGCAATGCAGAGTCTATCACTGCTGGAAGTGACAGAAAAGTTCACCTTAAGATACTTCTCCCCATTCCAAGGAGTTACGCAGCACCCATCAATCTGCCAACACCCCCCACCTCTTGACACGAAAACATCCCAAAGATGTTAACCCAAAAAAACCTGTTGCCAGTTTAAGATTGTAGTCCCCATCACCTCCTGCTGATCTGCTGTTCATAATGCATTTGACAGGATCCATGGATATTTTTATGCATGACCTCCCACTCTTGCCTCTGACAGCTCACATAAAACACAAGTGGAAGGGATCGAGATTTTACAGACATTCTTTAAGCAATTGCCTGGGAGGGATATTGGTTTATCTGAAGATGGCATTAAATCCCCCAAGACTTATCCCTGACCTATTAGACTTTCGTATCAGTTGGATGGAGTTGACCTTAATTGATTTAATGAGCTTTCTCCAGTGGATCTGAAAATATCAGTTACTTTAATAAATGCCTGGTATTGAAAATATTATGCCTTAAATGGCCTCTAACTTACAGCAAGCTTCACCAAAATCTTTTCCACATCAGGATAACTGGAAAAGGCTCCTTTCAGATGGGAGTGAGTTTTCCTTTAATTGTGCCACAGATTCCCCAGAGTAGTTCAATGCTGAGTTTAATAACGTGATTAGAAGAGGCTGTTACCAAAGAGCATACCTCATTTGTGTTAAATGGCATTAAGTATACGGAGAAATAGAGTTTTCTGAAACAGAAAGCCATTTGCTGGCAGGACTTACACAGGCATATCCACAGGAATGCCCACACTACTCATTATCTTTGCTCTGCTTTCCTTTAGTGACCAGGGGGAATGATTTCTGTTACAGGAGAATGCCAGCAGTACCTGGGTGGCCAATGCTAAGCCATCATTGATCACCACTTACGCAATGAGAGGTACCATTAAACATGAAATCTGAGTCAACTGAGGCTCCAGCCTCCCACACCTGCAGCCTAGCATGAGAAAATAACGAACTGAAGTCTTCAGAGATGGCACAGAGCAGCTTAGGCCAAAATGCTGCAAAAACAACGCTGCTCTTCTGCTTCTGTGCATCTTGATACCGAGTCTTAGAGCAAAGTCCATAGGATGACTCCAAACTACAAAGCTTCAGGGAAGGTCACAGCTTTCTTCTGCACTCCTCCTGCCTTTCGAACAAAGGATGAGACAGCCCAGGGCAGAATGAAAGGACAGCACAGTAATTTAAAACTTTGAAGCTAAAAGCAAACTTAAGAAAGGGAAATCCTTTCTTGGTTATCCAAGCTCCTTTCCTTGCACTCCAAAGGCATCTCATTAGCAAAAGCAACCCTTTTGTTTCATCTTGGATGGAACTAATTAAGAGAACATCATGGAACCTCGACTCCACTTTATAGCTCAGATGACTTCACAGTACCCTGGCTGAGTTACCAAAGGGGATAATTAGCAATGTCCAAACAGAAAATGATTAATAATGTGACAAAGCTGTGATGAAAACAGACTATTAACTGCAAGACAATGCGTGGCTTCTTATGGCAACGCTGACTGTTAATACTCAGAAGAAGCTGCACTGATATTAAAGAGATGCACAAGTAACTGCATTTCATGAGAAGAGCTGCATTTAATATCTTAGAAGATGCAATTCAGCTTTTCTTCCATCCACTCCCCATCGAGAAAACAAAACATGTGGGACAGCTCTCACATCCCAGCAATCATAGCCATTTCAGCAGCTGTTGGGATTGAACAAAGTTTGAGCACCGCAGGTGAAAGCTTAAGGGTCCAACAGCCACCTTTCCTGTGCACATTTCTGACCGTTAAGCTTCCCAGAGGCCAATGGAAAAACCTTTGAATCGGGGAAAGCTCTCCCTGGTTTATTTCCCACCAAAAAAACAAACATCACTCAGGATCTCCCTTCTTGCCACAGCAGATGCTGCCCGGAAAAGCAGTCATGGGAGCACAGGGAAGATGAGGATGTTGGTGTTGTACCTTCACTTTGTTTCTGCTATCTGCACACTGGTTTTCCAGAATCATGTTTTGGCCATTGCTCACACCATGTCAGCAGGTGTTTCCTGGCTTCTCCACCCATTTTTTGCCACAATTTTCTATTGCAAAGGGCTCGTGAGAATGAGAATATATCTTTCTATTTCTATGCTTTGTAGAAATCACACATCCAAATGCTGGATTAGTGTGAGAGTTATTGCTGGAAGAGAAGGCAAGGAGCTCTGGGGCTACAACAGAGCACGAGGCACTCACCAATTGCTAATCTAATTTATGGGTCATTGAGAAGCACAAGCAATGTAAATCTGATGGGCTGAGGCTTGAAATTGGACATGAGAAACTGTGATGAGCCTCAGCTACCTGGCCTGGGGAGCTGGAGAGGAAGCACATGACAACAGCAGGGGAAAAGGAAGAAGTTTCCATTCAATCCTGGCTATGAACACGTTTATTCAGCAACGCTGTTCAGCTTTGAAGCGTTACAGAGCTCCAAAGGAGCAGGGAACGGAACAGAAACGAAATGCTGGGGCAGTGCAGATGCACAGCATCCAGCAGCAGCACAGCTAGAGACAAAATAGGAACTGCAACAGAGCAAAGGAACAGCCCCTTTGGGACCAGCGCTCACAACAAAACACAGAAGGCACCAAGGAGCAAAGCAGCAAGCAGAGCACTTTGCAACAGGAATTCTGAGATGGAAACAGGCTGCCTTATGAATTGTAAAATGCTGAGTTTGATGAGAGAGGCAATCCGCAGTGCAGTGCTGCTCTCAGCCAGCTCCTTCTTCCCTTCTCAAGCATGCCACAGGCATGGGAATCTTGACAGAACAAACAGAGAACACACCATCCCTGGCACCCAGCAGCAGCCAGCAGCTCTTTGACAGAGCCTGCAGCTGAGTGTGCACTGGGGTCTGCAAAAAGCATCAGCGAGAGGTAATCATTGCAAGCCTGTCACCAGCTGCCTCTGCTGGTTGGGAGCATGCCCAGCGTGCCATTGCTCTGCTTGATGTGTTCATTGTCACATCTGCAGGTCCCCTCGCTGCCATTTGGGTGTCATCTGAAACTCAGCAACACCTCTTGATTTATTGGCTATATTCCCTAGGCAGCTATGAGCTCCGGGATAATGTCCTGAAATATTCTTGGGCCAGAGAAGGCATTAACAGCTGTCACTTCAAAGTCTAACTGCTGCCAATTCTCTTTTCACAGGTAGCCAACAGCAGAAATGCATTGTGAAGCACTGCAGCAGGAGCTCCTGCTTAAACATCGGAGAGCAACAGTGCAGTAGCTGGGGATGAGAAAAGATCCCACTGAATTTTCAGCAGATTTTCAAGGATTGGCTCAGAGAACAGTTATGGATGAGCAGAGCTTTTACCATCCTTCAGACATTATCTATCAGCCCCACATAGAACCATCAGGCAGCAGCACCTCACCAGCACCAGGCCACCAGAGGCATCCCCTGTGCCTGCACGGGTTATCAGCTTGCTTTGCAGATCCTCCAAACTGTTTCTATCCAAGGAGCAGCCTGAGCAATAGGAACACATGTAAGCTGTCATCTACTGCTCTATCTGCACCTTCTGGCACTCTGCTTTGACTATGAGGAGCTTGGCTGCTTGTCAGGTTTCTTTAGAGAGGCAGGCAGCACTGCCCAGCCTGAGGGCATCCTTACAGCATGTGAGAGAGGAACATGAAGGGACACAGAAATATTCACTACTGTGACCAGTCTGGAAAGAAACAAATCAGCATGTTCTAATTTCCTGATAATAAAATAATTAACTGATTATCCTTCTTGACTGCCTGCTGCAGCACAATCCTATCAAATACTAATGGCTCTGGAACACCAACTCCTCACAATGCCCCCTTCAAAACTCTGCAGCCCCACCTTCCTCCCACAAGCAGCAAGAAGAGGCTCATTCTATTCGTGCTCTTCCTCCATTCTGGGACAGTGGGTACATCTATCAGCTTCCAGCAGCTTCTTCCTGCACCCAGAGGCTCTGCAGGAGCTCAGACAGAGTCTGCCCACCTTACCTGCACATCACAGCTGCCTAAAGAGAAGGGAACAGAGATGGAAGCCTCTCACTGCCTGTGCTGAAGTTTCAGTGAGATAGAGAAAACTTCTTAAAAATTAATTCACTGCTACCACAGGGTTCCTGCCACACCAGAGCTTATTGGAATGCAAACTATCAGCTTCAAAAGCAAGGATGAATCAGAAGCTATTTTGAGAGTAATTATATAAGATTACAAAATTCAAAATATTTTATTCTCGCACACTCAGTGTGAGGACAACCTGCTTCAAAAGGGGACCTCGGGGGGAGCCCACATCCAAGCAATTGATCCATGGTCCAAGCACTGACCAGTTCCAGCCCAGACAAAATCTTCTTTTGTCGAGCATTGCTGGGATTTTGTTCAGCACCTTCTGCAATCCTTCAGGAGATACAGTTTTGTATCTGGGAGAACAGTGATAGCTGTGAGACACGGACAACTGGATGAGGCTGTCAGAAAGGTCTGAGGACCTCATGCATCACCTGCATGAGATCTGGATTTTCCCTTCAGACTGCACCAAAAGAAAGCTTTTTGCTGAAACTTCTGTTTGTATGTGCAACAAGAAGGGGAATTTGAGCTGCCAACAACATTGCACTTCTGTAATAAAAGTGACCCTAAGAAATAAAAGGAAAAATTTCTCCAAACTGAAGGAAACATATCCCAGTGACTTCAGTTGCTTCATGTCTTAATCAGCTGTTCTCTGGAGTATTATAAATGAGATAGTAACAGTTGTCATTGCTTTATGCTTAACTGATGACAATCTAATGAACTATTTATAAGCCACACTGCATGCAATTACAGTCCATAGCTGTGTGCTACTCCCATGAGAGTTCATCACTGTGTGCTGTAGCAACATCTGTGAATGACTCGGTAGCACAGAACACACGTGTGCTCCCTGAGCACTGAGCTGTCACAGGAGTGCATGCATTTCTTTGCAGCATTTGCAAACATGCACAGAGAATGAGTGATACTTGAGAGACAGCGCCCAGTGCGCTGGGATGTCTGGCAATTGTTATCAAATGAAAGCAGATACTCTGGCAATGGATGCCCTCCTAATGATGCTTCTGAAAGGTTTGTATGTGCAGGGCTTCTGGCATCCCTCCTTCAGTCTTTGCTACACATTTTTCTGTGTTGTCAAACAGGAACCTGCTACATTACAAACTGAACTAAACATGAGGGCGGCCTTAATTAGTGGCTGCAGTCTCACTGAGCATCCTTTAGGTAAGTTCCTTTTCTCCACAGACAATTCAGCACACAGCCACTCCAGATACCCCCTTGCTGTCTCTCCAGGATGCCATTTTGCACTGTGCAAGTGTAATTAATGGCAATGCATAGCAGAAACACATCACATCTCTCCCAAACCACTGCTATCATAAATGACTGCTCTGTGCACGAGTCCACTGGATGAAGCTATAAGGGCTGCAGAGAGGCATTCTGTGATACACAGACAGGAAGAAAAGAGTGCATTATTGCACCTGAAGAAGAAATAAATAGCAAAGCCAGATAAAGCTGCTTAACCAACATCAAATGAACACTCGCCCTTTCTAAGGAAAATGAGTGTAGCAAAGGATGTGAACAATGAGAGGAGGAAAGACAGAAAGAAAACAAGGATAGCTGAAACTACAGCTAAATGAAATTTGTATCAGAGCTGAGGTAGGGGATGGTGCTGGTTTTCTTCTCCAAAAAAAATAAATGTGCACACAAAACTATGTGAATATGGTTTGTGCAGCAGGCCGTACCCACAGTGCTGGTATGATCCCAGCACAGCTGTCCGGCAGCAAATACCTGCAAACAAAACCATCAGCTTCTCAGGATCCTGCTGCAAAGCAGTGGAGACAGACAGGGTAAGAATATGCCCTGATTTGAACCAGCTGAAAGCACATGCTTGGTTTACCTAAAGCGTAGGGAGAATTCTTTCACTATCAGCAAACATTTCAAAGGGAAAGACAGAAATCTTTAAAGCAAAAGTCTGTTAAGGAAAAGAGGCTCTATATCATGGAAAAGGTAAAAAATATATACATAAGAAAGTAACTTCAGAAATGTGGACTTACCAAGGAGGCAGCTGGTCTCCAGCTCAATCCGCCGCCACTGCCCTCAGCCTGCTCACCCTCCCAATTAACACCAGCAGCAATCTGGCTGCCTGTTTCTATGGAGTTTCAGATCCCCATCCCTGACTATGCATGAGGCGACTGCAGCAGCGCAGGAACAGCTCTGAGGTCCGCAAAAAAACTACAAACACACTCAGACTCTCTGACTGCTTCAGGAACGAGCCAACCAGCAGCAATTAAGCAGATTCAAGCCTTGCCGCTATGCAGAGTTACTTAGAAAGCTCCCAGGCACGCACTGCACAGCTCTGTAGTGCTGTTTGTTTACCAGGACCATTACGGTGAGCACAGAGCCAGCTGTGAAGTCACCAAGCTACACACCGAACACATAAACATATTCATAGACAAACTACACAATCAATTTCCCCTTGATTTATGCTGCTGGTTTTGACCTTATTCTAATAGAGTTGGTTTTTTTTTTTAAGCCTTCCTCTAGCTGCAAGGTTTGAACACGACACCTTCAGGATCAGAGCACAAACCTGTTCTGCTTGAGCTAAAGAGCAAATCTGCTGCATGCAGCCCTTGCTGGCTCTCTACTGGCTGGTGGAACAGGCACAGAGGAAGGCAAAATCTATTTTGTAAGTGCATTGCTCCGTGCTAAGAAAGATCTTTGCCCACAAGCACTGCTCCTCACATGCTTGGCCTCCAGAGTTGTAAGCCTGGATGATTAGTATTAGTTTTGCCTGGATGGCTTCAAACATGTTCACTGTTATACACCACGATTACTTAAAATATATTTGAACAGTGATTCAGAGAAGTATGTTATTACAGCCAATAAGTAAAAGCTGGAATTGCCCTTATTTCACAGCTAGTGGCTCGAGGCATCCCACATCAGTGAACGGGCACGCCATCAATTTTCCATTAGTCAAGCTGCCCTATCAAGGGATATTTTTTCCCTTCATGTACTTCAGATGCAATTTCTCCATATAAAAATATTTTACCCCCATCAGCATTTCTGCAACAAACCGCCCCATACTGCACAGAAATTCAGCCTCTTTCCTCCCGCAGCAGGAATGCTTACAGACATGTGGGTTTTGCATTTAATAGTATTTGCAGAGTGCCAGGAGCACTCAGTGCTGCACAAGAATGGCCTGTGTCACAGAATGCAAGAAGAGCAGTTCACACAAAGGGCAAAGCACTGACTGTGCACTGAGTTATGGAAGGGTTAGAGCTGGAAAACCACACTGGAAAGCAGACGCTCTCTTCAAGTCTCCTGTTTTCCCATTTCCCCCCACTTGTTCTTTTCCTTCCTTTCACTTTGGGTCTGACACCTCATACCTGCACAGCACCAGGGCACTGTGCTAAAGACAATCCGTGCCCAGGGAAGGATGCTCACACTGTGCTGAAGTCAGCAGGGTCTGCTGCTCACACGGCCTGCAGGGTAAAGGCTGCAACACATTTTGCACGTTGCTTCCAAAGCGTTCCCGAAGAGCTCAGTAAACTCAGAGCGACTGCTGCAGCTCCAGGGCACAGCAGTGATATATCCATTTGCTTAAGGTGCATCACTGCAGTGGTAAGTGTTGGCTCTATATCACAGATCTCCTCTGCCTGTAGCTCGTGGCTGTCTGCTATCTGCACACAGCATCACCGCACAGCAGCTGAGGATGGGTAGGGAAGAGCTGCCAGGTGCACTGAGCTGCAGGGGGGTGAGATGGGCACAACAAAGGACACCGCCTTTGCCCAACCTCAGGGCCACAGCCAGGAGAGCAGGGCTATTCCTGGCACTGCTGCTGACACATCACTGCAACACCTTCCTCACCCAAGAGCCTTATTTTTCAGACACATGGAGTTATTACCCAGCAGCAGCCCGCTCTGCTCCTTCATTGGTACACAGTGCTGTACGGCGTACTGGAGAAATGCTGCAGCTACATTTCTCTTATTGACTAAGTAGAGGAACAGGCTATTACATAACCCAAAGCACAGAGTAGGGTAGCATCTACTTGATACACAGAAGCTCTTCTCACATCCAATTCAAAGTGCTTTCCAACAAGAGAATCTGTGCACAAAACCAGAGCTGCACAGTCCTGCATAATTTCACATAAACTGCTTCAGTGTTTTTACATCCACAGTTCTTTTCCATGGCCAGATGCAGTTCAAGAAGGTTAGTAGTACTTAGCTAACTCCCTAGCGATGCTCCCATTCATCAGCAACATGAGCTGCACAGGAAGCCCTGACAATTCAACCTTATTCATTCATCAGCCAATAGATTTATCCAGGAGATAAAAAAAACTTGCAGAGAAGTCCTTGAATTCATATGACAGTGGGACAAATTTACCCCAGCAAACATTACATCCAGATTAGCATAGCTGTGCTGCCCAACACAGCATCCAGGGCTGCACTGCTCCTCCTCTGACCTTCCTGCTGGTGCTGAGATGGCACTGTTCCTCAAAGCCTTATCACTGCTCACCTCAGCACAGCTTTGGTTTTTAATCTGCACATTATTATGTTTAGGAGCCAGATCTGAATTTAGGATTCCTGGTGACCAGTAGCAAGTTTGCTTCACGCAAACCTGCCGTGGTTTAACATGACAGAAAGCACGGCAATGGCAGCAGAGCAGCAAGGTCCCAGGCTGCAGCAAGTGAGGATTTCTGCTCAAATGCAACAGCCATGAGCACAGAAACAAAGGAAAGAAGTTGCTTACCATGGGAAGGCCTCAAGAAGGCAAGGACCTCCAGCAAGATACCCTTGCCTCCACTGCCAACCCTTAAATGAGGTCTGGAAAGGGGTGGAGCCAGGATCTGGTCACTCAGGTACATTGCATACACCTGAGCTCCCTGGGTTGGCCTTGCCTTCCCACCAGGTGCTCCATCACTGTTTCAGACCATGACTCAGCATTTCTCCTACAGCTGGAAAATGGGGAAAGCACAAATGCAGGTAATGAGATACACATCCAGACTGTGGATGGGAAAGGTTATCTCACCAACACACTCAATGCACCACTTAGCACTTCCTGCAAACAGATGTGCTTCCTCTGCTGGTACAGTTTCACAGCTTTGCAAAGTATGGTACCTGTAGGACACAAACAGCATCCTCATTTCTGCCTGAGCTTAAAATGGGCCTGGGCACTTTGAGCAGAGATCAGAGTGCCCAGAGCTGTCAGCCCAGCACAGCCTGAACCGTGACAGAGGCTGAAGCATTTGCAGCTGTTAAAGGAGGATGTTGGTGTGACCTGAAAATATGCCAGTGAGGCCCTTGATGGGCTACATAAACGCCTGCAGGGCCCTATCTGCCATCTCCATGCGTGTAACAAGAACAGAAGTGGTATTTTTGCTGCACGCTCAGGAAAACATTAACTTTGTTACCAAGGTTAAAAATATATATATATATATATATATATATATATATATATATATATATATATATGAAACTATGTCAAAAGTCATTTGTATTAGAGAAAAGAGCATCAGTGGATGATGCACCTAAAGATGATGCCAGCAGAGGTAAGAGCCCATCAGAAGATGACAAGTCACACATGATATGGAGACATCAGGTCAGGCACACTAGCCAGCAAACAGAGAGAGCCCCAGGGTGAGCTGAGGTGTGCTGCTGCACACAGTGAGCCCTGGGCAGGGGCTGAGGGATGCTGCTCAGATCTCCAAGGGGGACACAAAAGGTTTCTGAGTACTTGGAGTCAGGTTGGGCTGATAAACCATCATGCATTGAAACCTCAAAATAAGTGTCAGCTGCTTTAAAAAGAAAGCACACCAGTGGTTCAGTGCACAAGCAGCTCAGTGCATGCTACCCATAACGTTAACAAGCATTATTTCATTTGCTTGGTGTATAATCAATGAATATAAAGAAATTATAATTACAAAATAGAGAGTTTGGCAAAACAGATTATAATAACAAAAAAAGAATAGATAGAAAGCTTACCCACGTCCTGGACTCACTGCAAAACTCCAGAGGAAGGATCTCCAGAAGAGATCCCTTCCCACTCGTGGTCAGCACTTAAATGGGATCTAGGAGAGGTGCAGCCAGGCTTCACCCTTCCAGCAGCACAGGTGAATTGCCTTCACCTGTGCTCCCAGGGCTGACTCAGTGCTCGCCTCAGGTGATCAATCAGAGGTTCAGGCCGTGATTCAGCAGTTCCCAAACACTTGGGTTTCCGTGTGAACCTGTGATGTTTGTTCCCTCTGCAAACGTCTTTGGAAGTTGCAGGCAAGGGCTGCTCTCTGGAAGCTGTGAGCTGAAGCATACAGGGAATTCACCACATTCCCATGCAGAAGTGCTCCTGTGTCTTCAGAGCCATACACCAACTGCTTCTGGCCCCTACATCACCCTGCCTGGTGAATAGAAACTCATACAAACCCTTCCTTTTCTTGAGCTAACAATCTCTGTCTCTTAAATAGGCATTTTATTGCTTCTCTCTCCATATAGGATGGGAGTTGAGGTTTTTAACCGAACGAGGAACTTTCACAGAAACTTAGATTAACATCACCAACAACCTCTCAACCTTGCAGCTCTCCCAGTTGGGTGACACTGACTCACACCAACAGATTAATCAGCACCAGCTGTGGAAGGCATAAAGGAAAATAAAGACAGATCTGTGCTGAGACAGTTCTCCCCTAATTCCAACACTGAAATCCCAAAAGTCCCCCCCTGTGCAGGCGTTTCCCTGCTTTGCATGTTTGCAGTCCCAAGCTCACAAGACCAGAGTACTGTACCTGGCTCGGAGATGCTCAGGCTCTGGTCTGAAGGCAGAAGGAATTCCCTGCACGTGTCCAGATGCAGGGCAGGAAGGCTTTTCTTCCTGCACAGCTCGGTGATGATGCGAACTGCCTTCTGACAGCGGCTGTCATCCTCAGTGCCACTCATCTCCCAGACCGCATCCTCCGCTGCCCTCCTTCTGTCTCAGGAAGTCCAACTAGGAGCACAGGCTGTGCCTCCTTCCAACAGCTGCAGTCCCACCCTTTGGCATGGCTGCACTGTGGGGGTCCCACGTACCCCAACGCTTGGAGCTGCGGGTCGGGCTGCAGAGCCCTGTGCTGTCTGCGTGCTCCTGGCGCTCAGATTGCCTCTGAGATCAGAGATCTGTTTACTGCCAAAGAGTGTTCCAGACAAAGAACCTCCTACTAAATTCAGTTTCGTGCCCTCCATACTACGCTTTTAAAGCTGCAGCCCAGATAATTCCTTTTAACCCTTCTAAGGCTCTTTCTCTTGATTTTCTGGGCACAGAGTTTCAAGCCCTGCTCCCAGAGCAACCTTACAAAGAAAGTGAATGCTGAAATCTGACTGAGGATAGCAAAGAAACACTGCACGAACTACTGCAGCTGTTAAAGGCAGCGTGGAACAAGAAGTCAGGTTTGTTTGTTAGCATCAGTGCCATCGCAGCCAGCTGGAGGTGGCCATCGAGACTGAGAACATTATTGTATTTTGTAATCAGATTTTTAAAAACACCAGGAACCTGTAGCATTTATTATTTCTGTTGCAATTTGTTAGGCACGCCGTGCCACTCAGTAGAACCACACTTTTGAATTCGAGAACATATTGGGCACGCATGAAAAAAGAAACAATCCTATAACAGTCACTTACGGCTCTGTTCAGCAGAATGATTCCTTGCAGCCCGGAGCAGCACGCAGATAAATCAGCAAACCAGAGAGCAAACGATGCAGCTGCACGGATCTCTCAGCCCCACATCACAGCAGCATGTCGAGATTAATGCCACTGTGTTTATTTTGTCTGCTAATTACTGCTGAAGTACTGTGAGCTCTCACATCACGCAAGTCCCAGGAGATACACAGGCACCTCAACACCCAGGAGCATCAGCCCCATAGACTCATCTGAGGCTCCCAGAAGCTCAGGCCTGAAATTCCAGCCTGGTGATCTGAAGAAGTAAACACACCGTGTATTTTAGTAGCATATTTTTAGAAATACAGCTGTTGAACTGTTGTATTATGTGATTAGTTCTTGCTTGCAAAACTTTAATAGCTTTTAGGTGTAGTGAATATTTATGGATGTAGTTTCACAGGCTAGAAAGCGTGCTGTAAGGCTGTTCTGTTTGAATAGGAGTAGTTTCTTTCAGCAAAAGAAAAACAATAATGAAACAAGGAGTAGGCTCATTAAACAGGAAAAGAAGCATGAGGCTGAGTTGTCTCAGTCCTGGAAGAGGTTGGGATGCAACACACAGATGCTGAGGTGCTCCCTTCTATCTTCCTCATCTTCCAACACCTCAGTACACATCATTAAAAGACAGGTTGCCAAACTTATTTCTATCTGAAGACGAGCAGATGTTCAGA
Source organism: Tympanuchus pallidicinctus (assembly GCF_026119805.1). Lineage (NCBI taxonomy): Eukaryota > Metazoa > Chordata > Aves > Galliformes > Phasianidae > Tympanuchus > Tympanuchus pallidicinctus. Next base: position 1,597,018 of record NW_026294750.1, on the reverse strand, counting down.
AATAATGGTAGAGGGCTGAGTGAACAAAGGTTATGATTTTGGTACCTATAAAATACTTTTAATGGGCACTCTCCTATTGAGTGTGCATCAGTGAAGAGAATTCATGTAGAAGGCGAGTGAGGAAGACCATGGGACGAAGGAACAGGCTGTTGGTTGGGCTGTCACAATGCTAAAAGGACGCTAGATGATAGAAGAAACCATGAGATAGAAGACTGGAAACCTCAATCACTGCCTGAGATAGGGATGTGTATGTTAATTGTCTCGTGGGTAATGCATGAATATGCACCCAGCAGCCCCTGCCTGGCAAGAACACTTCACCTGATAAGCACCTACCTTTCCAAAGAGTTCTGTTGCTGTGGCAACGTGTTGGAAAGCTTTTATTAAGACAGCAATATCCTGCAAATGGTCACAAAGAGACACTTTTTAATTAGACACCACCACCTCCCGGTCAGCGCTGCAGTTGGAGACAACTGCAAACAGCAAACACCAGCACCAGCCGTCCAGCTGCACTGAGCAGAGATCCCAAACTCTGCCAGGTTGGAAACTGAACCAGTAACTGACTAGGAGCTCAACTCTGGTACAGCTTTGCATAATATTTACATGACAAATGCCCTAAAATTCCCTTCAGTGTGTTTCTAGGAAACTCAACACCCAAATGATGCCCCAAAGCTGTGTTGGAGTCAACCCCACCCCTTCAACCCTTTTGCTTCTGCAGAAGGTGCTGCAGCACATCCATGCTATTATAAGACCAGGCAGAGGAACATGGCAGTCAATGTCAGGGCCCATCTTTAACAACTGTTTGGATGTGGTGCTCAGGGACATGATTTAGTGGAGGGTTATTAGAGTTAGGGTAATACGTCAGGTTGCAGTTGGGCTTGATGATCTTCAAGGCCTTTTGCAACCTGAGCAATTCTATGGCATGCGCTGAGCAGACACGCAGCCCACAGCTGTGATGCAGCATAAGGACAACAACAAAGCGAACACAGAGCGCCCTGATAAAAAGGTTAATGTCCAATGGAGAGCTTGTAACACGAAGATCAATAACTCAATTCAATTATTTGGGAAAAAAAAACAAAACAACACGTTAATTTCGATCAGAGGTAACGCCAAGAACGTTCTTCTTTTGAATCCAATGTCACCTTGTGTCAACCATTCACCTTCACCTACAGATCAGGATTCCGAGCTCGGGTGATGGTGACAGCAGACCCAGACCCTCCACAGTTCCTTCAGGAACCAACACAGACTTTACCTGCACCTCATAACGGTGAATTTACATCACATGCCCCTTTTACCATCCGACACCAGAGGATGGAACACAGCCACCACCACCCGGTGGTGTGAACAGCTGCTGTCCATAAGCAAGAGTTCTCTCCAGCATTTTGCTCATACAGACATAGATTGTTACTGAGATACAAATCTCCATCTCAGCAGTGAAGCAGAGGCTCCAAATGAAGCATTACCTCCAGCACTGAGGGAAGCAGAAAGTTTTGAATCACGCTGCAATTCTATGAATGACAGTACAATCAATGCACACCTAATCCTGGGCTATTTGTGCTTGGAGCCTGAAAACTGCTAACTATAGGTACAATTTATTTTTTCTTCAACATATCTGGTCACATCTCTAAGAGAGTGGAGGTTTGTTTGTATTTAAGATAGTGAAATCCAGAGAAGGAGCAGCAGCATTCATTTACACCATCATTAGGATGGCATTAATTACACTCCCAGCTAATACAATAATTGGAAATGGATAGAAGAAGATTCTGATCTTCTTACCAGTAAGAATGACTCCGATTTGGATCCTTTGGCAGCACTGATGTGCTGTCTGTGTGTAAGTGTGCTGCTTCCTGTGCTGCTTTGATGTGCAGATCTGCGCTGGTGGACAAAGCAGCAAGCTGAGCAAACAGCTTCACCCAATGTGTGCATGGAGAGGAGGAAGATACTGTTAGTCACAACAGAGATGGGGCTTTAAGAATAAATAGAAATCCAATACCAGTCACCTTGAACTGAGTGTGGGGAAAAAATATGAAGGAAACTCTCCTTGAAGTATTAAATCTGTAGAGAAGTGCCAAACAGCAGCACTCTGCCCGGCCCCTGGAACCTGTGGAGCATCCAGAATTTGGCCCTTCTGCTGCTAACAGTGAATTAAAAATGAGCAGAACCTCTCATGACAGAGAGGCAATCAGGCTGAGCTGCTTTCCCTGGAGAGCAATGAGTTAAACTTCGATGCAAAATAAAGCACGTATTGCTTCTCTGTTCCTTTCCAATCAAAATATTCCCCAAAGCAAAGGTCCCCAGGCTCCTGCTCCCATGCTGCTCCCATGCTGCTGAGCAATGAAGCTCCTGAAGAGCCTTTCCTGACAGAGACCAATACACAAAGCAAAGGTAATGCTGCCCTCGTGCTTCTGAGCTCCACATCTCCCCTGGCTATGCATTCACATCGGCTTTTTGGGAGTGGTTGTTCAGTTCCAGGGCTCCTGGGGAGGAGGATAGGATAGAAACTACCATTAATGTACTGAATTACTATTGACAGAAATAAGTTTTCAGCAGCCTGCAGTAATCGAGTGGCCTGAGACTTTTAGACATTAAAAGGATGCTGCTCTGGGTGTATCTGGAGGAGGACCAGATTGATTATAATTGGGCAGAAGATGTAACTTGGTTGGACACATCTGCAGTCCCCCAGCAGGAGCCAGCAGCATTCCAGCACTGCTGTGACAGGAGCTCAGGGGCTGCAGGACGAACAAAGTCACACTGCAGCTCTGCAGGGAGAGAAACCTCCTTCCAACAGAGGAACAAAGCAGAGCGCTGCTCACATGAACCCACTGCCAGGCAGAGAGCGTGGCTCTCCAGTAGGGCCAGGATGGAGAGAAATGAGCAGAGCTGAAGCCCCCAGGTCACTGCACTCTGCTTAAGTGTGCTTGCTGACTCTGGGCTCTGGGTAGCACCACACCGTGCCATGCAGGCAACCCGCTGCCACAGCTGCAGGGATCAGAGCCTGAGTTCAGTGCCAGCAGCACCCAGACGGCTGTGCTGGAGCACCCCCTGGTGACCCACAGCTCGCACGAGAGCCGCTGACATCCCACTCTCAGCACAAGGCCACGTGCACTCCAGGTCCCCACCTCTGGTCCCAGGCAGGATGACCAGAATAGCAGGATTTGAGCAGAGGAGCTGATGGTTCCCGGCACGTCCCCGCTTTTTAACACAGCTGCTGCCGTTCTCAGCGTGCATTCCCTGGCTGCAGTGAGCAAACTAAACCTCAGGTTGGCAGAGAACATCTTCATTATGCAATGAGAACGCGCTGCTGAGTGGGATCCCAGCAGAGCTGTCAGGAGGAGCACAGAATGCACTGCTGTGCCATCTCCATCCTTCAGACACACACCATGCCTAGCAGAGCCGATGAGCAAACTGCACTTGGGGTTGCTTGGAGGCAGAGATCTCCTCCAAACCAGAGGAAAAGAAAAAGTGATTTCCAGTTGGCGTTTTGCTGAGCTTGCTGCCCCTGGGATGGGAGGACCGGTAGCTGGAGCTGCACAGGCATCAGAAAACTCATCTGCCAGCTGCAAATTGTAACATAACATCACCTCCATGTGCAAAAAAAAAAAAAAAAAAGAAGCTCAAAACTGATTTATTTTGCTAATTTAATAGAAATAACCAAAACAAACCGGTTTTCAAACAGTGCTTTAAACTGAACTAATACAGCTTCTACAGCACATTCCAGAGTACGGAGCAAGAAGTATTTACAGGCAGCTAACGCGTTAAATAACTATTTGAAGAAAACCTTTTTATTACACGCTGGCAAAAAACACGGGAACAGAGCAATTAGAAACCATAACCTTGTTTAAAAAAAAAGTTAAATATGATTATTTAGGTAATACGATACCACAGAACCAGCACTTTTCTGAATAATCATGTTAAACAATGAGCAACGTGTGCAAAAAAAAAGTACCAGTTTAATTACTGGCAGCAAGAAATACTTGGAGAACGTCATGGACCGAACCCTTCCACGAGTAGATTTACAGCTAAAAACCAGCTCTCAGCTGAGGAATTGGGCGTATATACATGTTTTGTGGTGTTCAGAATGGAGAACCTCCCCCATTGCAGGCCATGAGCACACATGCATCTACTTTTTAATGCAGCACTCGGTCTACAACAGGTCAAACTTAACTTAGAACATTATTTTAGCATCTTCCCTTATACAAATTCAAGAAATTCTAAAGCAAGCAGCCTCGAGCTGCTTGGATCACTCATTACAAAAGGCCCAAACTGCATTTCAGACAGTCAGCAATCTGCTTATAACAAAGATACCCAAATTAACAGCGATTTTCAAAAACTGATTCCATTCCAGCACATTAAAAAGCATAAAAAGCTGAAACCCCGTAAGCAAACACAGGAATGAGATGGAAGAGTTGCTGTACAAGCACTGGGAGAAAATCAGAAGTTGCCATATCTCAAGATACAGTGCATACGTTCAATCTGAAACATGTCTATGTAAACTGTGGCATATATTCTTATTATGTTTAAAAAAGTACCTCCATTATTTACTCAAACTGCTACTTTTTAAAAAAATATGCAACTTTCCCCCAATTTTTAAAATAAAATGCCACACTATATCATCAGTAACTTCTGCACACTTGGTTTTTAAAAGCTAGGCTCGGTGATACGCACACGAACTTCCCTATAAAAGCATTATCCAAAGAAAAGGACTCCTGTCATGCCAATAGGCAACAAAGCACTTTTATTGCTTTTTTTTTCCATGGGATAGAGTCAGGAAAACAAGGAAGAGCTGAATTCCAGACACCCCACACACAGCCTACAGCACACAGCTCAGCCTCGAAGCCAGCTCACATCACAGAGCACAGAGCTGAGCTCGTTTCAAAGACTTCTCTTCCTTCAGCTTGCAGCTCTCCAAACGCTGCCCTGATCCATTATTAAGCATGCTGACACGGCCAAGGGCCACAAGAAAAAGCAGTGGTGACATTCAAAACCAAACAGAAACCAAACCAAAGCTCCGTGCACTGAACAGAGCATTGCCATTCTCAAGTTCTGGGGAAGATTCTTTTTCTTTTTTTGGATAGTAACTCAGCCTCGCTGTGAGCGTAGGCCTCTGGGCCCCAGGGTGCAGTTACGTAAAAGACCTGAACCTACGTAGCTGGTTAAATTAGCACTAATCACTAATAATTACAAGGCAGGATACCTGCTGAGGTAATTGAGATCCACACGTAGCGCACTGTACGCTTGTCATTCCTATTTCAAAAGCAAATTGCCTTTTACTTCTTTGGATTAACTGAAACTTCCGGGTCATTTACAACACAAATTAAGACACTGATGGTCTTTCTACAGAAACTCTTCAGTGAGAGCACAGTTACCCTGGATGCCAGACCACCTCCTTGCTGTCACAGGTGGCACAGCAGGCAAGGAGTGCACCCACAACAGCTTTTATCTGCTGTAATCTATGCTCTGTTTTCCAGAGTAACAAACTGCCACCTGCCCATATTGCACTCATATTGCTCAGAGGAACACAGTGCCCTGTCCACACAAAAACCCAACCATTTCCTCTGGAATGAGTTGCATCCAGTGGGGCAACACAACATTGCTTCGACTGAGCAAACCATGACCAGTTCCAGGATGAACACCTACAGGTACACAGTAAGAAATGCATCAGCAGTGACCCATCGATCCCTTTGAGTATTTTCAAAAGCAACTTAGCTGACTTCAAAAGAACCCCTGAATTTCTGTACTCGGAATTCAGAGTGTTCCTTTGTTTCTTTGTATTAAATAAATGCTTAAGACTTGCTGCTCAGTTCCCCATGACGCTACTGAGGACTGATGAGCTGAATAGGACTGACGCTGGATGCTCACTGGGTTCCATGTGCAAGGTCAGAGTTTAGCATCACGCGTGGTTTGCAGATGAACTATTGGAATGCAAACTAACTGGCAAGACTACAAAGTTTGGTTCGCTCTCTGAGAAAGCAGAAAATCTGTCAGAGAGGCTGTTTTAAAACACTGACACATCTGCTCTGGAGTCTGGTAGCTGGCAGGAAAAGAGATGTTACCCCATCTGCAGCAGCATGGCTCCACGTCACCCCTGCACCATAGCTTCCTACCGGGGTCCTTCTCCCTTTCAGTGGATGGGACAAAGCATTTGTTCCATGCTCCAGTTCAGGTAGTAGGAATCTGCAGTCAAGGACCAGTGCTTCACAAAGTGAATGGTGACAAAGCTGAGGCCTGAAGGTACAGAACCTAGAGCGCTTAAGCACCTAAAAACAGTGACCCCAATTGAAGAGAATTCACAAAAAAATCTTATTTTCATTATAATTTTAATAATATTCTTTTGCAAAATGAAAATGAGAAACTAGAAACGCATAAATAGGCAATACACATAGCCAGTAATGATGCCTTGTTACCACCGGTGTCCTATTCACACATCTCGTCCTCTGCTATGGGCTATATGTCAGTATAATACACATTTGAGGAGGATAACTTTTCCTTTTGCATACAAACTGGTAAAAACTAGATTGAAGCTGACACTATATGGACGTCTGAAAAAATGGAGAAAAATCAGTTTGTCTTCTCCTGTGCAGCAGTACCTCGCCTTGGTACAGCTCATAGAATCCAAAGTGGTGAGCTCAGAGTTACAAATACCTTCAGTCTCCTTGCTTATGGTGAGAGGTACAGTCCCAACGTACATCTGCTTGGCTGCTATGAAAAGAAATAAAATCTCAATTGACTTTGCATAAGCACTTCTGAGAGCGCATCTCAACCTGATACATTGTGCTCGAAATACTGATCTTTACCATTGTTAGAGTAAAGCACATACAATGAGCAGTCACAGGAGTTGCCCATGCTTAATGTATTAAAACCCCAGTCATACACCACAGAATTGCTGTATTCACACAAAATCTTAATGGCAAATTTATAGTCTGTCATCTTGACCTCACCTGACTACGGAATTTCTTCATTTTAACTTTTAACGAGATCCATACGAAGGCCAGAAATTACATTTCTTGGCTCTAGTATTGATTTCTGTGTTAGCAAAGCAACTGTTCAAACTGTAATTACTTTGGGATGACCTCATTCCTAACCTGAAATGCTAGGATGAACACGGTGTGCAATGGGCAGGCACTGCACAAGTGGAATGGAGAAGTTGACCTCTTTTCAGTATTTGACCAGCAACCATTCAATGCCAAGCCCTGGCCTGTGCAAGCAACCCAGTCTCAACGAGTTTATTCCAATCTTTCCAGACCATTTCACTCACAAGCTGCTCCTGAAGAAAGTTCTGAGTAGCACTCTTAATAAAAGTAAGATATAATCTCAAAATGAATGCAATGTCAGAAATAGACAGCATATATTACAAATCTTTTTCTTGATAGGAACAATTCGTAAGAATACATATTAGCTTAAAAACAGGTCAGCAAATGTTGCTGATCTGCAAGAAATCTCAGTTTACTATTTACAAGTAAGACAAAGTGAATACAGGAAATTTTACACATTTGGTAGTTAACAGATTATTGTTTGCCGAGCAGTCTATTAGAAACTGATATTTAGGAAGACTGGAAAAACACCCCAACCAGTTATTACCTCTTTAAGTACAGAACATGAGATAACAAATGCTGAAGACAACATTCTGCCTCGTTAGGGGGACCAAGAACAGATGATACAACTCGGGGTTTGTGCCATGAGGACAGATTTGTAACAAACACACCCAGCCCTACCGAAAAGCAATCGCTGCAACCAGCTTAGTCTCAACCTGTCAAGAACTCACACTCCTACAGTCGCCAATTCAGAACAGTTTAATGATGGTTTGTTTTGTTTTGTTTTGTTTTTTCTTTTGCTGTACACAAAATGTAGTAAAGAAAGTCAAATTTAGGTAACTGGATCAACACGGAAGATCAGTTATTCACAACAGCATTTAAATGAGATGATGAAAGCAATGACCCAACACGCATTTCAGTTCACACAAAGAGGGGATCTGGGGAAAATTGCTTACAGTTTTACATGATAGTCCAGCATGAAAGTAACACAAAGCAACTGTATTGGTCCAGTCCTGCACAACATTTTACTAAGCCGTCTCATCTGTACATGGAACATCTCTTTTCAAATCTGCTTCTCTTCAACATTCATCCACCTCTATCTGAGACCAGGATGAGTTTGTGTCCCCTCCATCAGGAAGAGAAAGGAAATAGAAAATAGCCAAGGGGGAAAAAAAAAAAAAAAAAGAAAATCCATCAAAAATTTACAATACAGTTTTTCCCCTTCTGATGAGAATACCTTTCTGTACAAGTGTTTTTTGTACTCTAATACTGTTTAAAAAGCTATCAGCTTCTTCAAGACGGCCACCATAGGCATGGTAATATTCCAGGAACACTTAAATAACAGTTTTTACAATAAATTCAAGGTCCATATAATTAGATTACTTTATATGCACTGGTCTCTCATCTGATTTTAGGCGTTTCCTACGTGGCTGTATAAAATCTTCATCGGAGTCCTCAGTTATTTCACCATCATCCTCTTCCTGCTCAAATTCAGGCAAAGGCTGGAAGGTCCTGTCTGGGTAGATCTCTGTAAGTTTATCTTCAAAGTATAATGCAACTGCCTTCCCTGCCTGTGCTACTTCTGAATCAGCCTGCAAATAAAAGAAGACAGGAATATTCACCTGTTGGAAATGCACATCCCTTCACCAAGTGTGCATGGTCTAAAACGCTTACCTTCAAATTAATCTCTTGTGTTTCTGCATAAACTTGAACAACTTTCATCATCTAAAAAGGATACCAGAGTCAAAAAAAATGAAATTATAATCCTTCCTAAAGTTATGAGATTGCATAGGCTTGGATGACTACAGTCAGCCATAACAGGAAAACAGTTTGTTGTGGACTACACCTCTTTAGTTCTCAAACTTAGTGGAAGCAAGTTTAAAACAGTCTTAAGAGGGCAACATGGGGTAAATAAACCTTTGGTAAAACACAGTTTTTTACAAGTAAATGGCTCCGAGTCATTTTATAAATTGCACACTACTCATGACTGCTTTCTTCATTACAAACTCATGCACTATCATGGAAAAGTCTCAGTTCAATCTGACAGTTAAGTGTTCCACGAGACTGCTTTCTTGGGAGCATACTCCACTTTATTTTTCTTTAAGAGAATACGGCTTAGAGGCACTAGACCTGGTGCTGCTCAATATTACAGTTAATGTGACTCATCTTTTGCCATTAGTTGGAATTTTAAACAGAGAGACAAGTCTGAAAGACCTTTTTTTAAAAAAACATCCATCAGTCCTTGCTCCCTGGTTTTACTCTTGCCCCTAAGAGCTGTAGCATGTTTTCCTCTACAGTAGATGCTCCATTAATTCCCTTGAACGAGAAGTTCACATAATTGCAACTTCTTCCACCTAATGCAGAGACACAAGGGAGTCGGGCTGTCAAAGTCCCAAAGATTGTAATTACAGCATGCAGCATCACAATCTAAGAAGTACTTCAACTTGATTTTCACTAGTGCACTCGTGAAGCAGTCAAGATTTTAAATATGTATCTGTGTACTTCAATTTAGCTCTTCACACAGCCAGAAATGTTGCCCAAATACTGCAAAACTTGCATTTTACAGAAGAAATATCAACCATTTGATGGATTTCTAGGATCACAAAGAAGCCATTCCTGGCAATGCTTTCTTTCTAGGGCTTTTTGTGGTCTATCTCAGAAATGCCTGGCTTTTTTTTAGCAACTGCTCTGTTGCAGTACACCACCACAGATGGTTTTGATGTTCAGAATCTTTTTTCCATTGTTCCAACTCATGATAGCACCCTTATGGTGCATCTCTCCAATTCACATCCCACTTGTAAGGTGCAAATATTTCACTATCAGATGGCTTCACTGCAAAGTCAGTCACATTTCCACAATAAACTCCACACCAAAGTCACCTCCTGAGCACTAGTTTTTATGATAGCCCATCTACCCATGAGTTAAAGCACTAAGGATAGACACTAGGAATAATGAACAATTTGCTGTTCTGGATTCAGCCTGCATCTGACACAAAAACCAGTACAGTATCTGTCAAAGAAGCACTTTTTCTCAGCATTTTACTCAATAGATACAATTCTACTGTTAAGTCCTGAGTTTAAGAACAACACTCTGTACAGTTTGTGTCATTTTAAGGACTTTAGATCTCCTCATCTATCTGAAAACAAGAGCTAGTTCTGTAATTGCATCATTTTTCATTATTTAATGAATCAGCACCTGCTCCATAATAAGAACTTTACAACTGGAAGCACAGCTTCTACTTGGAGAAGCTTCAGAACCATACTGAAATAAATTAGAAAAAAATAAATAGATGAAAACAGATTGGAAGTTAACGTACTTCATTAAACCTTTCACAGTTCTTGAAGATCAACCTGACATCAGCCACAAAGTCCTCGGGAGTTTGGTAATGCTGAGAATGCTTCTTTTGCAGTTTCTTTTTCACTGTAGATAAATCCATTGGCTTCTTTATTATTTTGTAGTAGTTTGGTATCTGTGAAGAATAAACAATGATTTGTCACTACAAGGGCAACGCAGCTCTCAGAAGCACTAAATGCCTTTGCTTCTCAAAGTATCAACCAGATGATACTGTCATACATAGTATGCATGTGCACTGAAGTGGGAACAAGTTCCTTTCCTCAAACTTTCTAACAACCTCTTCCCAAACTTCTCTACCTGTCACAGAACAGCAATACTTTGCAATACATTTGTTAGCCTTACAACTGAAAAAAGTCAAAATAGTTTCTCTCATCCCTTAAGATTGTTTAATAAAAAAATTTTTTAAAAGTTCTTCTAAAGTTTCTTGTAACATTTTGAATTTAATGAGTATCCTGACAAGCCCTCCTTCAAGTCAACAGGAGTAACTTTAAATATCAGGGCTTAGGACTGAGGCTAGAGCTTTTGCACAGACAAGCTAGAGAATCAGCTTCTGTATCCTTCAGAATCATGAAATTCTGAATGATTTAGACTGATCAAGGGGACCTGCTTCAAGTAGAAGCAGTTAGTTCCATCCCAAACTCACCTCTAGCCTTACAGAGATGCTATGATAAAAATAAACCATAAGCTATTTCAAAAAAGGAACTCACCGAGGCTGGGACTGGCTCCTGAAATTCAATGCTCAGCTCATGACAATACAGGTAAAGCAGGAGACGTTCACATTTCTTACAAAGAAATAAACAGCTTCATGTTAACATCTTTAATTTATCCTTGGTCCAGAAGTTTGTATTTCCTAATTTTAAATGGGTTTGTACTTTGTACTGGAAAATTGAAGTACGATCTCTACAGATTTATAAAATGTGAAGGTCCTTAGGAGGGCATTGGAGGGGGGGGGCAGGAGTAGAACACCATCTTACTGCTCACATAGCAGGGATATACTCCCCTTTTGCTTCCTTCTTCCAGCCAGATATCTAAGGCTAAATCAAACATGTGGAAGCACACTAATAGAAAGTCAAATTAAAAAAACCCAATCAACTACAATCATATTTGCCCAAAGGTAACTGCAGACTCAGTTCATACTTTTCTTCTTTCCCTGCTCAAATGTTTTTCTTTCCTTTCCTCGTAATTCCTTTGCAGCAATTTGATTTGATAATACCATAACACTTTGTGCACAGGCTGACTGATAAAGCTAAAAATAATTATGCCAAGGTCATTATACCTTTCACAACAGAGCAACAGTTTGTAGCATCTCTCACAGCATAAACGTAACATGCCAGGCTCACGTAACTATTTGTAGGGAAGCTGTATCACTTTTAAAGCCTACTTAAAACACAAAGAGATTCGTGTACATTACAGGATGCATTTAGATGGAAGTTTTAGCTACTGGATTACTGTAGTTTCAGTGTAATGGACAACTTCCAAAAAGTCACTAAGACCAGGACATGTGCTCACAAGCAAGATAATCTTATTACTCATTTGTTGCTTTGTTAAACCTGTTACTGTAATTAATTTGCTGCAGTCAAAGCAAAAATATAGTGAGAAATAGCGAGGGACAGGTAACATCAGAAAGCACTTTTTTTCTAAGGAACCGATTCCTACAAATCTGAGACATACCCTTTGGTCCACAGGACTCAGGCCTTGTGCTGTTTTCCCTTTCTTGCTGTGTTGCAAGTTGTCACAATCATATTCTACTTCTGGTTTGCTTAGATCTCTGCAGAATGTACATATCCAGTCTCCACTGAACAGAAAAAAAAAAGCTCATCAGTGCTGACCACAAAAGAGTTTTTCATTGGCTCTTACAAGTTACACTGTACAATATTAAAGACTTGGATATGTAAAGATAGGGGATAACCCATAATGTTCAAGGTAAATACCCATCAGGGACATTTTTCCTGCCCTCGTGTTCCTCTCCCAAGTATGCTCAGATACTTCAAAACCACTTCCTCATCAAGACTTAAAAATGAACTTTCCATAACAGAATCACACTTTGAGAGATCACACTTTCATCAAATAAACATTCATCAGTTATGTGAAAACCATCCAGGCATGCCTTTAAAACGCCAAATTTTTTACTACAAAAAGTCATGCAGAGCTGGCAGATCTTGAGGAGTACCAAAACCTTTTGGTACCATCTTGAAATCTGTCACGTGACTGAGACCACAGAGATGCTGTCAGGAACCAATTCACTGTTTCTGGTACCTCGGAAAGCTGAGGAGTGTTGGAACATGACAAGTCAGGTGAAACACTTTGGGGCACTTTTCACAACACAACAGATCTCCTCCGTTTTGGCATACAGCACACCAGTCTTCATTCGGATCATCATCCTTATTACTGCCTTCTCCTCCAGTTCGAGCTGATCGGTGCATTAGGCTCCGCATGGGGGATTTTCCATTGAGAAGGCCATGCCCAGACTGTTTGCAGCTTTCACTCAAGTCTCCTGGCTCAGTTTTTACGTGATTTTCCAGACTTCCTAAGGCTTCCAATTCACTTTCCAGATGCAAGTTAGTGGACAGTGGTGGTGTCAAGCTGCTCTCAGGACTGCTAAGCTGAAATGAAAGTAGCACAGGAAAACCTAAGAGTCAGTTTAACAAGGGCATCTTTCCCCTTACATTGCAGTGTATCACCCACCATTTAAAAGTACTACACACCATCTGCCCAAGTAAGCAGCACATCATTCTGTGGACACGAGACCTGAAACCTACTTTTTCTTAAGTCCAACCTCCCAAGAACAGACTCATTTCTACTAACATGTGTCACGATAAACTTTTATTTATGCTCTGATTGACAGCAAGATGTCTCAGTACGAATACACACATATGAAATCCTCATCTCCTACTAACAATGGGTTACTCACAGCTTTTACTAATTAGGGATTAAAAGCAGCAAACGCTCTACACTTGCTGGGCATGTTTTGTTTTGATAACTAATAAATCTTACATGCAGACTAAGCTACATCTATCGGATCTTAGTATCAACAGATAAAGTCCTAAACGCAGGCCAAATCAAAATAAAGTTCTAATTCTTCTACTGAACTACTTCCAATAAGCAACCATCTAACACAACACACTAAACTTTTGAAGGACTGGGTATGATCTGCAGCCATATCACTACATCAAGTCCTGTCCCAATCAGCAAGGGAAGTATCTGCCATCATTTAATGTTTACCTAAGACAGCAAGTCACTGCACGACTGCCAGTGCCATCCTATTGGTATTTATGTCACAAATCTCTAATAATTAAGAGCCTTAGCAGTGCTACAGAAACAATTCAACATTAGAGCTGGCCCACACTTAATGTTTGAAGATACATTTGTGAAGTATATTTTTATATATATATATATATATTATATATACATTTTAATATATTTTTATATATACATATATAAAAGATATATTTTGTGAGCCAAATATCTCACAGTCTTCAGAGGCTGTTAAAGGGATAATGAAGCTTAAAAGTAACACTGCTTTATGATTTCAGGATTCTTAACCATGCTGCTAGGAATACTATAAAATACTGCTTCACAAACTAACTTTACCATGCAAGCACTCCTTCTGCCATCCTCTGTTTTCTCCTGCTTTACTGTTCCTGAGAAACTGCATATCTCTTCCTCTGTCCCCGGCTCTTGCTTGACTTTTACCTGGTCAGACTTGAAGTTAACACTAGTTTTCTCAGCAGTTCTGCCTGAGGAGCCACAGCTAGAAAGATATGGATACATAAATAAGAGGAAAATGCATTAGAACAAAGAAATTGAAGTGTGCCTGAATGATTTCAAGGCAAAGCGTGTCACAATATTTACAAGATAAGAGCCAGCAGAGAACTGCTTTAAATAAAAATCTCCTTCCTGTAAGCATTCCCCAGTTACTGGGTCACGGTTACAATAAAGCCCTATTGACCTTTTGCAATTCACTTTTTGACTCCTCTATCTGATGGCAGCATTACTGCCACATACTCACCTTCCTCTGCTTCCTGTGCTGGAGGTACTAGGTGGCCTCACAGGAGTGTGGGAGTTGGATAAACCTGAAAAGAAACAGTGTAGAAATCAACTTGGTACAAACATACTGAACAACACCCAACAAAAATGGGTTGCAGTAACATAAGACAGAAACATAGCACAGACAGATCAGTCTGTATGCATATCTGGAATGCTGCATTCGTATGATGGCCGCTTGTTACCGTAAAGATATTTCTCAAGGAAAATTAAGTTCCCAGAAGAACTTTTTTCTGAGAAAAAAACAATTTTTCATCTTACAAAATATCACTTTCTTCATGGCAGGAATTGATAGAAATACCCATTGCCTTTACCTGATGACCCTGGAGATAGAGCTGAAGGTCCTGGGGAAGGATTCATGGTACTTGTGGGTTGTGGGGGTAGATGGCTGCCTGTGATATATCTGCTTAAAAGGTTATCCAAATTACTTGAACCAGCATCCTCAAGCTGAAAGGCAAAAACAAGAATTTGAATCAGAGGCCTAATTAAGTTTCTGCATCTTTACACTGTGATCAGCATCTTCACTGGAATTGATCACCATCTCCTCAAGGAGTTTGGGCATCAGCAAACACTTTTCTCAGTTCCATACAGAAATCACTCTGTCCAAACAGAATCCCCTACTTAAAAACTCCATGTAAGATTTTTCAGAAGCCCCTGATTATCTGAGTTCTTCCACTATGGTCAGGATGTGCAATTAACATTAGGCCATTCCAGACTGTCTTGATTCCCAGATGTCCAGTGTGTTAATCATACAAGTGCTGTTAGACTAATTAATTAGCTTATTACTAATGCTGCAAGAGTGATTCCACAATTAAGATATTAAGAGAAATCATGAACTTGTTTTTCCTTAATATGATGTGAATTCTCCTCCTGCCATTCATTCTTTTTTTAACACGCATTTTAGACACTACTACAAACAAGGGAAAAGACACCCTGTTACTTTAACTACAGTAACCTACCAAACAACAGCATAATTTTGAACAATGTCTCTGAAACATATTTTATTCAAAGTGATTTTTTATGTCTGAAAGCAACTCTGAGAGATTAAGCTTGAAAGAACTGGAAAGGTTTCTTTCATAAAGCAAAATCTGTAACAGCAATTATATATGAATATAAATATAAAAAGATATTTAAAAAAACCCAGCATCTTTATAGTATTCTGTGTTTTCAATGCACCTAGAAGCTGTGTGTTTATATTTTAGAAATCATTATCAATTATTCTAACTTGATATATAAAACTTCTAATGGGGTACAGCTGGTCATAATCAGTTAAACTGCTTTTTGTTCTGCCTGAACAGAGCTTCAGCACTACTAATCATCCACATTCAGAGATGCGAGCCTTTCCTTTTGTTGCTCTGATGTTAGTAGCAAATATTACCTGCAGCCTCATCAGAAAAACAAACACAAGGCCCTTAAACCCAACTCTTTCAGATTAAATTACAAAATTATTAGTATTACAGCAGATGCTTTGAAATTAAGATGTGTTTTTAAGCAGGTTGCTTCCTGTACAGTGACAGACCATCCAGGCAGCAGTGGTCACGCTGCATTTCCAGGCAGACACCAAAACCAAAGCTCCAGATAAATCTCTGTTTAAGTTACTGTAGCACCCAGCATTGCCACAGGCCAAGTACACCAGCCCCATATAGTCAAAAACAGTTGTACATCCAAAGCCAGGGCTAAAGACTTCAATCATGTTTCAACTTTAAATAATTAAACCATTCCACAAACACTGATAACCAAATCAGATGAAGAAAGCATAACGGCTCGGTCTTCTCCACTGACCTGGATGGGTGGGATATCTGGCAGGGAAGGTAAATTCTCTGGATTTGTTACGGAAGGAATGAGTTCGATTGCTGTAACAGACGGACTGGTTGGGCCACGGTTTGCACTTGCCATTGTTGCTGTAGTAGGACTAGTTGGATTAATAGTGTTGTTGTGCACAGAAACAACTGGAAAAGGCCCCGCATGCCCAGGGTTAGAATGCTGTAGGAAAAGAGAAGAGACAACGACTGCATTAGAGACAAATCCTATAGCCAGCCTGCATGTAAAATCACAACACGTGCACTGTATGGCAGTCCTCAACACAAATTTAGTAATGGAGGGGGATGGACATAAAATCAAATTCCTATCAGTGTTACCTGACAGCACTGAATGCAAAGCAACTGCTATGTATGTTCACTTGGAAAAACAAGTGACCAGATCTTAAATATACAGTACAGATTTGTCCTGAATTTCTGACAAATTATTCTGATGTTATTTCCTTGAAGTAATGACTTCCTCCAGAGGACTCTAGAGTTCATGTATCTATGTACAAACACTAATTGTTCCAAGACATTTTGGTTTCCCAGTCACATTAGTGTTGATGATAGAAGTTATTTTTAACACCATATGTTGCTCAGCACTGTGCTTCAAGTTTGAATTTAAAAACAATTCAGAATGTGGTTTCTTTAAAAGCCTCTAAATCACATCACTTCCAATTTCACTATTCCTGACTATTCCTTAATAAATCCCAAAACTGAATGCCACTAGAAAGTGAAAAACTGCCATGTTTTGTTTCACAGAACTAAAATGCAGTACATTTTAGTAACACAAAGAAGCAAATTCTTTTCAATTTTAATGTTTTAAATTTTCTTACATTCAGTAGCAAAAATGTCACAGTACAGTATGCAATATGACAAAGCATATAAATATGTGTAGCTGTGAGTTATTAAGTTACAGATAAACACATTTAAAGCTGGAGGTATCATCTACTGTAATGAAAGTTTGGCACGATGGCACAAATGAAGCGTGTACACAGGATATACTTGTCTTTGAAGGTGAGGTTGCATCATGGAGTATTGTGGTCCATTGTGGCGTGGTATTCCTGGTATACGAGCAGCATTCTGAGCCATTCTCATCTGATGTGCTTGGAAAGCCCCACAGTTCATGTTACCTCTCTGCATGGTCTGCATGCTGATCAACCTGGGAGGCTGCAAGGGTTTTTGTTTTTTAAAATTTTTGCTTTTAACATGGAAACAAGAAGCCGATTTCTTTCCACAGAAGTAGGTTTACTAGTTACATAACACCAAGAAAGGCCAACAGTTGTCATACTTAAAGCATGTCAAACTTCAAAAGATTTTCATGTTTATAAACCGTTTTGTTTTGAAAGGGCATTTTTTAAGTCTCAGTGTTATGGTGAAACGTGAAATAACAGCATACAAGACACTTGCCTGCTGCTGTAAGACTTGAGGGTTGGTTTGTCTGGGAACTGACCCAGATGGCTGTCCCATCCTCATCTGCTGCAATTGCTGATGCTTTTGTGCATACACCTGTTGCTGCATGTGCTGAAGTCGAAGCTGTGCTAGATTGATTTGTCCTGGAGCTTTGTTGATGTGGTTTGTCCCCGGAGGAGCTTGTCCAACCACTACATTAGGAGTGTAACTAGGAGCTGGCTTATTTTCAATAACAAGGTTACCTGAAGAATAAAACAAAAGGAGAACTAGTGAACAGTTTCACTTCCATTATCATCCAAAGGCCAATAAATGAAAAATGATTCAGATGTGTCTAACTGATGTCCCACAGGGGCAGTAGCAAAGCAACTTAAGTTTGAAATTTTCTCATTAGGCCTTCAGAAACCACACATGAGAAAAGCAAAAAGAAAACTGAAGAACAAGAAATTACAGAACTAAAAAGGAGGAAAGACTAAAAGAATGTAACTGCAACGCTTCCAAGACAAGAAAACAGACATAACTGTTCTTCATGTTCAACATAAACACGCAAGACAAATTTAAAAAGTCATAACAGGGGGAAAAAAAAAAATAACACAGTGAGAATGAAAGGAAGCAAACACTGGGAAAAGATGCTGGAGACAGAGAATAACATCCCATCACTGCATGACTTTAACAGCAAGTTACGCTAGCATGGCACAAAGCACTGCTAAAGCTGAGTTCTGTCTCGATAAGGATCGTATTGCCTCTAGGTATCTCCAATCCTCTCACTCAGTTGTTCAAGTATCACAGAGTAAACACTCCAAGTTTTCTCACCTAAATTGACAACGTTCTTTGCCCAAAACGTGGGGTCACAATGAAAGCGAATTGCTCCGTTGGCAGCTGGGACAGGATCACAACGTGCCTTCAAAATATGCCGTAACTGGAATGTTATCTAATGGAAAGCAAGAACAAGAATGTCACGACAACAAAGTAATGTTAAGAAGCGTGCATTTGCCCACTGAGTTTAAACTGCTGGATCACTATGAAGGACTATAATTAGCATGTCTGGTTAATAGCATGGGAAGCATTCTGTTCACTGGCAAAATCAACCACTGTACAACAAATGTTTTACTGAACCCAAAGTGTTATGGCAGTACTGCTACTCAATTTCTACATGACTCAAGTGAAACACTGAGTTGCCTTTACAGAGCTCTACCCCACTCCTCCAACAAAAGTGTTATGTCCTTAATTTACAAATGAAACTTGTTCTACAAGTTGGAAAACGTAGCCCATTGTGATACTAGTGGCTGTTTTGTTTTGCTCCTTAAATGGAGCGCAGGTAAGTCAGTTTTTCCTCCTTAGATATAATTTAGAGAAGCTACAAAATATTTAGGAAGTTCTTTTAAGTAAACTTTCTCTGTACTGCACAGACAAGTGGGAAGATGTTTCCTTACCAGCCGTTTACTGTACAGCAAAGCAGTACTGCTGCCACTTGCAATAGCCCAATTAGTAAAGTTCATCACATGCTTCACTTGTCGAGAAAGACCAGTGATGTCATTTTGCTGTTGTATTAACTTCATCTGTCTTTCCTTCGTTACATTCTGTGAAGAAATAAAAACCTTTATTACAATGGAGATTTCAGATTTAACAGGCAAATATAAACTGCTATCACAGTTCTTGTAACAAAAAAACTGTAGCAAGATAAGAAGCTTATACTAATGCTTATATAAACTAAAACCACAAGGAACAATTCTTTATTACTGCAGACTATCAGTCTTTCCACGTGTTTCAAAGTGCAGGGAAAATGGCTCAGATAAGAGCTTCGTTCCTGTTTTATCACAGCGAAATCTCAACTACTGAAACCAGACCAGTTCCCTCTTTCTCATACTGCCTCTCACATCAGCATGACAGGGATGTGAGGAGTGATCCAGATAAGTTGCCAACAAAACAGCCAGCTCTGTACTGAGTGGAACCCCAGCAGCAGGAAGTGACAGCCACGGGTGGCCAGCACTCTGCAACCAGCTTCCTATCCCAACCAGAAACTGCCTCTAAATACCTCCTGAATATGGCAGATAAACTCTGCAGCCCCACTTCCGCAATGCTGAGCCTTCCATGACCTGCAGTCACACCAAACAAACTGTTTTCAAACACAGAATGTGAGTTCTGGATGGGAGATTGAAAACAGTGAACCAACACTTATTTCCCCCCTTAACTGTACCTCAAGGTGCTGTAGGAGAGATTTGCCTTTTTTATTGATTTCATTGATGAGGGTGAATATAGCCACTTTGATTTCCTGTTCTACTCGTTTGTTAGTTTCATTTACTTCTTTTATCCTAAAAAAAAAAAAGAAGAGAAATGCAATGTCAGGCAGACACTTTCTATTTTCTATTCAGACTTTCTATTTTGCCTCTAAATCCAACTTCCCACCCTTGCAAGGTAAAGGAGCAATTTCAACATGGAAAAAGTTCTAATACGTGCAAAACTGACAGCATGCTTAATTTCAATCAGAAATAGCTGTTAATCAACTGGAAGAAGCCATTTAAAATTTCAGTTTGAGGAAAAAAATTAAACAGTAAGACCTATATGTCATCTCAAATGGCCACTGTGTGTTTCACTTGAAATAACTGAACAGTCTTGGCCATTTATCTACTTCATATATTTATACATATGCAAACTCCATGTGTGCATCAACACAAATACATATGTCCATACTAGGCTTCTCTCACTATGAAAAATTTGTGCATGATGCCTTAAGATTGTTGTGCTACTGTATACTAACCAGAAAGGATGTCATTCCTGAACTTGAAATGGACCCTTCCACCCCAAGAAAGCTTGTAAACAAAACTGTCATTACATACCTGTAAACAATAACTAAGAATTCCTTTCACTAATGATTCGCCTGAAGTCGGTCTACATTCATCTCCTGCACTTTACTACTATGGCCTTTAAGTTTGTACACCTCACAACTCTTCATCATGTCCATTACTGTACTTCTTCCTCAGTTTAAGTAAAAGTCAAGCAAATTATGCTGAGTTCCATATACAGAATTTAACCCTGACAACAACACAGTGCTGCACTGGGATTCTTTACTTTGCCTGGCACATGAGCCAGTCTGAGTGTAAAGATTTCAAGTGTCCCTTTTGAAAGGGCTTTTTCACTGCTACATCAGGAATCACAACTTGTAATGCCGTTCATCCTGATATGACCACAAAAAAACCAATGCTTTTCTCTCTGGTGATGGTCTTTGCTGGTGTCTAATACCCTTCAGCTCCTTGGACAAGCATGCCTTTTTATGATAGCACAACCTATTTCCTATTCAAAATCAAAACTAAATTAGGAAAAAAATAAATCACTAACCCTTCATTGAGACAGCAGACAAAACATCCTTGTTTTGGCACATAGCAATAATTCCAGAAGTTATTCCATCTATGCTGTTTTACCCTTCTAGACCACATACAATGCCATTTTGAAACCCCTTGCTATCATTACCAATATTATTGTAATGCCCTTCCCCTGTAGCTTTTACTGATGGACCTCCTGCCCCACACTTTGACAACGTAACTGAACAACATGTGAAAGTAAACCTCACTTGCATGATCCACTGGGCTCAGCAGTTAATCACAGCCTTTACAGAACCCAAACACACTGCAGAAATTCACTGCGTTTTCAGTGAAACCAGAAACTTTGCCACAGGCAAAAAAAACAATAACAATTCCCATGCACTGTTACTGGCCTTGAATTCTTATCACAGAATTGTGTAACATCTCTTGAGCTTTCAGTTTATTTCTTTCCCACATATCTGGGTTTCTGTATCTCCTTCAAGCATGCACCAAATCCACAACTTGTCCACCTTGTTAGCCATTCTGGGTCTCCTGAAAGAGCTCCCAAGAGCAATTAAGTGCATGAAAAGCTTGGAGCAATCACATGCCCTCACTGTCTCCACATTCACACAAGGACTCTGAGAGCATGTATTTGCTCCTTTGTCAGTAAGGTGGTTCCCACGTCTGAGGATCACAAATATTAATGCAAAAAAGATAACCCTGATCTTAAGCTATTGCTAGAATTTATAGGCTGAACTACCAAAAGAAAAGCTTGTCTTCCTTTCAGATAAAATACACTAAGTTTTGCTTGGATAATAACAATAAAAAGGTCAACTTCCTATTCACCTCCAAATCAAGCTTTGCTACACAGTTCAGGAACAGCAACAAAACTCCCATATACAACAAATACATATTAAGGACTTGATTAGAGCCAAAACTTGTGTCACCTAGAGCTGAACTTAACAGAAACCGTGAGAGGGGTTTCACTTGATCTCTCCCCCCCAAAAAAAAAACCTGTAGTCAATGTAAATTTTCAGTTCTAATCAAAGCTGCCATCATAAAAGATAACACCTTTGAAATTTATTTCATATAACAACTTCTTACAGAAGCACACTAGTTTAGAAAAGAAAACTTTCCAAATTTTTAACTTTCCAAGTTTTAAAGTTCAATACAACTAAAGATATAGGATCAACTAACATGACAGTATCCTTCCAACCCCTTTGTTCATTAAGGAGGCAATCATAACAATGAATCATTTTGTGGTATTTACCTGTTTTGAACTTGTGTAGCTGCAAAATTGACATAATTCTTCTTCTCAAGAAGTTTGGCCAACAGGTTCTCAATCGCACCCTTCTGGTTCTGGAAAGCTTCTTCTAGAAACTGATACCTTTTCAACATACAAAAGAAGATCTCAGTTAACAAGGACCAATAAGGATCCCCAATTTGGATGTAAAGCTACAGTGACCATCAAAATTTTGATAAAATATGACAGGTATGATAAAAATACAGAAATAAATGGGTTTTTATATACATATATATACACATACACACACATACATACACAGTTTAATTTACAAATAAAATTCTCTGTCGATGTCCAGAGGGACTGTATCTGTACGAGTGCCTCAGTTTCAACTACACAGGGAAACAATGCACTGCATCATTTCACAAGACAGCTGCCTATGGAAAACCCAGCTAAGTGACACCATTCAGAGTCTAACAAATGATTTTGTTAACACTAGATGAGGAAAATGCAGTAATAGTTATATTCTTTCATTAAACAATAGCCAACCATTTATGAACTGTTAATCTGTTAGCATCGAGCACAAACAGGAATGAAAAGAAAATAAAGACTTTCTTGAGAAGAGTGCTTTTCAGAATATTTATGCTCAAGCCTATGAAAGAACGCAGCAGGAATACAAGGTTAATATTCTAGGAGTGGTAGTTTAAAAAGTGAAAGTTCTCCAGGCTGCTCTAGCAATCTATGACACTAATTACTGCTCTGGAAAAAGAAACAAACAATCTAAATTCATGCTGTTAAGCACCTTCATAGAGAAGCGTTACTGGCAGACCAACTTGCTGATAAATGAGTATTTTTATCCCCAGATTCTCTATTATAACACTGCAAAGTGCTTTTTCAAACCTATGAGCAACTACACGACCAAGCTGCATTGAACATCTCCTAAAGAGGGTCAAAATTTTTTCTAGCAGCTGAGAGAAAAGTGAGCTCTGAGACAACACCCATCATGAAAATGATGCAATTTTGAATCAATTAAGGCCATATCTTTCTGTTTTCCCCCCCCTCATTCAGTGATGATGTGAAATCGATACCTTGCCTTTAGAAAATTCACCCTGAACAGAGAGACCACCTTGTAACAAAATCCATGCTTTCAAAAACTGCCTCATCTGTTTGTCCTCAAACCATTTTTGCTTCCAGGTGTTCAGGGCTGCAGCACTTCCTATTTAAGTGTTTTATGTGTGTCATGCAAATAGTGACAGCACTGATAACCACCAGGCTGGGTAACAGCTTCACCACACCAAACCACCCCAGAGGACATTGTTCTGAGCCCAGTCAATCACACAGCTCAGTTAATTGATCACCTGAAGCTTTCAGCACTACACGCATGCTCTCCTTTGTGAGGAATTATGTCTGATGGAGAGATAACACAGCAGTTCAGACACAACTGTTTGAAATCAATAGTATTTCTTCCCCTGAGACAGAGCACCAAAGGAGGTAAGACATGGTAATATTTGTACCTGTGTTCTTTGTGTTCCAGTAACTGACAGTCTCTGCATGTCAGCCTGTCACATGTTTCACAGAAAAGTTTTAACTGCTCTTGTTTGTGGACAGGACAGAAAACAGGACGTTGACCAGATGCTCCCACGGCCTCTGTTTTTAAAAATAAACCATTTTTGCATTTTAAAATAAATTTAAGACAATCTGAAGTGCAAAACTACCAACTTCCACACTAAGTAAGTAAGAACCAAGAATTCAAAGACAACTACAGATCTGTTCTCACCCTGAAGTAATTATGGATACATTCTTATTGAAATAATTGCAGTGCCAGTGTTCAGCAGTTTCTGCAGCTGTCCCCACTTTTCTTGTATTCAAAATGAAAGAGGAATTTCTCTCCCCATCAAAACTACTCCAGAGACACTGCTACCTGCAAAGACTATCGGTATACACACTTGGATTTCATACCCATGTCAACAGATGAAATCCCACGCAGAGTCACCTCTGACACTTTACAGGGTAGACTGAACTTCTCCAACTTTTATACTGTCAGATACCCATAGATCTTCTGAATTATCACTTCAAAATCTTTACAAAGCTCATTAAGTCATAAGCAACTGAAGTGGTAAATGCAGAGCAAACATTACTGTGGGTCATAAAATTACTTAAGCCCTAACTAAAGCAGGGGACTTTTCCAATTAAACACATCGATACTGTTGAAAACATTTCTGAAGTCATTAAGAAAGTGCTGCACGGTGCTGTAAAGCTTTTTTGAGCTTGGCACAGAGAAAAGGAGCTTCTGGAAGGCACAGCAGGTAAGGTTTAAAACAAGTAAACGCATTGTAGTCCCAAAAATGTTTGAAGATTGTTACAACATGCAAGTTATGGTAAAGAAAGAGAGCTCATGAATCAAAAGCTGACGCTAACTGAATGCTCAGGCCTCTGAGGATATTGCACAGCCTAGAAAGCAAGAAAGGAAAAATCTCTGAGCAAATAATGAATGGCCAATCCTCACTACCAATAGAGTTACTGAGGAAAACTGTGTGCCAAATGTAGGCTACGTTCCTGCCATATGGCCTTGCTATCAGATTCCATCTTCATAAAGAACCTTACTGAACAGTCACTTTGGGGCACACCCACACTCAGGTTACAGGGGTTAGATTATCACCCAGATGGCCACAATACAGCAGTCCTAAGGAAAAACATTACTAATTCTTTGCAGAGTTCTCTCATTTGACTCAATATTAATTGGTTATTGCTTACTAGGATTAAGACATTTAAATTTAAATAACCTTAAAAGTTTACTTGATACAACAAGCAAAACAAGATTGTTGTCCACAGGACATAAGCTCAACAGTAACAATTTTTAACTACTACTAAGATTTTGCCAAAAACAATGGAAGAAAGCAGTGCAGTATTACGACTCTGCAGTGGCACAACAGAACAATCATGAAGATCTTAACTAATTTTAGATGGAGAAACAGCAAATTTGAACCTATCCTCTCTACACAGGGAGAGTTACATTTACCTGCTCTCAGAATGTTTTCCCCAATACTTCCATAGAATGCAAATGACACCATCAAATGATAGCTGAGGAATTAACTTTCCCTAATGAAGTTGCATGCTTCAACTGTACATTCCCTATGCACATTAATTTTTGCTAACCAGGAGATAAAACCTAAGAATGAATTCAAATTCCAATTGACTCAGCAACATCAATGCAACTGCAATATTATACTGAGTATGACTGTAAGCTTATCTGTATATACTTTTCTACTGGGTGAACTATAACTGCTCATTATAACCAAGTACAACAAAATATGATCTCATTTCCTTGGCCAGTGGATATAACTACCATGCTGTCAGTGCTTCCCAGATTCCAACCCCTCCACTTAGTTATTCCATTAATTAAAAGGATCACTAAGAACCGATCTAAATTCTTTCCAAAGATGACAGTCTCATTCTGCTTCTTCTGTGCTTAGGACACTTACTACACAGAACATCAAACAATACAAAGTATTAGTAAATAAGCCATTTCAGTTTAAAATTTAATTTTTCCTCTATTTCTAAAGCTACGAATTTTGCAGTGATGGCATTTCATAGATTTTTCCCAAGTCTTTGGAGAAAGCTAAAGAGCTGGTTGGTACCCAAATAATCCTCCCCCTCTATATTCACATGGGCCAAAGAGAAAATATCACTCCTACAGGCAGGACTAAACGATATCCAAACACTCACCTGAAGATACATCCTCTTTTTTTCTGATCATATGATCTTTAGTAAATTTTACTCGCTGATGAGCTTCTATGCAAGTCTTGCACAACCATTCCCCACATTCTACACAAAATCCCACAGCACTAGCGTTGTCTTCACAGCTTGTGCACACCTGCAAAGGGAAGAAAGGTCAGTTGTCATCACTTTCCTGGGAATCACAGAATCACAGAATCACAGAACTGTAGGGGTTGGAAGGGACCTCCAGAGCTCATCGAGTCCAACCCCCCTGCCAAAGCAGGTTCCCTATAGCAGGTCGCACAGGTCGGCATCCAGGCAGGTCTTGAACATCTCCAGAGCAGGAGACTCCACCACCTCCCTGGGCAGCCTGTTCCAGTGCTCCATCACCTCACTGTAAAGAAGTTCCTTCATGCATTGGTGCAGAACTTCCTATGCTGCAGTTTCCAGCCGTTTCCCCTTGTCCTGTTTCCACTCACCACTGAAAACAGTCTGGCCTTGCCATTCTGCCCCCCACACCTTAGATATTTATAGATCTGGATCAGGTCCCCTCTCAGTCTCCTTTTCTCAAGGCTGAACAGACCCAGTTCACTCAGCCTTTCCTCATAGCAGAGATGCTCCAGGCCCTTCACCATCTTGGTGGCCCTCCGCTGGACTCTTTCCAAGAGATCCTTGTCTTTTTTGTACTGGGGTGCCCAGAACTGGACGCAGTGCTCCAGATGAGGTCTTACCAGGGCAGAGCAGAGGGGGAAGATCACCTCCTTCGACCTGCTGGACACGCTCTTTTTAATGCACCCCAGTAAGCCATTGGCCTTTTTGGCCACAAGGGCACACTGCTGGCTCATGGCTCATGGGAAGCGTCAACATACACAGGAAAACAAACAGCACAGGAATTCTGGCAAGCAGAAAAGCACTGTACCTGTTCTGATTTCTCATCAGAGCTGCTCGGTGTTTCTGATGTGTCTTTCACAAAGTAGTTATCCACCAGATCTATCTGCCTGCATTCTTGGCGGCATATCGGACATCTGATTACCCCAACTGAAAAACACAAAATGTTTCTTAGTTATAGGGAAAACAAACACAAAATCCTCAGACCGCTCATTTCAGCAGTCACCAACACACCCACAGCACTTTCAGCCAAGCTAAAGAATAGAAAGCCCTTCAAGTGATGCTCGAGAGAATGTCTGAGTACCAAAGCATGATGATATTCTCCCACCTACAACAGAGGCTATGTTCTAACGCAGCCCATTTCCATCGGGTTGGGGAGGCAGATGTAACATCACAACTTACCTGAAGGTTTCAGGATGTTTTTTTTCAAGGAAAAAGAAAAGCAGAACTAATACCAAGTACCAAAAACGCTTCCAAGTTTCTACTAACAAGCCCTCTCAGGCCGACTGCACCTGCCTGTCAGCAGCACACCACCCATTTACAGACATACTCACAGAAGTACACACACAGTTTTAACAAGAGGTAACATGTACATTAATTCCTTCCCCAGCGTTCTCCAAAAACCCACTTTGTTTTCTTCTGTACTTGCTAACTTACAGTTCTAAACCCTCAGCTCAACTGCAGAGAAGTCACTGCACGAACCAAACTGACTCTCACGGATGTCTTAGGAACAACCTGCACAGATT
The DNA here is from genome assembly GCF_026119805.1 of Tympanuchus pallidicinctus. Taxonomy (NCBI): domain Eukaryota; kingdom Metazoa; phylum Chordata; class Aves; order Galliformes; family Phasianidae; genus Tympanuchus; species Tympanuchus pallidicinctus. Next base: position 1,569,490 of record NW_026294750.1, on the reverse strand, counting down.
TAAGCACCTGTTCACCACTCCAAAGGCACTTACTGCTTTCATCCCAGAAATGCCATCCAGTCTTAAGTTCCTACATATTTTTGTTGTAAATATATTTTTCAAGAAGGTACTTTCAAACTATCTGAGAGTTTTTGTACATTTGCATACCAGAAAGACTTTGAAAAGTAAATGCAATTGGACGACACTGAGCTCTTTGTGGATACTCAAAAAGAGCACCAGATCTATTTCAAGGAGATAAATCACACTGGTGATTAGCTGCCCTTGCCTCCTTCAAGCACGGTGAGCCACTCCTGCCTGCCATGCCGCCAGGACAGAGGGAGTTTCTCCAGGTCTGCAACAGGAGGAGAAACAAAGCAGCCCAAGGTAAAACAGACATGAAAGTAAGTCAGGAAGGGAACGACTGGAGTGAACTGAGGAGAAAAAGCAAAATCAGAACAACGTCTGCAACTTCATCCTGCAGCAAATCGCAATGCAACTGAACAACATACAGAAGATTACAGCCCTCAGCTAACAGGGAAGCTGCCCTTTCCAGCCAGGCCTGCACTGAGCACAGGGCCCAGCGTGACACCTGTGGCCTCAGCAGCTGCCATCCTCCTTGAGGACACTGATTGCAAAGAAACTGCTTACATTTTTTCTGTTGATGTTTACGACCTCAATTAGAACCAGCTCCAAACTCCACCAAATCATCCAGGAGCAATCCACCTTCCTCACCCCTCACTGCTGCTGGAGAGAACCCCATTTCAGACACCTGTTCTTAAAGACAGGTTGGTTTGGGCTGACACACGTCAGACTGGTTTCCAAAACAGAAGCACGAAGTTAATCGTGAGTAAGTTCAAAATCCTTTTAGATGTTTGCATTGCCATAACGATGCTTCACAGCTCAGGAAATACTGGCAAGCACTTGTGCAATCCAGCAACTCAAACTTCCCTTCCACGCTCACCATTGGCACGTAGCAGCCTGCAGAGCAATGAACGCCTGCCATGTTCAGGGCATGAAAGCATCCATGGCAGTGACTGCACGTGCAAAGCACTCACATCCATTGGGAATTTAAGTGCTCCAATGTGTTTCTGAAGATGCAATAGCCATAAACTTTCCTTAGTGAAAACAGTTACAGTCAAGCTCACTTTAAGTGATACGTCACGTTTGTGTGGCTGTAATATCATTTTTATCTCCCCTCCCTTCCAAAGCTGATTAAAAATAGTTAGTGCATAATTTAAGATGTAATTTAATACAGTGTTTCTAAATACACAAACCCTGGGAATGGGATTTGAATTCAGCATCTCAAAATAATAAATTATTACGAATTGCAGCACTCAGCATTAAATGTATTTTTCCTTGAATTACACATCCATATACACTGACTAATTTTCTGTTTCCTTGGCATTTCTGAAAGCAACTTGCAGCTCTTTTTCAAGCTTCCAGCCTAATGAAGGCTGGCTAGGTTGGGACATTCACAAGGGATTGGGAGAACCACACGTTCTCTCTACTGACATAATGTTAAGAGAGTATAAACAACAACCTCAGCAAAGCAGTGACACCTCATAGTAACCACTCTGCAGCAGCTCTGGGTGGGTAAGAAAGCTGCCCTACAGCCCCTTTAACATTCTGAAGTCTCTAACTTAAAAATAAACGTTTTTTAATACTGTGATTAAAAAAAAAAAATCACAACAGTGCATTTTCTTGTAGGCTTCTATTCAACCTAAAAGAAAGGGTACAGTTGGACAGATGAAACATCAGGCATTGAGAAATCACCCATCCACCAAATAAAGTGCACAAACCAATGTCCTAAAAGTAATTAGAAAGAGTATGAGATACTAGTTTACGTGCTAAATACCTAACATACGTATTTTAAATATATAAAGCCACAACTCTGGATGACTGCTTTTATGTTTGGTCACTGTTTCTAAACTTTTAGGAACTGAAACCCTTCTTCTGTCTTCATTAGCAGCATCTCAAGGGAATGACAACAGGGCAGAATAGATGTTGATGTAGACCACCAGCAGCTCCTGCTTCCAAGCATTCCTACTGTTCAACCCACCAGAAGAGCAGCACAGTGCTGTCAGAGAACTGCTCTGTGTGTATCTGACCCACGCTCAAGCAGCTTTCACAGTTATTAGCCAATAAATACACACATTTATGATTTTAAGTACTGACAATACTTAGGGATAAAAACCTGAGACTAATTAAGAAAACAACCAGGAAACTATCAAAAGAACCAGTAATTTTCCATAGTGTTTGTGATTCTTTTATGTAGTCACAGGCACACAGAAAAATAGCAGGAAAACATGGATGCATGTAGAATAGTGCAGCACAGAGACAGCCTTCGGTTGCACATAACCCACTTCAGGAACAGCTACGTATATTATTTTCCAATAATTCCTTCATGAAGAAACATCTGCTCACAGTTAAGGATAATACAAATGTGGAAGTGGGATTCCTGACTATCCATCTATGCCAAGAGGGGGTGAACCTGTGAGGCTAAGCAAGAGGGTGCCCTCTCTACACTGAGAATGCCTGTTTTCACCTGATTTGCTGGTAAACATTTCATGTGCTGTTCAACTGATTGCATTCATAATGTGCAGAGAGGGCTGTCCACAAAACTGCACCTCTGCAGTTCTAGTCAGTCAATGTTTTGCTCTTTAGTGACCTGTTGCACTAACACGTTTGGTCGTGCAGACCAACAGACTGATTAGATGGAAATCACAGCTCCACCAGCGGGGATCCTACACACGCACCTCACTCGTGACATCTGTGAGGTCCTGATCAGGAGATGAATTCTTATCTCACCAAAGCACACCATCAAGCACTCTGACAATGTGGGTGACAAGAATTGAAGTTCCAGGTTATCAGTAACTAAGAAGAGAAACTCTGTGGTTTCACTACACCTGTACCTCAGCAGATATATTCAGACAATGTTGCTAATTACTGCTACAACGAGCTTAACTTCACAATATCCTTCAGCACACACCATGTAAAACACAGAGCTTGGAATTTAGCAAGGGAGATCCAAAGATCAACCGAGTGCTTCAGTTAGTGCTTTTATAAACTGTGTTGGGAGCCTCGTGCTTCAGGAAGTGATGGACCTTCTTGGATCTACATCCCAGCTGAACTGCTTGCAGTCAGCACAGCCAGCAGAACCACCACAGCTGAGTTATTCCTCGCGGAACCATGTGACAACACATTGCTACGCAACCCAGAGTCCTTCCCAAAATTAGACGAGTGGCCAAACAGAGTCCTGCCGGCCACGGGACCGGGCTCAGACCTGAGGAACCACCCAAGGCTGCGGTTCAATCTCCTTCCATAGCACAGAAGGTAACCGGGTGCCACCCGCCTGAGCGCTGCGCTCCCAACGATGCACCCGAGGCCGCACCCTGGGGCACCCGGTAGCACCGCCGAGAAGGCATTATTTGTAGAACCGAGCAGCTCAGCACCTCTCAGAGCCGCGCCTCTAACGCAGCATCCCTGAAAGCCAAAACAAAAAGCACGGCGCGATTCGCAGCGCCGTTCCCCGAACGAGCAGATCGACTTCGAAGTTCCAGCTCTCACGTGGAAGCGCGACGCGAGAGCGCAGCCGAGGGCCGGGAGATTCCGGAGGATCGCGGCACCGCATCGCCGGCGGACACGCGCGCAGCCCCCGCCGGCCGGGCTTCGGAAGGCGGCACACAACAGCCCCGGGATCGCGCCCGCCGCCCCGCTCACCTTGCTGCACGTCGCCGTTGGCGCCGCCGGGCACGGGCACGCTGAGCTGCCGCTCGGGCTCGGGCAAACAGCGGCGGCAGAAGGAGTGCAGGCAGGGCAGCAGTTTAGGCTCAGCCTCGCGCCGGCTCTGCAGGCTCTGCGCGCACACGGCGCAGGTGTCCAGCAGCGAGAAAGGCCCCGGCACCGCCGGCGTCAGCGGGGGAACCGGGCTGGGGCCCGGCCCCGGAACCACCCCGGGCCCCGCCTCGGCCTCGGCCTCCCCGACACCGCGCTCCGCCGCCGCCGCCGCGCCCGGGCTCTCCCGTTCCTCGGGAGGCGCCGCGGAGGGTGCGGGCGGCGCCGCGCCCGAGGGGGACGCGGCCGCGGGCTCCAAAGCGCCGCCGCCGCCCGGCCCGGCCTCGGCAGCCCCCTCCCCGCCGCCGCCGCCTCCTTTGTTTTCCGCCATGTTTCCTCCTTTGAACCCGACTCCCCGCTCCGCGCACGCACAGCGTCACAACGCGCCGTGCGCGCTCCCCAGCGGGAGGGCGGGTCCGGGGCTCGCGCAGGCGTGGCCGCCCGGTGCGAAGCGGTGCGCGGACAGACGAAACGCGATGTCACGTGACGCGCCGCCGGCTAGAGCGCCGCGCGCGCCTCTACGAGCGCTCCGGCGTGAATCGCGATTGGCCGCCGCCGACGGCGCCCCCACGCGCGCGGAGGTCGCAGCCAGGTCCCGGCACGGCGCTGAACTGTCGTTAATACGCATCAACCACGTGGTGAGAGGACCAGCCTTTATTGGGCAAAGCAAAGCTTATTACAGCACAGTAGGAAATGCAAAAACACGGAGCAGCGGTCAGAAGAGAGCAGCTGTCAGAAGTCCTGCTGGATGTTCTCCTTGTTCGCTTCCCCGTGCTGTTGTTTGATTTGGGAAATCTCATTTTCTAGCTGCACAATTGTTCGTTCAATCTCGTAGTTCTTACTGACAAGAGACACCCACCTGGAAGGGAACAATTTTAAGAAAGCTGTCAGGTGTTACCAGGGCTTACAACAATCCTCTGATTCAAAATCAAAAGAGTGGGACAGCAAGTTGTGGTAAAGCACAAGGACACAAACAACCAGCATCTGTCTCAGTATGTGACACAGCTGACACCAGGAGTAATCTGAACAACCACGGTTAGAAAAAGATGTTTTCAACAGTTAAACTTCAACATATAATCCAGGAAATGAAATGTCGTAAAGAAAAAGATGCTAAAAAACACTGATGTCCAATATTTTGATAAAGAAGAGTTTCAGAAACAATCCACACAAGAAGTTCAAGCTGCTGTCACTCACTGGGTCACCCATTCACAGTGACCATTACACAGAGCTGAACTATACACCCTCTAAAACACTGCAAATCAACAGCAGCCATCTGATGATCTGCTATGGCAGTAAAGAAAAACTGATGATGTTCTCCATAAGGGAATTCTATACAGGAAACACTCCTGGAAGGTGTACCAAAAATTCCAGCTACTCACGTGGATTCCATTTCTCGTAGCTTAGCTCCAGCTGTGAGCTGCATGTTCTTTCGTTGCCAGTTCAGATCCTGAATGCTCTTCCTGAGGAAAAAAAAAAAACAAAAACAGAGACCTATGATTTTTTTTTTTTTTTTTCTTCTTTGTCTCATTTATTCAAGAATGTTTAAATCTGCTGCTTGAAATTCACTGTCCTGGAATTACCCACCAGGAAGCACTGGTGCAGCAGCATCTAACCACCACAAAGTAGTAATACAACATTCAGAATCCCAACAGAAGATTAAAAACATCATTTCAACAAAACACCTCCGTCCCTCAGTAATTTAGTAAACTTGCTAAAGCATTCACTTGAAAACAAAACCTAATATCAGGCAAGCTGAGCCAACTGCATGCTAAATAAAATGGTACCAGCAGTGAAAAGGAAACATGACTGCATTTGAGAGAGGTCTCTACCACGATTAATTCTGCTCAAAGCAGTGCTTCAGACAAAAACAACAAAGAAAAACAACCACAGACTTTGAGTGGAATAGACGTCGTAAATGTAACAGGGAAGGAGGGAGGGGAAGGTGAATCTTCTTTCCTTGGACCACTACAGCAGCATAAACATGGCTCTTTCAGAGCTGAGGGGGTGGGGAGTTTCTATATTCCTTCCAACTTCAGTATGAGGCTATGAAAAACCACTCACCGCAACTTCTGAAGCTCCTTCTGGGCTTGTTCTATCATATGAACCAGATGTCTAATAGCAGAATGGAAGCAAAGCACGAGAAAAACATACAGTTACTAGGTTAGACCCATTTAACCAACCTCCCATGTAACTATTCCAGAAGAGTTCAGCATGCAACCATCCACTAAGGGCAAGCAGCACGTTTGTTCTCAGCACAGTCTGTGCCCTGCACTCCTGAAGGTTATAAGTTATGGCAACTTGATAGCATTACAACATACGCAGCTTTAAGACAGACACCTTTAATAATCACTACATTCAACCCTTGCTGACACACAGTGTTATAAAGCCACATCTGATAGTTGGTGGTGATTTTTTATTTTCAAGACTGTTACTGTAAGCTCACACTATTTCCACTAGAACAGTACTGAAGTATCTCATCACCTTACTGCCAATCTTCTGCTTTACACACTAAGCTCGCCTGTAACCAGCATTTTTTCCCCACTCTGTAACACTGCCTGCGCACAAACAGTTCTCCATCTGACAAATGTATGTAAGCCAGCAGATCACAGAATGAATCACAGAATGGCCAGGGTTGGAAGGGACCTTAAGGATCATGAAGCTCCAACCCCTGCCACAAGCCTCCCCATTTAATACCAGCCCAGGCTGCCCAGGGCCCCAATCAACCTGGCCTTGAACACCTCCAGGAATGGGGCATCCACAGCCTCTCTGGGCAGCTGTTCCAGCACCTCCAGATCCTCCACCCAGAGCTCTACTCTTAAGCTGAACAGCCCCTAAGCCTTCTCACAAAGGTATGGTTTGCATTCTTTTCACTTTTCTTTAAAGTTAAGCTGACGCTCCTTTGAAGCATCATCGATGCTCCCTGTCCGCAACAGCCCCACTGCTTCTTGCAGCTACACTCTCACATGTTTTTTAGCCATTTCAACAGTGAGTTCTGGTGAAGAGGATCAGCAGGAGAGCGTTTCTACCTTCAACCCCCATTTCACGGGCTGTCATTCCAGCCTCAGCCTTACTCATTGTACACCTTCCAAGCATTGCAGCCGTGCTGGGACATCAGCTCCAGGTTCTCGATGCGCACAGCCTGGTGCTCCAGTTGCGCCATGGAGTTGTTAACGCATTCCTGCCACGCCGTGATGTCGTTCTTCTGCCCGGAGGAGGGAGCCGGCAGTTCGTATCTGAAACGCAGCGCCGTTCGGATCCCGCCCGGAGCTCCGCGCCGCATTCCTCCCCAGCCAACCCCTCACCTCTTCATGCTGAGCAGCTCCAGGGGCTGCCGGGCCGCCAGGCGCTCGAACTCGTTCCGCATGATCTCGGTCTGAGGGGAGAGGGCGGTGAGGGGCGGGTGGGGGGACGGCGCGACGGCACGGGGCGAGGCGGCTCACCTCGAAGGCGCTGCAGTCGTGTGCCGGCAGGTAGCTGAGGTAGTTCTTCGTGGGCCGGTAGCGCCGCGTCTCCTCCTCCACAAGAGCCGCAGCCTAACGCACAGAGGCGTCAGGCGGGAACGAGCCGCGCAGCACCGCACCGCACCGCACCGCACCGCCTCGGCCCGGCCCGCACTCACCGCCTCGCGCACGCCCGGCGCCTCGTAGCCCTGATCGAAGTAGGGCAGCGCGTCCACCACCACGTCGCCCGCCACCAACCCCGGTCCCGCCATGATGCTCGCGACTACCGCGCATGCGCCCACCCTCAGACAGAGCGGCGCTTCGCATTGCGCCTGCGCGCACCGCCCGCCCCCGCCCCCGCCCCGCCCAGAGAGGAGAGGACACGGGTGGTTGGTTGCGGCACTGCTGCTTGTTATGGCGGCCCGGAGTGGCCGCTTCAGCTGTGGTAGAGGCTGTGAGTCCGGCTCCGGGCAGGGGTTGGTTCTCCACCCGCCTCCTCGTTGCTCTCTGCCGTTCTACGGCAGTGCACGTTCATTTCTTCTGGAGAAATTTCATCTTACTTCCTAGAGGGAAAGAAAACAAAACAACATGTCAGGATTTGGAGTCGTATCTTGGTCAGTGGGCCAAGGAGCTTCTGAGAGCAGAAACCCAAACAGAAGGATTTCTGTCCTGTGTTGCATGTACAGCCAAGGCTGAAATTGCCAAATTTGGGCAACTTTGGGATTAGAACACTTCCGCACATTTTATCCAAAGTCAAAACTTTTATTTAAAATAAATACCTTACAGTCATATCAAGAAATGGCCTGGGTTGAAAAGGACCACAATGCTCATCCAGTTTCAACCCCTGCTGTGTGCAGGTCACCAACCAGCAGACCAGGCTGCGCAGAGCCACATCCAGCCTGGCCTTGAATGCCTGCAGGGATGGGGGCATCCACAGCCTCCTTGGGCGAGGCAAAGGAAAGCAGCATGTGTACACAAGGCAAAATATAGGAGGGAAATAAAATAAAAAAGCTGTCTCCTTACCAAGACTGCGAAGGATTCTGTTCATCCCAGTCGGCTCAGTCTCTGGAATGCTCTCCAGATACTCCAAGGCACGGACCTCAAAAAGACCTACAGAGAGAAAACAGCACGCAGCTGGGTGAGATCCTCCACCTCAGGCATCAACATCGTTGTGTGCAGGACCAAAGCCAGGAGGGAGACAAAGGCATCCTTTGCTTAATGAGATTAACTTTACTGAACACCTAGAAGGCCACAGAGCTATTACATATGCCAACAGGAAAACTTGCTGGGGCAAAAGGCTTTGTAAGAGTTAAAGATACGTGATGTGGAAGTGAGTTTGTAAAACAAGAAAGCCTCACCTTTGACAGCACTCTTACTTAGCTCTCGATCCTGTATGAACCCTGCAAACATCTGTGTCTCCATGAAAAAGTGCAGGAAGTGGCGCACGTTGCGTGACGTGTGGGATTTACGGAATGGTTCCCGCTGGAACACTCGCTCTCCTTTCTCTGTAACGTTCATGTGCAGGGAATAGTGACCAACAATCTCCACAAAGAAGTGCACAAAAGCTTCGGAGACCAGGGAGTTTAAAGGCATGTCACCTGTGAAGAAGATAGCAGAGGAGAAATGTCCAAAGTGACTCACATTAGAGGGACACTCCTCTTCTAAAAGAAGAGCAACAGATGCTTTTTCGGCTGGCTTTCTCAGACTATGAAATTTCATATGGGTATTCAATACCAAAGGAGACTTGGCTCAAGTGTTTAGACTCCTCTCCCACGACAGCTTTCTGCTGAGACAGGTTCCATTTTGAAGCTTTTCCAGCAGTGAAAGCATTCAGAATTTCTTTTCACCCAGTAAAAAACTAATAAGCAGTAAGTTCATAATAGTCTAATTCTTTTAAAGAGTGAGGCAAATCACAAAACACAAAGTGGAAAATTTTCTTACGCTGATGACCATGGAATCACAATTTGTCAATGCCATTCTCTCAGGCAATTCAATACTTTCTAAAATTCTCAGATTAATTTATCTGAAAGACTGTGTATCAAGACCAGCAACTTTGAAAATGATGTCAAATTATCCTCTGAAGTACAGAGAATTTACTCTATTCTCCATTTAAGAAAAACTTCCTCTCTGCCACTTCAGGAAAATTACAGAAAACTCAAAGCATGGAAACTGATACACTTGGCTTAAGTAACACCAGAGTTTTCCACACACTGATTGTGAAAAGAGGAACAATTATTAGGACAGCAGATTTCTAATACATTCACATGAAATATGTCATCAGTAAGATCACAGGAAAATAGCTTTATAAAATGTTACTCTGTAAAGCTTATTTCCATTTGCACACTTCTGTGGCAGCAACTTGGTAACTGAAGAGGCCTGCTGACTTTTCTACAGATATACCTTGTGTGCAATTCTGCTCGTGTGACAAGATTTCATTTCGCTCCTCCAAAATTTGGGCAAGTGCAGCCTGGAGCTTACGAGGCAGGATTTCTTCTTCATCCGATACCTGAACAGAAAAGTGACCGTTTAACTTTTTGTGTTACATCTATTCAACAGAAACTTCTCTGATGAGAAATACTCTTAACATGCCTAGAACAATTAGAGGGAAGTTACTCTGATGTGTTGCATTCTGGTGGAGGCAATATATTTGTCTTGTTGCCACAGAAATGAAAAACACTTGCCCAATGCCTTCTCTCTACAACTAGAATCAATGCATACATTAACACAAAACTACGTATATCAAATCCACTACACAGACTCAGGCTTATCAGAGCAGTGATAAAACACACTAGAACAACAATAGTCTGTTGAGAAAATATGACAAATGTCACTACATGACATTTTAGTGAGAAAACAATCCTTTAATACCTTTCTCCACTTGCAGGCTGCAATGCAAAATAGAACAGTAAGGCAAGGGAAAGGGGATGCAAATATCCTCCCGAACTAGTAACACTCCACTAAGTTCATAGTGACTTGTCTGGTGATGCAGAAGGCTTTTTCAGCACATTTAGTAAAGTTTGGGACCAGCAGAGAATCACATGTGAACTGTGACAATTTCTCTCAGACTACCACTCCTGGGAAAACAAACACACCCTAGCTAGATGAGAGAGGGGAAAATCATGTAGAGAATAAGTCCAGAAAGACAGCCAGAATGCAACAAGGAATCCTAGCGGTCCACTTCACATGCTGAACCAAGATCCTCTTTTTAAATCCAGTTCAGCAGCATGCCTGGCTTACAGTGCTCTGTGCTGTTGCTCCTGCAGCCTCAGCCTTTCAACAAGTCTGTTCCCTTCTCTAGTGATAAAAAAGGAATGCAAGATATTTCTTCAGCCACTGGAGTCTACAGATGAAAACAAGTCTTAACTGATTTCTTGCTCACATTTGTGGATCCTATTCTTGGCATATAACACCACCAAGAGTAACCAGTGCTGGAATTTCACTCTTTCACTCACCTCTTGCAAAAACTTGTCAGCACAAAGATCAACAATCAGAACCTAGGGAAAGACAGACAAAAAATATTAGCTCTTGTAACTATGTACGTTGCCATGCAGCAGGAAAAAAACAATAACTTTATATATATATATATATATATATATATATAAAAAACTTTTATTTTGTCCCCAGTTTTAGGGGATGTCACACACAAGTTTTGCATGACTTCAGCTGTCCTAAGAACAGTCAATATTATTAATCTTTGACAGCAAAGGAATGTGGTGGCATGTATCTTGCAAGTTAAAAACTGTCTCAGAAAGGTTTAAGACGTTACATTAAGACAGAATCCACAGAGATTCTTTCAAAGAAGTCAGCCTAATTCCACCAATTGTCCCTCCACAGTGTTTTGCCCAGTTCTCACCTCTTCTACAGGCAGGTCTTGGAGCTGTGGTAATGAGCAGGAGAGAATGCCAATTAAGAATGGAGTCGGAGAGCACACAATATCAATCATAGAAGTTGGTAGCACTGGTATGTACGTGTGTTGCCAAGTGAAGGGATAAAGTATTGCAACTGCAGCATGGCCACATTTAGACAGGGTGCTAAAAAGTAAGGGAAGCACAGAAGGGATTGTCAGTGTCTCTTTCAGTGTTCTGCTACAGACATAGGTTAGAAATGCTCTGAGGAAATGTAATTTATGTATGCTGCTTGTGCATCAGAAGAAGCCCCATGCAACCATTTATGAAGTCAAGTTATGGGGAGCTAGGAATAGCATCAGCCCAGAGTAAAGGAAACATTCCCTTGTGTCCTCTTGGGTAAGCAGCGCACTCCAAATGTTAAGCATGCAAAAGTCCTGTGGAGAATCTGCCAAAAGCTTTTAAATCTAATTATTTACAGAAAGTTAGACAAGCTCACACATGAAACAGGCCCAAATACAAGAGAAAAAGCAACATGCCTCAGAAAGAACTGGTCACTCAGACTCATTCTTTACCTTAAATTGTCAGCAACAAAGATCACTCTCCTTTCCAGCAGGAGAGAGGCAAAGACCCGTATCATGTGAGAGACACTCAGGCACCTGAACAGGCATTCGAAATCAACGTGTTCAAGTCGAGAATCTGACGGACGGCAGAGTTTCATAACCTGGGAACAGCAGAGATGCAGAGTGCTGGATGGAACAGCCAGATCACAGCATTAGGCTGGATGAGGGAGGACCTGACTGGAAAGCAGAAGTGTTGGATCCTCACAGGTTGAACCCACATCACCTGGATGGACAGTTCAGAGCATCTCAAAGGACTCTCAACCTGCTCTTCCTTTAAAAAAAGCAACGAATCACTTCTATTGTGCAGTTCAAAGGAAGCTGGTTTCTCCGACAACCTCTAGTCAGTCTGGAAATTACCATCAGATCAATGATTTACAGGCAGCATCACTCTGCAGTGCAGTTTGCAGAACACCACTTTGCCCCATAGACACCAGTCAACACAGCAAAACCAGTCCTGAATTCAGTTACCTCATTTCCTGCTCCTGGCAGGAAGCTCTTCACAGTAATAGTGCGTCCGGGAGCAGGGAAAGGCGCCTCCATTACACTGCGCATAAACGGGTGGACGAGGGCTGGGGACATCTCTCGCCTTTTCTCCACTTCATCTAAAATCTGCAAATAAATCAGACTTTGATTCACTGCATGCTGGTTAGCCCAAAGAAATACAAGCCTATGTTATGTCCCATTCCATAGCTACACGTGAGGGGTCCAACACAGACTCCCAGCCCTCCTTCCTCCTTGCCCTGGGGTTCTTGTGTAACCTCTCGAATGTCTGAACAAACAAGTGGTAATACGTAACTGTAAGTACAACTCTCCATTCTCAATTCCATACTGCTTCTACTAGAAAGAAATCTCTTATGTGTTGTAATCAGATACTCTAGTTAGATGGGGAAGAAGGGCAACATCTCATCCAAATCATCTTTCTGAAACACTGTTCTAGTAACTCACTGGTCCAATTATTAGAAATCATCACAAATTCATCCCTGTACTCTTCTGCAGGAATTGTTCTGTATCTGTAAGAGCTTTCTCTAGTGTTTAGTTCCTTATCTATTCTCCTTACTGTGCTAGGAGAAACAAGCTGAGATCTTTCCCTCGTTACCCTCTTGCCCACAAAATAAATGATTTTTCATTTCCAAGTCATGAAAGAAGAGGACAAAGGGGCACTATTAATATTAACAGGTGTTAGGAGCCACTTCCTGACAATAATTTGCTGAATTTTCTGTATAGTAGCTGACAAGTCCCAGCCCTAGTATAATTATTTGCCCGTCAAGTACAAAAGTGGCAAGGAAGCACTACACTGATGGACTACAACTGCTAAGAAAATTCTAGACTGGATAAAAGCATCCAGTTACTTCTTGGTGCTTGCTGGCTGTCAGACCCATATCACAGATGAATACAGTTTCTCATCTCACCTTGGAGAAGAGGTTGAAGCAGCCCAGGCGGCTGACGATGCAGTACACCTCAGGAAGGCGCTTCCCTTTCCCTTCTGGCTGAAAAGCAACAGGACCAGTTATGCTGAGAGCATGGATGTGAAAAACAAACTAACACACACAGTGTAGTTGATGCACAGTATTCCTTCTGCTGCAATGCTCTCTACACTTCTGCCTTGTGGGATTCCTGAGGAATAACCAGCTCCAGAAGCTTTCACACCCAGAATTCACTTTACTGTATTGCTGGGCATTGTTACGCTCCTTCCCTTATGCAATTAAATGACTGGTAACCTCAGCAGCAGCAGCAGCCCAAGAGCATATTCTGCATTTGATTGTGCATTTAACAGTGCTTTCTTTACACTCCACCCAATACACAGATGCTTACCAGGAGCTTCTTGCAGTATCCAAACCAGCGGCTGCCATCCTCGCCCGTCAACACAAAAGAAAATGTTTCACTGGGAAACCAAAGAAGAGTCAGGAGTTAAATTCACCACACAGTTCAGACAAGATTGACTAAATAAAACGTGCTCCACACAGACTATAAGGTATCCTTCTGATCATGCCAAAGACCACTTCTGTAATGAGTAGCCAAACAAAAAACTCATAATAAAGATGATCAGACAGATGCAGTACCTCTGAGCCCACCTCCATATCTCACCTTCCCCCTTCACAGGGCTTAGAGATTCAGCCTTTCCCATTTTTCCTTGCTTTGGCTGCAGTTCCTCAGGTCCAGGAAACTTCTACATATCTAAGACTTCAGACCCACCTCAGACCCATCTGTATATAGTAAGTCTTTACCTTTTAAGGTCTGACGCAGGAAACCAGTCTTTGGGATCTGGAAAGCAGAATTTGGGAATGACCTTTAGCCTCTCTTCAGTATCCTTTGACTGTCTGAAGCGATGTTCAGGCTGGAGAGGTAACATATATTTAAAGTCACTGAAGTGTGGTGCACAGCTTCAGCATTTAAAAGAAAAGGGGACAGTATCTTCTTGATTATTCGAAGTGCTGAACCACCTGATAGTTAATCTACAAGTATGGGAGAAAGCATTCTCACTAAAACAGATTCCCAGCTCCCTCTTGCAACTTAGCTGCTGACTGGACCTTTTTACAATTACCCAGCTGGCTGCGATAGGAACTGAGTAAGATTCAGAGCCATGGCCAAATTCACAGGAGAATGAAGCGCCCAAACAACTGTTGTGCCATTAGGCAGCTTGCCTCACTTCTACTCCTAGGAGATCTGAAGACAGGAAAATTCTCAATTCTTAGAAGTGCCCAGAAGAGGCAAAAGGGAGGTTTTCAAGATAGGGATTTCATTTAATTGTGAAACATCCCTGAGAAGAGCAAAGTTCATTCCGTACAGCTGATATTTTAAGGACTATATTTTCAGTCAGCACATACATTCAATTCTACCCATTAATTAAGACCTTGCACTCTTCCTGGCTATAGTCCCTTATTAACTTTGTGAATCCAAAACACGTACATGTCAAACACAATGAAGGTATTTGCACACAAATCCTTATGCTGCTGGACAATAACCTCCCTTAACGAGCTTAGGATAATACTCATAATAATCAGTGGATTACTTCTGACAGCACAGAAAGAATTCTTAGAAATAAACAGCTGCTGTGTTTTCTGCAAACATTTCCATGCCACTCTTACCTTGCTGGGAAACTGCTGTATGATTTGTGGTGTGTATTTTATCTCAGATGCCCTTTTCTGTAGTGACACTACCACAAACAGCTCAAACAGCTGCTGCTCCTGGAGCTCTATTAAATCTCTCTCCAATGTTTGGTAGTGTGGGTTCCTCTTGGAGGCTGACTGCACCAGTAGCAGGCCCCTATGTAGACCTGAAGAAAGGGACAAATCCAAAACCAGCCTGTGACTTTTACTGCCAGAAACCTATTAGTTACAGAACAAGAACTGTCATCACCTTCATTAAGGGAAAAAGGGGTCGGTGCATCTGACTAATGCCACAGAACTGCTGCATGCTATGGGCTTTGGACTCCTGGGTCCATTTGTCAAGTTCAGAGCTGTTCCAGATAAAGGAGCAATTGCCCTGCAGCAACTCTGCAAATCTCTTTGCTTGATAACTAGCATTCTCCTGCCATGTCTTCCATACATCCCAGAGCAACACTGCTAGTTGCTAGCAGATTGTTGGCTTTAAACCTGAAGGATTCAAGAGAAGTGGGTGAAACAGAAGTTGATTTGTCGCTGCAACAGCTCCCAGTCTTGGCCACACTAACCCTCAGATGCTCCCTTTCTCTGTCTCGGCAGAAGCCACAACTTGTCAGCATGGCCATCCCACCAGAATCTTTTGTGTTGTGCTGTGGGGACAGGACCAGCCCTTATGATTCACTCACTTTTTGGCTGGTTTTCCGTATCACTTTCATTTCCACTGGTTTCACCTGAAACACACACAGTTTTCACTTATTAGCCATGCAGAAGGAAGATGGGCAACACCCTAACCTGGGAAAGACAGAGAACTTCAGACTCATCAGATCAACATCACTCAGGTCTGCTCATCTATCCTGCTCAAGGCACCAGCAAAGAACAACCACTACTGGCAAATGTGCTACCACAGTAAATTCCAGGAAGTAGAGCTGATTAAGATCCCTGTTTCCAGGATGCAGATCAGAGGCAAAGAGCAACCAAGTGGTTATTTGAAGCTGCTGTAAAAGTTAACAGAATATACTATAAATTGCTGGACAGAATATACTATAAATACAGATTGTACCACTGCTTGTAGTTTTTAAGTACACAAGAATATCATTGTGGAGGCACAGAAAAGTAGAGCAGTCACAGCGAGTTCTAGTGCCAAGTGGTTTTGTTCTGTTTCTTTGAAAAAGCACTTGGAATCACTACTCCAGCTCTTCAGGTTCAGACTACAGGGGAATCTTCCACCTGTACCAGTGTTAAATTTGTGCAAGTCAAGTGTTCCCAGTCCTACTGGTGCTGAAAGTCCAACAATTCCAGTTGCAAGACACGGGGCTCAGCACTGTTAAGTCAGCCCAGAATGAGCTGCAGGAAAGTCTAAGAGAACCCCAGCACATACAGAAATTGTGCCACTCAACAATTCTGTATCAAAGAGAACAGTGCTGGAGAGCTCTGTACCTTTTGTTGGAGGCATTTCCTTCCCAGCAGGACTGAGCAACTTCACCCTTTTCTTCCCACGCTTAGAAACAAAGATCTCCTGTATTTTTAGTACCATCTGAAATCCAAAGCAGAACCAGAGATTAGTAAGGGGGTCCAGAGAACGGACCAACGGACTACAGCCCAACATCTGTCATCTGGGACTACAATACTTGGGAAAAGTTGCTGACTCCCTGCCAGGGCCCCTGGCTCAGAGACTGCTTGCTAGAATACTTTTAGCAGTTAACTGAGTAACGAATGGGCGTAGTTTCTGCTGCACAATTACCATTAGTACAGCCTGAAGTTGACACTAAACCACGTATACATTCTGGAAGTTATATTTTGCTTATAAGATAGACAGCAGAAGTGGCAAACTGGCTGGCATCAGATCTCAGTCTTCTATTGCAAAGGCCCTTGCAAGAATATCTTATAAACCCTCCAGCTTGAAAGCCTCTGAACTCCACAAGCTCTCAGTACCCAGATTCTTTCTAAGCCCAATGAGAAGTAGAACTCCCCCCAGTGTAGTTCACTTTTTATGCTTAGTTTTGGTGGTTTCTGTTGTTGCTAACTGTCAAATAGCTAGAGTAAGTTCTCCAAAACACAGGTTGAGCACAGAGCAAGGCTGCACTAAGTCCTTGTCCCAGGGCAAATTGCCAAAATTAACAGATTAAGTACTTTCATTTTGCACAGGTAATAAAAGACAGTGGAACTGAAGTGGTCTATGCTGCAGGCAAAAGAGACTCAGTCTGCTGGAAGAAAAACTTTGGAAAACAGCACAGTTCAAAGCAGACTACAGGCCTAGAAGAAGTGTCAGCGTTTGGCACCCCATGTCAGCACTGCTAACCTTCACTTCATTGGTCACAGAGGCCTTAAAACCAAACTCATAAAGCTTTCTGTCTCTCCTGTGATAGGCCTCTCTGCACTGTTACCCTCATCTGCCAGGTATACAGTGCTGCAGGCAGCTCCTTGATTCTGCACATCAGAGACTGCTATCACTTCACTGTGAAGGATTTACTTTAAATGCAAACAGCAGATCAAGTTCATTCTTGTCCCCAGTTAAGAATTCATTAAATGCTCCTACTGGATGTAGCAGGGTGTGCCCAGCCATTTGTCACCACAAAAACTGCATAAAAAGGAAGATACTCAGAGAGAGAACCTGTTTTTCAGCTCAAGCCTTTATCCTCAGTTCAGCAAACTATAATTAGCTCTTCTCCTTTTCAAATGTCCTCACACATGTTGTCTCCTGGTGTTCTGCTTTAGACTAATACGTCCTAAAAATGAGGCTGAAAGGAAGAAAACAGACCTCAGGAGGTGGTGCTTCCCTTGCAAAATCTGCCTTCTTTTCCCTCTACCATCCAGCATTATTGAGAAGTTTTCAATTTCTGTTCTCATTTTTGCACAGTCGAGCCACCAGTGGAAGATACTGGGTGTGTTTAAGGCTTCTTATGTGCTTCTTGAGCAATAACGTTTTTTCTTCTTAGACTAAAATCCTTTTCTCAATCTCTTGAGTAATCTTGGCTCAGTTCCCTAGGAGCACTGGGCTTCCTGCATGAAAATTATTACCAGATTTTTGGAGTAGGTTTGCTTTAGGAAACATTACACTTTCCTCCTCCAAAAGAAAGATATCCTCCACAGCATTTTTACAATCTTTCCAGTATCAACAATTTTCCAAGCCTGTACTTTGTTTAAAAAAAAAAAACAAAAACAAAAACAGAGCACATTCAAATGTTCCTTGATATTCCAAAACACTTAACGTGTGAAAAGCATTTTGCAGGTGTCCAATTATACTTCACAGGCCTCTGCAAATTGTTCAAATTGAGCACATGTTCTGAAGAAATAATGATCTGCAGCAGTTAATGATTTTATCATGGCAAAAGCAAGTTGTTGTCAACACTACAACTGGAATTGGAGTCCTGCACACCATGTGCCACACATACAGCACGCAGTGGTAGCTGCAGCTGTCCTTCTATAGCACATGCTTCAAAGTGTTAACTAATGCCAGTATTTAGAAAGTTTTCAAGCACATCAAATGAGAATCAGAATGAATCCTGTAGTGCAAAACTGAATTACAGGCCTCTCCCGCTAATCAGAAGTGTATCAGTATTTTGCACACAGGCAGAAAGGAAAAACCAGAAGCGGCAAAGGGGAGAACTGTAGGAAGGCTATGGGAAATGGGCTTATCCCAGCGAGGTGCAGCTCACCTTTAGAATATGGCAACAGCTGCAAAAGCGTGTTCCCAAAGTCAAGAACCACAAGCCAGAATGTCAAGTAAGCAAGTGCCCAGCCTTCTCACAGCCCCATGCTGTCAGCCATTAACAGCTCAGTCCCTGCAGTGAGAACACAGGGCTCAGCCTAAGAAGTCCTCAGCAGAAACATATGCACAAACAGAATAGTACAGGGCTGACCGCTCAGCTTACAAAGAGCTTCCTTTCCTTCCTGCATTGCATTCAGTATAAAACATCAACGTACTTCGTGGAAAGAGGCTTTGCTGACAAAGCACTAGGAACAGCTGGTATCCATAGATAGAACTGGTATCCATTTGACCTATTGCCCCATTTGCAGATTATTCATCAGCAAAACTACTACTGGCCCACCCAGAACTGGCTCTCTGTTCTTCCATTTCCCAATACTTGCCCTACTCCTCGGAGGAAAATGGTTCAAGAGAAGCATTTGTCCACACACACAGCAGTGCTAAGCAACATTTACCTGCCAGACACATGAAGCACTTAGAGGTGCTGGACAAAGAAGCAAGGATTTGAAATACCATGCAAGAAGAAATGTTACATGCTTAAATCTCACCCAGGGCAAGTTCTTTCTCCTGCTAGTAGCCTCTACTGCTCGGAACAGCTTCCAGTCGGTCAGTGTGACAGGCAAGGTCGTGTCCTTCACAATTTTCCCTTGCAAACTTGTCAGGGAAGGCTTTAACTCAAAAGTCTTGCGACTGAGGAAGGAAGGTTTTGGAGGAAGCTAGAAAACAGAATCAGAAGGGATGGCTAAGCATGGGATAAAGCTTTGGTCCAAGTTCAGGGGTAAAAAAGTCAGATTATGATTGATAGATTTCCTGCAACTTCCTGCACTCCAAAGCTTTCTCTCCAACCCCCATCCTGTGATTCAAGTATCACATCTAAGCACTCTTGATTCTATTCTTTTGTTCATTAATAGTTTTATGAACTGTCATTGCCACGGCTGTTTATTACCACTTATATACATAACAGGCAAAAAAAATAAAAGGAAAAACAATGACATAGCACTGACAAACTAGGGTAGAGGAGGAACACAAAACAGCCCTTGCAAAGATGACTCTTTGTAAACACATGCTGGTTGAATCCCCTCACCCTACCTTTGGAGCTCTACTGCTGCTTTGGGAAGGTGGTAATTTCCAAACAGATGGGACCTTCCATAGGGGTAAAGGCAGCACTCTGATATCTTCATAGGGGTTCTCTTTTTCAGGACCTGGAAGAAGCACTGAATGGGGGATTTACAGAAGAAGCTAAAGTTCTGAATGCTTGCAAGGCAAATAAGCAAGGAAAGTCTGTGCAGTTGTCTGCCAAGGTTGAACAGAGTCTGAAGAGACACCTGTTTAAGGACGGATTAGGCTTCTACCACCTAGAGGTCCACCTAATCCATTACCATAAAACTGGCAAGCTACACAGATCAGAAAAGTAGAACATTTCTACCACTGTGGAGAAAGCAGCTCAACTGCAAAGCAGTTAGTTTGGTCAGTACCTGCACAATCTCACTGCAGTACTCAAGCAGGGGATGTGAAGAGCTAATAAAGAAATCAGTTTAGCACAGGTGAATTCTAGCAGCCTCCCATGACATCTGAAACCAGATGCAGTCAGCTATCCTGCATGGTTATTCACAAACAGATAATTATTAATACCAACGAAGAACTCAGATGGGGAAGACCATAAAAGTCACAGAGCTGGTCAGGTCCTCAATGCATTCTCATCTTCATTCCTCCCTCCCCAGCAGTTTAGCTACCCCTAAACAACATGAGTGTACCCCCAAGAACAGGCACATACAGATAATGTCCTCATAGATGTTGTCTTCTGACTGTGTGTAGATGAGCCTGGCTCCTGCAGTGCCATCTGCTTCTTCTTGAAGTTTACGGGACCTGGTGGCAGACACCCAGTTGCGGAAGCCCTGAATGTCCTCAAACTCAAAGGATTTCCTAGAGGAAAACCAGCATAACATCATCTAAAGACAACATCATGTGCAAAGGCCATTGAGTTGCACTACCCAGCTCACACGGACTTTGATCCCACTTGGGTCCATCACGTACATGGATGCTCCACTCTGGACTCTGCCAATCAAGTCCTGCTCACTTACTCTGGAAGGTTTTTAAATTTAAAAAATGGAGTTTGAGGCTCCATGGCTAAGCACACCACAGGCAGGCAAGGTAAACGCCATCCCATCTTGTCACAGCTTTTGCAGACTAAGCACTTGCAGCAGTACTCTGAATTAAGCAGTTTTCTACAGGATCTCTCCTCTACTGTTCTTGCTAAAGGAACCTTTGGGAGTTGGCGTTTTCGTATATTTGGCCTCCAACCCAAAATAATGACATAGAGGTCACAAAGGAGCTGACTGCGATTTAACCCATCATCACAAAACTTATGGGGTTTGCTGCACACCTTGCCACCGTGAAAAAAGGATTCAGGAGTCCTAGTCACATCTCCATTCATTGTGTTTACACTCATCTCTAGCACACCTGCCCTAAACAGCTGCTAGAGGGGCACCTGACAGCCTCCAACTCTAAGACAATAAATAACAATTCTCCAACAGAACAATTTTTCATTCAGAGGAAAATTTGAACATTTAGCAGCAATACTGCCACAAGAGAAGGCTACTCTGTAATCTACAAGTTGCAACTGAGAACAAGCTCTCCCTGGGGTCAGCATATTGTCACTCACGTTTCAAAGTGTGGGATTGATAAATGTTTGGGGCTTTGAGCATTTAAAAGATTATCAGCAGTAAAAGCAATGTGTACAGAATGTTAGAAAGGTGGTACTTTCATCCAGAAATATTGTCTCCTCATCAACAGTACTGATCATCATCTCCACAAGGACATCATGGCAAGCAAGCTGTTTAGACCCATGCAGAATCTGATTTAATGGAATGAGTTTCATAGATGACAGATGAATCAACATACCTCTGGATTCTTCCTCGGATCCTTCTGCTGACTGTTCTCTTCTCCAGATTGTTAGAAAACGAAACCAGATCTCCTCCACGTTTCTTTTCCAGGGGAGCTTCCTTGGTAGCACTGGCATCGCTGCAGCTGCTGGCACAGTTTTCTGCAAGATAGCGGAAAGTCCTACGGGGCTTGGGTGGCGGGACTGCAGCCAACTTCTTCTCTTGCTCCACAGCCTCCAAGTAAGAGTTTTTCACATTCCTCTCTGCCCCGCAGAACAATTCCACTCCTTCGGCTTTCCGTTCTCTTTCTGTGAAGCCACAATTCCCCCACTTCTTCTGAAGGTCCACAGGAACTGGCAGGGCTGTGCTAGGGTCTACTTTCCTCCAAAGCCCTTGCAAAGTGTAGAAGTTGCCTGGGGGCAATGCCTCCCCTGGGTCTGGGAAACCTGCTTGCCATTTTCCATTCTCCTTGGCCTGGGGAGCATGGCTGCACGCACAGGACTTGAGGTCACCACAGTCAGCAGTTTGCAAGCAACTCCTTGCATTTTCCCTGAAGTCCAAACCCAAGTTCTTTGGATCTTTAGACCCAGCCTTTCTGCCCTTCTCTGTATCTTCAGGCTTCACTTTGGACAGAACATCGCAGCCTGGATCATATTTTACTCCAAAATCATTCAACTGCTGTTTCTCCTTGCTGGAGCACCCTTGTGTTCTCCCTTCCCACTGGGAGATCTTCTGCTTGATGTTGCGGCAGTGGCTCCTAGAGAGGGTCTGCACAGCAGAGCGGGAGAAGCTACTGTCACCTGTCTCTGTTGGGTGCATGGCAAGTGCCAACGTGCTTACAAACGCCCCATCTCCAGTTCTGCCCAGTTTCACCTGTGTCTTGCATGCATCAAGCTGGCATGAGACTCCAAAGCATCCAGGGGCATCCAAGAGCCCCTGAGTCCTGCAAGAACTGCCTCCTAGTGCAACCTGAGGACAGAAAAAAAGAGAACCATCAGCTGCATTCCAACCATACACAACACCAGGAGTTTCCAGCTGTACTTTGGCAACTGCTGAAGAACATTCCTCCCCAAACCACACATTCAAGACTGCCTTTCTTAGTGCACTCTTCACAAAGCCTGTTGCTGCTGAATATATCTGGGAGGGCTAACAAAAGGAACTAGAGGTCTCACTGGGTTAAAAAAAAAACAAATAAAACACTGCAACGGGAATAAAACGCTGCCAGGGATCCCCAAGGCCCAAACTCAAGGAAATTATTTGGTGGCACGGAAACACAACACCATGTCCTGTCTGCAGCAGAACTCCCAGCCAGCTCCTCTGCAGCATACTTGTACTGATGCAGGCCAAACAGGAGCGTTCTGTTTCTCTGATGCTCTGCACTGCTCAAAGCACCTCAGGCAGCCCACAGTGCTGCTGCAGCAGCACATCTCCACTGGAGCTCTCTAACACTGCAAGATACAAGACACCATGCCAGCTCTATTGACAGACAACCACATCTACCTCTCCAGCGTCAGCAGTAGCAGGACGGCTGCTGCTTCGCACAGGCAGATTTGCATGGTTGTGTTGACTGCAGAAGAGCTCAACAGCACAAGTGAAAACTTGTTTGATGTTCTGCGTGTCAATACCTGATCTAACTTTGCCAGCAGAGAAACTGGAGGGCAGTGGCTGGCAGTCAGGGGAATTTTTAGGAAGACATACAACAGGAGTCAAAAAGCAGAGAAAACTGGTGAATCGGGAAAAAGAGAGCTGTGTTTAGATCAGCAGAGAAGGAACACCAAAGAAATGATGTGATTTCTCCAGCAGGGTCCTGCAGCAAGAAAGGCAAGTGAAACTGCCACCTTACCACCAGGGAGAAGTGGGTTTGCTGCAGAGATCCAGCACCAACAAATCTGTCACACAGCTCCAGCTGGCTTTCCACACTTTGTACCAAAGCAGTGTTGCTTGCTGTGGCAAAAAGGTCACTGCTGCCTGTCTTCAGAGAGAACAACATAGGTTCCTGAAGACAAGTATTTTTTATCATATTGTCCCAGACAGTTGCGAATAATCCTCCCAATTATCACTGAGAGAGTTTTAAACTAGAAGAGGGGAGATTTAGGTTAGATGTGAGGAGGAAATTCTTAACTCAGAGGGCGGTGAGACCCTGCCACAGGCTGGCCAGAGAAGCTGGAGGTGCCCCGTACCTGGAGGAGCTCAAGGCCAGGCTGGATGAGGCCCTGAGCAGCATGAGCTGGTGGAAGGGAACTGGCCTGCGATGGAGTCGGGCTTGGGGGGCTCTGGGATCCCTTCCAACTCAACCATTCTGTGGTTCTATGATTAACGAATGGGCTAAATTTAGACTACACGAGTAAGCAACTGAGCTGAAGATATATGCTGCACCATCAGCCCTCTGCCCCCTATCAGCACTCTGCCATACCCTCAATGCACTCATACTGGCACCCCGTCCTGACCATCACCATACCCTGTCTCCAAAGCAGTGCAGGCAAGCTGCTCCTGTGCACACAGCACTGCCAACTGCAGCACAGCACAGAGCAGCACAGCACAGCACACACTCCCTCCTCACCAGCAGCAAGAAGCAGGCAGGGGACCAGCAAACTAATGGGGGCTGTCCATCCCATCACACGGGAGCAGGAAAAGAACAGAACAAGCCTAGGAATTGCACACAACTGTTAATAAAACGGAAACCACGCCTACAGTCTCATCATTCCTGATTCCTTTGGCAGGGTACTGCTGTGCTACCACACCCCACGGTGAGACCCTAGGCCAGGCTGCTCCTCTGCTGCTCACAGGCAGCCCCAGGCCTTTGCCCTCTCCTATAAATAGGGCATTGTTTCTAAAACATCCTGAGCCAGAGCAGATCCATCCTTCCTCAATCCCTGTCTGCACAGCCTTGATTAGCAGACAGCAAAGCAACTTTCCTCTTCCCTGTACCATTGGAACTACGAGAAAAACAGTGCTCTGGGCTGCTCCCGAGGACCTAAAGCACAGGCTAGCCAGCATGCACGGTCTCCAATGGGAAAAGCCAGACTAGAAGATTTGGGAACAGAGCCACGTTGTTCTGAGTGCAGCAGCAAAGGTCTACCCAAGGTATGTCACTGACCTTTGCATTATCACATACAGGTAGAAACACGTGACTCCTTGTTCATCTTAAATGAAGGCAACTGAACACAAGTTCAAAGCACCTCACTCTCTCCTGCTAAGTGCTGCTCCACCAGCCATGGTGTTGAACTGCCTTCCAAAATAACCCATCCTCCAAGGAGAAGAATGCAGCTCTTCACCTGCACAGGCTTGCCAGGCAGCTGGCTGCTATCAGCATACAGGCATTCAATCTAAACTCATTACATGAACCAGGGCCAGCAGTAAAAGCTGATATTTAGTGAGGAAAGAGGAGTCTGTAGTGGTCTGACCCATGCCTGATAGCACCAGACACAGCCTGAGACAGCCCAATGCGTAGCTCAGAGAGACACACACCAGGCAGAGCTCAACTGAGCCAGGCAGCCAGCACTTGTACATCAGGGACCACCCCACATTCTTTTCACAGATTAACCTGACTTTCAGTGACTGCTTCTGTCTCCATGCCTCCTTCCAAACGCCTTCAGCAGCACCAATACGCTTTCCAGTACAAAAGCCAAATCTATCATCCCTATAGCATTAGTACAGCTGCATAGCGTAGCCAAAAATACTGAATTAATTCACTGGAAGCAACAGCCACAAGCAAGTATGGCATAAACAGCACGCATCTCTCTCCATAAGAGAGACAGCATGGAACTAAGAGGGGACAAAACAAGTTTACCCAAAGCAGACAAACAAGGCACATTCACAACACACGACAGGTAGCCCTTAGTCCTCTCCCAATTCTGAAAGCAGAGAGCATACTAAGCGCTTTCTATACAGTTTCAAGGCAGCTCAGTTTCTTGAAAAAAAAAACAACTGAAGGAAAGAACTGTTGCCGGTACTGTTTAAGAATAAAGCTGAGATCAAGCCCACCCACTGTGGGTCCCTACAACGCCCCTCAACAAATCATGCTGGCAGCTAAATAGCTAAACAAAGACACCAGCACACCACCTTACCTTATCCTGCTGTACAACAGGCATGAGAACAAGCAAATCAACAATCTGGCAAGCCCATGCAGTTCTGAAGCAATCTTTTGCTCCTTTTACGAGCCACGTGGTTCTAAGACACCTAAGAAATGACAGAACTCCTTGCCATTAAGCCTCCTCTGTTGGTAGCCCAATACAAGGCAGCTTCTGGTCTTGGGAAGGCTAGGGAAGCTGTCCTAAAAGGATGAGGGGACAGCCAGTGCAGCAGGAAGGACACCCAGAGCTTTCAGCTACTCTCATTCTGTTCAGCTCCACAACAGACCTGAACTTTTTCTGAACAAAAATGTGTCATTCAGATGGCTGAAAGATATGGGCAGAACCAGACAAGCAGATTTTATATCAAAACAAGTAATGCTTCAGGAATGTGGTGTGCTTAGTCATTTCCATTTCCATCCAAAGCAACTCTGATGATTAACTCATTCAAAGCTTCTGCTTCATGATGTGGAACGGAGTCCCACCCGACCCCATACCTGCCTATAGAACCGATAGCAAAAGTATATGGCAAAAAGGGTAAGTCTGACTTTGTGGGTCCTGCAACTTTTGTAGGGACGAGGAAGATCTGACTCTTCCTTTAGGGATGAAATTCCACTTCCTGAGCTCCTCAGACACACTCTGCACTTGCCTTTTCCCTGAGCAAACCAGAATCCGCAGCCACAGACATTTTTGGGGACAGCTTACCCAGGTGTCTTTCAGGGTCGCTTTCCTTGCCCATCACACCCTCCCCCAGCAGTTTTTATTGTCTGCATGCTCAGACAGAGGGCAATTCCCCGCAGGCCTGAAGGGACAGGACTAAAGCGAGATGGGGAGAAACACCGCAATCCCGGACAAACCGCTGTCGCCGCTGCAGCAATCGCTGTCTGACGCCTTTCCCTCAACCCCACGACCCCCGCACCCCCTCTATCTCCGCAAGGACAGCACACGGGATCGCTCGGCAGCTCCTCTCCTCCACACCGCGATGTCCGCGCTTGCCCTTCGGCCGCCGGGATGGGCGGCACCGAGCGCGCACGGCCGTAAGCGGGGGTCCTGCGGGGCCGCCTGGCCGCGGCTGTCAGCAGTCCTCAACGCAACGAAGGAGCACGAATACCTAACGCTCCTGAAGAACCGGTCCGCTAGCGAAGAGTTACGGAGACTTTGCGAGGGGCGGCGGTAAAACGAGGCCGGTGACTCCTGCGGCAGCGCGGTTCTGAGGCGGACATCGCCTCCTCCCGGGGTTCATTCGCTCGTCCCCACCCCCCACAGCCAGCGCTCTCCTCCACTGCGCGGGGACGCGCGGACCCTCCGGGACCCGAAGGTCGCGGCTCGGGGCGCGCCGTGTCCGGCAGCAGCGCGGCGCAGAGCAGCAGCACGACGTTCGCAGAGCCGGTGCTCTCCCGTAGCAGCGCCTCCCGCGTCGATCTGACGCAGGCAGCCCGCGGCCTCGCACGAAGCCCGACCCTCACCCCAGTTCCGCACAGGAGTCCCGTCCGCCGCCCCGCCCCCCCAGCGGCCCCCACCTCCCCGCGGCGCTCCTCCGCCGCTACCCGCGCTCACCCCCGCCCGGCCCCGCTGGCGGGGCGCTCCCGGCGCACGCTCAGCTCCCGCCCTCCGCGCCGCACGGCCGGTCCTCCCCTCCCTCCCTTCCCCGCCCCTCCCCGCTCCGCAGGCGCACCGAGTAGCTCAGAGATGCTGTTTTACTGCCCACGGCCGCGGCTCAGCATCCCGAGCCCGCACCCCGGGGCACGGTTGAGTCCCGCTGCTGTCCGCAGAAGCCGAGCACGGCGGCGGGCTTAGCCGCGCCCAGGAGTCCGCCCGTACTGCGCGCTACTCGGCTTTCAGGCCCTCCGCGATGAGGTTGAGCTCGTAACACCACGTCTCGTAGCGATACGCCATGCGGATCTGAGCCACGTTGGTCTTCCGGACGTCGTTTCCATGGGGCCCCTCCTCCTGGTAGTTCTCACCCAGGAACTTGGCTTTCTCCTGCCACGTACAAGCACAGGGGTAGGGGTTCTCCCAGGCCCCTGCCGGCAGCACCGGCACAGATGCAGGAGCTGCAGTGCAGAGAGGTGCCCATGGCTCTGCTGGCCCACTCTGCTACCCGGCCCTCCCTGGGCACCCACCTCGTGGGACAGGCCACACTGCAGCACGCTGTTCCTGGCAATCTCGCATATGTCACAGGTGCTAAGTTTGAAGACCTGGGCAGCGATGGCATACTCCTCCATCAGGGGCTCCTGTAGCCAAAGGTTGCTTTAGAAGCTGGGCAGCTTCTGCCTGTGTAGCCCACACAGCTGCCCTGTAAACGTGCTGCCCCCAGCACACCCCACCCTCTGCCACTGCTGCTGTGACAAAGGAGGCCCACACAGCACCTTGGTGTAATGAAACTGCATGGGGTCATCTGTAGAAAGGGACACCATAAGGCCCTTCTGGTGGAAGTCAAGCAACGGATTCTTTGCGTACTCCAGGAAGAGGCTGTTGTTGCTGAGGGGGGACATAGCGATGGGAATTTGGGCAAGGAAGTACAGATACTGCAGCACTGGGCTCTGCAATGGAGAGAAGAATTGCCAGATGTAGGGATAAAGCTGCTGTGACCTCCACCTCTTCAGGCTCTCAACTCAGATCAACCCAGTCCCCCAGCCAGAAAACCCACTGCTACTCTCATAAAGGTCAGCACCCATAAAGGTCGAAGTTGTGTAGGCAAGCTAGGAGTTCTCCAGGGCCCACCTGGAGCATGAGAGACCAAGCGAGTTGAGGTCTGAAGTCATCCAGACTTCAACTCCAATGAGACACATTTATAAAAATGATAGGTCTGTGATGTTAAACCCTTTGGAAGTATGAATATGTTTCCCAATCATGGCCACAAACATGCCTGGGAAACCCAGGGAGTCGCATATTGTTTGCTAGAAGCCAGGCTGTCTGTGTAAGGCTAAGGCATGATGAACTATCAGCTACAGCAGAGGTCAGCTGTGAGCATGTTCACCTTCTCTGCCACTTCACTGCTCTGTGGCAGACTACTCCACTCACCTTCTTGAGGTTGAGACCATGGGAGATGTTATCTGCTGTCATGAAGGCTGCAAGCAGGTGTGTGATGGCCCCAGCTTCCCCGCAGTGTGGACGGAAGAGGAACGTGTTCATACCTCGCTGCCTAAACACACAGAAGGAGGACTCAGAGCAGGTAAGCAGTAGGGTTATATGGCACATGATGCAAGATTCCCCTATTTCAGATCCAGCTCAGCCCCTGTCAGTGTGTTCCCCAAGGAGCCAGCTTGACCTAACTTGTACTCTTTCCTCGCCTCCGTACACAAGAGATGCATTTCTGCAGTCCTAAAGTTTTCACCCCATTTGATCACACTTCCTATTGATGAATGCTGGGAAATCGGACTGGGACAAGAAGCTCCAAACTACATCAGTTGCAGAGCAAGAAGAGCCCCAGCTGACTTCTGCCAGCCCATCAGGTGTGTCCTTTAGCAGATCTGGGGCCTCACCTGCGCAGGTTGTTAAGCACCAGGATGTTGGCATACATATAGTATACATAGTAGGTATAGGATGGGTTCTTTGCAGAAGTCCACTGCTCTGGCTTTGGACTTTTAGTGGAGAACATGTGTCCGCTGTGCTTGGATTCATCATCCACGCTGTCAAAACCAGTGATCTGCTTGACAAAATAACAAAAGAAGCTGCATCTCAAAGCTCCTCCCATCATCATGGCCAGGTCAGCTGCCTCACTTTGCCCCACTGCAGCTTACCTTACCTTGGCTGTAGCCCACACCCCTGCCCTACCCAGGAGCAGAGTCAGGAGCAAGGTTGTAGACCCCATGAACCCCCTGGCTCTATCAGTGGGTTGAAAGAAAGCTTAAATCAAACTGTTTATCCAGGAGTTAAAGGGACAGCATTTCTCACAGTCCCACAGCAGCCCAGGGTGACTGATCCCTCCCTTTCAGCACTTGTGGACTTACATCCCCTTCCCAGAAAATGGCAGAATAGCCACAATCCCACTGACGATATTTTCTGAGTGAGAGCTGATGTCCTGTTTCGTGTGCACAAACAGGAACATCCAGGGCTCACCAGACCCTGACAGCACCATGAGGTGACACTCACGTGGCGTAGAAAGACACTCAGCTCTTTGTGGGCTTGAGGATTGACAGTTGCCTCAAACACAGGAACAAAGATATTTTCCAACATCTTCCCAAAGTGTGGGAGGAAATTCCGAGATCTGAACACATCACTGCAGACAGACACAAAGATTAATCACTATCAGAGGAACATGGCTCACTGTTCCCATGATTCCTTTTGGGTTAAGAATAAGGTGTGATGCACTATAAGGCAGAGTGTCTGTGAGAACCACAGCACATACTAAATCCTGGGTACTTGGATCATCCACTTCATATTGGGGGAGTAGACCCGGTGTCTGTAGAACCAGTTGGCCAGCTTGGGCCACTCCTCAGCTGATCGCCCATAGATTGAGAGGCGAGGCTCCGCATGCTGGTACTTGGCATCCTCCAGATCAGAGCCAACCTCCTAGGAACCGAGAAAACATACAGTACACAAGTATCCTCTATCCTGAGTGCAGCAGCCCCACGACTTTCTCCTGCCCTGTGTTCATACCTTAATGATGGTAGCAAAGTATTCACCATTGATGGCGTTTTCTGTCTTCAGGTAGAGGTCACGCAGTTCACTGGCACCCACAGGGTTGTACTTAGCATTGAATTTGTCAAAGCGCTGAAACGTCTGACGCCCCTGGAGTAGAGATGACAAGGGGCAAATCCTGTAAATACATGCTGAGTCCAGGCATATCAGCTGGGCAGGGGCTGATCCACAGAAACCAGAATGGGAAAGTGAGGAGCTGCCATGCCCTACCATGAATGCCAACATGCACAGTGCGTGCCCTGCCACTTACAGCATGGACATCCAAGGAGTCCACTGTCAAGTCATATGGGTGCAGATTGAGCTTCTGAAAAAGTTGTTTCAGAGTGAGCTTTTCACCTTTGGCATCGTAAACGACACGGTCAGCATCCACGAGGTACGACTTCTTGATGAAACGCAGAAGGTGCTTCTGGTTCATGCAGGCTGCAGCATGGATGTGTGTATCCACCTGAGAAGGCAAAGCAACAGCTCTCCAGCTTCAAGATGGTGCTGCTCAGGTAACAACATCACATATCCCTTAGCCGAACCCAAATTGTGTAAGGAACATAACTCAGCCATGTTCCCATTAGCAAGCGTCCCAGACCTTGACCCCAATATCCACATTTCTTAGAGAGCAGCAATTACCAAGAGAGCTCAGCTGCAGGGTTTCTAGGGCTGTGAGCCTTGCCATTTACCTTACGGCAATTGTAGAAATCCCGATGAGGGTTGTTCTTCAGCTCTTTCATCTCCTCCATCTCATTTAGCATTTCGTGCACTTGGAACTTGTATGAGAGGAACTTCAGGCGTCGATGACTGTAGGTCTTACTGGAAAAAGAAAAGGGCGGAAGAGTGTCTGGGCACAGAGTCGAATGCATGGGGGTTGAGCTGTCACCCCAACGGAGGAGCTCACAGTGCCTTGGCCTGGCTCCCCGTGGTGCTGCTTCAGGCTGTGTCACAGAGCTCTGCAGGAAGGCCTTGCCAGGTAGGAGCGTACCCACAGGAGGTGTCTTCAACCCCTGACAACCCCAACACTGACTTTGCTCAAGACCCCAACCAAGATGGCTGAGAAGGACCAAGGACACTTCAGTAGCCAGCAGGCTGTTGGTATGGCAAAGTGGGATTCTGAGGCTATCCCTCAACACTGCCCCTCCAAGCCCCCTACCAAAAGGGTACAGAGCTGGCAGAATCTTCCCATTTGGGTTTCTGGCTACTGTGAGCAGGTCCCTCCCTCCTTTCAGGAAGAAGGGGCAACCATGGCTCTGCCCTGGTCCTCCCTCTGCCTGCTGAGGCCGTACCGGTTTGATTGCCTCAGACTGAGCACTTACACAGGCCCCTGTGCAATCAGGGCCAAGAGGAAATCCATGTCATCAACAAAACGCTTGAGGTTGGGGTAAGGCAGGTCCTTTGGCTCATTTCTTCCAGCTGCTGCCTTGTCACTATAGATGTAAACGATCCCATCCTTCATCTGGACATGGTATCCCAGGTCCTCAGGGAGATTCCCAGTTTCAAAGGGATCCTGTCCATCCTTCACTGGCGGGGTGAAAACTGCACCAAAGGGAAAATACTATGGGGCTGTGGCTGTCTGCCAAAACCCCACAAGCCTGCTATGCTCCTTCACTCCCAGCAGAGGACAGGCACAGCCCAAGCACCAACAGTGAGGAGTCCCAGGCAGGCAATCTCCCCATGGAGCACTGTGCAACTCTTTTCTGACACCTCGTCATCCCAATTTGAAGCCAGGGGACAAAACTCTGCAGGTGCTTAAACATACCTGGGCCAGCATCACTTGCCCTCCAGACTTCACCTTCAATAGAACGCAGGTACTGGGATGGGGTCCTGGGAAACCTCTGCAATGACTTCTGCATGTATTTCTCCCGGATGCACAAGGCATGGTACAGGCCTTTGCAGACAACTTCAAAATCTTCCACTGTCACCTGCAATAGGGCTGCTGTTGGTGTAACCACGCAGATGGAACATAGTTGCTTGAGAGAGACTGGTGCATCAAGTCTTAAAGGGTGCAAGTGTGTTTACAGCAAGATACATATTTGATTATCCTCTCCCTTCCATTGTTCTGCCTGAGCAGGACAAAGAAGGGATGATGGGCAAAGTCCCAGACATGGCAAAGGGAGGTTCTTTATGCTACAACAAACAAAATTTAGCTGCCACCCCCTTACATTCCTCGCCTCATGCTGTAGCTGGAACCAAAATGGAACCTAAGCCTGGGCAGAAGACTGGATACTATTTCTGGAGCCCAGTCTGAAACTGAGCGACATATACCAGCCCAATATGTCAAGAATTTGATTTATTGCACAGACAAGTGTTTTGGGCAGCACAGATTGGCCAGACTAGGGCAGCATGACAGAGTATCTCACATCAGTTGCAGCTAAGCAGTCACGGCAGAAGGAATGCGCCTGCTGCATGCTGGTTGGAATTTCAGTTTCCCCCAATTGCTCCTCTGCTGTAAAACCCCAGGTTGAGCAATCTGCCAGCAGATCTGCCAGCAGCATCTCACAAACAGCACAAATACAGCAGGAGGCTGTGGAAGAAAGGGGGAGAAAGAGGAATTGGTTCAGGATGTGCTAGCAGTGCTGTCCAACCCATTCTAGATGACTGTGTAGGGGTTGGACATCCAGAGGTCCCCTTGCAACTTCAATCATTGTGTGCACAGGTCTCAGGCAGACACAGCTGTGTGCAACAGAATGAGCATCACCCTCCCTTTCCATGTACAGAGAATCCCATGGGAACTACACAGCACTCCCTGAGACTCCTGTTAAGGCATTCAGCTCAGGATACTGCAGGGGTACAGCAGGAACATCATCAGATGCTTGTAAGATATACGTAGAGCTGGAAAGCACAAACTACCTCCACACATCTTGCATGGATGTCTGTGACAGTGGGCACTCGAGAGGGACAAGCAAGGACTAGATGAGGTGGCAGTCGCATAGGGAAGTTGAATGGCCATGAAATACCTACCCCAGAGGCATAATCCCCTGTGATCTGTACCCTCTGGAAGTCAGGCACCGATTGGTAATGGGGGGAGGTAGAGATGACCTCATCAATAGTGGACAATCCGGTCTTCTGAGCCAAAGGGATTGCCAGTGCAATTGTCTTCAGGCTGAGCATGTGCTTCCTCCTGCCAGGAAGGAAAGCCTCAGGCAAGCAGCCCCAACTCCTTGGTGCACACAGGGCAGGGGCATTTACCAGCCACTTTCCAGCTGTGTGCAACATCAATAATCTTTCTGTTGCTTTCTGAGCACCTTAAATGAACGCTGCCAAGAGCAGAGACATGAAGCACATGAAAGTAGCTGTGGATTTTCAGCCACTGTCCCTGGAAGTCTCCCCTTTCCAGAGGGGTCCCCAGGTCTCCCTCTCCAAGATACCTGTGGCCATTGCAATGGCAGTGCTGAGGTAGCAGGACGAAAGGGTTTTTCTGTCCAACAGTGGAAGAAACACTTGAAAAGGAAACCCAGAAGCACCTGACAGATACTGTAGGATTACCAAGGATGTAACCAGGCTCGGGTGTGCTGAGCTGTTTTTCCCAGGCCTTGATTTATGAATCTCTTGCTTTTCTCCCACCTCTGGCTGGGCACGAGCTGAGACCACCCCTCCCCTCCGCCCCCACCACCCTGCTTGTTGCTCACCGCTTTTGTGCTGCGGAGGAACTTTCCCGAAGCATCATGTGTGTTCTCATTTCATGGCATGAAATGGGGCAGATCTCTTCCACATCGAAAGGAGAGATCTCTTGCCTGGTTGTCTCATCTTTTACTTCAGAGGCAAAGACCTTCTCTGCGAAGGAGCGCGTTGCCTCATCTATCTCTGCAAGGAGAAAGAGAAGGCTGCAGGGTCAGGTGGGTTCCTAATTCCAAGCTACCCTAACAGAAAGATGCCTCCTGCAGCCAGCTTAGAGCTCAACTCTCATGTCCTTAAAACACCTCCGCTCTGCCTGGAAGACTCTGAGTGCCCTCCTAACAGAGCTTGTGCCACATGCTGTAGGCTGCAGGGGTATCTAAGCATTCCCAGCATAACAGAAAAGGTGAACACAGTTTTCAGTGCAAGTAGCACAAAACAGCTCAGAAAGAAGGGAAGGGAACATAGGAGACAGAAGGAGACTGGCAGAGCCCTTGCAGCTCTAGGAAGGCCAAGACCCATTTGCTCCACAAGGCATCCAGGCAAGATGAAGACAGGTGGACATGGAGATGGACAAAGCCAGCAGCCAAAACAGTTCCTGCCATCACATTGTAGCTGAATTGCTCCTGGCTAGGAAACCATTTGTGGCCTAGATTCCTCTCAGCCCATCATAGCCAGCATGCTGCAGAAGTACCAAACAATATGGCTCTATGGAAGCCTCCATGGGCAAAAGGCTGGCTGGAATTCTAGGGAGCAGGAGGAAGAGGGTCGTTAGAAGCATTTATACTGCCAGCAAAGCAACATAAAACAAGACCTCTTTGGGGAACATCTCAAAATGTATGTTTGCATAGCAGCATATGAACAAACCAAGCACGTTTCTCTGTCAGCTCAGCATGAAGTACAGTGAATATTGATGCTGCAAGTCAGCTACATGGCACCACACCACTGAGATGTCTTCCAGGATGTTGTGGTCAGCAGATGAGGACCAATGCAGGGAGGGCTGACAAGCATGAGAGAAATGTGGCAGACCTAGAATTGATTTTCAGCACTGAAGCTAGACAACTTCTCATGGGGTTTTATGGGGAAAAAAAATTAAAAACCAACAGCAAATCCCTGAGTTTACAGTTCCAAGGTCCTGGCAGCAGGTTAGTTAGGAAACACCACACAGAGGCTTCCTTTCCTTGCTTATATGATAAATCACAGGAAAGATTCAAGCACCAGGTCCATTTCTCAGCAGTGCAATGTCACAGGCGCAGCATTTCGGTGGCACGAGTTGCCCGTTGTTGTGAAGTTGCAGCATCACCACCAGGCCTCTACACACAATTCCTTGCACTTGTTTTATTACTGCCCAGTGTCAGGGATCTGGGGACACCAGGTGTCTCAGCAGTAAAGGGTCACTGCTGACACGTGAGGTCTCAGCAAATAGGAAGCAGGAAGGCAAAGGCAGGAATGCCATTCTGGGGGTGTCAGTGTGAATGAAGGATGTGAAGCATTGAATCTGTTCCCTCCTGGATCAAATCCTTTAGGAGCATGATTGATTTGGAAAGAGTTATTTTGGGTCAGATCTCTGTTTAGAGACAAAAAAAACAAAGTGTGAATAGGTGCCAGGGAAAATGCAGAATGTTTTCCCTCCTCCACAGAGGAAAATATTCCTCTAAACAGGAGCTTGAGGGTGCTAGAACAACATTTAACCAAAAGTAGGTTCCAAGGAGCAAAAGGACTGAAACCATTCTGTAAAGCAGTGATGGGCACAATTGGCACTGCTGAGAAATAGCATGTGCTTGAACAGCAGAAACATTGCCATGATCGTGTAACTGCTGCCTGCTCCCAGCGATCATGTTCTGACAGTAACACGGGAGAGCATGTAGGAAAACACCACCATACTCACGCTTGTCTTCTGCTGTTGGAGATGAAACAGAAACAGAATAAAAACAGTTGCTGATCAGCCCTCCAAAAATCTTAACCTTTTTGCCTTATCGTCATGCCCATGATTAAAAAGTGATCGTAAACTACAAACCTAGGCAGAGCATTACACTTACAAAAGGAAGTCACAGAATGGCCTGGGTTGCAAAGAACCACACAGTGCTCATCCAGTTCCAACCCCCTGCTGTGTGCAGGTCCCAACCAGCTGCCCAGAGCCACATCCAGCCTGGCCTTGAATGCCTGCAGGGATGGGGCATCCACAGCCTCCTTGGGCAACCTGTGCCAGTGCCTCACCACCCTCTGGGGGAAAAAAAGTCCTTGTTCCTTCTTAACATCATAAAGATGCGAGGTCAGTATTCATATTCTGTGATATAGCTTCAGCAGTACATGCATAAACAAAGCACATTACAGATACCAGAGGCTCTCACAGAGCTCAGGTTTACCTTGCAGGAAGCTCTAGATTTACCTACACCTATTCCCAGGGGAAGAGAGTTTTCTGGAACCTACATCATCTCAATCAATACTAAAAGCACCTACAGGATACCTGGTTATCTAACAGGACCCAGCTGTCCTGAAAGGTCTCCCCCTACATCTGTGTTCAGGAGTAGGAATGCAGAAAAGCATAGAAATAAGTTAAGATGGCAAAACTGCTTGCTCCAGCCTGAACAAAAAATAGAGTAAAAATTAAATTAAATTAAAATCCAGTGACTTAGAGTTCTGAGGCTTCTTCACCATTGTTTAATTGTCAGTCCATGACTCACCATCCTTTATGAAGCTCAGGATGGACAGCAATTCAATTATATTAAGTTTCACTCCTGATCTCCTGCCACCTGTTGTCACATCTCCACTTATTTGCTACCAGAATCAGATAGCTGAGACATTGCAGCTCCACAGATCTTCGCTTCTGGGTTTTCAGGACAGCACCAGCACTAAGGATGCTGCTTATGCCCTTGCTATCTGACCCAGAAAATTCACACTGGAGCTCTCTGGCTTTGCAGTCACCAGCTGCTCACTTTCCAAAATCCAGCCTACATTTGCAGTTCAGATGCTTCCAGTCCTGGCACTTGAACTCCACATATTGATTTGCAAACCAAGTATCCCAGAAATGCCCACTGTTTGACCTTCCATTTCTTTAGTGGATAAAAACTACGCATACAAAGGTCAAGCTCCCATTGATGTCACAGGTCCAGGCTGTAACACCAGCTTCACTTACTGGGATATACCTGTGGCAAAACAGAGCACTGCAATCCTAAACATGCTCTTTTCAGACCTATTAGGTGCTGAGATTCTCCAGGGTTCAGTTACAGCAGTTGCACCCTTCTGCACTGCCCTGCAAGGCTTGGCTGACCTTACTGTACCCAACCTGTGCTTCCCACCCCCTGGGCACTGCAGCACCCAACATCTTCTAAGTGCACTCAGGTTGACTGGAGACTCCTGAAATCCCTTTGGTCCCTTCTACAGCCATTTTATATCAGGATACTGCAGGAAGGATAACAGGTTTTTCTCCACTATGAGCTGAGCAAGATTTAAACAATACAACCTTTTTTTCTACTTCACTATCCAAAAATGCCTCCAAGCAGCAAGAAAAATGCTCACAGGCCCTAAAGCTGCATCCCTGGACTGCAAAGACAGCACAGCACCAAAATCTCAGAGCTTGTCAGCTAACAAACCTGCCCTGTGCCTCCCTGTCTTGCTGTTTGCCTTCAGACCTACCTGGAATTTTCTCTTGTGACATCTTTGCAGCAAGTTTGCAGACCCCCAGGTAACACCCTGCTGTAACCCAGCACAAGTTGCTGACTGACTGCTCGGCAGCCTAACGCTGATTTTACTGCTTTCCCTTCCCTGTAATTAGACTCTCCCCCTCTAAAAGGAGAAGGGAGATGAACGGCAGGACTATTTAAAGTGCTGCCACAAGCACTTGCACTGAAACAGGTGAAACCAGGGCTCAAATTCAACTTTTCTTTTTTTTTTCCATTAGGCTTTCATTTCACATTTAGTCAAGT
This sequence comes from Tympanuchus pallidicinctus, assembly GCF_026119805.1. Taxonomy (NCBI): domain Eukaryota; kingdom Metazoa; phylum Chordata; class Aves; order Galliformes; family Phasianidae; genus Tympanuchus; species Tympanuchus pallidicinctus. Next base: position 1,531,840 of record NW_026294750.1, on the reverse strand, counting down.
TTCGGCCACTGCCTGGCCAGACTATTGCAGCTCAGGACCCTTACATCTTTATAAAGGGAGAATGTGGAAGTCAGCCTTTTAAGAGAGACTAAAACTGATGTCTTCTGTGCTGAACCAATTAGGAGGAGCTCCTCAGGGCACACGGCTGATGGGAGCAGGAGCTGTGGGGATAGATAGGAACACATGATGGGCTCTCACTACTAACCAGGAATTCATAGCAGATTTTTCCTCAGAAGGGTCTGCATGGAAGAGTGGATTTCACCTGCAGGAGTTGCACAGGTGTCCTCATATCTTCCCAGAGGAATGAAATAGGAGGGAAAATAATAATAATAATAATAAAAAATTAAAGGAAGCACAAGGAGCTGTCAGGTATGATTTCTGCTCCTGAGTTGGTCAGGACCTGCCTTTATAAGACTATATTGCAGTGAGGTGATTTACATCAGCTGGCAAGCCAGGGTGTCATCTGTTTCTGTATGCAGTGAGCCATAACCAAGGCTTGTCTTGTTTATTCTAGCGGTGATCGGCATTTAGCACAATCCAAGGGTGATGAGAAACTGCCCTAAAGTACCCAGAGTGACCTGGATTTGGAAAGCAGGAATGGATTTATGAAGTCCCTCCTAATGACTCGTTTTTAGCAGATTCCTTCCAGCACACAGGTAAATCTGCCAGGATCTCCTCCCTTTTTTTTTCCTGGAAAACAGTTCCTAGCTGAAGAAAATTTGTACTGCATGTAAGCCTAAACAGAACAGAAGTATAAAATGGCTTTGATTTGAAACAGGATCTTTTCCTATTTGTTGTAAGTGACATTAAGATCAGGACGAGTAAGTAGAGCATTCAGGCTGCATTCTAACAGATTTTCACTGATGATTTAAGAGGTGATTTTGTTCCCAACAGAGAAGAGAACAGAATAACCTGCACCCCTGGCCAGGACAGCATTGCTTGGAGGTACACGTGTGTAAGGGCTTCTGTGCTGTATGTTGTAGGAACAGCTCAGGGAAGGTGCTGTCCCAGAAGCAGGCTGCTGTAAGTGGAAGGATCACCTGCCTGAGAGGCAGAGTGAGAAAGAAGGCACAAATCACAGATCGTGGTCAGGGATGCACGAGAAGCTTCGTGGCACCACGAGTCAGTGAAGGCAGATGGGCTGAGCCTCTGCCCTGCATTTCAGCTGAGATGATTTCCAAAGCATTCAGAAGGTCTGCAATCTAATTGATGTGCATAGCTTCAAGCCACACTGGATTACAATTAGAAAATCCTCCAGAACTCAGGGAGTTTTAGTCCCACTTGCTAGATATTCCTCAAGAATCTCAGTTGGTTTCCATCCCCAGCAAGCAGAGGTGTAACCAGTAGGGCAAAACTGGGATGCTGGAAGTCTTGATGTGTAATATCTCACCTCTTTTTGCTTGTCTTCACTTTCTTAATTACTCATCTTGTCACCAACACATCAGTTTGTGAGTCCCCAGACCACACTGTTGTTCAGCTGTTCCATTTAAGCCAGAAAGAGAAAACTCCTGCTTGTTTGCTCTCCCGCAGGGCTCAGACCTGCCCCTAACCTTTCTTGACATGTCAAGGCCTTAGGATTCACATCTGAAACCAAAAATAACCTTTATGGTGCAGAGGTTATCTTCTTCAAGAGATCTTCTGATCCCTTAGCCGTCTAAATCACAGGGTCAAAGTGCTCGGGTTCATGATAGAAATATGAGTAAAGGTTGGCTATGTGCTAAAGTTAGAACTACAGTCTCTTTAAGTGGAAGGACTGAAGGCAAGCAGGCCATCTCCCCAGTTTTCAGCTGGGAAATGAATGATTTGCACAGAGACTTTCAGTGCATTCTGAAAGAAATGTGCTTCTCTCTGAGCTGCCTTCATTCTGCCCAGGTCTACTCAAAGCACGATTGCCAAACAGGCCAGGAACTTGGCAGCTTGGGGAGCTTGGCAAGATCTGCCTCCCATCTGCCTCATGAAGCAGATATACCTCACAGCTGCCCAAAAAGCCTACGGACCAGCCTTGCTAGAAAGTCATCTACAGTCCCCTGTTGGTACTCCTGCAGGAACTGAACACGGAAACTCACAAATGCACTCCTTGCTGTTACACCTGTGACCTGTTAATGGCAGCTTGCATTGAGGAGACCCACAGAAGGTTCTTCTTGTCTCACATTGCTCCTGTTCATCCCCCCCAGATTCCTCCAGGACCACTTCAATCATCCCCTGCTCCAGAATGAAATGAAGATCAATGCGCCCTTTGTCGAGATCTGAATCACTTTCTAGGAGCAAATTGCTGCAGATTACAGTTATACGGGAGGGAAAATTGCCTTAACAAGCCCAGAACAGCCTTGCTTTTAAGCATCTGTCTGTGCTGTGATTCTAAATCTCTCCCTTTGGAACAGGCTCTGCAATACAAGGAGGTTTATACACGGCATAGAGCAAACTTCCTTGGATCAAGAGAAGGGGATCTTTCTGGCAATGTGAGGAGTGCCTTAAAAAGGTAAATTTCACATCCTGGCCCTCAGCAGGTTATGAGCCTTCATTTCTCCTTTGCAGGGCAGCCCCTGTTGCTTTACTTTTCCTCAGGCTGCAGCCTCACGCCAGGATGTGCAATGACTTTCCCCAAGCACTGCAGCAGGCGATGCTCACAGCTGGCGATGTTTCTCTGTTCTGCTCAGGGAAGGAAGAAGAAAGGAAAACAAAACCCAAACGCACACAAGACTACAAAATCCACTCACCTTTATTTATGGAAATAGCAGATAACCTCAGGGCCGAGGTGGAATTCCTGTGATGCTGAGGATGGTGAGAATGGCTGCAATGTTCAGTGAGAACAGCAGGGAGGATCTGCTGCCCAGGAAAAACAGATCCTTCAGACTCGAGGCTGAACGTCTGCAATTCACAGCTCTGGGCTGTGACACACAGGCTGCAGGACTGTGCTTCCCTGCAGCAGAAGGCAGAATGCCTCCATCCCACCCTACACATCTCCAGACTCCAACTCTCTTGCATGTGCAAAAATGACCCACCAGAGGCAAAGGGAGCTGAAAAGCTGAAGCTCACCAGTATGATTTGCCACCTTTGTTTTGAAATGCTTCACCATAGCTGCACTGTGATTTGGGGAGCTCTTCTGTTATTGAAAGTCTATTTTTCAGTTCCTTACACAGAAAACAGATTGGACTTTGGATCCCAGAGGTCTGCCATCATGTTTAGGAGCAATGCACCTAAAGCACATTTACTGAGTGGTTCAGTACTCCTTGTGCAGGAGAACCAACAGGGCACTACTTCAGAAGAGTGAGATTCACAACTTGAAAACCCAACAGAGGGCAGTGGGCACAGAAATACCTCGATAGCTGATTTCACTCATGGAGCACCAAGTGAAGTGTGTGCTGAGCTCTCTGTAAGCCAGCTGTGATCTTGCTCCAGACCACTGCCATAAAAGAGACAACCAAAGAATTCACAGAGTTTATTCTTTAAAAAAGTTATTTAGGAAGCAAAATAATTTACTTCAATTCAAACCAACAGAGATGCATTTCTGAAAGCAGATAATTATATCAAGTTACAACAAGTTAGCCCTTGGATAAAATAAAAAAAGTCCAGATCTCAACAGTTGCCAGCTATCCTGGAGGCTGTCTAGGATTTAGGCTTGTGGAGTAATGAAGGACACAGAATTAGAATGTGATTCAAACCTTCATTAACCTCCCTCCCCCCACAGGTCCAAAGTTGCTTGAAATCCAGTTCTTTCTAAATCACTGAAGTGCACTCACAAGACACATCTACGTAAGCATTACCATCACTATTCAAGTCTTTCTGATGACACTAAGAACAAAAGCTGAGCAATGTTTGTGGTTGTTTTTAATCAGACCATGGAGCTGGGGCTCACATTAACAAGCCACAATGCTACACTTGAACAGCTGCTCCCAGTCAGCAGTAACAAATATTTAGTTCAGTTATTTGCACGGGTAGTTTTTGAACAAGGTTGTTTAGGGTCTGTTCTCCTTAGTATAACGAGGTTAAATGGGCACAGACACAGTGTGGTGCTGCTAAATCTACATGACAACATTTGGACTAAATGTACAAAATCACCACTATGAGGAGCTGCCTTGTGCAAAACCATCTGTGCTTATCTTCTAAACAAATGTTCCAAAGCTTCTTGGGGTTTGGTCCTCCTGCAGTGCAGTTTCCACCAAAGCCAGGGCAGTTTGGCTGACCATCCACATTCTGCTTGCTTTAAAGGAACAGCTGCGTTTTCTATCTGCCAACCACTGCAGTGAAGTCCTGGTTACAGAGGCGCATCACGCCCTGCTCCTTCCTGCCACACACATCCAACTCAACGCCACCAACAGACGTTAACTGAGCAAGCTGTAGAACGAGTGGCATCTTAAACTACAGGAAGCTCTAAGAGATCAGAGCACCTTGACTGAAAGGGCACATCTGGTGCAGCTACTGAGGCGGAGCGGCGCTCAAGAGTGGGATGGCCAGGTTTCCTTCTCACCTGGCTGGACCCTGTCATGGACTGCAGCTCACCAAGAGCACACACAGATCCAGGACACAAAACCTTTTCCACGGTCACCAAAACCTCTCTGCTAGAGTAGTAAATCTGCTCATGTGCTCCTCAAACACATCTTCCTTCATCCAAAGAGGTGCCACTGCATTACCAGAGAACTCCAGAAAGCGCTTCAGATATTCTGTTTAAAAATACTGCCTATATAAAGCCAAACCCATGAAGAGATGGCTCCTAAGATAGGACTTTTGCCTGCATGCATTATGCGGTGCATTCTGCTTTAGGTACTGACAGCAACCTTGACTGACTCAAACTACCCACATACAGGCGTGTCTGTATGCGTGTACACAACCAGAAACCAGGTACAACCATTCAGTTCATGCTCAGGATTGGGCACAAAATCTGATTTTGCAAAATCACTCTCTAGATTTGACCCCAAAACACAGATTGGAGCACCACCTGTACAAGTGAGCTCTGCAGCATCCTGAAAGTTGATGCAACTTCCTCTCTGGTTCCAAAAATGAAATGCACACCAACCAACCCTCACCAGGGCTCCTTCCTTTTTAAAGCTTTATCCAACCCAAGAGAAATGGAACACATCAAAGAGAAAGCAGACACAATTGCCAGCTCCTGTATTATTCTGAGGATTCACAACTTTTTGAGTTATGGCTAGTATGCTTTCAGAAAGCAGAGCGTGCCACACAAAGTAGAAAGTTATGACAAATCTCCCTACAAAATGTATTTTTAATTGGCAAATTTGGCCACTGTTCAAACACCAACTGTGAGATTTCCCACAGCCATAGGCAGCAGCACCCTGAGCTGCTCCTGTCTGCCAGGGAAGCAGCTCCACATTTCCCCAAATCATCCAGAAGCGTAACAGACCCACCACGAACTCATCATTCAAACACAATGCAAACTCCACACCGACAGCTTCCCAAAACACTGAATGTAGGTGACCAGATGTGGCTCCCAGCAGCTGTTTCTTTCCGTAATTCCATTAAGTGGACAACAGTACATCACAGCTTAAGGAGCAAAGTCAGCTCCTGCTGACACACCTCAAAGAATGCTGTCATGAGGAAATCTTCCTGCACCAAGTTAAGACAGACAAAAAGAACACATTAAGAAAAACCCACAGACTGCTTGCTGACCACACACAGCTCACAGTGATCGTGATTCTGTCCCATTTAACCTGCAGGCAAGAGATTGCCTTCAAATTAACTCGAGTCACAGGTGCTGCTATCCCATAACGCTTCCCACCACTCAGTAGGTCACTGGAAAACCATGTTTTATGTAAAAATATTTGTTAAATTCTTCTCATTTCCATCATTCAAGGATAAAATGAATTCTAAAACACTTATCTGGAGCATCACAGATAAAGTTACACAGATCAATCCTCCGCATCCCAAGAAGAAAATCAGGAGTACTATTAGTGGAGAAAAGAGCATTAAAAGCAACTGCTTATTTTCTCAATATTTCCTTATTTCTGATTTCAGTTTTGAAAATATAGAAACCTGACTGCAACAAACTGAAATTACGCCTCTTGTCGCGTCTACAGCTCGCACTGCTCCAGCAGATTGAACGCTCCCTCTGTTGGCTGAAGGCTCGTGATTCTCTCACCAGACTCACAGGGAATTCAGCTTTGCTATACGATGCTGTCTGACACCACAGAACAGAACCCAGCATCACTGGCACAAGAACTGAGAAGGCCAAGGTACATCAAGGAACCCCGGTGGGTTCTGGTCTCACCTGCACGTCCCAACCATACGGGGGGCAGTGCTGTGTTCTAGGAAGAAGTCACACAGCTCACACAGCACTTCAGTCCTACTTTGAGGCTGTTACAACAAACCCAGAACTGCTGTCAGTGTATCATACATCTCCAGAGCAGACATCACTGAACTCCCTTCCTCATTTTGCAAGGATGCTGCAATTAGAAGTCAGCTCAGTGCCTCTTCCACTCAGCCTGGGCACCTGAAGTCTGTGACAACCATTGACCCAATTATAGTCAACCTCAACTCCCAGGCTCCTCCCCTGATAAGGAAGGAGGCTCTGCAGAAAATAACTCAGAATAACTTGCAAGTTACAGACAGAGTTGAAGAACAGCTGCCCAAAGCAACCTCCAGTTTCTAAATCCATTATTGGTCCGTAAGAAATTGTCTATAAATATTGGCAGTTATGTTAAAATGAACAGGTCACTAATTTGGTCCAACCTGAAAGAGATCCAAATGCTGTAGAAAACCAAAACAGAACATACACAGTTCCACGCACGGAGGTGGGTGGAAGCATTCTGATGGATCAAGAACTGGCGTAGTTTACACTCCTCTCCCTAACTGAAGAGTCTCACAAACACCCGATCGATCTTCCAGACTACAAACTCCCATTTTAGCATCTTACCATGAAAAGAGATCACCCGCACAAAACTTGCCTGCTCAAGACAATGAGCACCCAAGAAATTCATCCTTGGGGTTTTCCTCAGCCCAAGGGAACAGCTCTCAACCTCCAACCTTCCGAGCAAACAGGCACTTAAGTTAGCGAAGATATCTCCTTTTTATTACAGAAAAATAAAGGATCAGTTAATCAGTGAAGTGATACTCCTGGCACAATGCAGATGTTGCAGATACACTGGGTGCACAGACAGCAGACATCAATCCGACTGGTGACAGAAACCTTTGTAATGGCAAAATTACTCCTGCCACTCCTCTGACAACACCGCAAATCTGAATCCAATGCAAAGGGGTCAAACGCCACTTCTAGCTTTTACTCTGGAGGTAAAGTGTGATCTTTTTCACAGCATTTAGTCTCTGTAATTCACTTTTCTTGTGACTGGTTTTCTTCTTGAACAAACCCAGACAGCACAGCTAGAAAAGAATCCCAGTACACCAAGAGATATGACTGCTCTGTGAGCTGAGCGAGGAGGTAGATACCAGAGATGTTTTCTTCAGATGGAGCACAGAAAAGGATCCTGTGCTAATTAATTGGTACCAAAAGTCTGGTCGCTGGCACCAAAATACTGCAGGGCATCAGCATGAGACACAATACAGTAGCATTGAGACTTGTCCAGCAGCTACATCTGAACCTGGCATCTGGAACAGAAAGATATCTCTAATTAGCTTCTTCACTAATTAGCTGTAGGTATGCAGTGCACAGTACAAGTCCTGGACCGGTCTCCAGGTAAACAGCTCAAGATAAGCTGTCAGAAAGGTCATCACTTCCCAGCAAATTCTGACTGCAGCACTGTGCACACTCCCCTTTCTGGCTCAGATGTTTCTTGTGCACAAGACAGAAATTACACCATCTTTAAATAGTTAAAAAGGAAAAAAGCACTGATTCCCAAAGGAAGGAGACACCAAGTAGATTGATACAGAAGAATCCCACTCTTACCAGTTCAGTCAAAATCCAGGCTACAGCCAAAAGGTGGCTGTCAAAAGAATTTCTTAACACATTTTCCTCAAGCTTTGCCATCTACTCACCAAAGGAAAAAAACAACAACTGTAGAAGTAATTAATTATTGGCTCCAAACCTCTGGGAATCAATGGGTTGTAAGAAAATTAACCTACAGCAGCTCATATTTCAGAGCTGTGCTTATCAACAGCTGAAAGACACACAAGACTTGAGGAAAAAAGTACAGCTCACCTTATCACATCACAATGCAAGACAACCCCATACAGCCTTGATTCCCGTCTTCATTGCTGTTGAGCTTTTTCATCCGGTACTGCCGAATCTCTCTCACCAGTGTGTAAAATGCATCTTCCACACCCTGAATGCAAATGATTCACATGAAGCATTCATCCCCAATCTCACAAGATCACGTGGATCCCGTGGCAAATATATATATATATTTTTATATTAAATCAAAAGCTGAAAATTTCAAATTGATTTAGGAGTGTTTATTGCTACAGCTAACAATAAAAGAACACAGGAGAGAGATAAACCATTCTTCATTTATTGTACAACCAAAGAACAGAGGCATCTTACCTGTCTCGTTTTAGCTGATGTCTCTATGAAAGGAATGCCATAACTTTTTGCTAATTCTTGAGCTTGTTTTGTGTCTACTGTCCTCGTGGGCAAATCACACTTATTCCCAACCAGCACCATCGGCACATCGTCTGAATCTTTCACTCTCTTGATTTGCTCTCTTAGAAATTAAAAATAAAGAAACATGAATTATTATCTGCAAATAACGGCTGTTTTATTTCAAAGAATAAAAATTTATATATATTGAAGCTGGACAGGACAGCAGGGGCTCTGATCTACAGTTGTACTTCTAATAACTCGGTACAGCCTTATCTTGAATACCACACACAACTCTGCTCTGTGCGTTTTGGCCCTCACCATATTCCCACACATTCTGTATGTCAGTTATTAACCCAGACAGCTGCCCCTCTTTCCCCTGACAAATAACACACAGGTGCAGAACAGCTTGAAAAACCTTTTGGAACAAAACAGATTTAATGCTTTCCTCTTATTTAGTCTTTGCTTTGGCTAACAAAAATACACAATGCCTTTTCCAGTCTTTTCAGAGCAAAGACTCAGACCGTACCTGTAAAGGTTAATATCAGCGAATGATTTACTGTTGTTAATGGCAAACACACACAGGAATCCTTCCCCAGTTCTCATGTACTGATCTCGCATAGCACTGTATTCTTCCTGTCCTGCAGTGTCCAGAATATCTAACAAGCACGTCTCTCCATCAATGACAACCTGCTTTCTGTACGAATCCTGCAGAAAACACAAACAAATCAAAGGCGATTCAGACAAGCTGCTGCTCCTTCCCACGCCTGACTGCGTTTGGAGGGGCTGTAATTCAGAGAACTTTTCTGTTCCCACGCCTCACACAATGAGGAATCCCCAAACCCATACCTATCAGACGCACACGGTCCCCGAGCCGTTACCCGAACCCTCCCCAAACTTTCTTTTCTCGCAGCTCGCAGCGCAGATCCCTGCGGTGACGCCGCTCCGGCATCAGCCCCGGGCTCACCTCGATGGTGGGGTCGTACTCGTCCACGAAGTGGTTCTGGATGAGCTGGATGGTCAACGCGCTCTTCCCGACGCCGCCAGCTCCCACCACCACCAGCTTGTATTCCGTCATCGCCCTCCCAGCGGCCCAACGCGGAGCGCGGAGCCGCCCGCCCCGGCCGGCCCCAGCCCCGCCACCCCGACTGACCGCTCCCGCACCGCGAACGCGGAACACCCTTCTGTAAAGCTTCCGGCTTCCGGTCCCGGCGCGTCGTCATCACTCAGCGCCGGAAGTGCATCCGCTGCGCCCGGACACGTGACCGCAGCAGCTGCCAGCTGACCGATGGAGGGGGGGGGCGGCGCCCAACAAGAGACACGGGCGAGGAGAGAGGAGTTGTTCAAAATCAGTAAAACTTTATTCTATTTCCATTCTTTGCCATTAACAGAAAAAATTGGAGAAAGCAATGTTTGTTTTACAAAGATAATGCATCTCCCAGAGAAGAAAACCCTAAATTGAGAATAGAGGTAACATGAAAACAAAACAAAAAAAAAAAACCACAGTACTGCCCTCTATTCAAAGAAAGGAACTCCTGATCTTTTTTGGTAAAGTAATACTTAGACCAATCATTCAGTTTTCTTGCTTGATAAAGTGTGACTGGGGAAACGGGGGAAGAGGATGGGAGGTGGGGAGGGAAGGGGGAGGGAAGCACACAGACATCAACTATTTCACCTTGATGAAAGTTTCAATACAGCTATGGAAAGCCTAAGTATTTATTCTTTTACAGTACACTGGGTGCCGGCTGCAAAGAAAAAAAAAATGGATTCACTTCAGGCACAATTTCTTTCTTTGTAAATTTAAATCAGTAAAAGAAACTGGGTTTAGAAGCTGCAGTGTTCTAAGCAGCAGCAAACTTGTGCATTGTTTTAAATATATTTAAATTACCACACTGATGGCACACCTCAGCCTTATGAAATTCTGCACTGCAGGCATTTCAGAACACTACAAAAAATGTCTACCCCAGAAAGAGACTTTCACTGAGCTCTAACACAACTTCGCTGGCTAAAGGATTCAAAATTAAATGAAATATGAAAACAAAGTAACATCTAGCCATCATCTTAAGTTATCTGAATGTTCATACAGGTTTTCTATCAAACTGAACTTAGTCTCCACCCTCCTATGGTCCTCAGAATTTGAGCAGAGTGAGCAGAAGTGAGCTTTCCACATCCACTTCGAAGGAAAGACGTAACGCAACTGAATACTAAGGCATAGTAAAATACCTTGGCCAAGGTAACAAAGAAAGCATAGGTAAATGTAGTGCAGAATTCCATAAGGTCTACCAGAGTAGAGCTGTCTATAATGTTTACTCACATAGGCAATGTAGATTTGCAGTTACCAGTTGCGTTAAATGCACCATTCAAAACAAGCTTCTAAAATGTGATACTATAAGGCGCCACCTGAAGTTCTCCAGAATGCAACTGTGCATAATTTTAAAATGGTTTCATAAATTTATTTTAAACATAACATGAGAAGGTGTTAAAACTGGTGTAATAGCTTCTTAAAATTTGGAAGGGATGAATAGGGAGATATTCAGTACCCTTCATCAGCCCCCACCGCTTTTCATCCTTCAGGCATTGGCTTTGTTGATCAGTCTATAACACCAGCTTGACGGATCTTTCTCTCTGCACCAAATCCCTGCAAGGAAAAAAACAAATCTTTTAGGTCTGGCATCGTGCTTTAAAGCAGGCTTGTTTTGATCGTACCGTGTACAACATCAGCACGTGGCTAATTCACCATACTTGGCTTCAGAACCAGAGCAAGCCACAGAACAAGTTGTGGGGGTTGCTCTTCTGAAACTATAGCATGCTTCAGCTGCCCGAACAGCTGACTGAAGTAGTATAATCTCACACAGCAGGAGACTGCTATAAGGCAGTTGACATGTTTCAAACAGTTTTGACTTTCAACAGTAGAAACAAGTTAAACCACAAGCTGGTCATCTTGCAAGCCTGCCCTGTAGGTCACACACCTTTGAGTTATCCGGTCCCCTGGGCTGACGAAGAACTGTTAGACGAGGAGCATTGGCATCATCCAGATTAATGTTCTTTAAACGATTAACAAGTCTATCTGGACGTGGAGCAGCAACAGCCTTAGCGCCTTCACTGTAAGAAAGTCAATCACACAGAATCCTCATGACTTCCCAAAGATGTGCAAGCTACCAAATACAGTCACTTTCCCCATTAAGGCATCAGCACAGCCTGCTTTGTTTGTAGGCAGACCTTCTGGATGACAGTACGTCTGCTTCAAAACCATTGTTTGAACAACCACTGGATGCTGAAACAGCAGTAGATCAGAACAATATTCTTAGAAGGAGTATAAAGCTGCCACAGTCAGTATTAATACATGCATGACAGCATTCCCTCCATTTCTGTTGCCTTTAACTGAAACAATGTAAGTCTTGTAATTTGCCAGTACACTGCAGCACAGTAAGATCTCTGAAGACAGTTTTGAGAAAAGAACTGAACACTGCAATAAAACATTAACAAGATACCTTAAAAATACACACTTTAATTAACACAATTTAGAAGTCATTCAAAAGCAAAACGTGCCTATCCACCCTAGAAACAGCATCAAAGAAGACTAACATGCTTGTTTCTAAACAGGTAAATCACCAGACAGAACTACATAAAGAATTCAATTGCTTTTATCACTCGTTAATTTCTGCATAAAGACTATTTAATTACTTGTCTTTTTTTTTTTTTTTTTTTTTTAAATCCATTCTTAAGCAAAGCTGGACTCTCCTGCTGCACTGCAGGCCCTACAAGTGCTGGCACATCTCAAAGGAGAGGCTCTCACTGAAGCCAACCACAATTCAGAGCTCCAGTTGTAGGAACAGCTAGCTCAGTTTGAAAGCACTCTGTGCTCCATTGCTGATGAACTCTGCCAGATTAAACCAGTGATTGGAAATCCTCACCAGACACGCCACACGTTACAGGCACTGCATTTCCCTGTGCGCTGGTTCAGAATTACTGAGAACTCCACTTCATCCCCAGCTTGTAGTTCCACACCATCCTGTACTTCTTTGACATGGAAGAAGAGCTTTTTGCTGTCACCCACTTCATAGTTAATGAAACCAAACTGAAAACCAAAACATTATATAGTTATTTATTTCCCCTTAACCTAAGCAGGTACAATTATATAGTCATTCTATTACAAATAAACTACAACAGAATACAGTATTTCTACAAGTCTAGCCACTCCCCATGGGTTTCTAAAGGCACATTTAAACCCTGAGGCCTATAAGCAAGCTCTGAAAACTGCAAAAATCCTTTATTAAAGCAAGCTGCCAAAGCTTTATTCAACTAAAATATGCAATGCTGTACATTCTTTTCTAAACTCCACCTTTAAAATTACCCAACAGAAACAATCTCTTTTCTCTCTCAATTATTAGTGGCAGATTGAGAAGCCAGTTATTTTGATTTACTGCTTTACTGGTGCTGTGCCAAGGAAGGCTCTCATCAGGTATGAGGAAAAGTCTTCACCAGATAGTGATGGTGCACTGGAACAGGCAGTAGGAGCTCACCTTCACTAAAGCCACTCTACACAAGCCTGCATAAACCAGTCCTTGGGTTATGTAAGCCTAGTTCTTATTTGTTTACAATAAGAGTTTCTGCAACAGTTTGCTTCATAACAGACATTCTGCATCCAAAGCAGGTCCTGACCTTCTCTATGCCATCTCCAACAATTTCCCATTAGCAGCATTTGCTCACCTGGTCTTTCACACATTCCACAGTGGCTCTGCGGAACGGTGTGATGTTGACAGCCATTGTCTGCCCATTCTGACCAAGAACACACAGCTGGAACTTTACTGTCTCTCCCTTCTGCAGACAGTCACCTTTGTTTGCCATTCCAACAATTCCAAACGGATAGAATTCTCCTTTCATTTCACCTACAGAAGAGAACACACCAGATAAGATTAAGCCTTTTTGTTCTTGAGGGCATTTAGAATTTATATCTGGTATTTACTTCTATTGTCAGCTTACTACTGTGAATACAATCCTCATCACCCCTATTATCATGCAGCTTATTGCATTTCTATGCTTCCTGCGTGCCAGCAAAGAGCACTTACAGATTTACCTCAGATGAAGACTGTTTATTACAGTTATTAAAGCAAGCTTGAGGTAAAAGCACCAGGTCTTACCATCCTCCATGACTTCAATCATGCCCTGGTATTCAGTCTGTGTTGGATCTACGCTCCGCAAAGGACGAATTACTTTACCAGAGTAAACAGTTGGATCAGCTTCTTCAGTGATACCATTCACTGAAAAGAAAGAGACAGTGCAAGAATCAGGAAGTTCTTGTCATACTTCTTCTTTTCTGAAGGACTGACCAATTCACGTTCACAGTCTGCACTGCAACACGTTAATACAGCACATACAGAACTGGAACAGCTTTATATGTTCCCCTAGAGTTCCCCCAGAACTGGAACAGCTCTACCTCAGAAGCACATGGCAATAGCTTTTCTAATCACCACCACTGTTCCACTGCAGAAGGAGGAGGATACTAATTCCTCATGAAATTAGAGGCCATACAACTTGAAAAAGCACACTGAAGGATCTTGCTTCTCTACTGCTGTATTTCCAACTCCCTTTCATCATGCAAATTGGATAAGTATACATTTTGCATCCCCAAAATCCTTAATATCCACATCTGCAATTCCTACTGCAATTTTTTTTCCCCTCTAAGAAACAGCACAACTCCTAGAATTACTAGTGGCAAACTCATCCAAACTGGGGGGTTTTCTTCTATCCCTCCAACTAAAGAGTAGAGGCAAAGGTAAAGGAAGAGTTGCTTCTGCAAACAGTGCTCTTGCTCTGCACTTCCCTTTTAGTTAACACAGGAAACAGGCTTCAGGAAATTCAATGACATTAGTGCTTAGCAGACTTGACTACTGACCATCACATTAAGCATCTTCCTCTTGCTTTAAACTCCAACTGTCATCAGAACTACCAATTTAACCACCAGCATCTGTCAAGACCCTTTAAAGAAGAAATTACCAGGTACAGTCTTACCTGCATGCGTTTTGTTCACCTTTTCTGCACTAACTTTGTTTCCTTTGCCTTTCGACAAGCTGTATTCAACTGTGTCTCCAAGTTCCAGGCTATCAATATCACCACAGTACTCACTACAGGAAGAGAATCACATGCAAATTTCTTTCAGTTTCGTGACAACAGTAATGCTCATCCAACATTTACACAGGTTGATTCAGAACACATTTAACTGGTTCAGCATCTCACATTTCCAAGGAATTCAGGAAAGCAAAACTTTTTAAATATACAATTCAGAAACTGCATTTCTTAGCCTGAGATTCAGAAGCAGAGATCACAGAGAACGCTGACTAACAGAAAAGCCTGAGCTCAGCAGAGGTCATAAATGGAAGTTCAGACCCCAAAGCACGTGAACGTGTGAAGCAACAAACACTCATTCCTACAAAATGAGTGGAACTGTCACTCACCTGTAGTGGAAGAAGATCTCCTTATCATGATTGGCTGTTTCAATAAACCCAAAGTTATCCTTCAGGGCTGCCACGTATCCCAAAAGTCTCTTGGAAGTGTAATTGCGTCCAAGCATTCTGACAGAAACTGCTGTTTGCAGACCAGTTCTCTTCACTTCACAAACACTGAACTCAACCTGTAGAAGAGGTACGTGATGAATACTCCAGACAGGAAAAAAGCACAACCACCAAAAGCAATAAACAACAACCCAAACAAAGCTGCACTGCTGTAATCAACACCTAGGCTCTGCTGGAAAGGCATCTCCTCTCCCAAAACCATCTGTCAATTGCTGACATGTAGGACATCCAAAGAGTGGCAGAATCACAGCTGTAACACCTGGCAAGTGAGCCTCCAGCACTCTGCTTCTTCTACCTGTCAAATAGATTCTCTCTTACCTTTATGATTGACCTCTGCACTGTACATTAGCAGCTGCCCACTGAGACTATGCAGCTGGTTTGGCTTGCTCATTTTAGGTTTTTAATAACAATAATCACAGCATTCATAGCACAGCACCTGAACACCAACAGGTTTTAGGCTGCTATTCCAGATCTCTCAACTCTTTCCCCAGCATTATCTCTAAATATTTCACTCATAAGTGGATGTTCTCACTCTTCAACATCCACCTTGATGTCCTTATGTTAATCTCTCTCCCCTCAAGTATTCACAAGTGGAGTTGCCCACTGTCCTTATAAGCAAGTATAAGAATTCCTTTAATTAAAACAGTTTGCATAACAAAATAGTATTTTTATGTGTGGTATCAGGTTTCAAGATGTCTCTTAGTTACACAGAAAATAAAGCTACAAACTTAAGAGAAAACAAAGAAATAGGTGACTATGTAGATGCCTTGTTCTTCACTTGAAAAGGAAAACAAATCCAGAAACAAGGCAAAGAGAAGCTGATATCTTAAAAAAAAAAAAAAAAAAAAAAAAAAGTATTTCCCAATGGTATACTTAGTTGTATTGCCTTATCTCCTATCTGGGGATTAGCAGATCCTTCCACATCCTTGGCCTGGTAAGGAATGGTCAGTTTCACTCCACAGTCATCATAAACAATTATTCCATCTTCAGCTTCCTAGAGAAGGAAAAAAAAAAAAAAAAAAAAAAGACAGTCAGGTGTTTCATTTGTTTGCAAGCAAGCTTACTATAAACAATGCAAGCACTGAACATTTACTTGTTCTGCAACAACTGCAAAGTATCTGGTGAAAACAGACCAATACACACTAAGATGATCAAAAGACACAAGCTTTAAATGACAAACTGTAGCTTTTACCAGGCAGTGGTACTTTATTTCCTCTAACAATACTGTTTCCATTATTTACTGAAAGTTTATTCTATCCTAGTTTTAAGCAGCATGACGAAACAGAGCCTTAGGTTTCAACCAATTCCAGCACCTTAGCAAAAGGTTCTTCACCAACAGGGCAGTCAGGCCCTGGAAATGTCTCCCCATGGTAGCAGACATGGCTCCAAGCTGCCAGAGCTCAAGAAGCATTTGGACCATGCCCTCAGACACAGAGTTTGGACTTCAGGTGATCTGTGTGGAGCCAGGAGTTGGACTCAATGATCCTTCTGGTTCCCTCCCAACTCAGGCTGTTCTATGGTTCTACCTGCCACAGTAGGAGGTAGAATCTTCCCAAGCTCTTGGAAGTTATCCTCAATAGAAACATAGAATCACAGAATTGTAGGGGTTGGAAGGGACCTCCAGAGATCATCGAGTCCAACCCCCCTGCCAGAGCAGGCTCCCTACACCAGGTCACACAAGTAGGCATCCAAGCAGGTCTTGAACATCTCCAGAGGAGACTCCACCACCTCCCTGGGCAGCCTGTTCCAGTGAACACCACTAAGAGTGCTTCTGTTCTACTGTTTCAACTAAGTGAGCCCTCACTGAGTATTGTAATTAGCAATCCAACACAGTCCATATTTATAGAAGATAAAGAGTGCTTCAGAATGTTGAATTATAGACTTCAAAGCAGTAGTCTCTGCAAAGCAACAACACAATATAGTTACTTGTACTTGTGTACTACCTTCTCTTTGCCTTTATTTGGGCTAGTGGCTTTGGCTGGAGTGGCTTCTTTGTCTATAGTGCCCACAAAACGGTGATCTGATTGGGTGTGGAAAGAAACTGTGCCTTTTGGGAGTTTTTTAATCCTTATAGCATGATTTCTTTGGGCAGACAGCATATCCTGAAAAATCAGATCAGTGTGATTTTAGACAGACTGCATATAAATGCTTTTGTGAAATCCTCGTTTTCAAAGGAATTGTACCACTCACAGGAACCACAGTAAACTCTACTTCATCAGAAATATGGAGTTGGTTTCCATCCATAATTTCACTGAAGTGAAAGAACATGCGAGCATCCCTGTCAACACACTTAATGAAGCCAAAGCCATCTCTCATTGCAGCAATCACTCCCTGTAAACAGAAGAACAGTTACAGTTTTACTTTGTGAACATCTGTAGAAAGACAACGATGGAGCATCTAATAATCTGAACACAAACCTCAAATTCTAAAAAGAAAAAATAATAACAAAAATACTTCTCAATAAGCTTCCTTGCAAACGGTGGAGCCAATGGTTACAGTCAATCTTAAATGCAAGCAAATCCTACTTACCTAATTTTTTTCTACTTGCTCCCTGATTCATAAGTAGTAAAAAGTGAAGATGAATTTAAGCCACAAAAGAACTAAGAAAAGCCAAAGAACTGGAAGTTGCTGCTATACACACACACAGGTTAGATTTTTTTCCAGCACTTTACCAGAACAAAAGATGTTCTTTCATAATAAGCACAACTATCTCAGTCACTGTGACCCATTCACCAAGCATAGAAGCTTCACTGCACATGACAGAATTCAGCTCTTTATCATCCTTCTGTTTGATCCTCAGGCAGAGATTATACAAAGATCAATTCGAACAGAATTTCAACAGTCCTGTATGTAGTTAGCATGCATGCTCAATGAATCTGGTCCTCCTAAAGTAAAAGATGGCAGTTGAAGATCAAGATTCAAAAGCTGTACCTAGTTACCTCCTCTGATTCTTACGACTTTTCGTTGCCTGAACCAGAGCACCATTAGGTTCTTTCAGTTTTCCTAAGATGAGTTTTTAATTTCTTCATGCTGCATGACTGCTATGTCTGCTATTACCAAAGAGCAACCCACTCCAAGAGATACAACATATTTGCTTTCCTAGGATGATTTAATTCCCCGAGTAGAAAAAGTGCACAGCATTAATTCAGTTTTCTGCCATTCAGGCACATTTGCACATTTACTGAAGATCTGACTTCAGACACGTCAGCAGACACCAGCAATTTCTATATTGTTTCAGAAACTGTTTTTCACCTTAATTTCCTCTCCTCAACAAGAAAAACTATTAAAAATAGATACTTACCATTTCCCTAGTTTCATTAGTAAACTGGAAAGTATTGGGGAGAACCTCAATATTGGTGGCTCGTTCCAGTTTGTCACGTCTGTCTGTCGAAATATTGAATCGAACGTGGTCACTTTCCAGCAAAGTCACCTTGGATTTTGTATCTTTGTCTCCAAATGGAAGTTCTTTAGGAATCACAAAATCAACTTTGATGCGGCCAGGTAATGGATCATTCTACAAGACAGAAAAATGCAACAGAAGTCAGTACATCTACAAGTCTCAGCACTGAGCATTTGGGTTAGGAAGGCACCATGTGGTTAGGAAGGCTCGAGTGACTGCTCCCAGATTACACTGCCATGACTACAATTTCACTTAGTTTTTACTTTACCTGTCCAATGCACTGAATTGCCAACAAAACTAAAAATTAATGTTGAGAATGAAGTTCATATCCATACTTACCCTACTTCTTACTGTTGAGTGTTCAAACACATAAAAAACATTCCCCTATAGTCTCCAAAATCCCAACCAGCAAAACAAAAAAACAAGGATGCAGAGTAGCCTGAACACTTTAGAGAAGTTTTTGTGTACATCCTCTAAGCCAAACGTTAAGGGCCACACAACTCTTCTTCACAACCAGATTAACTGCCAATGCTCACAGAAGCCCATAAAGCAAGCTGTGTTTTTGCCTTAACAGTCTTCTTTGTTGTTGTTTTTTGTTTGTTTGAAGACAGCATCTTTAACACCCCCTGTTGTTCAATTGGAAGTACTTCAAAGTGTAAAGATACACTTCACAAAGCACCACTATTGTGTATTACCCTATTTCCTGGACCTTTAAATTTTAGTAAAAAAAAAACCTGCTTCCTGTGACTGCTGTCAATGGTTGGCACAAGTTAAGCAGTCCAAACTTCCTCTCCTACTCTGCAGCCATCTCTGATGCAATGCCTAACAGCAGACTTCCACAGAGAAAGGAGAACATTTGTACTCTGACTGGAAGTCAATGCAGTATTCCCAATTCAATGCAATTCCCTTAAATTTAATACTGAAACACACCTGGTTTTTGCTGGGTACTTTTGGAATTACTTTGGTTACAGTTCCTTCAAAGTGTTCTATGCTGATGTCTTCAAAGATGACAGTTCCTTGAGGCAGCAGTCTTACATCTGTTGCAACTTCTTTACCCTAAAAGCACAAAAATCAGTCAAACAGCCCTGAAGAAGGGATAAAAACAATAAGATCATTTTCCTATTAACCCTGCTTCCCCCCACCATCCCCCACCCCCCTTTTTTTTTTTTTAAGTGGATTTGAATAAACAGGCAGCTGTCCAGGATCTTGTCTTCAATTTTTACTGGAGTTCATCTTACATTTCTGTCTTTGATTGTAAACTCCACATCATCACCAGGCTGTAAGGCTTCTAGGTCACCTTTAAATTCACTGTAGTGAAAGAATATCTCCTTCACGACATCACCCCTCTCAATAAATCCAAAGGCTTCCTAAGAACAGAAGAAAGCATTCAGTAGATTGCCTGATCTCTTCATGTATTATTAACAAAACATTTTACACATTCTAACAATAAGACTCCACCACTTCAGTACAGCAACCTTGAGTGTATTCAGCTCACACTACAGCAAATGCATTACAGGAAACAATTAAACTTTCCTGTTTTCAAGGAGTGTGTGTACTCAAGATTAGCTGTTTACACTGTTTGAGCTAGTTTGCATTCACACTTCCAAGATCTTAATAGCTCTTAACGCACTCAATTTACTATTTAGAGAACTTGACAGGAAAGCATTCCATCTTTTAATAGTATTTTGAAGTTGAAACATCACTTACTTTCATGGCACAGACTACTCCTTGACAACGGGCTTGTTTCTTTTTTAATAGCATAATGTTACGAGCACTTACAGCACCAGTACTAAAGGGAAGAAAAAGAACAAAGCTGAAATGGCTGAAAACCAGAGGCAATGTTAAGATTATATTTCATAATGTCATTTCAGTTCTTGGAAAAGGCACGGAGTGCTGCCCGACTACTAAAAGAGAAAGCATGAGATCAGAAACACGGCATCAACTTACTGTTTATTTGTATCAATTACAAAGTTTATTTTATCTCCTGTTTCCAGCTGAATATTTCCTTCAACATCTTCTGGAGTGTAAGTCAGGTAAAATACTTCCTGTAAATTAACAGTGACTAATATTATTCCTCTTGTCAATTCAAAGGATGATTAGCACATTTTTGTTTAGAAGGAACAACTGGTTTTATATCAATGGATTTAGTGAGAAAACTGAAAATGATCAAACACGGCATGCAAAAACATTCTTTCTTCCATTGGGCTGTTTTTAAAATTTGGGCTGAGTCTGTAGAAAGCAACTTAATTGAGAGGTTTGTAGGTGGCCATCTTGAAATGCCAACTTCTAAACTTTCCATGTTCAAAATAAGGATAGGTGAACGTTACACAATCCAGCTTCTTTAAGTTTTAAAACAGAAAAACAACTGTTTGGCTCTACACTGAGTTCCCCATAGAGACAGGTGGGCAAGCGAGCTGTAAAATTAACATCTGCTTGTAGCAATTGCTTAAGTATGTTTGGTTTTGGGTTTTTTTTTTTGCTAAGAACTACAGTTCTTAGTGTCAGTTGTCCACATTCAAGCATGTGTTGTTTTTTTTTCTGCTCACAGACCACAATTATAGATCAGTCAAGAGTTCAAATAAAATACATAAGCTTTACCCCATTACGTTCGTAGCATACACTCCCTGTTGGACTCTGACCCGGGGCAGCTGGAGATTTACTCTCTAAATTGTGAGGAACAGCACACACAACCTACCAGCCAAAAAAAAAAAAAAAGAAAAAATCCATGGCGAGTCATTCCAGGAGATGCAGCGTAGAAAGCAAAACGAATCTCAATATCCTCTACTGTACACCTGGGGATTAACTTCTAGTTTAAACCACCAGGGAATGTCATGCTGTAACATTTCAATCTTATGGAGCATCTGTTGCCTTGAAGGGTTGCTTGGAGCAAAGAGCTCACAACAGAAACTCTAAATTTCTACTAGAATAACAAAAAAAGATTTCAGTGTAACTGAATTCTGTATGTAGTTAGCATGCATGCTCAATGAATCTGGTCCTCCTAAAGTAAAAGATGGCAGTTGAATGCATAGAAAACAGACATCATAGCCACTGACTTGTCCATTTATTCGTTCTTCAGGTAATATTTCTGGTTTGATCTTCACTAATTTAACAGCAATGGGTTTTCCAGTTCGGCGATCAGAAGACACTTCAAATTCAACATCATCTACAAAACAGACACGACAGTGACATCACAGACTGCAATTTTTAAACATTACTAATTGGTTCAGTCTGACAGTTCACTGCTCATACCTAAACTCAACCAAGTAAAGCCTCTTTTCCCTAGGAAGGATGCACCATGTGCAGTTGCCCTGCTGTACTTCCCCCATTCTTCCCTGTGCTCACTTAGCAGCCAACCTCACACTGTAGGAGCTCAGATTATGTAAAACTGCTACTGAACAGTCTATAAACTTCATTACTACAAACTACTAGCAGCACCCCTACTCTGCAAGACAAACATCTTCCAACTAATTCTCAAAAAAACCCAAAAGCTAAGTACATGAGGCACTTCCAGTCTAAACGCTTGTTTCCACCTTAGTTTTGCAGCTTGGCCTTCACACTGTACACCTTTATCAGAACAGCCACATTTGCATTAAAACATGCTGAAGTAAAAACCAAAACTCTCATCGGGAGTGGCAGATGATGAATTCAGTTGATATTTTAACTCATTCATAGCAACAGAACGCATCCGTTCATGCCACAAGATAAAGTGATTTCCTATGGAAAATAAAAAAGACTTGTTCTCATTTGGTAGAGAAATTCCAACAGCTGTCTAATTACCTCCTACTTTGAGCTCCTGTAAGTTGCCATTATACTGTGAGCAGTGGAAGAACAGTCTAGCCTGCCGTTCTGAGCACTGAATGAATCCATACGAAGTCAACAGTTTCTCTATAACGCCAGTCTCGCGCAGCGCGGCCGAAGTACCATTGGGGTACCCGTTGTGTCCATTGTTGTGGAGAAGGTTTGGATCAAAGCTCATCTATTCAAAGGAAAACAGCAGAAAATAAACCAAACAGTACTCACATCTCCTTTCACTACATAAATATAACAACAGACAAAGAGCTTATGGAGCTGATGGTAACAAATCCTGACAGTTTTTTTAAATAGAGTAAAAAAAGTGCTCAAGTTGTCTAGGTCTTGGAAAACAATCCTTACAACTCAGACTGGCAACGTATTGCATGTTGGTTCTTGTCACCATCACATACAACCCTCACCTTTTGAAGAAGGCAGTCCGTAGTACAACCAAAGAAAGGAAGAGGCCCTCGTGGGAAGGCTGACATGTTTTGATTTTAAGCCATCTTAGAGTTCAAAACATTTTTGGAAATTAAACCAGCCCTGCAGGTAAAATGACTGGGGGAAGGGAATGTGATGTATTATTAAACTCATTTGCTGAATAACAGGTTGATGGTTTTGCCTATTACGAAAGCTCCAATCAGTGCTACACATGCTTTTTGTGAGTCATGGACAAAATCATCTCTTCACATCTCCAGTGTAAGCTAAGCACACACACACACACAATCACTCCCTGATAACAGGGAGCATAAATAACAGCTTACTAACAAAATCTACCTCAAACCAAGTTCAGAATGGCCAAGGCTCAGGGTTACAAAACAACACTGCTAACTCTTGCTCAAACCACTACTGATCAGAGCTGACCACAGATCAGCTAAAGCCTGACAGCTGAAGTTCAAGGAGGGATGCACTTCTCAGGGTGACACTAACATCTACTGTAGAAAGAAAGGCAGGGAATGATGCTATCAGCACTCTTTCTAGATGTTGCCACGTTGCTACAGCTGTTCAAACAAAGTAATAGAGCACAACAAAAAGCTACATATAAATAAATTCAGGAAAAAAATTAAAAATCAACTTCTGCAAAGTGATAGATACAGAAAAATGGAAGCATTGTCATGAAGCTTTTCCCTAAGAACCAGCTAGCAGAACAGTTCTTTAAGAACCTTCTAGGAATAGACTAATTAATTAATGCATGAACAAGACTTGCTCAGACCTGAAATATAATGAGTACACGCTGAACCACAACTAGCTGTGGTGCTGACTACCAACAGTTTACTCACAATAGCTGACCCATCAATTAACAAACCTTGGAACTCCAGTACTTGGAAATAAAAAAAACAAACTGTACTAAAAGACTTAAAGAAAACGGAACAGAGATTGCAAACCAGTGACAATAGTGTAAACTTTGGAAATAAAAAGGGACTGTAATCACAACACTGCTACTAAAATAAACACGAAACTGTAACATAGGTATCACCAATTCATCACACTACCATCAAACCAACAGAATAGCCAAAAAAACCAACATCACAAAAAACACAGCCTCCTGTTGTTGTTTGCAGCTAAGTTTGGAATGCTGTAACTACACAGCACACGCACAAACCTCGCAGTGATATTCAAATATTGCACTTTCAGTAGTATTCGCCGATTCTTCTGCTTCAGTACGAAGTTTCAAAGGATGAAGACTGCTATTGACACAGAGAGAGAAAAGAAAGATAGAAAGAAAAAAAAAAAAAAGAGAAAGAGAGAGCACACTAATAAAGAATACAAGCGCTGCTGCCCTGGGCAGTTTCAATACAGCACTGGAGAAAACAAAGACTACTAGCAGCGTTGGGACGTGCTCTTTTGAAGCTGTTGAGTAGGCACAAACTTCTGGTTTCAGATCAAGCCTTGTGTCTTCAGTGTAAGTTTCCTCTTCTTTGGTCTTGAGTTGTTGTTACGATGCGGTATATTCTTTTCCTGATCTGAACTTGAAGCAGCAGTTTCAGGTGGTAAATTCTGTTCTGTTTCACTTCATACTGGAAAGACAAAAACGAAAAGTTGTGCGCTGAAGTATAACTTTAACAGAAATTACACATCAGCCCTATGTGGGTGCAGATCCTCTACTTCGATACCATGGGTTTGATTCAAATTAGGGGAAGCTGGTTCATGCATTTATTTTGTATTCCCATTTTCAGTTCTGATTTCCCAAGAAACTCTACCTCCATACCAGCGATACACGATTTCTAATTTTAAACACTTCAGATGCAGTTACACATTCCAGGAAAGGTCCCAGTTTGTACCAACTAAAACAGCAACTTCATTTGGATGCAAGCTGATTTCACCAATGTAAGGAACCACTACTTCTCAATTTACGTTGAGCTCTGAATTTCCTTTAGTGAATTATGAAGACGGAACTGCAGACTTGGAAAAAAGGAAAAAACAAACTTATGTGACTACAAAGACACCCTCACACTTATTGCGGTGAAAACGCTGACTGCAGTTGGCCAATACTGAGAACAGTTCTGAACCCCCAAAGCTTACAAAGGATGCACTCAAACTCAACACCTGTTTTTCACTGAAGTACTTCAATGACATCCTCCAAGAAAACATCTTCCCATCACTCTTAGAACAACTCCGGGCTGAATAAGTCTTCTTGCAGTATTGCACATACGCAAAAACTAAATGAGGGCAGAAATCCATGCCCAAGTACAAACCAGCACCCAGAACAGGCTTGCAGTGAAGGACTCAAGTGCAAAAAAACTGAAATAAGTTAATGCAAAAATAAAAGACTCAGCACTGTTCTCACATATCTCCCCTCTAATATTCAAGCAACCTTTATCATAACCCCATCCAGGATAAGGTAAACATCCCTCAGTCAAGTTCAAGAGAAATGAAGCAGGCATGCACTGCAGCACAGGAACTGCACGGAGACACCTGGAATCTCATCATTAATATTCACACTTCTCCCTCATCTGATCAGACCAAAATCATCAGAACTCTTCCAGCACTACAACTTACATCACCTTTTGTAGCTTTCAGGGCATAGAGTGTATATCTACATATAACAATCAAAATATTTCTGTCTGCCCAAAGATAACTGAAGTAACTTTCATCAAGTAATGGCATGAACCATCAGCTTGCTCCCTAACAGCAGGTTGGACTCAATAAATCGTTTACTCTATTTCGGTCATTACAAATTGAAAAAAAAAGAAGAAAAAAAAAAGCAGGGATATCAAGCCTGCAGAAGTTAAGTAAAAAGCAGTGCATGTATACCTCAAATTCTTTACTTTTTAAATGCAGCTACTATAAATACTTCTCCAAATGGTAAACACTCTGAGCAGGTGCCCAGCCCCCACATCACACTGGGTTCTGAATTTGTGTATCTACAGCAGAATTGGTTTGTGCAAGGACAAGGAGGAGGCAGGGCTGGAGATGTGCTGCTCCTGAGCTCTTTCATTGTGGATTTTGCTAAATGACAGCAAGTTGCACAGCGCTGCTCACAGCCTGAAATGCATGCAGACTCACAGCAAAGGCTGCCAGATGACAGACACTTGCTTTGGTTCTCATTTTCTCCACAAGCACAGGTATGTAACCACAATAACATACCTTCATAGAAAGGCCTGGGTTGAAAAGGACCACAGTGATCATTGAGTTTCAATCCACTGCTGTGTGCAGGGTCGCCAACCAGCAGCCCAGGCTGCCCAGAGCCACATCCAGCCTGGCCTTGAATGCCTGCAGGGATGGGGCATCCACAGCCTCCTTGGGCAACCTGTGCCAGTGCCTCACCACCCTCTGAGTAAAAAATTCCTCCTAATATCCAACCTAAACCTCCCCTGTCTCATTTGAAGACCATTTCCCCTTGTCCTATCACTATCCACCCTCATAAATAGCCATTACCCCTCTTTCCCCCTCCTGTTTATATGTTCCCTTCAAGCACTGGAAGGTTGCAACGAGTTCTCCCAGACTTCTCCAAATAAAAATCACATTCCACAGACCTCAAGCACAGGCTAACTCTCTCTTAGGCACGACCAAACCTAATGAAGACAAAACATTGTATTTTTAGTACGCAGGCACAGCGCAGCCACCAGATATCACTGGGAAACAAACGTGCCCATCTGAGGATGCGTGACGTGTGAGGAGCGCCGCGTGCCACCTCCTGAACGCTGCAAACAATGCTGACAGCAGAGATACTGCTCTGATATTCACCAGATCGCCCACGGCACTCAGATATTTTAAGAAATAAAAACTCGAAGAAAATATCAGCGGTCATTTTCGTGCATTTAAGCAACAACCCAGAAGAAAAAAAAAAATAAAATGAGAACGGGACGGTCAAGCTAGAGCGAGTTCTGTCTGAAGGATGGAGAGCCGTGTTCCTAAGGGGGGATCTGACAGGGCTGGGACGCGCAGCGCCTAGGAGCTTCGGGAAAGGCCGCCGGGCGCCCCAAGATGGAGGCGGCGGAGCGGAGCCGAGGGGCGGCGCCGCCAGCGGGGGCTGCGGCGGCCCACGGCGTGACAGCGCGGGATCGAGCGGGGCCGGGCCGCCTCCGGGCCGAGGAAACGGCGGGCGGAGCGGAGGGCGGGAGGCAGGGAGAAAAGGAGGGGTCGCCCTGCCCGCACACAAAGGGGGGCGATGGCGGCCGCTCCCCCGCACACAAAGGGACGGAGCCCGGCTCTGCAGCGGGCGGGGCCGCGCGCGCGGCACGCCGGGAGCTACGCTCCGCCGCCCGTCCCCCGCGCCCGCCTCCGCGCCCGCCCCGCAGGCCCGTCCCCGGCAGCCCAAGCGCCAGGCGCCGCCCGGGGCTCGCCGGGACCCGTAGTCCCCCCTCGGCGCCGCCCCCGACCGGGCCGCGGCCCCCGACCTGCAGGTCCCGGCAGACCACGCGGCGGAGCGGGCGCGAGGCACGCCGGGAAGGCGAGTCCCGGCGCCGTCACGACCCCGCCCCGCAGCCCGGCGGGACCCGGCCCCGCGGTGGGGCGGCTGCCCGCGGGACGCCGGGAAACGTAGTGCGCGCGACGGCACGGCCCGACGGGCCCGAGGCCGCCAGCGCTTCATCCCCGGGGACGGCCGGCTCGCCCCGCCCCCACACGTCCGTCGCCCCACGTACGCGGCCGGGGGGAGGCCCCGGGCGGCTTCGCCCCGCCGAGACCGCCGCGACAGGAGACGGCCGGGCCGCGGGATCGAAGGCGGCCCTCCGCCTCTTTCGCCGCTTCCCATAGACCCCGGTTCCCCTTGAGCCGCGCGGGTGCCGTGCGTCGCAGCGCCGGGCGCCCTTCGCTCCCCACCCCGCCGTACTCACCCCAACAGCTCAGCGCCCCCGCTCCAGCGCCGCCATGAGCAGCACGGCACCGCACGTAGGAATAAATCCCGGCCTCTCGCGAGAACGTGGGGCGGAGCCGCGTCTGCGCCGTCGCCGTCTCCGGCGGCCGCATGGTGCGCATGCGCGCAGGCTGGCGGCCAACGGCACCGTCAGCACGGCGCATGCGTCGCAGCTGGCCGGCCTCCGCTTGGGACGGGCTGGGAGCTCCGCGACTGGGCGGGCGGGGAGAAGAGCTGACGGCGGCTTTGCCGGTCCGCCTCCCTGCCTTGCTGTACTCTGTGCTGGGCTGCGGCAGCTGCTAAGCGGGCAGCGTGGCTGCTTCCCCACCGAATAACATGGAGATGGTGGTGGTGCAGCTGAGCCAGTTCAGCTGACTGGATACTAGCGATAAATCAGCAACCCTCCTCCTTACAGGAACGTTAACCTGCACTTGGTAATTGAGGTAAAAACACACCACCACAACCATTTCAGAGAGCTCAAACACACCATTTTTGACTCAAGCAATAAAGTAAAATGAGAGCAAGATGCAGCAGCACAGTCTGAATTACTGCCATGCTTCACAGAACAGAATACAACTGAGAAAATGGTGCCTGTAGTTTTTTTTATTATTATTATTCCCTCTTAAAATATTTTAGGAAAGAATTTTGTACAATGTTCCTAAACAGAAACCCCCTTCTACCAACTAAACACTTTTCTCTGCATATTCCAAATTGTCTCATGATAAGATCTGCCTTCTGTATCTATCAAAATTCTTGCACAGATAAAAACAGCATAAAAAACATAATATTGACAATTGGATGTTTACTGTTACTGAAGTATTTTCCTGATCGTTGGCAAGAAAGACCGAAAAAAAAAACCCATTAAAATGCCACTGAAAGCATCACAATATTGATAAAATCCTGCTACACTGCAACTTCAATTTCAACCAATATAGGATTTTGGAATAACTAACATCTGTCACTAGACTTACCTGCAACGTGACATTAAAAACCTGTCCATGTGGTTGGTTTTGGTTTAGTTTGAGGCACACCTCACCCTTCCTGAAATTCAAAGTGGTGGGAGGCCAAAAAGCTTTGATCTGAAAGCACTGTATTCTCTGTAATAGAAACTACCTTGATGTGAGCACACTGCTTTCAGATCAGCATCCGTACACCTCAAAGCACAGGTAAAGAAAGAACAGGGCTGCCTACAGCAAAAAAAAAAAAAAAAAGCCTCATATCTGCAATAAAAACATGCTGATGTGTGAGGAAGGGTCATTCTCACTGGTCTTCTCTAAATCAAGGCAAACTATACTCCTGATGTAAGTTAGTAATTAAAGTGCTCTGTTGGCCATCTGATATTCTGGCTCTTAGCAGTTTTTCATGTATGAATGTTACCAAATACTGAGTGTTGGGTCTTCAAAGCAAAGCAAAAGCTCCAGGTGCCCACTCTGTGCAGACAAAGCAAGATGTGAACCTATCATTTATAATGTAGTTTTTGAATTATCTTATTCTTTCCAGCACATAAAACAACCAGAATCTGCATTACGTTTGCCAGATACTGATGAGGCAGTTTTAAGTGACATCTGCACAGTTGGAATTACTGACTAAAGCTTATAAAAAATAACATTCATGAGATAAACTGCCACAAAAGAGTATGCACCAAAAGTACTTTGTTGTTACACATTTGTACGCTGCAATTTATGACAGAGCAGCAATGCAAGCCTTTGTCATCAGGAGTGTGTGACTTCAGAATAACGAAGAAAACAGGTCACACATTTGGATAGGTAAAACAAACGTGAAACACCTGAAAGAACAAGTTACAGATCATCCCTGTTGGGTGGCTTCGTAACAGTCTCTGAAGTCAAGGTGTGGATATGTTGTGACCTAAGCCTCACTGTCACGCATATCTTCTCTCCTGACCTCAAAAGATTCTTTGCTGATTGACAATAGTTCACGTAGCTCTTTGTTTTCAAGCTGCATAAATAAATAAATAAATAAAATCAATATTTTGGCTGAAACAGAGATGAGCTAATCCACAAAATTACAGACCTTTAATTAAGTAGCCCCGTACCTTCATAGCCTAATAGAACTCTAATTTTATAACCCAAACATTAATGCAGTGTTACCAAGAGGTGAACCACATCATTTAAAGTACACCTTTTACTTCTGGCTTTATTATTACAATGACAGAAATACAACGAATTTGAAAATAAACAGAAAACATTCTTTGCCTCCCAACCTCACCCACCATCCCCATTTTTTATTGTTATTAAGTACCTGACACACACAATCAAACTCTAGAGCAAGTCCAGAGCTCCAAAAGCTTTATCTGTCCTTAACAATGATATGGGCTCTTACCTCCAGCTGAGCTAGTTTCTCCTGAACCTTAAAAAACTGATCCTCATCAACTTGTACAGCTTTTCTCATCACTTCACCCATCTCACATATTCTATCTATTTGACCTTCAATTTCCTGAAAGACATGGAAAAAAAACCACAGTTAATACATTCAGGCAAAAGCAGTAGCAATATATTCCTTATGAATCATTTACTTTCATCTCATTAATTCTGGACTACTTTCCTATTTTGAATTTTAATATTTTTCTCCCAACCACTCGCAATCCTCCCTGCTTATGCAACATTTTAAGATAGCATCATGTACCTTACTGTCCACTATCATCAGCCATCAGTGAAAACAGTGAGCAGAACAGTCAGTGCTGCACCTTCACACACATGGAAATCATTTCAAGTATGACAAGGACTAAGAGATCAGATTCCTGCTCAAGTGAATACAATTAGTATACGGCAATTTCTACACTGCCTTGCTAGAAAAGCTTGACTGGATTTATAAGAACATCTGACACACATGCAAGTAAAACTTTAACACTGAATAAAACAACAAACCAAAAACAAAACCACTGAACAACAAAGACGACTGGTATCTCCTGCATTAGTTTCCAACAGAGTCTGTCTAGAAATACTCCCAGTCCTTTGGTAGTTGCCTTTTTTTCTTTTTAAAGCTCAGAAATAAGTGTATAATTCACACAGAACTATTCCAACACGTAACACAACGTTAGTTCTTATCTGAAGAACATTCCATTTCCAAAATAACATTCGTAGGGAGGAACTCATGCATGTGAACACAAACATATCAGCCATTCACAAAGAGTTGTAAAACAAGGATTTAGAAGCCTCTGAAGCATTTATTACAACATAATATGATATCACAAGGCACTGTGGGAAATGTCACAGTTTTATGGGGTGTGGTTTCCTCTCAATAAATGCCCACAGTTACTCTGCTCTGCCTGTGGAAGACAGATGTGCCACCTTAGAAGAGAACCCAGTTTTGAATTCCAATATTGAGCGAACATGTAAGCAGATCAGAGTACCTAGAGAGCTGGAGGAACAAGTTTACATCATCTGAGAATGATGTGTCTGTCAAACAGAAAGATGGTTAAATAAGAATGTCAAATATCAAAAGATATTAAAAGGTGGTGTCTGTTCTCTGAAGTCGTGTGTGAAAGTATGAAAGAATTCATAAACTTAGTATGAAGTACAGAAGATTTTGCCTTAGCATTTCACAGAATCACAGAATTGTAGGGGTTGGAAGGGACCTCTAGAGATCATCGAGTCCAACCCCCCTGCAAAGCAGGTTCCCCACAGCAGGTCGCACAGGTCGGCATCCAGGTGAGACTTGAACATCTCCAGAGAAGGAGACAGTAGTCTTGGTATATCCCACCATGGTAGAAGAGGTTTCTCCAAAGTCTTTCCAGCTTTGTATTCCTGTGCCATTACAATGAAGCAAAAAACAGTGATAGGGAACGTTAGAAGTTCTGTCCAAATTATAAGTCTTCATCAATAAAGCAATCTGTGCATGTAAGCAAGCAATGGAAGACCCCTAATCTGCACAAAAGAGAGTTAAACAAAAAAACCCGCAAGATAGGAGATCTTGTTAGGTTGAGCCAGCCTGCTATGTTCTCATCACATAAACATGCATTATAAATGCATTACAAATGCATGTTTATGCAGTAAATACCCAACAATAACCTTTAATCACATACCCTACATTACTGCATTATCAGATATCTAAATGTAAACCAAGAGACAGTTATCAGCAGTCACTCCTTGGCCTCCTGAAGACACTCTATGTCACACACAGAGTTACACACATATGTTAGGCTGTTGTACTGCCTATCTGCATTTAAAAGTATTCGGAAGTGATCACTTATTAAGCCCTCAGAACACCTCAGCTTACAGGGATTTTGGAGGCTCTTTTCCCTTTGTTACAATTGCTCAACAGTAACAATAACACCTCTGATGTGGTCCTCTTCAGTGAACACAAAGCCATTCAGGGGGAAGTTCTTTCCTATGAGAGCAGTGAGGTGCTGGAACAGCTGCCCAGAGAGGCTGTAGATGCCCCATCCATCCCTGGAGGTGCTCAAGGCCAGGCTGGATGGGGCCCTGGGCCGCCTGGGCTGGTATGAAATGGGGAGGTTGGTGGCCCTGCGTGCAGCAGGGGGTTGGAGCTTCGTGATCCTTGAGGTCCCTTCCAACCTGGGCCATTCTGTGATTCTGTGATTCATTAAAGCTTAACCCAAGGAAAGTAACCCAATGCACACACAACAAGCCTTCACGTGGGCAACAAAAGGCTTGTGCTGGTCAGGATCCTCTATGACAACCATTACAACCCGGATGCTGTAAAAAGAATGCAGGGAAAAAATATACTAAAGGAACCAGAGCTTCAAAGAACACATCCTGGAGCACAGTAAGGCCATGAAAGGAGACCAGTAAGAGAGCAAGTTTCCTATTCCCCCTCCCGCTCCACCCCACCTTACCACAGAGTTGGCCTGATGAACTTTCAGGACCGGTTCCGCATCTTCACCTTTTCTCCCTTGCAACAGCTGCAACATCTGCTTTCTGTACTTGCTCATGATCAGCTCTAACGCATCCTGGTGCTCCTCCAGAGAGATCCACAGCGCTAAGGGACACGGAGCGCAGCACGGCGTTACCTCGGAGGCCGCCCGGCTGCCCTCAGCACCGCTCGGCGGCCCCACGCGACCCCCCGCCGCGCTGACAGCCGGCAGCCCGCTCGCACCGTTCCGATAACAGCCGCCCAGCGCAGCGCAGCGCAGCGCGGCCCCGGCCCCCCCCCTCCTCCCCCGGGCCCATCCCGGCCGGCTCACCGCGGTTCTCCTGCCGCAGGTCGCGGATCTGCGTGTTCTCCTGGCACAGCAACATGTGCGGCCGCAGCCGAGAGCCGTCCGCTCCATCCGCCGGGAGGCTCCGGCCCCGCCGAGAAGCGGCTGTGGGCGCCGCCGCCGCGCTGCCCTTCTCGACCGGCGCCGCGCCCGCCTCCCTCATAGCGGCCACGCGCTGATGCAGGACGGCGGACTGATCGATGAGCGACTCGGCTGCGGTGTCGTGCTCCTTCAGCCGCTCCAGAAGGGTCTTCGCGTCCGTGAGGATCTTCTCGATGGTGCAGGTCATGATGAGCGCAGGGAGGGCCGCGCTGCTCACTCCCGCGGCGGCCCCATGGCCGGCAGTGCGCGCCCCGGACCGCGCAGAGGCATTCCGAGCTACGAGCCGCGAACCACGAGCCGCACCGGGAGCTCCGCCGGCTTTTCCGGGCCGCGCTCCTCGCGCCTCAGCTGCGCATGCGTGGAGACCCGGAGCAGCCGCTGAGCCCGCGGCGCCGCCTGGCGGCCGCACTGACCACCACATCCCCGCGGGGTGGAGGGATGGAGGGATGGAGGGATGGAGGGATGGAGGGATGGAGGGATGGAGGGATGGAGGGATGGAGGGATGGAGGGATGGAGGGATGGAGGAATGGAGGGATGGAGGGATGGAGGGATGGAGGGATGGAGGGATGGAAGGATGGATGGATGGAGGAATGGAGGGATGGAGGGATGGAGGGATGGAGGGATGGAGGGAGGGATGGGTGGATGGATGGGTGGGTGGGTGGGAACGGGGCTCTTGTTAACGGTGTCATTTCAAAAGGAGAATACAACTCTCTTTTTTGCTTTTATGTTTGTTTGTTTTGAGGGGAGGCAAGCTCACGACGAAAATAGCAGCACAAAGAAACCTGCATCAGATCGATGTCTTAACCTGTGTGTTGTGATTTCCAAGGAACGGTTGGATTTTGAGTTGAGGGACATGGCTTAGTGAATACTATTGGTGATACGTGGATGGTTGGACTGGATGATCTTAAAGGTCTTTTCCAACCTTGGTGATTCCGTGATTCTGTGATTCTCCGTGCCGGCACTCCACACACGGACGGCTCTCAGAGCTCCCTGTTCTCACGCACGAGGTGGCTCTCAGAGCACGAGGGGACCACACGGAAAGCTGCAGCCCAGGAGCCGTTAATGGGCGCTGTTTGCAGAGGGCAGGTGGCCGTGACCCATGGGGGGTCCTGGTTATCTTTATTTAAAACTCCTTTAAGCAGTGTGTGATAAATTCTGGGCTGAGGTCTGTTGAGCTGACATCTTATCTGTATTCTTGTTTGTCCCTCAAACAGTAAACATCCTCTACTCAAGTTAAAATAACAAGCTCTGTAATGCTGACTTCGTTCTTTGTTATTTGCTAACTGAAACCACCGTTAGCAACCCGTGATGTCTCTGCTGCTTAACTTTTCGTTGTTTTTATTTGATAGTGCCAACTTTGTAAGCAGTATTTTCAGCAGTGTGTTAGCAGGATGTGCCTTTCAAGCTTAAATCTCCTTTGAGACAGACACACAACAAAAATGTAGTTGTCATCAGGATTCCTTTTTCATACCAGTTAAGTATCTTCTCACCTTTCACCCTATTCTAATTAAGGAAGGTCTGTGATATCAAATTGGCAACCTGTAGCATTCAAATTTTGTTTTACAGATGGAGGTACCCAGTAAGATCAATGTAGCACCAGCAATTGCAATTCATAGCACCTGTGAAGTCGGATAAAAGAACAAGCAGTCCTGTGCAGCAGGAATGATCTCAGCAGGAGTTGCACTTGGATTGTATGTCTGAATCTGTTTGTTCTGCTCTGTTCCTTGCATTTCTACTTCCCTTTGGACATGATTTAATGCTTACTTTTCCCTGGCTTCAGAGATAACATGCTAACCTTTTATACCAAGTGGAGACAAGGGAGAGACGCTGCTTTATCAGGCTTCCATTTCAGGATCCGTGCAGCCCTTCTGTGGGTTTCTGACCATCCAAAATAAAAATGCAGATTGAAAAGAAGATGGAGTCCTACTGTGCTTCCACTGCAGAGCTCTCAGTCTGGTGTCCTCGCTCAGGGACGCGGCTCGCTCTCTCTCCAGCCCATCTCTTGACACAGAATCATTTGTTCAACTTCCAGAGGACAGCAGAATGAGCTTAGTGTGGCGCCAGGGCCGATCCGATCCCAGTAGGACAAAACTCCTTGATTTAAATGCTAGGCATGCTTCTCACCAGAACTTCTATTCTGTAGCAACAGAGCTTAAACAAATCAACGGATGAGCGTTTTCAGAGTAGTGGTGTCTTATAATTCCTTTGGCTTATCACATCAGTTCTGTATAAACTGAAGAGAATGTATAAATTTGGCCTCTCAAGCATCTTAGTGTTTAACTTCAATTCGATTAAACACTTATGTATGTGTACAAAGTGAAAAATGAGGTTACAAGAGGTTAGTGCTTTAATGCTTTTAATAACTCTTAAGCACATGACTGTATTTTGTCAAACAGAACATGGATTTGTTCTAGCAGGAAAAATACATGCTAGATAGATATAAATTGAGGCTCTCCAAAACAGTAAAGCTGCTATAGAACCAAACCCACTTCTGGGCCATCTTGGTAAAATCACCAATAGCATTTCTGTGGTGGAATAAACACATAAGTGTTTCTGAGTATCTTTCATTAGGAGGCTCAAGCACGCAGTTGGAAAATCTGAAAGAACTCTGGGCAGACCAGAGAAGCAGAGGAAGGGCAATTAAAGGGCTTGATATCAGACACAGCACTGAATTCTCAGCACTGAAGCTGGGATGAATTCAGGTCCTGAGGATTCCAAAACAATGTGCACCAAGTAAGGCCCTTAACGTACCCAGAAACTGGCAGCAAAGTAAATAATTCATAATAATGTATTAATTCAAACTGAAAGGCACTGCCTGATGAATTTCCCTGACCAGTCTCACGCTCCTTCCCCTGCTGAAACAGATTGTTTTGCTCTATGAAGACTGCTAGTCTTTAATTTATGCAAATAAATAACACTGCTTCAAAAAGCCCCTTGTAGGGAAGATAAGAGCTGTGCAAACCAGTGCTCAGAGGAAATGTCACACACACTTTGTGAAGCTGCAGAAATTAGCACATTTAAAACATGTGAACTTATCATACAAAGAGCACATATATGTATTAATATTATTAGAAGTGTTACACTGGATCTTAAGCAATTTAGTCCAACCAATGAGGCTGTATTCAGGACAAGACAGGCACTGACCCTTTGTACTCAGTTCGGTAGTTAAAAGTGTTCAGATAAAGGTGAGCCCTGTTGCAGGCAAAAGAGGCAGATGCTGACAACAGAAATGCATCCCTCAAACATCTTGATTAATTACACTTTAGAATAACAACCACCTAAACTGGTTTTCACTCAGGGCTGAGGCTCATCCATGCCATGCAGAAAGCAGTGCCAGAACCACTGCATCTTTTGAAGATTAACAAATAATCTATAAGAGAAGGTAATCAGAAAACTTGCCATTTCTTTCCTTTTGTTTTTCCCATGAGTTCCTCAACAGATTCTAAATTTAAGTAGCTCAATGTTTTTTGTACGTCTGCCAGCCCACCTCTAAAATATTTCTCTAGAACAAAAATAGGTAAAGGTTAACTTAGAACATTTTAGCACATCTGATTTTTTGGTTGATACTCTTTTTAATACTATTCAGAACAGTTTGCTAGCAAGAACAACTCAATCCTGTAATGAAATAACCTATATTTCAACGTAACCTTTAACTCACATATAACAAAGAACACTGTAATAAGCAATTAGTTTTCCAAAGTATCCCATTTGTTTAGTATTTGACTCTTGCTTTCATCGTTTAATGATTTACAGTAATGAACTGGAACATCGGTATTTTGCACTGAAATGACCAAAATAGTTGTGGAGGCATCATTGCCCTCATGTGACAGACCTCAGATGTTTTTGTGAGAAGTTAGCCAAAAGCAATAGACAGTGCCATCGCTTCTGTTTAATTTGTACTGCAAAACAACAACAAAGTGACCATAACGACTTGTAGGCAGATCCCAGTAGCTTTTGGACTGTTCCTTTGCTGAGATTTTGCCCTTTGTTTAAGTTTTGTTTGACAAGGGCTTAATAAATGAGTAGAAGAGGTGGTTTATGTTTCATTAATGAGGTTGAGAGTGGTTAATTACTGAAGTTACGTAAACAATCCAATACCAGATCAAGCCGAATGGGTCAGTTATGCAGAAAAGACCCAGCTGGAGTAGATAGGATTTCCTTTAACTGTTCAAATACCAAGCAAGTTACAGAGATCCCGAATGACGAGTTCTGATGAATGCAGATTTCTCCGTACCTTGGAAATGAGTTCTCTCAACAGGCACCTATGTAGGGAAGATCTTCTCTGAATCTGCAGTTTCAGCACTCCTCAAATTCGCGGCCCTACCTGCAGAAAGGAGGACTTCCCATGTAGATGAGACTCTACAGAAGCTCGCAGTTTTCACACTGGCGATGGAGCGAGGCTGCAGGAGTGGTGCAGTGTAAGGTGTTCTGTGTCCCTTGTTCTCCACTTCCTTGGCACTTCTGGATTTCCACTCACGACAGCAGCTTTTTCAGCTAATATTTGCAGTCCATACCTACGAGTAACATTTTGTTTCCTCTCTAGCAAAGCGTGTTCAAATTATCTGATTTCCTTTGCTCACTTAAACGGCATTAGGAACATCACTAATCAGAGAGCGTATCACTGTCTTAACGATCTGAAACAAATCGCAGAAACTAGAGCTGGAAGAGATGTTACCATTCCTTTCTCTTCCTTCTGGATCCAAATAACTTTGAGATAGCGGTTTTTAAGTTCTGTGATGTAGTCCAACCTGATCTTCAGAATCTCCAGTAGTGAGTTCTGTATAAGAAATTATTCCAGAGATATTTTTACTGCTGTGGTTTTTCCTTATTTTGTTCCTTATTCCCAATTAATTCCTAATTAAGCTTTTTATTGCTTGTTGTATTCTTTAAAAATATGGAAAACAGTTCGTTTTTCTCTTCTTTGCAGCAGTTCTTTATGTGATTCAAGTGGGTTCTCACATCTTCCATGTTTTATTGTCATGCTAAGCCCTGAATAGAAGAATGGACACTAAAATAGTGCAAATAAATGTATTTACAATGGACCACTACTCTGGTCTGAATCACTGACTGTGCAAAGTAGATTTATTACCACAACTGTGAAGATGGCCACATGGATAGGAGTAAATAGGCATGGTCTAATGTTTAATGTGGAACTCTACTACTAATTTCTACAAATTAGTTTTAGGTTCTTGTATAGTTATTTTGGAAATCTACTCTGGATCCAGTAGCTGTTAAAGCACTGAGCAGAAGCAGCACTAGATATCTTCTGAAAACCTGGGTTTCAGACTTAAAACACTTGGAATCAGCAGGCTTGAAGTACCTATGTCTCACTGGCATATCTGAATAGCTTGCCTGTGAACTATCTTCTATAAAAAATAAAAAATAAAAAATAAATGCCCCAAAAGCTTTAGAAGTCCATAGTATTGAAGAGAGAACATTTCGTAAATCTCTGCTTATTTTTCATGAGACAGACAAAAAAGATGGATGGAATAGACAATGGCATTTGAGAAAGAAATGCTGTGCATAATGTCTCTATTCTACCAATTACAAACTTTCCATTTTTACTATTGAAGTTGTTGGGTTTTTTGATATCTTAGAAAGTTCCAAATAAAGTTCTTCTACTGGGAAGACAAATGCTGTTCATTGTTTAATTTACAAGATTGTTATCTTTGTCCATACTTCAAAACCCCTGCATTTCAGTCCCTGGTGAGCACACATGACCAATCCAACACATTTGAAAGCTCAAATATCCAGTCAAATGCTCAAATAACATCTGTGAGGCAACTTTTTATTCCCTTACAAGCCAAACTCAACAGTTCCTACTCCAAAGGCACGCTCATGGATTCCTGAACGTTGTCAGTGTATGAAAACAAGTAACACGCTGTTCTTGGGAACCTGCTGAACACAAACACGGCTCTTCTGTGAAGGGTAATGCCACTGTACTGTGCATGAGGCCACAGAGCCATGGAAAGCATGGTAACTTGCAGAAATCCTCTGCATGCTGCATCTGCACAGGTATGTTAGAATCAGAACTGGTAGAACATGCTCAGTGTTTTGTGTTTCAAAATACCAACATAATCAATTGTCTACAAATTCAGTTATTGTTTCTTGTAGATACACTCAATTTATACCACTGCAGTATTTTCTCTGCAAAGCAGTGAACATCTTCCATTAACACTCAGGCATGTCAACGTTAAGCAATCAGAATTGGAGAATTTCAAATTCTACCAAGAAAGCAAATAGTTGGTAATCAGTCAGGGAGAACTCTGGGAAACCATGACGCGAAGGTCCCCATGGCCTCTGTCCCTGATGACCCAGTTATTATTTGATTTATGTGGGCTTGCAGCTGCCCTCGCTTCGACCCCAGGAAAGGCTGTGTGGGAAGTTCGTGTCTCAGAGCTGTAGCATTGCTCTGCAGATTGTCTGGAGCCGAGCGTATGCACACAAACTGATAAATAGGGAGAAGGCCCAGTTCGCTCCAGCTGGACTCGGAGCTGGGATCACTGCTACAGCCCACGGACTTGCTCTGGAAACAAGAAAAACTCTGCAACTGCTGTAGGTAATTCATTTACTTCTCTTGGTGCTTTGGGATTAAATTCTTGTGGTAGCCATGAATCAATTTGCCAGGTGAAAATATTACAGGTATTGTGGAATTTTTTTCTTGTTTTCTTCTGAAAGTCTTGGCTAAATTAATATAGAAAAGAAGTGCTTTTAAATGGAGTGTCCTAGCGATCCAGATCTTTTTCCAACAATTTCACTGGACGAACGTAAGGACGTAAAATAAATTTTTAATTCAGTGGTTTGTTTACCTTCCCCAAAATACCAGGAAAGCTGCAAAGTTTCAAACAACATCCAACCTCTTACTTTACAATAGATGGAAACTGTATCTCTGCAATAATTCATAATGAGGTAACAATTCCAAAAACAGATTTGGTCTGCAACTCAAGTAGTGAAAGAAGCCATTTACATTACAGGAAAGATTCAAAAGGTATTTTATGCCAAAGAAGGAACACAGTTAATGAGGAGAAAAATGGGATTTCTTCAAGCAGCAGCTTTTGGGAGCTTCACAGCACATTCAAACCAGGAAAGCCAATTAAAAATGTAACAATGCCTATGAGCTACATAGGAGACAATTCAAACGATCCTACAACTTTCCTTGTAAAAAAATCCACACTCTTTAATTAAAGATGCTGTTAATTAATTGCCTGATTGAAACTCAGTATTTCTCCTGGCATTACACTTAGTAGCCACTGATTGTACTCCGTTGACTTTAACCTCACAAATTAAAAAAGAAAACTGTGTTTTCCAGAAGCAAAATTACTGTGACTCTACAGAGGTTAAACATACCTTCTAGTTACACTGTGTTTGTTAACATGCCACAAGGAATGCTAAATAAATATTGTAGAACTTCAGCTGAGTTCCTAAAATTCCCTGCAAACAAGAAATTTCCCTATGACTCAACTATCAAAATATTTATGATAGCAGCTAAAGCTCTGTCATAACATAACTCTTTAAGAGCTCCTTAGAGCCTCTCCTGAAAGCAGTGGTTTTTTGCATCTTAACGAATTTGACAGCATTCGATAGTGCTGCTTTATTTTGTGGTACTTTATAGAAAAAAAGAAAGAAAGAAAGAAAGAAAGAAAGAAAGAAAGAAAGAAAGAAAGAAAGAAAGAAAGAAAGAAAGAAAGAAAGAAAGAAAGAAAGAAAGAAAGAAAGAAAGAAAGAAAGAAAGAAAGAAAGAAAGAAAGAAAGAAAGAGAAATAAACCACAAACACCAATTTTTGCAATTTTTGCCATGAATAACAGTAAACAATAATTGTTTTGAAATTCTGTTATTTTTAATCAATTAACTACTGGATGGTTTCCATTTTGATAACATGAAGTTTTCAGTTAGGACTAATAATTGAATATTACTGAATGTCTGTATTAGATGGACAACCAATGCTTTGAACAAACATACACTGTAGTTTACACTGAATATTATTATTTGAGAAAACTGATAACTGTCAAAAATAAATCTGCAAAAGGGCAACGGCTTCAAAAGAACTTAAGCAACTTATTTCAGAAGAAGGAAGAAGAATCTCTCAGCTGGTGGAGGCTCCTAAAAAAAAGTGATCTCCAAATGTTCAGGGTTTGATACAGCAGAAATAGCTCCATGGAAGTAAGAGCGAAGAAGGAAAAGCAAGGCACAACATGGCATGCTGAAATTTACTGGGAAGTCAGAATTTCTCATAAAGGATTCAAGACTGTATTGCTTGTGATACTGTGGAACAAGTTATTAAAATATGCAGCTGTTTTTGTTTTCAGTTATTCCCACTTCTAAAGCTAAAGATCTTTTTGAGTCCTTCCTAGGAAATGCTTCGTTGTGTTTTTGCTTTTTTCCTATTTTTAAAGCACACAAAAAATATGGCTACATTTTGGGTATTTACTTTTTATTTATATTTATATAATATTTATATAATTTATAATTTATATTTCTATATATATTACTATTTATTTATACAAGAGAAAAATGGGCACCCATGATGATGATGACAAAATATTTTGATTTGGAATGGCATGACGGTAAGTGAACAAAACACCCAAAGCTCTTCCCCCAGTCTGATTTCAACCTTGTCGAAGTTTTATGTTTTGAAAATTACTGTGGCTCCATGTGCTACATGCTGTCAAGGTTTTAATGATTTCACGAGTTGTTCACCTCTGTGTGCATGGAGTGTTTACTCGTTTGCATGGCAAAGGTTTAATGAATGTGTGTGTGAGCTGAAGAAGTGTCCTTGAGATCACGGCGTATTCCTAGGGAGCTGTTAGAGATTATGGATGTCACCTGGACTTTTGATAGACAAATATATGAAGAATCCCATCAGTTTATCAATGCCTGAAGTTTGGAGGAGGCTTCCTTACTGCTGATTTATAAACACATAGGAGGGAAGAACCTAATAGGGCAGAGGTGTGATTTTGACAGTCAGTCTTACAAATGATCAAAGCTTTCTGGTCTCAGAGTATTAAGTTCCTTCCCTATATGTCTTGTTTTCTATAGTTTTGTTTTAAAAGGCTCAAAGCAGTTTCATATCAGAAGAACAAACTTCTTAACATTATGTTCTCTGATGTCAGAATATGAAACCATTAAAATTTACACACAGGTACTATGATACTATGACTATTATATCTCATTTCTAGGTGGTGTTGCATTCCCCAAATAACAGACTTAGTGCTAATTCTGCTGTAACTTTCTTGTAACTTAAATGTTTTGATTTACAAAATCTCATTCTGAGTTGGAAATTCTGTGTCTGCAGCTGCTAGCTTACCAGCCATTAAAAAAATCAACACAAAGGACTAAATCCTCAAAACCCTTCTCAGCCAGTCATTTAAATTGAGGAAAACTTGATTAAATGATAGTAAGATGTAGGATATGAAATGACCTGACCGCCCTGCACATAGTAATATGCACCTCATGCTTCTCATGTAAGATCTGCATCAGACTGGATCAACAAAATTTTACTTTAGGTTCTGTTTTTTTATTACTTTATTTAAAGGAACCACTGATATCCAGAAACACATTTCTCCATCAAATACACATATTTTAGGAAAAATGCAGACTTTGCCCCCACCAAATTGATCTAACTGATAAGGACCTCATGATTCAATGAGTAATTTCTCTTTCAAACAAATATTTACTAGCAGAGATAACAAAAAAAAAGCAGCATTCCAGTCTCACTGTACCTTTTCACCTTCCACTGGCAACACAAAGCGTCCAGTTTCAAAGCTGTCGGGTTTTGGGGAAGGGCCACGTGCATGTGTCTTTCAGGACACAACTTTACTTCAGACTCCTTCAAGCAATCCATTCCTTTCCTAGCTGTAGCTACATGTAAGTGTTGCATTATATCCATGCGAGTCTTCCAAGGAAGATCTTTAAATCCAACTTGCACTACAAGACACATATAAAGAGTCTGGTTGCATATCAAAGAGCTTCATTTTCTTACTTGCTTCCAAACACTTGCCTTCCCGATCTTTATTCTCCTTCCTGTCTGTTCATAGAATACTTTGAATACTTCATTGGCAAAGTGTCTTGTACAGAGCTTACCCAATAGGCAGCAGACACAGAGTATTATAACCCAGTGATGGTGGCACACTTTCCCCTTGTACAGAAGGAAAAGGGGGCAAATAAACTATTTCTTAATTGGTAATGTGTCAGCTGCCCTAGCATCACTCAGCTGTTCAAGTCATGCCAAGATTGCCTCGAC
Source organism: Tympanuchus pallidicinctus (assembly GCF_026119805.1). Lineage (NCBI taxonomy): Eukaryota > Metazoa > Chordata > Aves > Galliformes > Phasianidae > Tympanuchus > Tympanuchus pallidicinctus. Next base: position 1,488,773 of record NW_026294750.1, on the reverse strand, counting down.
ACGTATATTAGCTCCAATATCATTCCTGCTAGCATCCACGCAGACTTTTATTTTGTATTTTTGTCACAACTTCTGAATAGTTTTATGCCCTTCTTACACTATGGCACCCAAACCTGCACCCTGTGCTTGAGGTGAGGCTGCAGTGGGCAGAGCAGTGGGACAATCTCTTTCCTTGCCTGGCTAGCAAAGTAAACTTAGGAGCAAAACAGTTCTATATACACTTTGGAGATTTTTGAATGGACTCAACACCAAATCCCCACTCACTGCAAGTATTACACAACTTTATGCATACCTCTATCTTTCTTACAGTCTGCAAATAGTGTCATATTCTGGAGTTTCCTGGGTTCAGCTCTGCATCTAAGCCTACCTAGCAATTCCTTCTCATATCATCTTCCTTTTATGTTTCCATTTCTCTAGGTCTCTTCCTAAAACGTTTATCCCATAGCAAAGTGAATGAAACAGTGAGACTGGGGACAAAACATGGCAAATACATTTGTCACTGTACCAGATGGGTACTGTCTTGCTGAGCCCATACAGTATTACGGTAAGTAATGCTAAGTTGTAATATTCTGAAAAAGCAGTAAAGTAAGATGAATGTCTGTGGGAATTCCCATTATTTTCTTAACTTTAGCATAACATTATAAGCTCCTAGGAGCTACACATTAGACTAAAAATGTCAGAAAGAGTATTCCAATATATGAGCATACGCTCATACAGATTTCTGTACACAGTGTGATTATGCCAGCTGATCGTTTCACACAAGCATTAGTGGTGCTGCTTTCCTTTCACTGACACCAAGAAGATACAGGTCTCATTACAGCACTCCAAATACATTACAAATATAAAATGGCTGTCCTACATAACTGTAATTGCAATAACTAATTTGATTATGGGTGAGTTAAAGCAGGACTTAAAGTCCATTAAAAACAAAAGGACCTACAAAACACTTTAAAAAAAGATTCCAGTTTTTACAGAGATTTGAACAATAAAAACCAATACCTGTTGCATGAGCTCTTCAGTACAGCTGTGTACATCTAGGGGGGTTGGATTAAATTCAAACACCGAACCCCAAAAGGCAGGAAGAAGCTCTCTTCATAATTCTGTACATAGTTGTTTGTGGTGTTTTTTTTTTTAATGACTAAAATTATAAAAGATTAAGTGGGGAAAAAAGTTAAATAAAACAGGTCTTTGCTTTTTACTCTTCTGAGTTTCAACTTTGAGACTCCCACCACCATAAATTTTACCACTCTATAGTTTCTCAGATTCTTACAGTACAATATTTTCAAAATTATGCCTGAAATATGTCAACAATTAACATTTCACTCATTAATAAATATTTATTTTTATGAGAAAACATTCTCCTTTAATGCAGACAACTAAATAAAAAATACTTAAGTGTAAATCTTGTAGCTGCATATTCAGTTAGGAATATTTCTTTCAACTATTTACCAACAATTATTTACCAACAAGTACCCATGTCAGTCACATGTCATTGCCCAAGCATTTAACAAGCCATTTCTAGAACATGTAACATTTCACTTCAGTATTAGTTATAGTTACAGGTAGCATTTTAAAAAGAGTATGTCAGACTGTCTTTAAGAAAAATGTGTTCTTCTAATATTTCTGCTTAAATATTTAACTGTCAAACCATTAAAAACAATCAGGTAGCTGACATCACGATATTCCCTAGGCTTTTATTTCATTTTCAACTTTTTCTTTTCTCCAGATGTTTTACCAGAGCACATCAATTACCAGCTGCAAGACACTGATTTTCAGACTGCACCTTACTGTCAATACTCATCAGTTCAAATTCCTTCTCCAGTACTACAGTCACAACCTTCGCAGTCCCAGTACAGCCCATACAGCCTGGACTCTCAGTACACTGATGGGCAATACATCATCAGTAACTGCGAATTAAGCAAGCCTCCTTTCATGGCTTCCCACCCTGATGACAGTGGATTTCAAGCACTAAAAAGGCCCAGGTTAAATCACTCTTCTTTGAGATTGAAGGGACAGGAAGAGCTGTGCGTTGTCTGTGGTGATAAAGCATCTGGTTACCACTACAATGCACTTACTTGTGAGGGTTGTAAAGGTAAGAGGCACAGACTCATCTGTACCTTTCTGCACAGTGCTCAGAGCAGTACTGCATGTAAACAAACACACTTCATTAACCTGATTTTTCTCTGGGGACTGTAATTAACCTAGGAAGCCTTTGGCTCACACAATACCTTCAGATGCACGTTTTTAAAACATTTTTGAAGAACTGTCTTCTCTGTATATATCCAAGAGGAGCATTTATTAAAGCTGAATTTCCTATTGAGTATTCACTGGAATAGTGCTTGTTTATTGTCTTATGGTCATTTATTAGAGTTCTTTATTTATAAATCATTAATTATTGTTCTTAATAGCTTAGTATGCTATTAATTCAGTTATTATTATGGGAGCTATCTTGATCAGTTAAAGTAAACAGTAATTAATACTAGTCAGAAAGAACACATCATAATTAAGTCATCACAGAAAATTTGAAACCAAGGTAATACTTTCATTGTCAAGAAAATAACAAAACCTTAAATTATGAGGTAAATCTCCTTAAATTCTTTTACTCACAACCTGATGTTTTTCTGTAGGCTTCTTCAGACGCAGCATAACCAAAAACGCAGTGTATCGATGCAAGAACGGTGGTCACTGTGAAATGGACATGTACATGAGGAGGAAGTGCCAGGAATGTCGCCTGAAGAAGTGCAGAGCTGTGGGAATGCTAGCAGAATGTGAGTGCGCCCTCCTGATAAGTCCTTTTCTATGTCCAATCCCTTATCTCATTATAGCTAAGTGAAAGAACACAAGACAATGGCCTCAGATTGCATCAGGGAAGATTCAGATTGGAAGATGGGAAGAATTTATTCACTGAAAGGGTGGTTTGGCATTGTGCAGGCTGCCCAGGGAGGTGGTGGGGTCACCGTCCCTGAAGGCAGAGATGTGTGAATGTGGCACTCGGGGACACAGCTCAGCAGGACTTGTAATGTTAGGTGGATGGGTGGACTTGATGAACTTAAAGGTCTTTTCCAACCTAGATGATTCTGTGATTCCAAATGGTATTCATCTGAACTTAATTTCACTCTAGGAAAGTTTAAGTCTGTAGCACCTGCAGCATCTTCATGTGCAGAAACTACCAATGCTTGGGAAGTAGCTCCTGAAGAGGACTGTTGTTCAAAGACATTACAAAATAAAGCAGAGAGTACTAACGAGGCAGCTAAATACCCTAAACTGATAGGACAGCTGTCAGCTATCCAAGCTTGTCAGATGTGCGCTCATGTTTGGAAAGAAAAATAAAGCATTAAAGAAATTGCACAAAACCTTTATGAAAAATTCTCATACTCGTATGTCCCAATCACAAACCAGATAACATGAGAAGGCTGCAAACACTCAGGCCTTTTGTGGATACAGATCACCAACTCGCTTAATCAACAGCACAGTTCCATGTTCTCTAGGAAGCATAGTTCCTTATAGCTCCTGAGATGCATAGACAGTAATGATTTCAAATTGTTATCTGTTGGAAAAAATTATGCATTAATCCATAATTCCATGCCTCACAGGTTTGCTGACTGAAGTACAGTGCAAGTCAAAGCGACTCAGAAAGAATTTCAAACAAAAGAGCAGTTTACTTTGCAACATAAAACTGGAAGATGAGGGACTGAATAGTAAGCATGTATCATCTACAACAAGATCTGGAAAAGTGAGACTTTTTTCTATTTCAAATAACTTTTTTATCATTTAGTTTGCCTTAACTCATTACAGTTTGATTGGTTTATTTATTTATTTTATTAGACTGTGGAGAAGGTGGAACTCACTCCAGGGGAACATCAACTTCTTGACCACATTGTAGCAGCACACCAAAAATACACAATTCCCCTTGAGGAAGCAAGGAAGTTTGTACGTATGCAGAGCAATCAGCCTCTGTTTCTGAGTTGTTATTATTCCACGCAATGTATCTTGGCTGTATCAGATGTCTAAATGCTCTTTCATGCAGCTACAAGAAACCACAAGTCCTGAGGAAAGCTTTCTCCATCTCTCTGAGACAGCAGTTGTCCACGTACAAGTGTTAGTGGACTTCACAAAAAGACTCCCAGGTAAACTCCTTCCTTTGGGAAGTGTTATGGAGTAGTCTGACTTTTTGTTTTTAAGAAGCAGAAGCTGTATTCATGCCGTCAGTGTGAGAAAAACACAGGCTTTAAGAAAACGTATTCAACTGACTACTTGATCTAACACTAGCAATTGGGATTACCATTTATTCAACAGATTAGAGCATTTTCTTCAAAAACTTATTGTGATTTTTTTTTTCTCCAATTTCTGACATGGAATAGAGATGTTTTTCTGACAGTACTTTGACTTCAAAACACCACTTGAGTGGTGAGTGAATTCCCATTTTAACACATTGTCTGAAATCCAGTTCAGCTTGCAACTCATTGTAGGCAACAAAGATATACACTGGACACTGACAACAGCAATTTGTTTCTAGCTCGCAAACTAGCAAGAAGAAAAGCAAGAGCGTTAGATAGTGTTGTGTACAAATGTCTTTTAACAGTGGATCCTCCTTTTCAGTAAAGGTATTTATTAAAAGATCAGAGATAGAAATCAGTCCACTTTAGGTGCTTAAAGGCAGCCACAGCCTTGATTCTTAACAAGTCTCTCTCTTTGCAGGATTTGAAAGTTTAGCTAGTGAAGATCAAATTGCACTGCTAAAAGGGTCAACAGTTGAGGCCATGTTTTTGTGTTCCGCTCAGATATACAACCAAAGAATTAATGAATGCCAGTCATCAAGTGAAAGTAAGTTGGACTAACAGGCTTTCTGTAAACACTAGTAGTTCAGCCATTTTAATACAATCTCCAATTTAATGAATCTGAAGTAATTCACTATTCAAGCACAGCACTGCTTACAATAGCACCAGCAATATGTATAAGCCTCCAAAGAAGGGCAACAAGGCTGGGGAAGGGGTTGGAGAATATGGCCTATGAGGAGAGAATGAAGGAACTGGGCTGTTCAATCTGGGGAAGAGGAGGGTGAGAGGAGACTTTATTGCTTTCTTCAAATACCTGAAAGCTGATTGCAGCAGCAGCTGACAGGATGAGGGAAATGGCCTCAGGCTGTGCCAGGGGAGGTTTAGGCTGGATATCAGGAAAAAATCTTTTACAGAAAGGGTTGTTAAGCACTGGAATGGGCTGCAAAGGGAGGTGGTGGAGTCACCATCCCTGGATGTGTTTAAAAGCCGCCTGGATGTGGTGCTCAGGGATGTGATTTTTTCCAACCTGAGCAATTCAGTGATTCTATGATTCTGTGTTTTATTTCACAATGGCCTAGCAGTGTCTGTTAGAGAAAGCTCATGGAAGGTTGTTAGAGTTAGGCTACTATGGTCAGGTTGTGGTTGGACTTGATGATCTTTACCATCTTTTCCAACTTGAACAATTCTGTCATTCTAAAGGCATTTTTCCATACAGTATTTAAAAAAAAAAAATTAAAAATGTTGTTTTGCTTTACTCCTTTCCAAACAAAAAGCAACGCTTCTGTGAGCTTGCACAAATTATCAGGTGGATGTTAATACTAGCTACATTGCTGTTATGCTGTTTCAAGTTTGACACAATATATTTTTACCAACTGGAATGTAACCAATGATCCCAGTGTAGGATGCAGAAAAACAAAAAGAACAGCAACTCTTTTCCCTACCTGACAAAAATCTGCACACTTTAGAGATGTGTCCCAAAGCAGATCACACCCAATGTGTGTGCACAGCTGTTTTAAGCTCAGCTGTGAGCTGCCACCTCTCTTGTTCCAGGTCACATCAGACGCTCTGACCACACAACATGCTGCCACGTTCCAAACCTTGATAAAAACATGTATTCAATTCAAATGTCTCACAGTGAAGAGAGTCCGACTTCGACCACCACCACAGGTAAAATGGCCTCAGATTGCAATCCTCGGAGGTGTTTTGCACGGTTGACTCTATTCTCTATCACACGTGTCAGTGTGTCACATCCTCACGTGGCAGAAGCAACTCATGCAATACAGCCCTTTTTCATTACTACTTTAGTAATGAAAATTGTTTTTGTTACGTTTGTGAGCTCCTGTGCTCTTAAAGCCCAGCACTTTAAAACAAGAGGGCAAACCGACGGCAGCACCTGCCTCTAACACAATAACACTCTGATGATCCTCTTCCATTTTCAAGGGATAACCGAGGAGTTCATCACCGCGCTGTTTTACTTCTACAGAAGCATGGGGGAACTGAAAGTCACCGAGACCGAATACGCTCTGCTCGTAGCGACCACGGTGCTGTTCTCAGGTAGGCGCTTCCCGCGCTGCCCCGCACCCCTCAGGCGGCGGCGGGCGCGCAGTGACCGCGCTGTGCCTCGCGCCCCCGCAGACCGCCCGCTGCTGAGGAACAAGCGGCACGTAGAAGAGCTGCAGGAGCCGTTCCTGGGCATCCTCTACAAGTACTCGAAGATCCATCATCCCGAGGACCCGCAACATTTCGCCCGCCTCATCGGGAGGCTGACGCAGCTGCGCACCCTTAACCATACCCACGCCGAGGTGCTGGTGACGTGGCGGACGAAGGACCCGAGGCTGACCGCGCTGCTCTGCGAGGTCTGGGAGCTGCACTAGACGGCGCCCGCCGCCGCGCTCCTCTCAGCGGTGCGATCCGCCCTCCGTTCCGCCCTCAGCGCGCGCCGCCGCTTCCCGCCTTTTTGTTCTCCTCAGCGGCCGAGCGAGAGGGGGAGGGCGGGGCGGACGGCGCGGCCGCGATGAGGCGCCGGTTCTGAACCATTACTCGCTCCTTCGAAGCCATGGAAAAAGGAAAACCGTTTAAACTCTTCGTGCCGCCACGTTTGAGCGGCGGTCAGGTGTCTGCAGTCAAACCCCAGACCAGCGCTCGGGCCGCAGAGCCGTGCCAGGTAACCGAGGCGGAGCCGCCGAGCTGCCCGGCAGGAGCCATACCCACGCAAAGCCGGGAGAACACAAGCATGCTGAATGCGCTGAAATTGACGAAAGCTGGAGGGATGCCTGTGAACAATTTCGAGTTTAATTTCAAAGGCTTTAATTTTTTTTTATTTTTTTTTTTTAATATTCTATTTTCCCCCAGCAAAACCAGAAGGAAGCATCTCGGCCATCAGCTGTGTATTTTAACTGTACAGCACTGATGACAAATTAATGTATGTGTTTGGTGCCACTCATTTATTGCTGTGAGAGGTACACACAGATAGACAGCGTTACCCTCTGATTTAACGGCCCCACAATCAGCTGTGCAGTGAAAGTGATGCTGCAATGCAGTTATGTGAATTCTGTGCTGACACTTCCTAGTAAACAATATCTAGATTCATGTATGGTGTCCTGACAGGAGATGAGCTGTACTATTTAAAAGATGAATTGCTGTGACTTTCAAACCGCCTTGTAAAGTCAGTTTTTCATGCTGCAAACAACCTTAATCTGATCTGTTTTGGAAGTACTGCTGGGAATAAAGCAAAAATATATATTAAAAAAAATATATGGTGCATTTTATCCTTTACAATTATGAACAATAGCTATTAGAAACATCCACTTGTCTAGCCACAGTCTGTAAAGCACCCAGAAGACCAGCTGTTGTAAAAGCTGCTGTGAAGTAAAGCAAGTAGGAGAGCTCCAAAGCCAGCACTCATCCTTTGGGCTTTCAGAATAGTCGACAGCTGCTCTATTAATGGGAAATGCCTTTTTTTTTTTTTTAATGTTAGCTGTATTTTTGAGAGTTTTATAATCCTTCTTTGCAAAGCTACCTGTAAGAAAGTAATATTTAAATTTTACAGGGTTTTAACAAATGTCCAGGTGATGATTTTAATTTACCTTTTGTAATGACAACTGCGGCAAGCCATGGTGAAATCACTGATGCAGGTAAGGCTAATGTAAGCACTTATTTTAATTAAAAAAAAAAATATATATATATATATATATATACATACTGCATATTTTTGCTTAGTTTTATAATGTCATCGTTGTAATACTGTTAGACCCTCACTGCTCTTTTTGCTGTAGTTTGTTTTTCTGAAAATACATTGATCAAAATCTTTTCCCATTTCAGATTCAATTTCACAGCAAACAAAACTTTGCCCTGAGGTGGATGAAGAGGTCAGCCAAGTGTAAACTTTGCTTTTAAGTATAAACCTTACATATTTAATTTCTTAGGGCCTCCTAATTTAAAGCGTTATTAAGTACATACTCTGGTGATAGAGGATGTAGTGAGAGGGGAATCATTATTTTCCGTGACTCCTGTTTAAAGCTATGTCGCTTAGAAAAGTTTTTCAAATTCAATGAACATACCTTCAGATAAATCTTCGGATATTAAGAGGATTTCCAAGTCAAAAGCAATAGTGCCTGGGAAGTCTTAGAGTTTCAATTATAGTAAGACTGAAGGAGTCAAATATTTTCGTGAATTTGGTTCTGAATGGAAGGCACAAGGGTTGAAGTGAAGATTATCCTTTGGAGAATCAAGTAGATTATTCCAATTACCTTGTCTGGCTTTATCTGTAAAGCAACGTCTTTAGTGGAGTGGTTGCCTCAAGCATTTGATTCTATGTTCTTTTTACTAATGTTCTGCTTTAGTATAACAGTAAAGCTAATTTTTTTTGTGGTAGCTTTCTGTGCTGCCTAGGAAGGAAATGCTGGTGGCAGCAATAAAATAGAACTTATTTCTTGCAGTCCTTTTAGTAGTTTTCATATCCCTGAGGGCTGAACTTCCTTTAGCCCTAGCAGATATTAGAACTAGATGTTCAGAATTGTGAAAATACTGCAATGCTGCCAAGAGCAGAACAGCATTAGATGACAGTATATCCACCTACAGAATTTGTAACTACTCTTTACCTGCCTAAGCTTCTGATCAAGCATGGCCTGTACAGTGCTTTGAAGATGTTCTAAGAGCACAAGGGCCATTGTGCTTTTGGTTACTTTGTATATGAGATAGCTGCAGGAGTACATTGTGTGTCAAGATCTGTGATTCTTAAGCTAGCAGGATCTGATCTTACAAGAGCAGGAATGTGCTAAGAAGAGCCTAACAGAAGGAATCCTGGCTCTACTGATAATTCTAGCAAAATTTTATGCACTTTTGGTGATGTGCAGTTTATGGTATCTTTAGAGCTATCAGTTCAGCAATATCACTCTACCTGAAGGCAGAAAGATATTTTTCACTTGTGCTTGTGTCCCTTACATGTTCTGTGATGTCTGTTGATACTGACACAGAGGATACATGAATATCATTTCCTGCACTTACGATTTTGTGTCACCAACTGTGGAAAGAAAAAGACAACAACAAAAAACCTCTTGTTATGATATTTCTAAGAGATAAATGTGCATGTAAAACATTATTATTTAAATAACATTTGAGATTTAAATAGTGGAACTTGTTTAATAGAATCTGGAAACAATGAATGAATTGTATTCAAAACTCTACAAAGAGGCTGAGAAGATCAAGCGATGGAAACTGGCTGTAGAATCAGAACTAAAGCAGAAGGAAAGAAAATTTCAAGAAAATAGAAAGATTATTGAAGCACAGCGTAAAGCCATTCAAGAATTGCAGGCCAGTATTGTACAACATGTGTTCAATATGTAAATGAAAGAGAAAGCTCTTCCTGACTTAGTGTGAAAATATTGTTCATATGGTTAAAGATTGCTATAGAGGTTGAAGAAATAATTTTTAACAGTTCGTGATGATTTAAAGAAGCCACTTGGTTTGGAATCAATAACTTATGGTTCTACTGTTTTGAAAGGAAAAAGTTCGTTTTTTGTTTCTCAAAATATTTCCTTTTCTTTAACAATGCACATTCTATTATTGGATTATTCAAACATGCAACATGCTGTGGGGCTGCAGAAGCCCATTCAAGGCTGAATAAGCTTTCATGCTTCTGGTCTGTGTCAACTATGCCAAGGCATATTTCTATGCTCAGCACACACAGGAAGCAGTTTTTTTTATCTAGTTGGTAGCAGTGCAGGGCTCTGTGACCAAAATACATATTTTGAACAGTTTATCAGCCCTTTTATTTCTTCTTGTTGTTTGCATTAGATTTGCTAAGCTAAGTCATCATTGATCATTTAACTTTTGCCTTGAGAAGATGGTTCTGCTGAGAAGGCATGCACACAGTGTGCAAATGTATGGCTGGATAGGATGCTTTTAAGTGCTTCAGTTCCTGGGGAATTATTGCTTAAATTATATAAAAGATGTAAGAAAAGATGTCTTGGTACGTAATGTCAGATAAAGCAGATTTCTGTCTTTGGGTGCAGATAAATAATTTTTTCATATCAGGTTTGAGAACTGAGAGTATATTTCAAGTATGTTTTCCAGTAACAATCTATTTCATATTTGTCTCCTGTGAAATTAGTTTGAAAATGAAAAGCTAAGTTTGAAGCTGGAAGATGAGATATGTGAAAATAAAGATCTTTTAAAAGAGTAAGTAATGGCCAAATATATTTTTGCAAAGAATGGATTTTCTTACTGAAAACTGCTTTAGTATGGAAAGTTAAATTCATCTTAAATTATAAAGTAATTAAAGCATTCACATTGTTACACACAAGTGTACAAAGTACCATACATTCCTGTGACTGCATGTTATAGCATTATTTGTCTTCTTTTAGAAACAGTGCCTCAAGACACCTGTGTAACCTGCTCAAAGAAACCTGTAGTCACTTCACAGAGAAGTCCACCAAATGTAAATGCTGTTTAAATCTTGATTTATAAAAGTAAATTTGCTTCTAAATTTCTCTAAACTCACAAATGAAAAAGCTCTTGTTAAGTTGTGAATAAAACTATATGAAGTTCAGTGGATCAGGGTAAAGTTCAGAAATAAGGCAAGAATTCAAATACACGTCTGTTTTGTAATGCTGAATTCAGGGGTGTTCTGAAGTCAGTATGAATGTTTGCCAAAATATTACGTGCCTGGGAGTTATTTAGTTACCTAAATCCTGATACAAGTTTAGGCACTGCAAGCAATACTGATTAACTGCTGGTAGCCAGTGGAAAGGAGTGCTGGTTTCCTGAAGCCTTGTCATGTTTGGCAGTCCCTTCCATATACCTTGAATATATTAACATATATTAGGTGGCACTTCTACTGCTTAAAAAGAGACATGAATTGATTTCATTTATCATTGCCATCTTAAAAAACTTTGGGAGTTGGTATGCTTCTGTTTGGAGCAGTTAGATATTCCTCACACTAAATTGGGCAATCCAAGTAAGCTGCATAACTTAATTAAATTCTCAAGGTTTTTAAAAATGTGGTTAACTTGTGATCTTAATTTATATGAAATTCAAAATCGTGGTGATAATCTTCAAAATTTGGTTGTCTTGTCCTGGATCCTTAAAAAGTGTATAACTCTTAGTCTGACAAATACAAATAGCTGGGTATGCATTTGCTGTGCTCCTACGATAGCTGTGATTCTCACTGTTGTCTTCTATGTGTTTTCCTAAGGGAAAATAATACCAATTCAAAAACTGAAGTCGTTGTAAGGTGAAGTATTGTGACATTCTGTAATGGCAGTTCTGTGCTCATGGATATCTGCTGATGGAAAGTGCAAAACTTCATCTTGTACAAAGCTATAACTTTTGGCACACTATTTTATTATGTGCTTGTGTTGTTTTATTTTTTAAATAGGAAAAGAGCCTTTTAAAATTCCTTTCCTTTAATTCACTATGCTGCTTAAGCATAATGGCTTGAACAGCTGGCATTCTTTTCCAAAAGAAAAACTTTATCATACATTCTTATTTTGATAGATGAACATGAAAGAGAAGAAACAAGACAACTATATGAGGAACTTAATAACAACATTGAAGTAAGTGACATGGTGTGTTAAAAAGCTCAAATGTAATCTAAGTTAAATGCATGCACTGAAAATCTGGATTGCGTGTATATGTCACTTACAACATGAGACATCATTGTCAATGATACATTTCATATGTTAAACAGAGTCAGTGGGCACATGGAATAACAGTTATTAATTATCAGTCATTGTAGCTACTAAGAAAGGCACAACACCTTCTTCGTTATTTTAGGAATCTAAAAACATGGACCAAGAAAGATATCTCATCCTTGAAATTATTTACATAAAACCTCTTAAACATCCAATTTCATAAAAAATAGCATCTGTTAATTCAAAGTATGTTTATGCTCAGACTTCAGATTTTTTTCTATATGTACATGAATAAGTGTGTAATAGTGGTGCTTTTTTTGTTTGTTTTAAACAAGCTACAAACATTGCTCCTTATTACTGAAAGTACCTAGTTTTACACAAATGTATGTATCAAATTTTACTTTTAGAGAATGATAGTGGCATTTGAAGAGCTTCGTGTGCAAGCAGAGAACACCAGACTGGAAATGTGTTTCAAATGTGAGAGTTGTGCTTACTGTGTTTCTGCTGCAGCTTCACAGATCTTACTGCGTGCAGCTTCAGGCTGGATGCTAGAATGGTGAACTGTGAACATTAATACTGTTTTGAAACCATGTCCTAACCCACACTGCACGCTGGTAGAGTGATAAATGCCTTCTATCACTATTTACTTCAAAGGAAAAGACGTTGAAAATAACCAGCTAAATTCAGTCACTTTGACAAGGGAACCTCTTGTCTCTTATTTCTTACCTGAGTCTTATTCCTGTAAAGTGAGTTACAGTCTTCCTCATGGTACAGCCTACTGCTTTCTCTTGTCAGACTTCATTACCACCTCAGCTTCTCTTAGTTTGGGATAAGCCTTTCAAATTTCCTAGGAAAGGTAAATTCACTGCAGGTTTCCTTTTAGACTCTTTTATACTTCTTGTATAAATTTTGCATCTGATGAATTGTTCCATCAATACAATTACTAATTTACTGAAAGTCTGGGCCCTGTCTTACTGATGCTGCCTGCTGTGTTTAGGCCTTTCACTGTTTTTTTCTACTAGGTCAGATTTGAAACCTTATTTTTGTAATAGTCACTGAAAGTTTTAGTTTTGTCTATGCAGTACAGTTGGAAATCACTACGTATTTTACATGGTTGGTTTATTTAAATGTTAATGCATTAGTATGCAGGTACAGGAATTTTAATCAAGTATTTGCTTTATCTACCACTAAGGGCCTGCCTCATTTTTACAAGCATATTTCTGCCATTTTTCCTATAACAATCTATTAACAAATACATGTAGTAATGGAGTAATTTTGTGTAAAGCTGACACAAAAGGTATCTTGTCTGATTAGAAAGGTATTTCTAAAATGTCCTCAACAATTCCTCTTTAGGAAACAAATTGTGCAGTTGTACAATTGTAAAGCAATCTTAAATAGAAATTGTATTTCTCTTGGAGTATGTTTTAGCTAGTATATTAAATATTGATATTTTGATATTTTTGATCAATAGTAAAAGAAGCAGAAGAAAAAATGGACAACTTTGAAAGAGAAAGCAAGCTAGAAGTCAGTATGAAGGAAAAGCAGGTTTGCTCAGTTTTAAAATCTAATATGTACAGGTTTATTTTTGCCACAAATCTTGCAGTTTCATTAATATTTGATGTCTATCTGCTCTCATGAGTCACTGATACTACTGTTATTCTAAAAACGCTTGTTGTTTGCAAAATATTTGTAGTTTTGGAAGGGTGGAAATAATACTGCAAATTACATTCTGATAGCGTGTTCCTTTAGTTATTTGGAATAAAATTTGAATTTGGCTGCTGCATTGTAATGAGGGACATTTCTGCAACGGGATTTAGCAGTAACAGCAAAGCACCGAAGAAGATTGCCTGTAAAAGAAGCAGCTTATGCAGAAGTATAAAATTGAGCAGAAAGCAGGTATTGTTCATTGCTGGCAAGAAAGGTGAGAAGAATGACTACAGCCCATAGCAGGCCATGCATTAGTAGGAGAAGTTAGGAGCCTGAGACTGGAGTAGGCATTTGTAGTGATGAGACATCTGTAATGGAAGATGGAATTGAAAATTGAATTGTGATACAGTTTTAATTTGTAAGCAAGAAACTGAAAAGCAGGGCGTACAGGAAGGTCAAGCACTGCTGTTTTTTTTTTTCTGAGGATAGATGTGACACAGCAAAGATGCCCAGAGTGTTTTGGGGCACTCATTACTGAATGAATAAAAATGGAAAAATAACAGTTGGAGCTGTACGTCCTTCACATTCTGCTACCTTTAGAGACATCCTGGTATCTTCAGTCTGTTGGAATTCATGTTCTGATGTTGAACTGAAGAGCTTTAAGACCCGACCAGTTTATTTAACTTAAATTACAGCAGTGTGTTTACTACTCATATGTGAATGAAAAGATGAAAATCTATCTTCTTTTTTTAGACCTGTGTTATTATTTTAATTTTGTTAGATTTCAGATCTTACTGCAAGGTGTAATGAAAAAGACGATGTAATAAGAGACATCAAGACTCACCTGCAGGAATCAAAAAATAAGATTGCGGACTTAGAAGAAGCAAAAAGTAAGAATTATTTCTGCTGTATTAAAATACATTTGGTTATAAAAGTATGGAAAACAGAAATGATGATGATGATGATTTCATCCTGGGGAAGTTAGCAGGAGAATCTGGGATCTTGCAGATCTTCTTTTCATTTAGAAACAATTAAGATCCTGCTGATGCGTGAACTGGACTTGTAGCATATTCTCCTTTTATATAAAATACAGGCCCTTATTTCATAACAAAGTTCTTCTCCTCAGTCTTAGAAAACACCCTCTTCTTGTATTGACAAGAGAACTTCATTGTGCAGGACTTTTCTTCTCCTGCTTTTCCATATGCCCTTGCATGCACATGGTTATGCTGCTATAAAGGTGCCATATATTCTGTCTCTCCTTTTCCAGAACAGAAGTATGGACAGATACACCAGGGCATGATACTGGCCTGCCTGTGCTCTTGGGATTGTTCTGTTTCCATTGGTTTGAATAGTAAACATGTGGAAATAATAGTGCTTTCCTGCTTACCACATTAATCTATTTAAATTCAATCATCTAATATTTGGTCAGAAGTCCGTTAGTGTTCTCTATTCAACAAGATACATTTTCACATCTTGGACAAATAACTCCCCCAGGTGTTACAGCTTTTAAATGGGATCACATCTGCAAATAGGCAAAGGCCTGAGATCAGAAGTATGAATAATTTTTAAAGGTTCTTTTGTCTCAAGAATGATTCAAGCAATGAAAGCTTTTGTAGACTGCAAGGGGAAAATACTCCAGTTGTGCATGCTTAGAATCAGGTGTGACTGGGAAAACTTAAGCCTTAGAACGTTCTCTTCAGTATTTCTACAGCTATGACAAAATGTTTATACTATATGATACAAGCACCTTTGTTCTTTAGAACTGAGACAGTTTTTGGTATCCCCTTCCCTGGGTAGTGGAAAGGCAAGTTTACTGTCATTTTTATTCCAGATACGAGTGACTGTATTTTCTTAAGTTTTATAAATGTTACCAATTTTACATTTTGGATACGATCTCTAATTAATTTGAATAACCATCTCATAATTTTTTCCTTAAAAGTGATATGAATACATCATGCAATTTGATGAAGTTGTGGGAATGCATTTATCTGCAGAACACAAATCAAAGCATTTTGAAGAAAACATTATTCTCCTAAATGTAATTTGTGTATTTTCTGCACAGGGCATGAAGGGGAAATGTTAAAGGAATCTCAGCTCAATCAAGAATATTTAAAGGCAGAACTGGAAGAAGCTAAAAATTCATTGCGAAAAACAGAGGTATAGCTTGTTTGTAATTATATTTACATATTTTATATGTAATATTACTTATACCACAAAAATAGTTACTGATACTCTACACACAGAGCAATTGTAGCTGGTTGTTACATTATATGTTTGTAAATAATCAAATTGTTTTGTAGGCTACTCAAGAGAGCTTAGAAACTGAACTGCAAAGTACAGTGAAAGCATTAATTCAGGTCACTCAGGAGAAAGAAACACAGATGGAAGAATGTAAAGAAGCAAAGGCTCTGCATGCATCCATGTTAGAGGAGTTTGAGGCTTCTACTTACAATTTGAAAAGTTTGCTGCAAGAAGAGCAGAATAGGTAATTTAAGTTGTCTACAACCAAAGATTGTTCTTATAGTTAAAATAGCAGGTCACTGAGCTGCTGGGAATAAAACCTAAGTGATGGTCTGGTGCTTTTTTTTTTTTTTCTTTGTGTGTGTGTGTGTGTGTGTTTTAAATGTATACACCTTTTGCCTAATCATTTGCATTATTAGCCCTTAAAGATGGTTATAAAATAGTTTGGGTTGGAAGAGACTTTAAAAATGATCTAGTTCCAACGGCCTTCAACCCTCCACTAGATCTCCCTGCGCTGCTTGGTTTTGTATGGATGCAGTTCTTGACTAACACAGCAGCCATCTCACTTGTAACGTAGAAGTTCTTTAATAATGAAACAGTAGTTTTGAAAGTTATGCCTATGTTTAAAAAAAAAACAAAAAACAAAAAACAACAACAAAAAAAAAAACCCTTAGCAACTAAAATGAACTTTTCTAAAAATAGGAATAGAACAGTAGATGTGTATTTTAATGTTATCGCAACTGAGTTTTTCAATGAACAGTGAGTTTGTGTACCTGGCATTAAGGAATCTCCTAAGTAGTTGCAGGCTATGACAGACCTAAAGAATAAAGGGAGATAAAGGTGAAATTCATATTCTGACACATCACCCTAAGAGCAGAGAATGTAATATGATTTTTAAAATTACACTGACTAATATTGAGAAAATAAATCCTTGTCCTCCTGATTTTCATAAAGAGGTACAGATGTATCTGCCTGTCAAAAAGGCATCTATTTAAAACATTTGTAGTATGACAGTCTTATTGTCTCTAAGCTTCAAAGCAGTGCTGTATACTGAACAGAAAATGTTTGTAATTTTTAGATTGAAGAAATACAAAGATGAGTCAAAACTCCTTACGTTGGAGCTCACAAATAAGTCTGCTGAGCTTGGTAAGATTTGTAGAAAGAAAGAATGTAAGTAGTAATAACATTTTTTTTAATGCATAGTCACTCCTGGAAGTCATCTCGGTTTCTCACATTACTCCAGTTAAGACAAGTTGTGCTCCAAACCAGTTTCAGAGAGGTAGTGATGGGCTGCTGAACAATAGATTCCAAGAATAACTTCTGTAGTGCATAGCAGAGACAAAGCACCTGCCTTAGGCTTTCCTGCAGACTGCTTACCCCACACCTACAGTGGTTAACTTCAAATATTACTTTGATACCCTGTTGTAATGTGATGGAAAGCACAGCAATGACAGCAGAGCAGCAAGGCCCTGGTCTGCAGCAAGTGAGAGTTTGCTCACCTGCAACACCCATGGGCACAAAAATAAAGAAGCTGCTTACCTTCAGAAGGCCACAGGCAGGGATCTCAAGCAAGATACACTCACCTGCTCTGCTAACCTTAAATGAGGTGTGGGAAGGAATGATTCTGGCTCCACCCCCTCCAGCCACTCAGGTGTGCTGCATGCAGCCGAGCTCCCCTGGCTCGGCCCTGCCTTCCCACAAACACTCAATCACTGCTTCAGGCCACGACTTTGCATTTCCACTGAACCTAATTTCTAGACAGGCACTCCTTAGCCCCCAAACCAAGACTGGTACAGTTTGCCCAGTGTGCAGCATGTATCTAACGACAGACAAGAAACATGGCTTAGTACATGTTTTGAGGGAATATACATTTGTTCAAAAATTGCTGACAAAGGCCTGTCTAGAACAAGGTGAGATGTGACCTGTGATTGTAACAGAGCAAAAAATTAGCTTGATGCACAGTACTTACAAATAGATAAGTGAATGTGCATGCGGAAAACACATTTCAGTTACTAATAAGAGGATTCTTTTTTCAGCATATCCAGATTTTTTTCTAGAAAATTACAAATACATCAATACACCAAGACTATTCCTTTGTATATATAATTACAGTCCACACTATAATATTTGAAACCATGGCTACAGAGAGCATAATAAGCTCTGAATTTTACTTCAAATCAATATGTAGCTTTTGTTCAGAAGTACACTCACTAATAACTTTCTGAACATATATATGTAACTCTACATTCAGATTAAGTGATAGTTTAGGTTATTAAGCTTTTAGATTTCTGAACTTAATTCGAGAAGTTTTGATAACTGAGTACTGCAGTAGGATTAATTATTTCTATTGTCTGCTGTATACCAAAATTCTGTAATTCTAACTATCTGTTCAATAACTTTGCATTGCACGTGCTGCAGAAGAGATGACTAAACTAAAACACGAGAAAGAAATGCAACTTGAAGAGCTGTCTGAAGCACTGGTAACTGTTGTTCATTTTATTAGTCTCATAGCATTTATCTTTGATGTGCAGTCTCTCTTGTCTCATGAGTACCTTATATGACATATAAGCACTGTCTAATGTTCCTTAAGGTTGCTTTCTTATCTGTCTTTCAGACTATTATGCCGTTTTCTTTCTACTATTTTATGTGGTTTATTTCTTCTAGTCAAGATTTCTGGCAATTTCTTCCTTCATTCATGCCTATTCAAGTACTGTTCTCCACAGACATGAAGATTCCCTATCTTTAGTACTCACTACTTCCTCACCACCAACCTTTCTGAAAAATACTTTGTGTGTGTGTGTGATGAGCATTAGCTCATTCATTGTGAACACCAAACATATAATATTTAAGCCTGAAGGATGAACTAGTTTTCAACAGTAAATATAATTCCTTGAGTGGCTGGCTTTCTTCATAGTAATCCTTTAGAAATTAAGCCTTGTAAAGGCTGACCTTACTTTAGCATTGAAAGGATAACCAAGCTTCTGACACCACCCAGGAAAGGCAATAAGAATTTGTGAAAAGCTTTTGTGTAACAAAATGATGGATTCAATAAGCAATTTCATAGATTGTATGGGTTTCTTTCTTCACACGTCTATTGCAATTATTCTACTGTCTGAGAGGCATTAAGTATGAAGATGTTTCCTTCATGCTTCAGTGTTCTTTATCTAGGAAGCACTGCTTATTATGTTGATAGCTGTTCCTTTCCAGAGAAAACATACAGGAGTCTGAGCCTGCTGGAAGGTCTCATGGCTATAACACCATGTATTCCCATGGTGTTCTCTTCTCCTTATAGGGAAGTTTCCTGAGGTTCATGTTCTGTTATGAAAAGTTATATGAAGCATACTTTTAAGACAGGTTTATGTTAGTTACAAGCTGTATTTACTAGTCTCAGAGGAAACTATCTCAGTTAAAGCAAGAAAATGGGAAACTAGGTTTGCATGTGACCAAATGTGATTTACCACGTGTTCCTTAGGCACTGCTATGCATTGGATTTTCTAAACTGAGTTTCATCAATGTTCTTAAACAGGGAAAAGCTGAAGAAGTTCTAGCAAAGAAGAAAGATCTTGAGGCTACTGTTGAAAATTTGCAAGAGAGAGGAAAAGAGATGAAAAATATTCTTCAAGTCAGAGAGGTCTGATTAAAGGGTGATAGTAAATACAACATTGTTTTATACGTGTATATGTAACATAATAAATGTCAGGTAGAGTTAGGCCAGTGGTCTGTAGCATTCTGCTTCTGACAGTGACAGCCAAAGCTATAGGTAGCAGAGGAGCCTGGTTATCAGCTATGGTTCATCCTCCATACATTCCTACAGTAACTGTATTCAAAGGATATTTGAGGACACATCCCTGTCAGTTCCCTTTGCTATCAATTTATAGACTTACACATGTTCACTTGTCTCATCTGGTTTGTCTCTGTGCTCCTGCTATTAGTGTCTACAGCCTGCTGTGCTAAGAAATTCCAGAAGTTCATTATATGCTATGCTTAACTAAATACACACTGACATACATTCTTTCTCTCTCTTTGCTTAAATTAACTGCATACCAGTACCTATGGTTTCACTGTATCACTAGTTATTCAGAAGAATTAGTGTTCAAAACATTTATGTACTATAAAATTATATACTTTGTATCTAAGTTATAATTGCCTCCTCCTGTAATAACATCACATTTCTGAGGGAAGGGTTTTACTTTGTAGTCCAGAATGCATCCAAAATGTAATGGTAAAAATTTTTTAATATATGGAGAATTCAAAAGCCTACGATGTCAGAGAAAATACTGACTTTATTTAAATGCCCATGGAAAGGTAATTTTGTCAGCACTTTTGCAGACTACTTAGGCTATAAAATAGAGGACACGTTTTCATTTATGTCAGAGTTTCATGTCCCACAATACTTCCACATTACATCAGATCGATGTAAAGATAAAGCCTGTGTTGTTTATGGCTTTGTTTCATCCTAAAGCTTTGTGTTGTCAGCTCAATTCTGACAGCTTCCTTGCACTGTGGTTTACCTATGTACATTCAAAATACTGTTTTTCTTCTACAGAAAGAATTGCATGATCTGACAGTACAGCTGACTTGTTCAGTTGAAAAGGAACAAAATTATTTGAAACAACTCACATCACTGAATGCAGATCTCGAACGAGAGGCGTATGATCATTTTTATTTAATCAGTTTCAGTGTCCCATAGAAGTCACTTTAATACAGAACCAAATTATGTGATTCTTTTCTTATGAAAGCTTTTAACTTCTGCAGATAGCATTACATCCTTTATGTAATTATAACGTACATTTTACGTATTTGTGTGCATCTAACTGTACCATATCTTTGTGTCTTAGTTGTTTGAACATGACTTGAGCGTTTCTGAAATCACCGTTAACTGCTTTGAGATGGATGTTAAACTACATTCTTGTCAACCTTTCTATTTATGCTATTGACTTATCTCCATTTGTCCTCCTGTTGCCTTTTCATGGTACTATGGCTCTATTTTACATTTGTTGCAAAGATTGCATTTGCAGATTCAGGCCTGGACTTTTTCAGTGTGAAGTAACATTTTATAACAGATAAATCTAATGTTAAAAGAAATTTCAAAGTATACATTCTTATTTCTCTTGACCGTTTATCCTAAATTAGACAAAAGAATGAGCAACTAACAGTGACTATCAATACGCTGTTATTAGAGAAAGAACAAATGGCACAAGAGAAAAGTAATATGGCTACAGAACTCAAGAAACTGCAGGAAAGTCATGAGGTGAGCTGTAATCTTCCATCTGTTTTCAAAGCACAGGGTTATATTAAAAAAAATCATTTAGCAAACTACAATGATATACTTCTGTAGAGTATCTGAATTGGTTTTTTCTTTAAAACACAACATAAGTGCAGTTACCCTTGTGAATTGGCAGCTCACTGTACTGATTAAGATGTCACTTCACATTTTACTTATTTTGTTCACATGGGTATTTATTTAGGATCAAAGGGAAAAAGAAGAAAACATAAAGCAGTTAGTAGAACACCTGGAAGAAGCAAATGGTCAGCTGAGGCAAGTAAATCTCAGTGTACAGTATAATTAAAGGAAGTAGTTTGTTTCCTCCATGGTTCACCTGAATGTTGTGTTCATATGCTGCTTTCTATTATACATAGATGTCTCTTATATGGAAATAAATCATGGATAAATAGTAAATAAGCTGTATTGAAAAAATATCCTTAAATATACATTTACTAATATTTGTTAATTTGGCATTTAGAAATGAACTGGAGTCTTTGAGAGAGAAGATGGCAAAGAAAGGTGAAGAAGTTAAAAGCAAACTGGATGAAAGTGAAGAAAATGTAATATGGTTTCTCATCTGAAATATAGCATCACCTGTAGGATGTAATCTAGATGGTTGTTTTTTCCTTTTCTGCAAAGCCCTGCCTAGAGATGTTCTCTCTTAAAGAGGTTTTATTCTTTCAGTGCTGCTACCAATTGAGTCAACACATGTATGTACCCTGACACTTTAAAAGACAAGCACCTTCACTGGAATGTCCAGATTTGCCATATTTTAGGCAAATGTAGAGCCTCACTTTATTTATTATTTTCATACACTCAGTAAGTAATACTTCATGTGTTTAAGTGTTTTTGCTTTCCTACTCCATTGTCAAAGCACACCTGCTTTTTTTTTAACATCACAATGGATTTCAAAATTTTATCATAAAATTCAAAGAATGTATTCAGGACACGGGATGGTTTCTTAGTTTTTTGTTTGTTTGTTTACAAATAAATACAAAACAGAATCAGCTGAATTCTTTTTGAGGAAACTGCTTTGAAATTGTAACACTATTTATTAACGATTCTGCAATTACATATTTTTCTTCTTTAAGAAAGTATAAAAGTTGTCACAATGGTCTGACTAGATTTACAATTATAATTCCAGACTAAGAGTATTGAAAATGAAATTCTGAAAAAGGAAAGACAGTTGAAGATGCTAGAAAATAAGGTTAGTAAATTAATTTTTCTCATGAGGACCTGATTGGCTGATGTTAAACTACGTGATATTGGGCCAGAAAAATTCCTGTGGCACTTCATGGTAAAAGCTCCAACCATTATAACATGTTGGCATTTGTTTCAGTCTCACTGGAATCACATCTTTTCAAATGCATCTTTTAGAACTTTCACAGCAGTGTCTAAGACATGGAGTCATTTTTAACAATGAATTAATATTTGAAATATCCCTTCAGTTGAACACCATGAAGAAACAGGTGGAAAACAAAACAAAGTGCATTGAAGAGTTACAGCAGGAGGTAAGTACATTTTCAGAAGTATTGCATACAGAAAACATGGCATTCTGAGGTTGCTCTTCAGCTGTCCTCCTCTGGTGTGATTTCTTCAGGCACACTTATGTAATTCATAACATTTCCTTTCTTATCTTACCTCTGAGAGAACTGAAGGATCACCTTTGGAATCACTTGATTTGTAAAATCATTCTGACTTTTGTAAAATGCAATTACAGTAATAAGAAATTTAATAAACTTTTCTTATTTTCATTTAGCATGTGGCATCATTGATCTATGACACCATACTTGTATATACATCTCATTAGAAAAGAATCATACATTTGGACAAATCGTCAGCAACTGTACTGTAAAAATATACAAGTTTGTATTTCTTTTTATGACATCTGCACATTTTTCTGTCAGCAGCATTTTCCCAGAGTAAAATTCTCAAACAACTTGCTGAGAATCAACAGATCACAACATCTGTTGTTTCTTAATAGCATAACACAGGAGTACATTTATTTATATATAAGCTACATTGAACAAAAGCTGGAAACACTGTGTGTCTTAGTTTTTGTTCCTTATTCTACACCCTCATTCCTTAAAATCTGATTGTTAAAGTAGTTTAACACTTTCATTTGGAGATTTGTTCCAGAATCTGAAGTGGAGAACAAGAAGAGAGTTATTTGCTTGCTGAAAGCTGGAATTTGGGGATTCAGACTTACTGTATGAGGCTAAAACATTTCATAGCCCTATTCACTTTTATTGTTATTATTTCACTTTAACAGAATAAGGCACTGAAAAAGAAAATGACTGCAGAAAGCAAGAAAACAAGTAGTTATGAAGGGAAGGTAGGTTTAATTCGTGTCATATATATGGTGCTGTTAAAACACAAAAACTGAAGTCCTGAAGTCTCTAGTGTTGATAAAACACGTTAAGCACATTCTTCTATGTTTTATGGACTGATGATATGGATTCCACAGGACTAAATAAGCCCACGATTTTTGGAAGTCATCGGATATAGGGCTGTCAGGTATTTGCAGGAAACATCACTTATCAAAGGAATGATGATCCTAATAAGCTCCTTTCCTTTTCATTTTATTGATAGAATACTGAACGTTACTCAGTAATGCCACCGACTGGGCAACCTGACCTAGGGGTGACAACCAGCCCACAGCTGGGGTTGGAACGGGACGAGCTTCAAGGTCCCCTCCGACCCCAGCTGCTCTAGGATTCTATGCCTGTACAGCTGATTATGCTTCATTTTCTTACTCAGCCTTCCACACCAGCAATATTAAAGGGTCTCCTGTTAAAAGGCAGGACAGTGTCAGATTGCTGCTGGGGTTCCTCTATACTGTAATGATTCTTTGTGCTTTGCTGGATCTAGTTTTAGGACTGCTCTGATGACTGGGATGGAAGAACTGCAGTCTTCCCTGTTGTGTTTCTAGAAGTATTTTCTAACTCTCTTCAGGCCAAAGTTCAACTCCTTAAGATGAAAACTGAACATTAAATAGGAAGTAATACAGCCACATACCTGAAAAGTACAGAGTGGCTCTACTTAAATAAAATGGAAAAAGACCAAACCATTGGCATATTAATTCTTGAACAAATAACAATACTTCTCTACTCTCTAAAGGTGAACAAGCTACAGTTAGAGATGGAAAATATGAACAAGCAACATAAAGCAAGAGTTGACATTTATGAAAAGGAAATTGAAGCAAAAGGAGTAACTGAAAATAACTTACTTGAAGAGGTGAGAGTTGTTAATTTTTTCTGCATCTTTTAATTAGCGTTTGAAGTAAGATCAGTGCTTGATATATTTTATGAAGCTATATCCATGAGATTCCTTGCACTTACATAATAGTCTTGTAAACATAAATTGAATTTCTTGTGTATGCCAGTGAACAAAGCTTTACAACACTAAATCCTTTAATCTGGACTCTTTACATGTCTTTAAAAATAAGAACCCAGTTAAAAAAAATATTTTTGTCAAGCTGTTGTTCACAGATGCCCTATTCTTGGAATAAGTACAGAATAAGCAAATAGGTTAATAATGTTTCTCATTTGAGTGTTTTCCTGGCCACGTTTTTTTTGGAATCAAAATATTAATTGGAATATAAAAGAAATGTTACACGAGTGTTTGAAATTGCACCGTGGCTCAAAATCACACTTGTCTGCCATGGAAGAATGGATGTATTTTTAATCTATATTTTTTCATTTCAACAAATGTGTAGAAGATGCAGGATTAGAAAAGGATCTTCCAAGCAGATGAAGATTTCACTAAAGGGGACTGTATACAGATTGCATTAATTAAAAGATCCTTGTTACTAACAGGTAGAAAAAATGAGGTTACTTGCTGATGAAGCAACAATAGCACAGAGAGAAGCTGATATCCGATGTCAACACAAGATAACTGAAATGATGGCACTTATGGAAAAGCACAAGGTAAGCTTCCTACTATGGGACATTATGATAAATAAAATCATAATTTCAAATCCAGAATTTACAAGTTAGAAAGTAAAACTTTGTCAGAGACCCAAGCGTGGAAGCATGAGGTTTAACTCTCTTGATTTTTCATCTTATAAAAACAAATTCACCTTCAGATTTTGAAAACGTGTCTACTGCCACAGAAACTGCATTGGTGTAAGCTGCAGAGAATCTTAACACAATGTGAGCTATTGGCACATTTGAACTCCCAGTAATAATGAGATGTGATGGTGGTAATGGTTTCTTTAAAAAGTCCTGTAAGCACAGTTTGTGCTTTGTAGTCCTAATGTAATATTTGTCAATATTTTCAGTGTTTTTCAATTTTTTCTTTCAATCAGGAGACTCTTTAGAGATCTTCAGCATTATAACATAGCATATTTCAATGGACATTTTTATTACTCTGTTTTGCAGTACATTCAGCAGATCACAGTAACAAAAATAATGCGTCCAGCTTTATGTACTGGAGCACACAGCACTGTGCAGAGATAAAGCACTCTGTGTTGCCCCACAGAATAACACACAGCACTGCTTGTGAAGTTTCTGTTGTAGTATTTCTGCAGAGGCGTCACTGTTTGTTCACAGTGCTTTCTGAAGCTCCAGAACAGATTTATTTAAAAAATTAAATAATATTTTAAGATTAGATTGATCTAGAACACTTAGTCCAATGACTAATGTCCTTTTTTTTGTGTTGTTTTCTTGGTTTAATACAGCATGAATATGATAAAATGGTTGAAGAAAAAGATACAGAGTTAAAACTATATAAGATAAAAGAGCAAGAGCAGGCATCATTGAAAAGAGCTTTGGTAAGGAGTGCTCATCAGTGCTGGAGAATGAAATGGAAGGGCTGCTTTTCTAAAACATCCAACCTTCTGGCTTGCCTGGGCCACACTGAGAAAAGAGGGGTTGTTTTGGCCCAACATAATGCATCTTAATTACAGTACCTGTGTGCTTTTCTGTCTACTTTACTCAAAAGTGCTTCATGTTTTAACCTCACTGTCTGCTTATGAAATTTCAGTATTAAATAGTTTTTCGGTTTTTTTCCCCTTCTCACAAATATTCAAAATTCTTTCCTTGGATGGTTCTGAACAGTAACTGTTTCACAATACTTGATCACTTTTTAAAACAAGCTTAAAAAACATTTTAAGTCTACAGTTGCATAACTTTTTTTTCCTCCTTTTCCTTTCTGGAACACTTAGCTTTGAGAAATATTCTGAGAGCAAGCATTCCCTCAAGACTTCTATAAAAGTGTGGTTCTATAACAGCTACTTAAACTGTAGTCTTTTTTCTGACATTTCCTTTCATACAATATTTCTTTACTTTTATAGAAACTGTGACTCAAGTAACACATTTTTTTTAGATCTTTTTAATTTATTCTTAGATGAGGAAAAGTTGACTCTATCTGTGTTCATCTGTTATTCTAGCACTAGAATCAACTCCCAAAGTGAGATAGACACCTTTCACCATACCAACTTTATGGATAAACTACTCTATTTGAGCAAATTGAATTTTCTTTGTTTATACTGAATATCTCTATGAATTAATGTCTCTTTCAGACTGTTTTCTTTTTTCCACGTTAAGCACACCTAACCCTTTCCATTATCTAAATTGGTTTCAGGAAACTGAACTATCATGTTTGAAAAGTGAGCTGTCATCCCTTAAGGAACAGCTTAAGGCAGAAATTGAAAACAAGGTATTGCATTTTTGGTTTGGTTTTTTTTTTTTCTTTATAGCACCATGGGTGATGTGCTTGGCCCAGTCATATCTGCTGCAGCAATGACAGCTGAAATGAGTTTTTGATTCTAGGTCTTGCAGTCTTGAAATCAGAGCTTAATGCTCTCTGAAGTCACCATGCCTTCTGGTGGTGAAAGTTTTTCATGATCCCTGAGTACGAGTGAGGGGAGAATGGATGGAGTAAAAACCCCAAGAACTGTCCATCAGAAATGGGAAAAGTTGTATAAGAAATAATACTAGGAACAGAAAAGTCATATTTTTCAAATGCAGTTGAACTAAACCTGGATCACATATTTGTGTGAACTTCTGTAAAACACCAACAAGATTTTTAATGGCTAAACAAATCTAATAGCTAAATACAAATAAAATATTTACTGCCTCTCTTTTTAGAAGAATCTTGCAAAAGACCTCTCCAAAAATAGAGCTCCTGAAACTGAAAAGAAGGACAAGGTAGTTGTAGCTTCATCATTAAACAATTTTAAAGTTTGGTAATATGCATATAAGCAATCTAATTGAAGTTAGATAATATAAAGTTAAATAAGATAAATAACACACTCTGGACAAAAGGCACTGAAATGTTTTTCAACCGTTTCTTAATTCTAGAAAATACAAACTCATTTTTCTGAGACTCCTAAACCTCATTCAGATCCGGACTCTGCATCTATTAATGTAAAAAAACTCTTCTCTCAGAGTGATATTCCCATAAAAACCAGCGTGATGGAAAGTACAAAAACATCTCCTCGAGCATTTCTACAGAGTCCTTTGGTCAGACGATCCTTGAAGGTTTGTAACTCACACCGATGAATCATTCTTATTTCTGACTCTATTTTTTCCTTCTGCTTAACATCCAGTGAAAGAGCCACTGAAGTAAAATCAGTCTGGCTCTTGCTGCCACTCACTATCAATATCTTTCTGAAAGCTTTTTCCTTCAGACTTGTTTGTTTGCATTTTCATGAATGTTGGTTATAGTCTGTCTATAGTGACTACAGTTCAAACTGACAACTGAATTTCTGCAGATAAGCTTAAAAAGATTAGATACAGTGTGCCATGAAGCTCAGCTCTTCTGCAGCTGCTGCTTTTTTTTTCTCTCTGTTTTTTTCCCTGTGCATGACTTTGTTTCAAGTTTTGAGTGGAAAGGCAATCATTCCTTGATATGTATCTGTAAACTGGGTTATGAGTTTAGTGTTGGATTCCATCATTACCACTGAAAATGTAATTTTAAATACTATCTTTTTCCCAGACATATACTGTAAAGACTCCCCCAGTACATAAAATGCAAAGTGAAAGCTCAGGTCTGATTTCAGAACAGAGGAAAAAGCAAAAAGTGCTTCTACAGCTGGATGCTCAGTCAGATAGCTCTGAACACAGCGACCTTCTGGTAAAACTCAGAACAAACAGCATGGTTAACAGTTCTTCATGCATACTGCTGTATCTGAGGATGTAAAATAAGGCATTTGGGCTTCTCTACATAAGATAATTTATGAGGATATTTTTATTTAATTGTCTCTTTCTGGAATTTTATGAATAGTTAGTAACTTTATGACAAAAAATACCAATGTTATAATGAATCTTTACATTGTTTTTATGGAATTGTTGAGGTTTCATAGTGATATCTTAACTTTCTTTTTCATACTCATTCCTAAGGGGAAAGAAAAGAGATTTTTGAATGTGGTATAAGGAAGTAACCTTTCTGTTTTTAATTTAAGAGCCTTGTTTCAGATGAAGAAGTATTTAAAAAATTATACAAAGATTATCCACAAGCTTCACAATTATACGCAATGACACCAAAACAGGTACGTTCCCTGTTAGATAGATCAAAATGAAGAGCAGATCATCTTTGTTTTAGAAACTATTGGATGGCTTTGTTCTTCTTCTCAGAAACCAACTGCATCAAACCTGAAAGCTCCGAGCTCTGCACTGAAGCTTGCAACTATGAGAAAAGTGAGAGAGACTGGATGGACCGCAGTTTCCAAAATGGACAGGAAGAGAAAAATTAAAGATTCTGAAAAACTCTTCTCTTAAAAAAAAAAAAAAAAAAACAACAACATTACCCTAACACTATTTGATTAGGACAACTCAGTGTTCTCTGAGCATTAGTGCTTTGTTACATTTTTCTGCCACATTCAATATGTTGAATACATTAATTTCCTTGATTCAGACAGTCCTTATATAACTACAGTCTGCAGAGCATTTTCAGTGTTTTATTCATGTTATAGAAAGTCTGGAGACATTTTAATATTGAAATGAGAATAGTTCAAAGAAAACTGTTGCAAAAAAATTCTGTTACTAGAAATGCTGGCTTTAAAGAAATTCAGTCTTGTTCTTCTAAATTTACTCTCTCTTTCTTAATACACAATTCACAAAGCTATATTATTTAGTAAATGAAATGCTGAAGCTGCTAATGTGCAGCATTTTTACCCAAAGTTGTCTTACATTTTCTTCTTGTTGAGTGTTTTGTTGCCAGTAGCTACTTCCTCCTATGTTAGAATAGTTTTGAAACTTCCATAATTCTATTTTCAATAGAATTATGAAGGTTTAAGATCTCTGTGTCATTAGGAACAAAATACACACACACAGTTTAAGACTGTAACCGGTGTTAAGATGTCATTAAATTGTTGACCTCGAAGTGTGGGATCCTTCCGTATGTTGATCCTTCATTCATCAGGGCACAGATACAAATCACAGGGCAGCTTTACTAAGAACTAATCGCTTCTGCTAGGTAAGCATAGAATTACATCTATTTCTCCATGAATCCCTAATTAATGTTGGTTTCACAACTATTAAAAACAACAACAAAAAAAAACCAACGTGCTTCAGAGCCTAAGAATAACAAGACATCTTAAAATTATTAACAGAAATTCCTGGATCTGGCAGCAAAATTTGTATTTCATTCTTTCTGTGCAGCTGAAAGTGCAGAGAGCACAGAAGAGGAGGCAGAAAATCCAAGCAAATCTTACAGAACTTGCAGTTTCAAGACTCGCTCCATTTGACAACTGAACTTCTACACCAAAAGCAGCAAAGAAAATTTATAAAGATATTAAAGGACTCTAACAACAACAACAGTGCAAATCACAGTATTAATGGTCATCCCTGACTTCCTAGAGCCTTTTCTGTTCCTGTCTATCAAAGTATTTGATTTCATTAAGAGGAGAGAGAAACATAAACCTGTGCTCACACTGAGCAGATAAAACATTTTTATCCGAAAAAAGAAGAAGCGTTCCTGCATAGCATCAAATCTCCATACAAAGATTCGGATTCCCCACTGCTGCCTCTTGGATTGCCAGTCAGATCAGAACTGCACCACAACCACGAGAAACTGACAGCTGTCTGGGTTGTTTTTTAGTTTTGTCCTGCATGCAGACATTGTTTATCTCAATAACAGGAACTGACATATCTGGTGCTCCCCAGTGAAACATAACCAGTCTATCACACAAACCACAACAACTAACAGGACTATGAAGCATTTTAAGACTGTAAGATGAAATTGTTGTTGTACCACATGCAAAGAAAAGAGGTGCCCTTTTAATCTGTGCTTGACAAGAAATGCTGCAGCTAATCCTAGGAGAGAAAGAAAAGAACGGTCATCTGTGAATCTACTAATTTAAAAGATAAGAGCTACATTTCCAGCGAGCACAGAGAGACTGGCAATAGACAGATGAGCTCTGAAAATTCAACAGCCACATGTTTAAATGCAAAACCTGATGGAAAAAAAAACAACGGCAGCATATTAAGGGGGCCTGCAATAGGATGGGGTTGGAAAGAGTTCCTCTACCAGAATACTAATCTGTTAGAAATCTAATAGGTTTTGTCTGCTTCTGTTTATTTGCAGTTAGCATAGCTTCTGAGTTTGCTGCCTGGAAGGATGGACGTGTTTCAGTTTTAATGTCCACAGTACTGTATGCCTGCCTGCCGTGGAATTAAGACTGGCTCATTCTGCTCTGTACTGTAACCACCCATGTGTTGTACTACTGACAGGACCAGAAATGATTTATGATAACTGATCTACACTGTTCTTACTTTGACTTTAGGCATTGGTCAGTGACAGAGAATCCTGTTACGTTTTTACACACCCTGCGCTGAGCTTCTCTGGCTCATTGCAGACATCCCGAGGACACAGACCCAAGAACTTTATGCTCCTTAATTCCATTTACAGAGACCACTTCCAACACCTCTTACAGAAATCAGCATACTGGCTTTCACTTAATGAAAGTGTAAAATAAGGGATGTGACTGAATAGAATGGTTTAGTTAAGAGAAAGGTTAAAGATAAATAATTTAAAGCATAAGTGGCTGTTCCAGAAAACAGCTACAAAGCTGATGGCTGTTGAACTTTGCATCTCTGAATTGTCTGCAGGTCAGCAAGGGGGCAACCAAAGAAATGGATCCATAAGCATCAGATACTGAACTATGAATTTTAGCAACCTATAGGAAAGCAGCTTTGTGCACTCACAGGTTGTCACACAGTACTGCGTTGTGCTGCCACGTTGTCCTGCTGTTCCCAGAAAGTTCTGCGTTCTCACCCCCAGCAAACGTTTAGAGAGGTCAGCGGTGAAAGAAAGAAGTCTGGTCACATCAGGACAACCTGGGAAAAGTTCTTCTACCAGCTTAACAGTTTGTGTAAATTACTGAAGAAACAGGAACACAACTGCAGTGATACCCAGTGCCTTCTGACGTGTGGGCAGGGCAAGGGATGCCTCACAACAGGCACAAGGAAAGAGGCTCTCTGTGCCCGTATTATATGATGCTAACGTGAGTACAAGGAGCAGAAGTCTCATTGGTCTGAAGGTCGACTCAGACCAATCTACTGCACTTCCAAAAGGAATTTCCATTCTTAATACTTGGCCAGATATCTCTGTAAGGCATGGGTGAGAAAAGCCAAGGCTCCTGAGCTCTATGGAGATTATGATGCAGTGCTGGGTAAAAAAAAGGTACAGTGAATAAACACTACAGAAATTGTGGAGAACTGCCAGCGTTCAGCACACTGCCCAACAGCTCTCACTTCTATGACAGCAGGGCTCTGCACAGATGGAACTCAGGACCTCAATCTACATAGTTACCTTAACAACCACATTTGTAATCGCCTCCAAAAACAAAATCAGGTTTGTGTGACATGACCTATTTTATGTAACACCATCTCAACTGGCATTAATTATGTTCTCATCCTCTAATTTTCATTGCTCAAATCCTGTATCGACTTTCTGCTCTCTAACCCGATAGCCTGACATCCATCCCTGCTCAATCTCCTCCAGTCTTACCTGGGTCAGCACCCACCCTTTAAATACTGCCACCATTCTCGTCTGCTCCTCAACGTGTTGAGGTTCCCTCAGCATTTCAGGTCTTGTGAAAACCAGCATTACCCAGCAAAGGATTATTAGCTTGGGGATGACGGTCTTAAATCTTTACTCCGTTCACAGCGTACCTCACAGCTGGTGCTGTACATGTGTATGTTGCTTTGGCAGCCACAAGCAGCTCCTGATGACTGCACTCACATCAGCAGCTTGTCTCCACCTGGCAATGTCCCCTGGCATTACAGCTGGCCTTTGTCCTGACAGATGTTTATCTTCTGGCTTCCAGCTTTCTGTAACAGTTTCCTACATTTTCCCCAATTCAATTGCTGATAGTTGTTTGTTTTCCCCTTTTCTTCACTGTTATCATTTTTACTACTCTATCATCTTTCTTATCTTCACCAAGATACACTTGCAAACATTTCTTCTTTTTTTCTTTTCTTGGCTATCCAGGTTTCCAGAGGAGAACATTTCTCGAAATATTCTTACAGCAAATTCAGAACCCCTTTTTCCCCAATCTGAATTCCCCTCCCATTCAATTACACTCATTTTTCTTGAGCTGGAAGAGCTGGCAATTCAGAGCAGTAAGGGATATATGCCTTCATGCTCTTTTCCATCTACCATTCTCTTTCAACATGCAAAATAGTTAGCATACGTTGAAGGCACCTTAAACCTGGATGTGTGGTTCTTTCTGTACACAAAACAGCTCCATCTTCCAAAATCAAGGTGAAATCTTTTCCTTTGATTGAAGTTTTATACAACCAAACCCACACAAATACATCACACACCTATGCATGACACACATATAGCTGTCTGCACGTGTCCGTATGTTTGTACTGCATATACAATCTGTACTACATTTAAGACAGCTCAGAAAGATACAAAGCAAATAACATATAGGAGGAGCAGCAAAATCTTCTGTTGCCAGGTCTAGCTGGACAGATGGCACTGAGTCTACAAACAATACCACGTTCATGTCTACAAGCTTCTTAATTCCTGAGGATCTATGGTAGAAATTAGCCCAAAATTAAAGACTCCATCAAAACAGCAAATATTTGGCTAATCCTAAATGAACAAGAACTTCATTACATTACACACAAAATCCCACAGACAATTACCTTAGGACACAAAGTCATGTGCAGCAGTCTGAAACCACTGGTAAAGGAGACAACGCCATTCAGGAATTGGGCAGATGCTTGTTAGGACTGACTGGCTCAGTCCTCCAACAGCACAACACGCTGTTCAACTTTCTCATGTTCCTTATGGCCACGTAAGACAACAAAGTGGTTGACCTGCCTAAGGCACGCATGAAAGCCAAGTCCAGCTGGCAGGGAGGTGACCCATGGGGCTGGTGGGCAACAGAGCTGCAGTGAGGGCACAGTGAGAAGGTTGGCCAGACACAGACGAACCAGCAGGTTACAGTGGCTCTGTGCTAAATCAGTGCAAGACTTGCATACTAACTCAACGCCCTCCTCACTTTGCTCCTCTTTGGTATTTCTCAAAGCCCCAACCAGGAACGTTCCCTCCCCACCCCATCAGTGGATATTTTAGTTTCAATGACATTGGTACAACATTTTGCTTCGCACCGTGCGACAAAAAGTGGCATCTCAAAACGAAACCAATTGATTCTCAGTATTTCAGTGAATTGTTTTCACTTCAGTGCTTGCTCAATAATTTGCCTGCATGGCTTTTTATTGTTGGTTTTTTGTTGCCTTTTTTTTTTTTTTTTTTTAATAGTAAATAAGTGAAACTTTTCCTACCCGCGCTATAAAGCAATCAATTGCTTGGATTTGAGATTTATTTTATGCATACAGCATTGCATCCCTCATTTGTGCCTGCCAGGTAGTGAGCATACTGAATGAACCAGATTTTCCAAAAAAAGTGAGAGCAGAATTAGTCAGGTGTGATTCTGCATGGCTCCATTTCCACGCTAGCCTGACTGCCAACACGTTGCTGTCCTATGCAGCAAATTAATCAATAGCAACCTTTTAAAAGCAGTGGTTAGTTTAAAAGCCCAGGAGAAAGACTGACTGTTAACATAATTAGATTTCCAGCTCCAATTTCCAGGTTAGGATATTATGGAGACGTTTGTTCCTATCACATTTGCTTTGTGGTTTAGTATGAATTTTCAATAGATGGCTCTGCGATAAGAAAGCAGCAATTCAGATGCAATTATATAAACAGGAAGATAAGCCTGGAATTAGCCTGGAGTGTATAAAGCACACAAGAGTTGGTGCTAGATCACTGCCTCTCCCAGCTCAAGGCAGAATCAGACTCCTGAAATAGGGAAGAATTCAGCTGACAAGAGGTTGGTCTTTCCAGACTTATACGACTGCAGCCACAGGGTAAACTGGATCGTGTAACAAATGGCTTTTGTTATAGGAAAACGACGGCTGGAAGAGACTAGAGGGTGATTCCAGATATCTGTAGACTCTGTCATTGTAGAATTTGTAGTTCCAAAGAGAGAGAGAGAAGATCCTGAAACTGTCCTGGAGCCAAGCAAAGCTTTGTTTCTGGGATTCCTGAGCAGGCCTGGGAAACGGGAACAGAGGGATTAAGTGTGGATTCATCGATTTGAACTCTTTGCTGGTGTTCTCTGTTGTAATTTGCTTGCATCTATTATTTAATTCTTGCCCGTGCTCCAATTTCATCGTGCTTTTAAGCCAGCTTGAACGTAAAAACTACAGGGGTATGTCTGATATGCACAACTATTTCTTATTCTACCTTGAACATTTGATAAGATGCCTTCTTTAGAAAATATTTTAGATTAAGGAGATTATCTTAACAGCTTTGGTTAATTCTAGAGTTCACAGCCTCTGATGCGTCACGGTTTCAAATCTTTTATCAGGAAAGGATAGGAAAACCTACTGCTATTTCTCTGCAACAGTGTTTTATCACCAGTTATGAAAAGTTCTATGTCACATGGTTCAGTGGGAAAAAGGTGAATATGGCACATGTTGTGTTCGAGTTATTTGTCCTCTGTCTGTCCAGTGGTTAGAATTATTTCGATTACATTTCCAGGATTAGAAAGAATTTGTGAAGCTGTGTCTGAAAAAGTTGAGATTATTTCTTCGATGTGACCGTCAGAACTGTTCTCATCAAATTCTAAGGAAAGGACACAAAGGCACATCTAATTTAATTAAGGTTTCTGTTTTTTCCCCCTCCTGTCTAGCATGAGTCCCTTCTTCATGATGTCTCTCCTCTTTGGCCTGACCTTTGGTCAAACAGCATCACTTTGTGCTCCTTCAGAGTACACAATCCACGTGGAGAAACGGGAGTGCGCCTATTGCCTGGCCATCAACACCACCATCTGCGCCGGATTCTGCATGACACGGGTACAGGATGTTCCTCTCTTTTAGGTGGTTTCCACAACAGCCATCAAGAAAAGAAGTTCCTATTCTTGCTGGAGAGCTATGTA
This sequence comes from Tympanuchus pallidicinctus, assembly GCF_026119805.1. NCBI lineage: Eukaryota > Metazoa > Chordata > Aves > Galliformes > Phasianidae > Tympanuchus > Tympanuchus pallidicinctus. The sequence continues at coordinate 1,453,304 of NW_026294750.1, read as the reverse complement.
AAGTTTAGTCGGGCTAATTATGTCCGTCATAGAAAAATCATTATTATCATGGTTTCTATTTAACTTACCGGGAAAGCAGGGGTGAGAAAAGCCAAGGCTCCTGAGCTCTATGGAGATTATGATGCAGTGCTGGGTAAAAAAAAGTTACAGTGAATAAACACTACAGAAATTGTGGAGAACTGCCAGCGTTCAGCACACTGCCCAACAGCTCTCGCTTCTATGACAGCAGGGCTCTGCACAGATGGAACTCAGGACCTCAATCTACATAGTTACCTTAACAACCACATTTGTAATCGCCTCCAAAAACAAAATCAGGTTTGTGTGACATGACCTATTTTATGTAACACCATCTCAACTGGCATTAATTATGTTCTCATCCTCTAATTTTCATTGCTCAAATCCTGTATCGACTTTCTGCTCTCTAACCCGATAGCCTGACATCCATCCCTGCTCAATCTCCTCCAGTCTTACCTGGGTCAGCACCCACCCTTTAAATTCTGCCACCATTCTCGTCTGCTCCTCAACGTGTTGAGGTTCCCTCAGCATTTCAGGTCTTGTGAAAACCAGCATTACCCAGCAAAGGATTATTAGCTTGGGGATGACGGTCTTAAATCTTTACTCCGTTCACAGCGTACCTCACAGCTGGTGCTGTACATGTGTATGTTGCTTTGGCAGCCACAAGCAGCTCCTGATGACTGCACTCACATCAGCAGCTTGTCTCCACCTGGCAATGTCCCCTGGCATTACAGCTGGCCTTTGTCCTGACAGATGTTTATCTTCTGGCTTCCAGCTTTCTGTAACAGTTTCCTACATTTTCCCCAATTCAATTGCTGATAGTTGTTTGTTTTCCCCTTTCTTCCCCCATCAATATTACTTTTACTATGGAGGTTGTACCAGTAGCATAACAACAAACTTTTTGCTGCTGTTGCTGCAGAGCTCCTGCAGTTTGTGGGGTCAGGGCAGCTCAGGTGACAAATGAATTACAATTTGTCACCCTCAGCTAATGCAAATTACTTGAGTAATTGAGCCAATCTGTCAGGTGCTAAAGGCAATGAAGCCCTGCTGTGACAGCCAGCTGTGGAGAGCACTGCACACACCAAGCACTATGAGCTTTGCTATTCAACACTGCATTTTAACTTCCACCCTGGTCAGCAGGCTGTGAATATGTAATGCAAAATGCTGAGAACACTTAGAGACGGGCAGGGGGTTATTTAAAACCAGAAAAACACAGTGAGCATTACTGCAGGTAGAGAGCTCCCTTCATACGGGGATTCAAAGAAACAGATCTGAAGTACACAAAATTTCAGAGCTAGCATAAGCACAAAGAGGCTTTGCTTTCTGCACATTTGAGAGCATGTCAAGGGAAGACATTTGACATTCGTGTACGCTTCAGTGAAACAACACATTTCTCTTTTCTTTGTAGGACAGCAATGGCAAGAAGCTGCTACTCAAAAGTGCTCTGTCCCAAAACGTGTGCACATATAAAGAGATGTTGTATCAAACAGCACTGATTCCGGGCTGTCCTCATCACACCATCCCTTACTATTCTTACCCCGTGGCCATAAGCTGCAAGTGTGGTAAATGTAACACTGACTACAGTGACTGTGTTCACGAGAAGGTTAGGACCAACTACTGCACTAAGCCACAGAAGCTCTGTAACATGTGAGCTTCCAACAGAACACAGCAGAAATGTACCTCTCTGCTCAGAACCAAGATAAATAAAACAATATTTCATAACAGGTTTGCAAACTGGTGTGCACAACGTTTTATTCTGAAGAGTTACTGTAATGACCTGGATATTCTGACACGCAGAAGCAGAACCACGGGACTGAAGGTTCTTATTTAATGCTCAACCATAATTTACCTTAGGGAAGAAGAAAGAACTGTGTATGCATGGGCCTTTGCTCATGATCTCCAGGTACTGCTTGAACAAAATTATTGATATATTATATCTTAGAACCAGACTCTGCGTGCTCTCGGTGTTAAACATTTCAACTAGACTGACAGCCCTGCAGCCCTTATAGCACCAACTGCGTTTCTACACGTATGTAACACTGGATGTTTTGAGGAACCTGTCTGCACTGCGCAGCAGCTAGGACTGAGCATGTGCAGCTGCATACACTTCTACTTCATCCCTAGCATCGCCCAGTGCTGTGCTCATCAGCATCACCAGGCATAGCGATTCACCTCTTTGCTCGAGCAGAGTAAGCTCCTCTTACCTGTGCTGACTGAAAAGCCTTGCGACTCTGTTCTCTGGAAGAGCAGCGGTCAGTGAAGCTCAGAAAGCAGCTCTTTCCCCACACAGGTCAGTCAGCCCCTGCAGCGTGCTGGGAGGGCTGAGTCCCATCACACGTGCTGAACACACACAGGAATATGAAAATAAATGTAACACAATAAATGTTTCCTCTTCTTTAGAGCTGGTGACTCAGTGGCAAGCTATGGTCACACTACACCAACCACTGAGCACGAGAGCCAGTTTCCACCTGCTTCAACTGACTGTAATGCAAACGTACAGAATCCATTGGCAGTTGCAGCTTTTCCCCTCATTCCTATCACCTACAACAGGACTGGTGAAAACAGTTTGACCCGCATCTGCTCAAGCAAGTGTGACATCTGCTGATCCAAGAGCAGTCGGTAGGTCAGCAGGGCTGCAGTGAAGACATGAATACAGCCAGCAGAAAATAAGTAAAACCTTCCATGCTTCCATGAGTGAGGAACAAGGTCACCATTCAGCACGTCTTTGCAGAAGCAGCCAAGAGAACAAATCTACTGTATACACAAATGACATGGTAAGAATATTTTTTATCAGCAAGGAATTGTAAGAATGACTTCAGAATTGCAGCTCCGTGCAGCAGTGAGAGCTTCCAAGCTCCATTAAATACAACATTATAATATGTTAAATCACTGTTGAAAGCTTTATTTTATTGCTGCTTCCCAACCATTTGTTTTGGCTTGTAGTGGGGTTTATCTCAGTAGAGCTCTCTTAATTATTCAGCGATTGCAAATGTGTAATTATGAAAAAGATTTTTCTCTTCTCAAAGGAGCATTAAGTGGTACAGATTTCTCTGTTGATATCATCTACATCTGCAGACACACGTATGCTCTCTCAGCTATTCAGGTAAACACTCGCTTTATTTTGGCAAGTAACAAATCCAGAACATCCCTACAGCCAGAAAGGTGGAAACAAACTTGTTATGCTCAGCTTGAATCCTCATCCATACTCAGCAATTGCCATTGTGCCCATTGAGAATTAACCTGCTGATAACCCTCAGAGCACTGTGCACTCAGCACAGATCTTATTCATTTTTTCCTGTTTATTTTTGCTTCCAGCAACACTAGAAGTGGGTTAAAAAAAATAGCCCTACAAAACAACACAATTAAATTACATATTATTATAGTTTTGTTTTTCTTAGAATTAACTGAAAGTTTCAGTTTTGTTTGCAGGAGGAGGCAAGTTGCATAGATCTGCTATACATGTCTTGCCCTTTTAAAATCATCTGCATTCCTACATACAGTATTCATTCTTAGGAATAAATAGTAACTATTCCTAGGAAAGGCTCTGTTGTGTTGGTAAGTGCCAATCAGTTCTTAAAACCACGTGTCGGCCTTCCCAAGAGCAGCATATGGTACCAACCCAGAGTTAATGCAGAGATAAGCAGAGAACCACTACGAAAAGTTCATTTCAGGGGTTGGCAGTTACAGCAGCCAGAGATAACGAGATAAGCAGCCAGAAAAATCAGTATGGCCCAAGTGTAGGAGCACAGCATGCAAACACAACAAAGCAGATGCCCACACCTGCCCAGGTACATACAAGGCAACTGCTGGACTAAGAGAGGACAGGCAGGAAGTCACAAAACACTCCTTGGGAGTGAGAATGCCTGATACCTCCCAAACCCCAGAACAACTATTAGAAACACGGGGAAAGAAGATGCAAGAGAGCTTTGGACCATCAAGTCCTGAACAAGTTTTCTGAGCTGGCTCTGCTGTTCAGTAACACTTAGCAGGAGGAAAAACAAGGAACTGTACCTCCTTACAGCAATAAGTGACACAGCAAAGTTATTGCTATGATCTCTCATGGCTGCATCTGAGGGACGTGCCTTCAGTCTAACAGCATGCATGAGAAAAAAGTTAACCTAGTTGTATGGTTAAAGCCTATGGGAATGTACAGAGAGAAAAACAGCTAGACTCACAGAATGGTTTGGGTTGGATGATTCCTTTCACACTAAAAAGAAAAATCCCAACAAAATTAAGGCATTTGAGTGAGTCTTACTGCACCATTTTAAACACCCCTTCATGTGTTCTCAAAGCACTTTTTCCCCTTTTGGCCTTTCAGCAGCATGTTTTCAAGTTGAAGACCCTCGGGTTCACAACAACCCTTCCTCCAGGCAAGAATTCCTTCAGGTCAGGTGTTTGGGTGACTGTGCTGCACCCTATGGCTCCTTTCCACATAACCAAGCAATAGAAATGCAGACAGCCCTATGATGTTGAGAAGAGGCAAGGAAGTCACAGCAGAGCATGGGAGCACACAGGAGGGCACCAGGACAGCCTCTGAGAGTCTTGTATTGCTGGTTATTTTTATTAGAACATTGTTTCAAATTCAAGACAATAAAACCAACACATTTCCACTTTAGTACACATTAAACCAACGGAAAGCAAAAGCTGCCTTCAGCAACAGAATAAGCATTGCTCCATTTCCTTTTCGTTTCCCACAGAGAGCTGTGGCAGAGATAATGCTGCTACAGACAGTGCAAAGACAAAGATCCCAGTTCTGTCCCAAATCAGAATTTGTGCTGTAGAAAAATACGTCACCTTGGAAGCAGTTTGTGTTGTGGAGAACCAACAGTGACCAGAGAAGTGAGATTGGTGAGCTCCGTTATATGGGTGCCCTACAAACAGCACCTGATGCTGTTGATCAGCCTCTGAAGGCTGTAAGAGCATTTGGAGGCTTAAGATAACCCGACTTCCTTCTCAATACACATGAAATATGTCTTGCTATAAAGCTATCACTTTTGGTATAACAGTGAAATACGAATCCTCAATGTAGGGATATTAAAGGGCTGTGCTTCATCAGCTCCTGCTCAGTCTCTGCAAGATAGGCTGCAGTTAGTTTGCAGTATGTGAAGCTCCCACTGGCGGCTGTTACTCAGGAAAACCAGACAAGGGAATGACAAATAATGATCTTCAAAGAAACAAGAATCAACTATTTACACGTTTATACTTGAGAACAAGATGGTTGACTGAATAGGAAGAAGATGTGCGCCGTGCTTTCAGAGTTATCCCCAGAAGGATTTGGTCTGTTGCCACTTTCCTGACTAGATGGGCACTTCTGCTGACTTCTGAGGCAGTCAGTACCAATCTGGAGCAGAAGTTGGTTAATTAAATCCTGACATGCAGCTTTGAAGTGTACCTGAGGAAGCTCCGGTACTGATTTGGATTTAGTTATCTCTGAAAAGCTTTCTTACTGTGGATACACAATGCAGTTACTTAGAAGTGTTTCTGTACTGCCAGTAAGGAACAGAGGTCCTGCACCATTAAGCACTGAAACAAGAGCAGAGCTCACTGGTCTGTGATGCAATACCTCTCTGCAAATGGGGACCTGGAGTTCAGCCTGGAAACTGCTCACCTGTTGCTGAGCATGCAGCTGTTATCACAGTTCATGTTTAGTGCAATTTTTAATGCTATTTTATGCAAAATAGCTGCTGATAGGCTCTTGGTGACACCACACAAAGCATTCACAGTAGGCCAATGCCATATTATACAGAAAGAAGCACTGAACTCACCCAGCTGGTGAAGGGGCTCTCTGGCCATGCAGCACTCCTCAGGAAGCAGTCTAGGTCCAAGGATGCTCTCCCTTCAGTGGCTGTCCCTGAAATGAGCCCAGGGTGGCTCTGCATTGGGTGCAGCCCTTCTGGGCACATGGGAGAGCACAGGTGCAAACAATGAGCTCCTCAGGCCAACAGCACCCCTTCACCAGGTGCTCAATCACCAGCTCAAGCCCCAACCCAAGGGTTCCCCTACAACCGCACAGCTGCATCAACGTCACTGCATAGTGACAGCCTGTGGGTGAACAATTTGGAAAGTGACATCCATGTAAAAGACAGCAAGATGAGTCAATTAAGTGGGAAACATGGAACAGCAGCACCATTTCCAATACTGAAATAACAGCAAATTGATAGAAATTGGAGTTTCTGTTGGAAATGAGAGAAAAACATCAGGAGGGATGTATGTGACACAAACACGTGCACTGGACTGCAGGCACTACCTGAAGTGCCATCATGTTTTAGTGAGATAATTGACTTGTAAATGCCAAGTCACATTAGGCATCACGGACCATTCACTGAGACATTTAACTGAGCTCTGTTAGACCTATTCTCTTAAAAAAGAACAACTGCATAAGAACTCTGAGGTGGTAATAAAGGGGCATTGCTAGCAGAAAGTTATTCTTTGAAATGCTAAATTAACTGGACTAAGCAAAAATTTCAGAGATTCTGAGCCCTTGCTGTAATTTATTTGCTCTTTCTGGGAACAAACTCTCTCCCTTCCAGGCTGCTTTAGAAGGAACACTCTCATAAATAAGTATGAAGAATATAAAAATAACAATATAGAAACAAATAACGCAAAGGCAAGCCCTGAGGTATTTCAAGAACAGTATTTTTTTTATATGCAATCTACAAATCCCAGTAAGAAAATTTACTTTGTGGCTCTGCTCTTCTGTTTTTTTCTTTCTTTTTCTTTTTTAGAAAAGAAGCCCCATCTTTCTTTTCTGCCTTACGCCTGCAGGAAGGGGTGGGAGGCTGAGGTAGGAGCCCTCAGGAAGCTGTGATAGTCACAGAAGCAAAACCAGAGGATATTAAAGTGCTGTGTGTTTTTCCCTGACCATTTTTTCTCCTCCATTGGATTCTACACACCAGGCTCTACAGGGTATCTGACAAAGCTGCTGCTTTTCTTACTATAGGTTCTACTCCTGCGCCAGCATTATAGATCTCAGTCTTACAGCATAAAGGGACTTCTGAACTAAGATTTTAGTGGCCCCTTTAACACATAGAGGTTTTGGTGGTTTGGTTTTGGTCTCAGGCTATATGAGAAGCTTAACCACACTGTGTGTTACAATCGCTCCCAAATGACTGCATCTTGCCAGCTTCCTACCTCCTCCCCTCTTTGTTTAGGCCAGATCTCCTTGGACTGTTTCCTCCCACAGAGCTTTCTGTACTTGCATGAAAACACGACTGGACTTAAACAAAAACAAAACTCAGGTCTGTGCACACCAGTGAAGTCACAGAATCACCGAATGGTTGAAATTGGAAGGGATCTCTGCGTCCCTCCGATCCAGGCGCTGTGCTGCAGCAGAGCCGTGAGGGCAGAGCGCCCAGGACCTCATCCAGGGGCTTTGGAAGATCTCCAGGAAGGAGTGTGCTGGAGGAGACCCTTTTGTAACAACAAAAGCCGTTTAAAACAAAACAGACTTCCTCTTTGGGGGCTGGACGGAACAGTTACAAAATGGATGCTGGGTCGTTTTTAAAATGGCATTTGTTCCTCTACCAGCTCTTGGCAAACGGGGGCTCGGAATGAAAGTATTTCAAGCAACCTCTGGGTGTGTGCACAACTCCTGCGTGGTGAGACTGGAAAAATGTGCATGCAAATGTGGACACACAACACATCCCATTTGCACATACTTACCTACATAAGGTACTACATGCACAGATAATGTGCATACATATCTGTAATGAGAGAAATGCATGTACTTACACAGTGCCTATAGATATGTAAGCTCTAAATTGCACATATACAAACATTAAAAATCAAATTAGTCTTTGATGCCATCTCGGCTCTTTCCATTAAAAAGGACATTTTAAAACCCTTTTTTTTGTTCATTTCAGTTTTACTGCCACTAATACAATTCACCTCCACATCTCGTGGGATATTTTCCTCTCAGTATGTTAAAACACTAATTAAAATACATTACAGTTATTAAGCTGGGTAGAAGAGCACTTCTTGTAAAGCTTCTGGACACAGTTGTGCAGTGACAGTTTTAGATCATATCTCTCATGTTACGGATAGCACAGCAGAGAACCATGCTGAATATCATGCCAAAGATCTAGAAGAGAAGGAATGCAGTTTAGGGATCCACTCACAAAACAATTGTAAAATAGACTGCATTGAGCAGCATTGAATGCTTTTATTTCAGGGTAGCAAGTGACTGCTTGCACTACAAACCTCGAGACGTCGGACAATTAACAGAAGAGAGTTTTCATTGATATTCAAAGCAAAGATTTTGTGCCCACACTGGTTTCACTGTTCCTCATTCTAAATGCAAAGGCCAGCTTTACAGTCCCCAAATGTTATTAACAGAAATTGCACTGATGTCATGAACTGTGACTTGATCCTTCACGCTGAACTAATGCTACAGACAGCATTTTCCTGAGAAGGTGTTTTCTGTAGAAAGGATTGATACTTTCTATTCCATATGTGAAATTTAAATAATAGATCCTCTAAGGCTCTAACACATCCATGTCTGCAATTGGTTTGGAACAGCTGAAATGCCACCGTGGCTTTCTGGTTTTGCGTCCACTCCGTGTGTACACCACTTTCCTACCATTACAACAAAATGAGATTACCACTGGATTCTTTGAACCTTGTCTAGGGACACAAAATGAATTGGTAAAACAAAGTCATCTGAGGCCGTTTGTGCAGTTGTGACCAATTCCCAGAGAGAGGAAACACTGAGAGCAATAAGAATAGTTTCACTTCTGAGAAATCTCTCCAATTGCTGCAAAACAGAGCTATGGGTAAAGGATGGGGTGTTGGGCCCAAATACCAATAAAAAGGGTGATCGTGTGGATTTACTCACTGTGGTGCCAGCAATTGCAATTCCAACAATCCCAACTAGATGCAGATTGGCATCGATTACGTTGTGGATTTCAACCAGGCAGTTCTACTCAAAACAAAACAGAAAGATTTTCACTCCTAGAAAAACACACTGCACAACTCTGCCAACTCTTCTCACTAAACAGCAGACGAACACAAAAGGGATTATTGCACTCACTGCCCTAATTCTCTGTGTTTTGTTGGACCATTTGGACAGCATATTGCCTTTCCTAGTGAGGCAGTGGTGCTTGCATGTGCTGCTATTTACCTACTGCCTGTACATGCTGACATACACAATTAATCTTCTCACAATCAATTTTTCCTCCATTTAAGACCCTTTCTGCGATAGGCCATGATAAAATGTGGAGCATTTCCCCTCAGACTGATACAGTACTCATAAGCAAATTCCTCCCAAAGCAGAAATCAAAGTATCCTTAATAACAACAGAGCATCCATGCGGGAGACTCTATGCATCACTCAGACAGACTGCTGACAGAACTCAGCTTTCAAGTGGCCTTTCATTTAGGACTCAAGGCCAGGTTGGATGGAGCCCTGGGCAACCTGGGTAGTGCCAGATGCAGAGGTTGGTGGCCCTGCCCATGGTGGGAGATTGGAACTTGCTGATCCTTTGGGCCCCTTTCACCCAAGCCATCCTATGATTCTACAACTCCTCTTCTGCTACATCCTTCCCACCTTGATTCCCAGGCTGTGTAATACTGTCACAGATAACACGGGATGCTGCAAGCAGGCATTAGAATTTAGGGCTGGGCATGTTGCCCCAGCTTCTGCTTTGTTAAACTTCATAGAGAAATCACAGAATCACAGAACTGCAGGGGTTGGAAGGGACCTCCAGAGATCATCGAGTCCAACCCCCTGCCAAAGCAGGTTCCCTACAGCAGGTAAATTCCATGCTGGGATTTACAAGGGGAAAAGGACACTCCTTCCTTTTACATCTAGACTGACTCCAGTTTTATTCAGTGATTGACATGAAAAAGTTATCAGAACAACCAGAACAGAGGACACTTGCCTTTGGCACCTGCATTTTCTCTGGACAAGGTAATCCTGCGTGTTGTTCCAAATTATCTTTACCGCAGCATTGGAGCTGAATGAGAGAGGGAGAGAGTCAAAGGAAGGAAAAATCAGAGACTGTGAGTCAACTGATAGCAACAAATAACTGGGAAAAAAAGAGAAAGAATACTGATCAAGTCACAGATTTATTCACTATGCCTATTGCTACCTCTGATAACAATTCCAACTGCATGGGCCAAAGTTCTCAAAAATCAATTTCACAGCAAACAAACTGTATTAACAAAACCTTCCATCAGTATCTTAATAACAAAACAAACAAGTGGATTTTGGAAAAGCAGAACTCTGGGCTCCAAGGAAATGGGTACTTTGAGATGCAGAAAGTTCTAATATCACATGCAAGTTTATGAACAAAGCTACAACAGAGAATATCAGAATTCTGACAGACTATAGTGCTAAGATTGCAGACCCGAACAAGTCAGTGCTTTTCCTGTTTGCCTTTCTCCCACAAAATGCTTGAAATTCCTGCTCAGCTTAGAAATAACAGCCACGAAGGAAGGACAAAAAGGTCTGAGGTTGTGAAATGTTTATTCTAAAGAACGTGAGAATGCTGTAAGCGAGGGCTGAATCTCTATGGGAGGCACTGTAGACACAGGATGACAGACACGAGTGACATTCCCAAGTCACAGGTCCTAATTCTGATTCAGACCCCAACTCTTTGGGTGGCCTGAATGGAGTCATGCATTCTGTTCTTTTTGTTTTTCCTCTGCTGGGCTCAGTCTCAGTTCAGTCACTTCACTTGCCATTGGTAACACTGCAGTTCCTCTGGGCAGTTTTTCCTCAGAAAAAAAACGCAGATTTTCACCTTTCTATTTCTCTCTGCATTTTGGTGTATTTATGCCTTGATTTGAAAACAAAACAATGTCCATAGTAGGCATATCTTCTGCACAATAAAGACCAGAAGCATTAGCTTCAAATTTAAAAGCCTGGCCACTCTTACTTTCAAAGACAGGAATCAGTTGGGATCTAAAACCCAAAATTGTGACACAACCATCCGGAAACAGAGCCATGAGACTCTGAGTCCATTTTAAGCAGCACTCAGTTCTATCCTTCCTACCCCCATGGGAGACATTCTGAAGCTTAAATGCTAGTGTGACAGTAGAGTAGTAACACAAGGTGTTTAAGCTCAGGATGACTACTCACAGCCAAGTGGTAGTGATAGATGGTTCTGTTCACCTTCCCCGGGTTTTTCATGTACTCCTCATAGATGTCTTCATAGATTTTCTGGGCTTCCTGTATTGCCTGCAGAAATCAGACTTGCCAAGTGAGAGGCAAATAAGTCTTACTCTCAATCCAGTGCAGATTTCCAGCTTGAGTCATCAACCTCCAGAGCAGAAAATAATTCCTGGTAAACTGAGGTAGACATGGTAGGAAAGACAGGAGGCTTTGTGGCCTGCTGCATTCTGTGTTTTGGCTAAACAGTTCTTAGCTGGATAAATTCAGTGTTTGAATTCATTTGCCCTTCTCCCAGGAAATACACTCCTACTGTAGAGTTCTACTTGATGTTCCTTCAACAGCACAGACAGTCTTTATTGAGGAGAAGGAGGGGCAAAATCAGCATCCCATTCTGAAGTTGGATTTGTGATAACACAAGCTCTAATTTACTGCAGATAAGAATGTTAAAGAGCTTTGCTAGGAAGAAAGGAAAGCTCTCCTGAATATGAGCCAGCCTGTAGGTCAATCAGCCACAGGAACCCAGAACTGCCCCATTGTTAGCTCAGAAGTGGATTGCTACTCACCACTTTCTTGCCTATAAATGCGAACACTCCAGCGGTGATCTCAGCTGCAAATATCACCAACAAGCAAGCAAAGAACTGCAGAGGGAGAACAGAACCTTATGTTAGTGTATTCTGCACAGTGTGCTTTAATGTACTGCCACTCAATCTGTTATCCTTGTCTAGACCTCAAGGGCTCACACAGTGAATGACAATAAGCTGATGAGCAGTGTCAGTGATAAGGGCATCAAGTCAGCCTTCTTGTACCAAGAAAACAAAGGTGGAAATGGCACAGTGTGGCTCAGATGTAGTTTCAGGAATGACAAGGTAATTCCAGGAAATGTGTTATAGGAGGCAATGCATGCAAGCCATGCATTAACACAGCAACTACAGATGATGGATTAACCCGTAAAAGGACAGAGGACATTTCAGATCTTGGACAGCAAAGGTCCCTCCACTAATGACAGAAGAATCTTTGGAATCATTTCACAGCACTTCCAGCCCCTTGAAACTTTCACTTACTGCTCCAAGTAAGAACTGAGACTCCCGCGCTGCTCCACAGCACCCAAAGAATCCAACTGTGGTCATGAGAGCCCCTGCTCCCACCAACACATACAGACCTAGGGAAAATCGAGATCAGAATTTAAGGTTTCCTCTTCTCAAAGTTCGATGCCTGTTCTGCCAAAAACACATATTTTTAACTAACAGTGGTCTCTGGCTTTCACAAAGAATATCTACTACCCAGAGAAGATGCTCTCACCACAAAACAAAACCAGTGATTTCTTCAGAATTCTTGGAAAATCTCATAGAGATAAACAAAAAGACTTTCACTTCCCAAGCTTCCTTTGTCCAGAGCAGCTCAGACCAGGAACCTTGCATGCACAGCCTTAAACTCACGATACATGCTGCCCACATGCAGCAGCCAGTGGCAACACTGCATTGCTTTCTTGTTCCGGACAGTCATAGCTTAATGTTTTGCAGTTGTTAATTAGTGTTGGGAAATGCTCAGACACCTCAGGGAACCTCTTTGTGGGACTGTGTTGCAGAATGGACTTGAGGCTATGGGCCAAAGTAGTTATCTGCCCATGGACAAATGTAATGATGTAAACAGCAAGCAGTAGAGCATCAGACTAAATGCATTAAGAGCATAATGAAGCAATCTGTGGATGAGAATGCCAACAAAGGGCCACCCTGAGACAAGTACAGGACATAGGAGATGGCACTATAGCCCCATACTTACTTAGAACAACAGACTTAGCATACCAGCTATGCCCAGAACTTGGTAGTACAGAAACTGCAGGGGTAAGAGGAATTGCATTCATTTCTGCTATCTATAAAGCTGCTGAAAATACTTCTACCCAGCAGTTTATTTCTTTATTTATTAATACAGGCTTTATCTGGGACAAAAAGAAACCAGAGCAAAGAATTCTTTCCTTACTGGCAAACATGAACAGACTTCGTGTGTGGTGCCAGTTTCTACAGAACCACCACAACTGTGAGCTTTATCTCTGGATGCCATGCCAGCCAAAGTACCAAAGGCTCTGCGTAGTGTCTTGTAATTCTAGTCTTGGACTTGTGTGGGCGACATGGAGGACACAGAGATCTGCCATGCCAGTCTACTGTCTGAAAAAGCAGCTTCATTTCTTTCCCTGAGCTGCAATGAAAAGACACTGGAGCTGCACACTGAGCACACTAGATGGCACAGTGAGCTCTCCTCTAAGCTCTGATTACTCAAACTTTTCGTGTCAGCATTTAGCATTCTCAATGACCAACTGACAGATTCTAAGATCTGACGTCATGTTCAGAGCTGCAGGCATTTACTATCAGACCTTGTGTGACCGAGCCTTTTACAAAGCCCTGCAACTGACAGTTTGCATGGATTGCTAGGAAAATGAAAATAAAGTAACAGAAAAAATATGAGGATAGACAAGTGGAGAGGATACTGCCACACAGGGGTAGCCTGCCTGAAGAAAGCAGACTCCTGCCTGCTGTCCATTCACTGGTGTGTCACTGTATTAGCTGTATTAGCTGTATTAGCCAGATACCTGTCCCAGGTATTGCAATTCTCCTCTTCTTCCTCCGTCCTTCATGCCCTGTGCCAGTGATTACTGCTGAGGAAAAAAAACCTATTCTTCTAAATAGTGATAAAACAATTATAATTAATATGGCTTTGCCAGATTTGTGGCAGCGGATAAGTGGGATTTGCTGCTGACAGTGCTGGCACTTCATGTTATGTATTTTCTAGATTTGTAATATTCAGCATCTTGTGGCTTCCCAGGACTGAGCATTCTAATGCTTGGACACATATTCACGACACAGTGAATGCTTTCACTTAGGGAAAGATACACAAAGATGCCTGCAGGTCAGGAGTAAAGGTCAGCCCCCATCAAAGGAGAAGCGCAAAAAAACCATCCGTTTCAATACAAGATGCAGAACCTGCTGTTCAACTGCCAAACACCCAAACTGCCATTTTCTGAGATCTCCATGGTAACAAATGCAGTGTAATTACCAAGATGTTTCCTGGGCAGTTTTCTGCATATTACTTCCTACTTCAATCCCTGTAATTACTTATCAGGCAATTTAGGAGAGACTTTTTTATTAGCAAGACAGGAGAGAAACCTTCCCTCTCCTTTTTGCTGCTTCCAGCTAGCAAAGACAAAGTTCTCTGAGGTCCAGGGGTAAGACCACTTTCCAAACCCTGGATTTGCTCTTTCCTGACGAGCAGCCTTAGCATTTCACAGGCATGACTCACAACTAAACCGCTACCTCAGTCAGAACTTCCATTTTAAGGCATGCTACAGGAAGAACTTCTCACACCACACACTAAACAAAGCTGAATTTGCTGTTTGCCCTTGGGCCCACAGTTCTGCTAGCCAGGAGTTCAAATCCACCTTCTTCCATCTTGTATTCAGGAGAGTTAATTCTGGAGTTTGTTCATGCTCAACTTGGGATTAGTAAGTGCTGATACTCAGAGTGCTCCTTCTAGGTGAAAGATACTGAGGACATGTAAATATATATATATATATATATATATCTGTAGAACTAAAGATGCTTTTAAGTGTCTACTATCATACACACACGCAACCTTTCACCCAGAAATAAGACATTTTTATAACAGGCATAGAATGGTTTGGGTTGGAAAGGACCTCAAAGACCTCAAAGACCATCTCGTTCCAACCTCCTGCCACAGCCAGGGATACCTTCCTCTACACCAGGTTGCTCTAAGGGCCATCCAACCTGGCCTTGAACATTGACAGAAACAGAGCATCCACAACTTCGCTGGGCCTCACCACCCATTGTGAACAATTTCTTCTGAATATCTAACCCAAGCCCACCCTTTTGGGGTGCAAAGCCATTGCCTCTTATCCTGTCACTGCACTCCCTGATGGAGTCTTTCCCCATTTTTACACTTCCTTTAAGTACAGGAAGGCCGCTATAAAGCCTCCCTGGAGCCTTCTCTAGGCTAAAAACCCAAACTTTCAGAGCCTTTACTTCATAGGAGAGGTGCTGCGTTCCTCCGATCATCTTCGTTGCCCCCCTCTGCTCCCACTCCAATGGGGCTATGGCCTCATGCTGCAGGCCCCAGGTGGGGTCCATCACCTCCTCTGACCTGCAAGATGCACTTCTTTTGAAGCAGATCAAGTTATGGTTGCCTTTCTGGGCTGCAAGCGCACTCTGTGGCTCAAGTTGAGCCTTTCATCCACCAATGCCACGTCCTCCTCCACAGGACTTTATCCACCCACTGCCCAGCCTGTCTGGGATTGCCTCAAACCAGGTATATTGAAGACCACCTTGTAAAAAAATCGGTGACCAGGTTACTTCCCCGCTGGCTTCCACTGCAAAGGGGATACCCCAGTGCAGCCTGATAGGCAGATATATATAATGCCATGCTTTATGAAGCAGAAAGGAAACATAATGCAAACCAGGCAGATTAGGAACGTACTGATGTTAAAAGCATTCTTATTTCAGACACAAATCCACCACCATCAGAAATACTCTGCCAGCCTCCTGGACTGGTAAAGAACTCAATTCAGAGCCTGAAGCAGAGCCCATTCACAGAGCTGGTTTTCTTCAAAATCTTACTGACAGCTCTGGGGCACAAACCCACGCCTGCAGCCTATCGTAAAGAGCCGGAGCAGACAATCCTACACCATCTCTCTGGCTTTATTTCACATGGGTTTCTTGTTTACCTGGCTGCTATGGTCACTTTCCATTTTAAATAGTTCAACTCTTTCTTTTTTGGGCTGAGTAACTAACAGCAAACAAAACGCCAACTGTTCATACGCTGCTGAGAAAACAAGCAGCTCTGTTCTTGGCATAAGTGATCCAGAGGCAGTGATGACAGGAGTCCTAGAACCCAGACACGACCAGAATAGGTTTTCCTGACACTGTGAGTTACAGTCCTGGAGATATCTCACTGATGGACAGAGGCTTTCGAGCCCTCAGTAGAACACGAAGGAACCCATAGAGCAAATGCAGCATTGGAAAAGATGGGAAACACCCACAGAGGTTGGAAATAACAAACCAGACAAGTGGTTCACTGAGTGGCAGAGTTACCAGGTGTGTTAACAGAGATAATCATTTTTATGTTAACAGATCTGTAGTAAATACGTATTCTGGATACATTTATAAAATACATGGAGAAGAGAGGCAGAGTCCTCTGAAGGAAGATGAATTTCTGGAGAATTGGAGCATATCCTTAACTTGAGCACAACGTACAGACATAATTCTCTCTTTCATGTGAATGTGACAGATATTATGCAGTTAATCTTCCTGGAACCACAAAAGAATTACAGATACAAGCTGGCTTGATGCCTCCCAGCACCTCAATATACACCTATTAAAATATTTAATGGACAGTAAAATGAAAACACTTGGAAACGTAGCTACGTAATTCTGCATATAACCATTGTATTTATGCCTTTTAACATGGCTAGATTGAGGATTAAAGATTAATAAATTGACATACACTAAAGATGACAAACAGAATCATCTGTACACAGTGTCACACAGCCTTCAGCGGCTATTCAGTCATACAAGAACATCACTGCCTTCTTCGCTTTGGAGCTGTTTCTAGAAAAGCTGAACTGTTAAACCTCTGCAGCTCTGGCCTGCAGACCACTGTGCTGTCAGCTGCCTCTGATGGGCTGAGTGACCAGAACAGAACACAACTGTGTAATCACTCACTGAGGTAGGACAGGGGATGCCCCATGTACTGTGTAAATCACACTGTCAGAGTTCAGGTAGTGGGTGCTTTTTTTTGGAGGTAGGGGCACTGATGATCATCATAAGCTGATTTCCAGTGCAGCAGCTTCCATTTTCCACTCAGGGCCACTATCAGCTTTTGCCAAACCACCCTTCAACTGCAGAAGAAACTTGCACAGAAGATGGTAGAAAGGCAGATTAGTTCACTGCTTACATTCTAAGTACATACTAAAAGCCTCTGCAAGGCTCAGTGCAAATAGCAGGACCACTCAACGTTCCACTTGTGGTGCTGCATCTCTACACAGAGACTCCTTTGTCAACAGCTCTCCTGTTAAGACTGACAGAACTTGTGAGGCTATGAATTTTGGAGAGAAAATACTGCTAAGTAAGGGTCCAGTGCCTGACTACAAAATACATGAATAGAATATAAGAGAACGAGGCACAGGAATTGCAGTTTACACTGATTTAACTGCTAGCCAACTCTTGTTTGCATGGGCACCCATTCCAATGGAGAAAAAATACTAATGTCCTTCAACTCCAGACATGACTTCATATCCTAAGGCATGCACCATCTAACCGTGCTGTTCGAAGCCAGAATGATCACTCATGTTCTCTCGGACCCCACAAAAAAGCCACAGCCACCCTGAAACTTCTACTCACAGCTGGCCTGGCTCTGGATTGAAGCACAGAACTGGAGCAAAGACCATAACATGGCAGAAATTTGGTGAGCTCTGTCTGTGCTGGAGAAGCAATGATTCAGTGCTGCCAGTTCTGAGAGCCATCCAAGTTGATGCGTTCACATTCATCAGTTGTTACCGTTCTTGATGAGGCTTCATTTTCAGTGCTACTGGCACCGAGGTGACCCTCACTGCACTCCATTGGTTAGGGATACACTAAATTTGTCCTCCACGCTGCCCACCGAGCCAAAACAGACTTTCACGCAAAGAAAAGAGAGCAAATGTCTTGAACTGACACTTTAAAAGTCCCTGTCTTAGTTCTCTATTCATAAATGCTGAACTTGTGCTCAGCTGGCACTCTGTCTTCACATCTGTGCTCAAGTGTATATATGTGTATATTTAATTTAAGAACAGCACTATTACAAACAGCTAATTAAAGGAGCAAAAGATCTTTTTCCCATTTGGTCAGCACAGGGTCACAGACAACTCAGATGTTATCATCCAGCTGCTGACTTTGCTGAAATTATCTTCTTTTTTTTTTTAAACCACAATGGGATGGAACAACATGCAAACATCGTCATGCCTCATCACTGCAATGGGATTTCCAAAAGCTGGGGAGCTGGAAGGAGAAGACTCCACTCCACTCTGAGAGATGCACCCTGCAGAGCAGATGGAGACTGCGTGGGTGAAGGAGTTCCAGTTCCATTTCCTTATGTTGTAGTTTAAAGAACTGCAACCTGCAGTGGGGAATATAGATCACTGAACACAAAACCACAAGCAATGGGAAACTAACACCACATATGTGCCTGACCTCAACACTGCTGCCTGCTAGCTGCTCTCAAACCAACACAAACACTGAATTGGCTGGAAAAGTTGAGCAGGCCTGAGTGCCAAGTCCTGGCCTGAACTATTCCAGGGGTTGAACTGCTGGTAAAGAACAGGGCTATTTAGGGACACTCTTCCATCCTAATGGAAAATGCAAGGATATAATTACCAATTATTTTAAACTAAAACAAAATTTCCAATCCAGGAAAAAAAAAAAAATCACCAGGAAACAGAGAGAGGCTGGGTAGCTTCAGCTGGCAGCTCAGAACAGGTTTAAAAAAAAAACAAAAAATACACACAAAAAAGGAACAAATAATTAAAAGCCAACAGAATATGCTGCTCTTTGAAAGCAAGAAAAGGAGACGTTGCCCACAAGATGGTGATTCCAGGCAGTGTTTCAGCCTACAAACATCTAAATGCAACTGCAGTGTTGTTCCAAGCACTGACACGGAGCTGATCTGATCTCAGAGGGTGAGTTGTCACAAGAGCAATCAGTGTAGAGCTAAGTAAATTGCTCTTAGACATACAGCTGTATGCTCATATCTCCAGGTCACGCTGACAATCTGCTTTCTCCTTCAGCCCTCTGGGCAGCTGCTTCTTGTGGACTGCACAGAATTCCATATTAAGAATTGCTATGCAGAGTTCGGGCTGTCGCCCAGACTGCGTGTTACTGAGCAAATGCACACAGCCAAATAAACAGTACTCCTAGAAACACCATGAGATGTGTTGAATGCACAGACGTTCGAGGGACTTAGAGCTGAAAATGAGTGCTAAAGCACTCAAGCATGACCACTGACTGCAGCCACGCTTGCTGCCTAAAACACGGGTACTGAATTAATCACCATTCTTTTACCGTTGCCTTAGTCACAGACTGTTAACACGCTCAGATTTCTGACTGGCTGACCCCTCAGATGCTCAGAAGTCATAACAGCATTTAATATGATTTGTTATGAGAGTGGGAAGCAGATTATTATTATTTTTTCTTTATCAGACTTGCTCAAGTCTGCCTATTACAAAAAAGGGTCAAAACCTTGCCCTAGAGTTCAGCCAAAAGTACAGGTTAAAAAGAACTCTCAATATATTTATGTCCTGTTCCTTATCACTTCCTCTGCTAGCTGTTACATATTACAGCATACAGCTCTACAAATACACGTGACAATCAGCCCAGTAGTTGAATGTCACGGAGCACGACTAGACTTTTACAGCAACATTCCCCAGGACTTCCTAAAATGAACAATTCTCAATAGCTTTTGCAGTTCTTACTGAGGACTGAAGCAGATTAAATCTGTCAGAGATTGCCACCAAAGAAAATCTTGTTTACACAGCATTACTCTGCAAAGCTAGGACTTGTTTTCTCTACAGCTTTTACTTTCTGGCTTCTAACAAACCAACAGTAGTTAATTTGAAGGACAGAACCTTCCCTGTGTCTTGTTGAAGCTCCAGGATCAAATATAAGTGGGTAAGGCAGGGGAGAGTTTCAAGATACGGCACAGGAAATTCAGCAGATATAAACTGGATCTGGAAATAAAGGTAATGGTTCAATGTGCTGCTGAGACAGCAGCTCAGATGTAAGAGAAAAAATAAATGATACTTCGTGGTTCTCTGTGTCAGTGGAGATGCTACAGAGCACTTTGCAGCATCCCTCAGATCCCAGTCACATTTCCATCTGAATGGTTTTATTCAGCCTCCCAAACTCCAGCGAAAGCTTTGCTGGACATAACACTCAACCCATTTATTCCCTCAGTGCTGTACAGTCAGCTCTGTGTTCTGGCCTTGTTCCATGCATATATCAAAAAAGCTTTGACTTAAGACTATGGTGTATCGGGGTGGTGGCCTTTGTTAAGAGAATGGGTGTATCTAAAGGAACTGCACAGTCCAGTCAATATTCCCGTGACGGGCAACTGACTGTAACTTGACATGCTGGGTCAAGTCAGCTCCTGGACACTGTGCCAGGATGGACTGATGGCTGAATGGGTATTCATTCACCTGGCATTTTCAGATGGCAAAAATAACTGTACAAATTGGATTGTATTGGCTCAGTCTAACTCAAGGGGTGAAACATTAAAACAAAAAAAAACAACCCTCTCCCTTCTAATGTAAAGGCAAGTTGCAACTGCCAATGGATGAAGAAATGCAGTTGCTGGCTATCGTGGACAGCTGCTCTTATAAACACTTCTATAGAGACACACAAGTGGTGTTTCCAAAAAACATAACTAGGGAGAAAAAAAAACAATTGTTAAATGCCTAAAATTAGAAGTGACCAAAACCAATTGTGTGGGCTTGGGGAACTTGTTGCTTCCTGCCTCGCTTAGATGAACAGCTCTTGAGATGACCAAGCATCGTGCAGCTTTCAGCTGTAGAAGGATTTGCTCTGACACTTAAAATCACACTGAAGGCCTCTGCTTACAGACACAGGGAGGACTGGTGAGCAGAAGCCTTTCTTTTTCCTCTGCTGGTGCCAGAGGCATTCAGAAATGACACCGTTGCTTTTCTGGTTAGAAGCTGCACAGAAAGCATAGAAGGATATATTGGTGAGCTCTGTGTTGCAGGAGTCTCTGACCCATCTCAATTACTACTGCAACAGTATAAGCACAATTCACTTAGGATATGCGGGAAGTGGATCAAGTCTGAGAGAAGAGTTCAGTTAGACCTAAGGGAATCAAGAAAGGCTTTTCAGTTAGGCCTAAGGAAACTGATAACAAGGAGAGAGGGTGAAGGCCATCACTCACAAGACACAGCACCAGAACACCCGGTTTTGTGCAGTTTGGTTCAGGTATTGTTGGCCTTTGCATAATTCAAATATTGAGCTATTTCCCATGCCCTAAGAATGAAGCCAAGGCTATTGGCTGCTGTCATCACAACTTACCTATGAAGAAATACTCTGGAGACCTTTTGTCTGAAGCAAACTCTGCCATAGCCCCACCAAACCGCAGCCACAGACCAAAGGCAATGACAGCCAATCCTGCCAGCTGGAAAACACACAGATTAGTCAATACTTCAATAACAACTGGCTGGAGAACATAAAGAAAGTGTCTGTGGCATTTTACACTTTCTTGAAATCCGAAAGCTCAACATTACACCATCAAAAACTCAGGAAGCTCTTGCTAGTATTTGATAACTGTGAACTCCTATCACAGTGCAACGCATTTTGTTCTTCCAGCTCCTCAGCTTTGGTGCCTCTTAACTTACCAGTGACTTTCAAACCTTGAACATAAGCTCCTCCAGACATTACAATTTGGCTTGAATTGTGATAGACAAGGAATACGGGAACAAAAGGCCAGAGAGGTGAGGGTGTGAGCATCCATTAGAACAGACAGGATGCAAATCCAATGGGAAGCACTGCTTTCCTTCCTACCTACCAGAAGACCAACCACTGCACTGTAGCCATACTGCAGGCAGCAGGCCACTCATGGCCTCAGCCTGGAGCCAAGATGCTGCTGCTGTGGGAAAAGCGTGATCTGTGGGAGCACTGCTGGACCAGTAATCGAACACTGCTGGCATGACACAAACCAAACAGAAAGAAGTACATTAATTGACATTTTTTAATCCTCTTACCTGTTTTAGGGCAAATTAACAGCCTTTTGTGCTAAGAGATCCCCCTTTCCATGAAGGCATCACAGGTCCAGCTCCAGGGTCACAAGATATGTGACAGTATGAAGAGACCAGCTGGACCTCCATCATCATACCAAACAAGAGGAAAACTTTCAGCCATTTCAGAATTACTGCTGCTGCCGAGTTGTGAGAAGATTCTGTTTAGAGGCTTACCAGAAATAAAGGCTAGCGTTGTTCTTCAACATGTGCTAAAGTTAAGTGTCTCTGGACCAATTCTGGCAGGCATTTTTCCTATGGGACTCCCTATCAGAATTTGGAGGTGCTTATTACAGTACGCAATACCTCGGATCATATAAATGGTTAACAAAGAAGCATGAGAGGCTACCAAATTCAGGGAAACATTCCTTTTAGTGCAAATGGCAAAATCAAACAGGAGTGCCAAGGAACATCAGCAGAGGGGAAACACCTCTAGGCAGTGCCTCAGGCCACAAGGACCCGGCACAGTTCTGTGTAGAAAGCACCCAAAGGAGGGCTACGAAGATGGTGAAGGGTCTGGAGGGCAAGATGTGTGAGTGGTGGATGATGTCTCCTTGTCTGCTCTCTCCGGAGAAAAGGAGAGTGAGGGGAGGCCTCATGGCGGCCCACAGCCACTTCATGGCAGCATAAAGCTTCCTCACAGGGGAGGAATCTCTGCCTCTGGTGAAAAATGACAGTACCAAGGGGACGGCATGGAGCTGCACCATGCTGGGTGCCAATGTTCTGCACCAGAGGATGGCTGGGCATAGAGCAGGTCACCTTAGGGCACTGATTATGGCCCCAAGCTGCTGGCCTTCAAGGAGCATTTGGACACCCTCAGACATAGAGTTTGGAACTGGAGCCGTCCTTCTGTAGACTCAATCTTGCCAAGCTGGGATATTCTAGGATTCTATGAATGTTCTCCTACTCTACTGATGGAGGCTTAGAGCTCAGGTCTCCAGCAACCACCCAGCCTGAACAAAGTCACCAAACACCTGCAGCTGACCAACCCCAGTGCACTTGGTGCCTTTTGCTTCTATCTTGCATTGCGTGGCACTATGATCCAGCTAGCACTCTAAGAAAGCAAAGAAGGCAGACAAACATAGCTTGGAATTAACACTTCCCTCTGAGAAGGTGAAGAATGAAATAAGTCACACCACAGAGTACAGCGCTGGTGTTTGTACCTCCCCTGCTTACAGAGTGGGCTCAGCCTGTGAACTGCTGGGCAGCACAGACCCTCTTGTCCATCCAGGCCATGAGTGCCTGTGACAGTCTGGAAGTGTTTGAAAGGAACGCCCCAGTCCAGCTGAGGAGCTGCTTTCTTCCATCTCAGTGAAAAGACAGATAACAAAACACAAGTAATTGTCACTCTTGTGACAAAGCTTTGTCCTTCTCTCACTAACTTGCAGCTGCAGCTGAGCAACATAATTCTGCTCCCAGAGCACAGCAGCACTGTGTACCCAGGGCTTGCAGAGCTGTCACCAAGAAGCAAAAGCATTTAGTATCATGTGTTTAAAGGAGACAAAATCTCAAAGCTGGTTGCTCCAGAGAGGCTGAACAGGATTATTATGTGACCTTTTTTTCTCTCCAGCAAATCAGAAAGCAAGAAAAAGATGCTTTAAAAGGCTTTGTTTCTAAATGTGAAACTGGAAAACTATGGGAAGAGAAAATGCAACATGGGGAGAAAAGATAACTTGAAATAAATTGTGCTATGAAACTGTGAGCATAGAGAAAATCTGTTACGATAGGAGAAAGGCATTCCCTGATCTCTTCAGGGTGTTGCAGTGAGTGCTATTCTTCGCCATTTGAAAGGATATTATGAGAAAGCATCACAGATTCAGAATCATAGAATCACAAGGTTGGAAAGGACCTACAAGATCATCTAGTCCAACCGTCCTCCCATTACCACTCCTACCACAAGCCACTAAACCAGATCTCGTAGCTCCTCGTACTGTGGATAAGCACTGCAAGAAGCTGCAGGGGATGCTGGGAGAATCTCACACGGCCTCTGCAGTTTGCAAAGTTATGTTTGCTGTGGAGATGGTCGCTATTTCAAGTTACCATTGAAAACAAGATGTTATCTCTTCTCAGCAATGCCCTCCTCCATCAAGTTTTCCCAGGACGAGACGCATCTTCACGAAACGGCAGAGCAGAGGCACGCTGCTCTTTCGCAGTGTAAACTCAGCCCATCGCACAGGGGGACTCGCGGACCTCCTCCTGCGATGCAGGACAGCCCTACAGGCTACGGCAGGGCGACGGGACGGCCGGTGTCCGCAGCCCGGGTCGCTGATCCGGCCGTGCCCTCCGCAGCCCCCCGCCCAGCCCGCGTCCCGCAGGTGCCGCTGTTCCGCCCTTCCCACTCCGCCCGCAGCCCGGCGCTCACCCAGAAGCTCAGATTGAAGATGAACAGCAAGATTTTGATGCAGCGCATCCGCGCGTACGCCGTCCCCATAGCGGACGCAGCTCCGGCGGCGGCTCCGCTCCCCAGGCGGCCCGGCCCGACTCGGCAGCGCCTCCGCGGGGCGGGCAGCGGGCGGGGCGGGGCGGCAGGTGCGGGGCGCAGCGCAATCCGCTCCCTGCGGGCCGGGGCCGCCCCCGCGCGGCCGTGGGATGAAGCCATGCGTAGCTTGGGCTCTAAGGAACTCTGCTGTTGTGAGGCCCCATCTGCAGTGCTGCGTCCACGACTGGAGCCCCCAATACAAGAAAGACAGGGAGCTGTTGGAGAGGGTCCAGAGGAGCCACAGAGATGATCAGGGGGCTGCAGCACCTCCCCAAAAAGACAGGCTGAGGGAGCTGGGCTTTTTCAGCATGGAGAAAAGAAAGCTGCGGGGTGACCTCATTGCAGCCTGCAGTACCTAAAGGGAGCCTACAAACAGGAGGGGAATCAACTCCTTGAAAGGGGAGATAACAGCAGGACAAGGGGAAATGGTTTGAAGTTGAGGGAGGGAAGATTTCAGTTGGATGTCAGGGGGAAGTTCTTTGCTATGAGAACGGTGAGGTGCTGGAACAGCTGCCCAGAGAGGCTGTGATGCCCCATCCATCCCTGGAGGTGTTCAAGGCCAGGTTGGATGGGGCCCTGGGCAGCCTGGGCTGCTATGAAATGGGGAGGTTGGTGGCCCTGCGTGTGGCAGGGGGTTGGAGCTTCGTGATCCTTGAGGTCCCTTCCAACCCTGTCCATTCTGTGATTCTGTCATTCTGTGTTTTGCCCTCGCACTCATCAATTGCGGCCCCTTCAAGCTTATTTTCCACTCACTCACACTTCCACTTTTCTCCTCACAATTCAACCAGAAATGCTCACTGTTCCCCAACCCATAGCACCTCCCTCTCTGACTGTTTTCTACAGCTTAGGAAGTTGCTTTGAAGCTGCCTGCAGCCCTTTGATGGAAGGCACAGTGTCTTAGAAGTGCGGTTTCTATGTTGGGCATTTCCTGCCAGTGCTCAACGAATAAAGCAGTCATTTCCTGCTTTGTGCTGTATTGAAGTAATGGCAGAGTTGTACCCGTCCACTTTCGTGTTTCAGAGTCAGTTTCTCTCAAGGTATACAAGGAAACAGTGCAAAAAAGCATAAGAAAGATGCTTGAGTTTTGTTGTTTTAAGTGCAATTACACTAACCTTGGATCCAATAATCCCAAAGGACGCTGGGGGTGGTTTCTGTTTTTGCCCACTTTGTTTTCTGCTGCTATAAAAAAGCCTGCCAGGTTTTGTTTTGCTTTGTTTGTTTGTTTAAACCACCCCAAATGGTTTATTTTCATTGCAACTGCTCATCTTTATGAAGCATCTCTTGCTCCATTAGCAATGAAATATCTTCTGTTGTTGCTTTGAGGGAACTTTCAAGCTGCTTTCTGGGCACTGACCTAAAGGGCCCATTGCACCCCTTCTAAATTGTCACCTAGGAATCCATTTGAAGAGACAAAATAATGGCAGCTCATCATCTCCTCATCTTTGAAAATGTAAGAAGAAATCTAAAAGAAGGAACAGTTCTGCACTGTCTCATGAGGGAAAAATTGTTTTTTTTAACGTCATACATTGGGCTTCTCAACTAATTTTCATGCTTGTTTTCCCAAATAGTTTAGGAGCAGAGTGCAGCCTTTTGCAATTCTTCTCAAAAATGTTTCAGAAATGATTATTTAACTGCTTCTCCAATGTTCTTCCTCTAAACTCTGTTCCTGGAGGCCTTGTATGGCAAATGGGCCGCACTCCCCATGCAGAAAATGCTTGTGAGCTTCAGGATTGGACCCACTCCCCTCACCCAGCCTCTTCACCCCCAAATTCTCATAGGAAGAAGCACAGAGTGAATCTCCTTCCTCAAAGCAGTTCAAAAGATCATCTTTCATAAACTTTCATTTTGAATTCCACAATTTCTCATAGAGCTCTGGGCAGGAATTTGAGGCTCCTCAACATCTGAATCCAGCAAAGTCTGTTCCTAAAAGTTCACAGGAGGGAGCTGAGAGCTGTGAAGATAATTTCCCTTCCCTTCCCTTCCCTTCCCTTCCCTTCCCTTCCCTTCCCTTCCCTTCCCTTCCCTTCCCTTCCCCTCTTTCTTTCAAGAAACTGGTGCTCATTGTGAGTTCAGATTCAAGAGAGCCAAGAGAGAATCCAACTGAATACATAAGAGGAGCTGGGAGGACAGGATCCCTTTATTTTGGAGGACAGAGCTGATGTGTGTTGTTTCCTGACTAAATTTAGCGTGTGTTACCTTAATTACCACTGTAAAACATGAAGCACAAGACCGATTTAATCAAGATTAAATTCACTCTACAGAATTCACTCTACAGAAAGTACAAATGAAGATAAGACAAATTACTCATAGACTTAATGGCAAGGAGTGTGTGGCATATACATCTTGCCCTTTTCCCCCAAGCTTCCACGTTGATGATTTCTCCATCAAGTGGGCACACGGTCAGTTCCTACTGGAACTCCAACATCACTGCTTTTCCAGCTCAGCCCCAGACCCCGCAGCCCTTCCAGGATGGGACCTCAGGGTACGGCATGGCAGCTGAACCACAGTCACAACACAGAATTGAAACCAACTGTCTCTTTGCAATCTACTCCTCAGAAATCGATGCTCAGGACTCGCAGAGCTGTATGCCTCTCCTTATTCCATTTTGCAATGCTGCAGCACCCTCTTCTGTCAATTCCTGTGTGGTCGAAGCAGCCGGTTCTTGCAATGCCAGGCAGCAGCACCGAGAGCTAAGTCACAGAAGCCTCAGCACTTTGCAAACGAGGAAATGAAAACAAAGGAAAGGAGAAATTAAAAAGCCCGGCAGAAAGCAAAAAAGAAAGGACATCTGATCTGAAATGCTGCCATTCTGACGCTCCCACAATATCAGTACTGCTGTACCGACTTGGAAGGCTGCCTTACTTCAGGTATGTAGATTTCTATCTCACATCCAATGTGTTTCTTGCCCTAAATTACCAATATCTGTCATCCTACTTAACGATCTCTGCTTTTTTTTTTTCCTGGTCATCAGTGTCTGTGCTGCCTCGAAATTTATTAATATCACCTCTTCTATTTCTGCCTACCTAGTGATTTTTGACCAAGTGGCTAATGTGTTATTTCACAGGGCATTATGGCACAAATCAATATCATTTTAGGGGAAAAAAGAAAAGGTATCTCATAATACTCCTGTGAACAGGGTTATCAAATTGTGAATCACAGAATCACAGAACTGCAGGGGTTGGAAGGGACCTCCAGAGCTCATCGAGTCCAACCCCCTGCCAAAGCAGTTCCCTACAGCAGGTCGCACAGGTCGGCATCCAGGCAGGTCTTGAACATCTCCAAAGAAGGAGACTCCACCACCTCCCTGGCAGCCTGTTCCAGCTCAGACAACCCACAAAATTATTTCACATTGTGAAGATTGGCATTTTATTTCCATCCTGAACATGCCCAGCTTCAAAATCCATGCACTGCTTCTCACTCAGCCTTTGCTTTATGCATAGCCTCCTATTACCAAGTGTCTTCTCCCTTCCTTCTTTTCACACAGTGTATCTTAGGTGCAATAAGCATATGAGTATTTGCAACAGCTTTCTAGCGTGGGCATTTCTTTGCAGTTAGTTTTACAATTATGCAAATCCTCAGACAAAGACCATTTGTTGTTGGTTATTTTCTCCTTACAGAGCATGCTGGGAAAGAAGTGTTATCCAGCTGTAGCAGTAGATATTGAGCTACTGCTAAACATCTGATATCACTTTTATTTGTCATGACAGATAGGAAACCATCCTCGCTTGAGCAAGTTCTGTTTAAATTCATTTATTACAACAAAGTCAGAGATTTTAATCCTGTAAAGATAATCTCTAAGCTGACTTTAGAATTAAAACATTCAAAATGTTTCCCTACAGGCTTGAGTTTTCTTCATTTTCTTCTTCCAGGTCTGACCTACTCTTGCTCTGCTTCATTGTTTTCCTAACTGTTCTGTCCTAAGCTATTAACCTTCGAGAGATTAGGAAGGCACAATGCTGTTATTTCTAGTGCTGAAATCTTCCTTAAGTGTTTTACAAACCCATTTTGTGATTTAGGAACTGCAAAACTTTCATATTTGTGCTTCTTATCTCTGCACAGTGTCGTTCTTTCTCTCTTTTTATTCATGCTTGCCTCTAAGTCCTCATTCAGGGCCCAAAATAACCCTTCAGAGAAGCATAGGACAAGAAATGAAGAGAGGTTCTCTTCATATTTTTTTCCCCTTAGCAAAATGTGTCGTTTTCATGGAATGTCGTTTTCATCTGACTTCAAACTCCAAGGAAACAGCCCAGACACCATATTGGACTCCCATTCTGACAGGGACACTGAAGCTTGCATCATCCCATTGCCATCTATCTCACCATTTCCATTCCCCTGAGTAACACTGGGCCTGGCAACTCTGCGTCTGTCTCAGAATGCAGCTCAGGAATGGCTCTCTGGGCTGTGGAGATCAGAAGAAGCTGCACTTTCCCAGCCTTCCCCAGCTGAGCACACAGCCCGCTCCTTCCTTCCATAGATCTACATGTGTCTATTTACTTGCTTTGCCTCGGGAGCTGCCGTGACACTTCAGTCTGCAAAGCCTTCTCAATGCTAAGGACTGATGTTACAACTCTCATTTTTGCAGTCTGAATGCCTCGAGGTGCAGTCAGTGCTTTTGTCCCAATGCCCAGTGACCCATGAAAGGGCTGTTCTGGAGCTTCTGGCTGTTTTATGTTTGTTTATTCTGGGATCACAACCGTGAGTTCTGTAGCACAACCAGACTGAAGCCCAGCATGAAACTGGAGGTTTCCTGGAGAGACTGGGCTGCTGCAGGGACCTCACGAATAATTACAAGTTCATGAGAACATTTTCTAGCTCAGTCTCGCGCTGTGCAGCCTTCACATTTCAGGCAAATCTGTTCTTCTCTTTAGGGAATTGTAATCTAATACAAAAGAAAGGAGGGGTTTGTAATCCTGCCCCAGTACTCAGCACTGGTGAGGCCTCACCTCGAGTGCTGGAGCACTCAGTACAGAAGGGACATGGAGGTGCTGGAGCAGGTCCAGAGAAGGGCAGAGAGGCTGGGGAAGGGCTTGGAGAACGTGGCCTGTGAGGAGAGACTGAAGGAGCTGGGGCTGTTTGGTCTGGGGAAGAGGAGGCTGAGGGGAGACATTACTGCTCTCTTCCAATACCTGATTGCAGCAGAGCGGGGCTGGTCTCTTCTCACTGGTGACAGGACCAGGGGAAATGGCCTCAGGTTGCACCAGGGGAGGTTTAGGTTGGATACCAGGAAAAACTTCTTTAGAGAAAGGGTTGTTAAGCACCGGAATGGGCTGCACAGGGAGGTGGTGGAGTCACCACCCCTGGATGTGTTTAAAAGCCGCCTGGATGTGGTGCTCAGGGATGTGATTTTTTCCAACCTGAGCAATTCAGTGATTCTATGATTCTATGTTTTATTTCACAATGGCCTAGCAGTGTCTGTTAGAGAAAGCTCTGCTAATCCCTGTGCTGTGTGTGATGACCTAAAGGAAGCTGCGCAGTTCTGCTCTTTGCCTGGAAAGTCACAGGGTTCCTGTGCTGCCTCAGCAGCAGGAATCTGTGGTACTGTGAGGTACTGCAAGTATTTCCAGCCCTTCCAGGAATGGGGTAACTGCCTGGAATTTCATGCGGTCAGCACAGAGATCCCAAAGGCCCCAGCTCACAACTTGCACCGCAGGATACAACGTGTTGTTGCTGCTGTCTGGATTTGAGATGCTTTGAGCCAAGTAGGAAAATGAAACTGTTCCAAAAGGCAACAAGAACAACAAAAAAGAAAGTGACTTAAATTCTAAGCCTGTGCCTCAGGATCAAGGAAGTTTACTAGACAGGTTTTAAACTGCACATTTCTGTGGTCCTTCAAAAATGCATCCTGACTGGAATGTGAAACAGGAGAATTGAGTGGTGAAATCAGGGCCACATATTTTCTGTGCTTTGGTTTATTGACAAAAAAGAGAGTGGTGATTTGTAGGCTGATGAGAACTAACAGTCCCACCAGTGAGGTCTGCGAGTTGGATCTGCTCCTAGGAAGTGAAGGAGCGACGTCCTGCTGGGCACGTTCCCACCAACAGCCTCTGAATTCTGTCCAGACCTACCTCCAGATGGCATAATTATTCCAGCAGAACAATTATTCCATCCAGAAGATGAAGACCATAAACTGCAGGGACTGACTAATACTTGCAGGGCTTGCATCTCATTATATCAGTGGATGAAGTAACTGAGTAAGCATGAGAAATCCTTAGAAGTGTCTGCCTCCCTAGAACTGCTTTAACATAGCAGCTGGTGGAGGTACAGACATTTCCTTTTTGATTTTGCCAAATGGTTACAGCAACAGAAGATAATGTGTGATTTGTACACGGTGCTCAGCATCACTGAGAAATAGCCAGGGCAGATGGATATCTGGACACGTGTTCTTTACTGTCATAAAGAATGCAATGTTGTTAATTTCCTTGGATAAATAGAAAAAAAAAAAACCAACAAAGGAGATGAAGATGTCTGGCATTGTTATTTTTCTTAATATTCTAGTGACAAGCTTCATTCTTTATTGCCTCTAGAGCACATAGACAATATTCTGGAGTTGGAAAGCTGCACTATTAGTAGCATTTGATTAGTGTTATATCTGAGGGACCAAGAAGCTGCTTGGGTGTTCTCATTATAGTAATGTTATTTTTCTCTTGGCATACAAAAGCTCTGCCTGTGTTACATCAGAGGAATATCTGGACACAGGGCGTCTAAAAGAAGGTATGGTTTCCATTACAAGGAATCTTCAGTCCAAAAGGTTTACCGTAAATGACTTTATTCGTTCTTAATGCTATTTCTCTGCTATTTAATGTGTTCTACAGGCTGCATACTGGTAATGATTCCACTTCCAAAAGTATACAATACTTCACTGGGTTTTATTAAATTAAAACTTTTGCAGTGTGGAAAATCACTGATGCACTGGGATATACTTTGCTAAGTTGGTCCTATCTCCTGTGCATCCTTATTCCACACATGATAGCATCTAATTTGCTTTTTCTTTTATGTGCCTTCTTGGGCACTGCTCTTCTGTTCTGGCTTGAAGATGTCACAATTTACACTTATTTTAGGTATATAGGTGAATACGAACGTACCAGAGAAAGCCATTATGAATAACAGTCATGTAAACAAAACCCAGCAGCTGAAGTTCATTTTGATAAAGGAAATGTTTTAAAAAAGAAAAAGTCTAGCCTGCTTTTATGAACATTACTCAGTCGCAATGGATTTCCCTCACTGGCTGTGGGATAGCTGGGCTGTTCCTCAAAAGACCAGCAGTTATCAGAACAGACGTTCTGTAAACAGTCATCATGTCTAACTTGGTGTTTTTCATAATTAGTCACTAGATGACCTTTAATGATAGTCAAAATTCTTTTGGTGTGGAGATTCACTTGTTTCTGAACTTGAAAGGACTACAGGGTGGGCAAGAATGTGTTCTTTAGAGAGCTACACAATGATGTAAGGGGAAAACAGTGCTGCAAAGGACACGTTAGCATGTGGGCACACACACTACGTTAAAAGTGAGTGTGTGCAGGACTGCAGGGAAAAGTATGAAAGGATAAGGAATGAAGATACGAAGCAGAGAGGAAATGCATTGATGATATACTGAGGTACTGTATTTGTACAACAGAATACAATTTCTGAAAGGGAGAGCTGCTGGTCCCAGCTACAGCTGCTACTTCTGATTGGAAAGTTGCCATAATTTTAAATAGATTCTGGGATTTTCCCAGGTCTTAGAAGTAATAGAAAAAGGCATTGAAAGTGGAATAGGAATACGTGGTTAGCAAAAGCAGGGGAAAAGGTATCGGGGTTTTGTTACCATCTTGTGAACTGGAGGGAAGAATTTGAGACTCAGTTCCAACGTTTAAGTTTGTTTGTGTAAGGATGAGCCAAACTGCAGGATTTTTCCACATAAATCATTCCACAGCTGGATAGCTGTCCTTTATTTCCTCTGTTCTCACTTTAATTTTTTTCTCCCGTTTCACTTTTTAAAACAAACATCACTAGGTTCCAGATGCTAGGAAAGTACTCCACCTATTCTTATACTTGCATTCTTATGCTGTTTCTTTAAGCATTTACTGTCAGCTACCAAAAACGTAGATTGACCATTGCTATGACCAGAATGCATGTTTGTATATGGAGCATTTCTTTCAAGTCAGTTCTGAGAATTTCACTCTGCGAGATGCTTCAATAAATATAAATCACATATTTGGAAAGACAAAAATACTGAAAAAAGTAAGTAGGACTATACTTTTTTTTCTAGGATTGTGATATTGTAAACCCGTTAAGGTCTATATGAAGAACACTAAACCCAGCAACAGCATTAATTGATAAACAGAATGAAGAAAAGATCAGAAGCGTATAACAAACATTGCTGTTGTGCATTTCAGGAATAAAGCAGGTAACTGCCTATAAAGCCAGTCATAGCTGCCACTCAGCAGCTTTCCAGAAAAAAAATTCACAGTCAATCACCATTCATTCAAGTTGCTCACAGTGGCTAATGTGACACACTGCATGGACCTGTGCAAATGTTCCAAGCCCTTATTGAGCCTCACAAAGTGAGAGGGGCATGGATTAAGGTATTCTGAAGCTACACTAGAGGGCACTTGAGCTGTTCCTTCTAAACTAATTAATTAAAGGCCAGAACAGCAGAATGCTTACACAGGAGCAGCAGCGGACAGAATTCAGCATGGGAATGAGTTGGACTTCTAGGCACTGTGTTGGTAGAACAAGTGATGTTCCCCCATAGCCTCCTGTGGGGGATTTGGTGTACATTGCCATATGTAATCTTTTCTTATTGGCACCATGAGCTCTCATTGAGAGACCACAACTCGAGACGTAAGTGTTCTGAGCAAATGGGTCAGCTCTTAATTTATAGATGCGGCCTCATTAAAAATATATTTTGAGTAATCAGTGTTCACGTTTTGTAGGTTCTGTGTTGCCTGATGTTTTCTTTGTTTTCTAGAACAAGAGATGCTTTCAGAAAACGGCATGGCTTTAATAAAGCACATACAGTGTGATTCTGTATGTATGGACAATCCGTATCACGGAACAGCACTGTGGGCAATGGCTTCTAACTCGACAGGAGCGTGCACAGGTGCTGATAAAGCTTTAGCAGATTAAGATCTTGTATTTACCTTTCCCATTTGCAGCTCCTTCTCCCTCCCACGTTAACCTGTGCACTGCCTGCAGTTTTATTTACATAGCGGATATTCAGAGCAGGTTTACAACTCTCTCAGATCAAAGCCTCCCCATCTGAGCCCCCTCCTCCATTTTGGGGTTGCAGTTTTGGAGCTTTGGACCCACAGCACAGCCACTCCCTGTGCATTCTCTGTGCCTTGTGCATCCCACTGGCTCCAGATGTAGCTGCACAGCAGAACTACAAATTCATTTCAAGCAAATGATGGTAATGTACGTGTCGAACATACTTTGCATGAAAATTGGCAGCTGTCCACAGAGCAAGCAGTACTGATCTGGCTGGGTTTCAAACAGTTCTCCTTATGCCTTGACAGCAGACGCAGCTGAAATCTAATCCCCAGCATCTTCACTCCCAGTTGCCAGTGAAGTGAAGCTACAAGCTGCGAGGGATAAGAGATTTTGAGCAATTACAGGCCTCCTGGTGAGTCAGGTTTCATACAAAGGACTGAGACCTGATGCATCAGTCACCTCTCCTTTATATCATCTGTGAAATATCTGCTAAATGCACACACCCTGTAGTACAGCAACTGCTGGCTGATCTAGGGATCTTTTCCTGTCTCACAAACAACCTCTAGCCTCCGTCCTTTCATACCTCATCCTCCTATCTTTCATACCTTAATTTCAAGCTCCCTCAGCTCTGCCATCACTGTGATGTTCCTGCTCTGTCTCTCTCCCAGTCTGGTTCCTCTCCTTTATTCCTTACACTCCTCCCTCAGTAATTTCATTTGTTCTTCAGTGTATGGATCTACTGCATCTTCATCCTCAGCCAGATGTGGATCCCCTGTTCTCATAGGTTCCCACTGAACGCCCCTCTCAGCTCATGCAGGTTTCCTGCTACTGAAAGCTCCCAGTTCCCACCATCATGGTGCAGGAGCACCAGAGCAGCAGTGCTGAAGTAGCAGTTACAAAAATCATCTTCACAAGTCAAGCAGGGCCTTGGGACAGTTCAGAGGGTGTTTA
Organism: Tympanuchus pallidicinctus; assembly: GCF_026119805.1. Lineage (NCBI taxonomy): Eukaryota > Metazoa > Chordata > Aves > Galliformes > Phasianidae > Tympanuchus > Tympanuchus pallidicinctus. Next base: position 1,418,721 of record NW_026294750.1, on the reverse strand, counting down.
TTTCCCATCTGATTTGATTGAGGGCTGTGGTAGAGAGGTCACGAGCAGCACCTGCCAGGAGTTGGGGGGTGGTGGGATCATCTCATAGCATAGGTCTGCTGGAGAAACTTATGGGCCAGCAGCAGCCTCATGTGCCTGCTGCTGCCTTATTGCAAGGCCTGGGGTCTTCCCCACAGAGGTTGGGCCTGGTTCTCTCTCCTTGGTCTTCAATCTTTTCCATCTAGTTTAAGCCTAGTGTCACACACAAACATGAAAACGTGATTTTTTGATCAGAGAAGGATGCAAGAGTTGTAGTGGGAGCCGCTTAAGTTGCCTATGTTGGCAAACACGTTGTTAGTTGGCTGCCATTTTGCCGTTGTTTGGTTAAATAATTCAGAGTTGGGAAAAGCTTCTGAAAAAATTATTGCTAGCTTATCCTTTTTGGCTTTCTTGTACTTGGGTCTCATGAATATCAAGTCAGAGTCCGAGTTTTTCCTCTGCCTAGCAGCTTGAGGTTGGCCACATTGCTTGATCGTCTGACATGCATACATGGCATTTCTGTAGCAAAGAAAAACTGTGCAGGGGAGAAAGCTCTGCTGGAGTGACTGAGGGCTGCAGAACAAGCCCTCACAGGATCCACGAGCCACGTCCGATCTCACTGAATTCCATTCATATGCAAGATGTGTTTTTGATCTGATTCCTGCTAACAAGCAAGTCACAAAGAGAAATAGGAATGCTGCCATCCATTTTCCATGTACGAGGAAAGATGAAGAATGTTTTGCTGCAGATGCCAGTTTTGTTCCTTAGGATGCTATTGGGTTATGCCTGGATACTGCTAATGAGTTTGGTGCAAAAACACTGGATGGGGCACCTCAATACTCTTCAAAACAGACACATCAATCTAATCTGTCTACTGAGTTACCATTGCCTACAGCACACCTGTACAAACCTGATAACTTGAATCCTTCGTGTTTTTTCAGCTTTTGGCCTTTCTGCAGTGTCTTGCAGGGTGTTGGTTGTTTTGGTTTTTTTGTTTGTTTTTTTTTCAGTTCTGTTGTAATTAGAATTGAGAGCACATGGGTAATAAAATATGTCAGATTGTAATAACCTCATAAATGGTTTGGAGCTGTATGCAGGAGAACCTGTTTGTCTGCATTCTTAACCTTTAGGGTGCCAGAAGTTACCTTTAGGCTGTGGGCAGACCCAAGCCGTGTAGTTTGGCCTGTGGGATAAGAATCCCCCTATTTCATTAAAAGCAGTGATTAAGAAAAACCTCTGAAAGCGAATGGAACTTTTAAATGGGAGTGATTTTAAAGTTTAAAGACAGCATTGGGCAAACAAAGAGGAAGGACTCCAGTTATCAGGTTTGTACAGGTGTGCTGTAGGCAGTGGTAATTCGGTAGATAAATTAGATTGATACGCCCATAGTGAGGAGAAGTCATGTGCCCCATCCAGTGTTTTTGCACCAAACTCATTAGCAGTTTCCAGGCATAACCCAATAGCATCCTAAGGAACAGAACTGGCATCTGCAGCAAGACATTCTTCTTTCCTCATACATGAAAAGTGGATGGCAGCACTCCTATTTCACTCTGTGGCTTGTTTGCTAGCAGGAATCATTACCTTCATTGCTTTATTTCTTTTTAAAACTAACAACTTGTTTTCACTACCCTGAATCACTTAATACAGTCCCACAGATGATTTAGAATTGAATGTGATTATGCAGACCAGCCCTTGGTCTGACTCAATATGCTGTTTTATTGCTTTGAAGTTGTAATTGTGATCCAGAGGTGAAAATGCACCATCCAACAGCCTAGATACACAACTGAAAATTGCCTGCTTCTCTCAGTCCAGTGCATGGAAGGACATGGATTTCTCATCTAGACTATGCTTATTAGTGAACATTTTGTATCTTTTCTTTCTGAGCAGTAATTTGGGTGTTGTTTTGTTGGTGCTGCAATGAGCTGTGGACTGAAGCTTTTGTTGAACAGCATTTTAAGTGTGCATTGTATCCTGCTTGAGAAACCTAGCAATTTAGCTTCCCTATAATTGTAGGTATGACTGGTCTTGTCTTCTGGGAGTATCTTGAAGGGGAAACATGCAGTCAATTAGCATGCCTATCTAACCTGCAGGAAGAGAGATGTGAACTGACCAAAGAGTGCACATAGGAGACGTGGGGTTGAAATCTCAAGATGACCGCAGACCTCTCTCCAAAGGCACAGTTTTGCAGTGCATAACTTAATGTACAGGAAGGATGTACCTTTGCTCTATCAGTGTATGCATTAGGTGGAAACATCCCCCTTGGATCCAGTGCTGTAGTGAAAAGTAGTGTCTACTTCTTAATACTACATAGGTGTTAAAGAGTTTTGTTTCGGCTGGGTTTGTCCAGTGACACGACACTTTGGGTAGCAAATGTTTTAGAAGCAGCGTCCTCTTTTTTTTGTAAGGTTTGTTTCTTTTAGGGTAACAGAACCCTCCTTTGTTTGCAGAGATGAGGGATTTTTGCTCTTTGCAAGAGTTGCAAAGTATTTACTAAGAATGCAGTTTTCAGTGTAGGCAGGGATACAACAAAAAAAAGAACTGAACTGAGATGTTTCAGGGAAAAAAAATGGCTTGGAAGCAGCTCAGTTCTTTGCATCAAACTGCTGTAGTTCAACTTACAAGTTTCTAATCAAAAGCTGATATCAGATGGAAGTAAAACTTGAGGAGTAATACAAAAAGCATGTTGCAGAAAAGATCAAATGGAGAAAGATGAACATGTTCTCTAATGACTGCGGAGTTTCTCCAGAGACAGCTTTATAGGAGCATAACTCTGGTTATGCCTCACATTTATTTTGTCTCTGGCTGCATGCGTGAGACAGAATTGTGCCCTGTGGAGTTGGGAGCGTGCACTGCAACACAGCTCATGTCAGCACTGAACTCAGGTCTTTCGTGTCACTGAATTGTACATAGTTAACAGACTTTCTGTGAGCTCTGAAGACTTTCTTTTCATCATCTAGCTAAAAAAACGAGAATTGAAAAGTCATGTCTCCTCTACCAGTAAAATTTTGTTGTAATTTCTTTGACTTGGTAGCAGTAGGATGACTTCTGTGCCCTTGTGTGGAAGAACAAGAGTTAGGGGATCCAGCAGCTCAAGGAGAAGGAAAAATAAATAATGAAATCACTCTAAGAAAGATGTGTCCTTATTCAGAGAACAGGAATACCACTCTTTCCTTCTTTGGGGAATACATGAGCAGAAAAATTGAACCGAGAGACAATAACATGAGTGTTGTCAAAGTATTCTAAAAAATAGCTGAGATTTGTGCAGATGCCAAGTCTAACTTTGGCTGATTCTCTTTTAGGAATTTTGTAGCGCAATCTTCTGAATTCTATTAATATAACATGCAAATATACTTCAGACAACGTGGGTCTGCACTGTGGGAGTAAAGTGTTTCTTGGTGATTTTCAAAGGCCAGGAAGACATATGTTCTTGAAATATAAACTTCAATGATTGATATATGTAAATTGAAGATGATGAAATGTTAAAGCAAGGGAGAGTGAAAAGAGTGGTATATACACCATATGTCCAAACAAATGTCAGGTATAAGATTAACATAATAATCAATTTTGGTACTTATTTGGACTACATTCCACAGTAGTGAACAGCAAGTAGCTGTGCTGCCTTCTGGTCCAGCAATCAGAATTCTGCATGTTGGTGTTCCAATACAATTTGCATCGTAACAGCATGCAGCATGGTGTGTGCTGCAGTGTGAATGGCACCCACCATTATTAAAAATGGAAGAAGGTTGCCCTGTCAATTAAACACCATCATTTGTTGATACAATATGTTGACATTCCTCACATACCTACTGATATGGCTCAAGGTGGTTAATAGCAGAGATATCAAAGGTGTGACAGAATATAAGGCCTGTGGTATATACTATTCATGTAATGGATGATTGTAATGATGTATTGCATGGCAAAAAACATCATGAGAGGTTGTGTGGATTCTTAGTTGGTTACCTTCTGCAACATTTTACCTCCTGTAAGAGTAGGCCTGTGTCATGCAACTGAACACACAATGCTGTGTCCTTTATAATTCCTGGTGACCTGTTTCCACTGTTTAGGTGCATTTTTTTTTCCCCAAACGTGCATTTCCCAGACTCCTGATAGAAATAATGCATCCTCAAGCTCCATTTCAGTTACGAATGAATACAACTTTTGGTTACAGCACAGCAATCAATATTGTGTTCGGATTGTTTTCACTCTGTTCCAGAAGCCCAAGATTCGCCTAAATATTTGTGGTCTGTGAGTTCCAGAGGCCTATCAAATCTGTTAGTGTGAGATTACACCCATAACTTCATGAATAATGATTTGCAGCTGATTCTTGGCAACCTTGAAGCTCTCTTGATTAGAACAATTTAATGATGCTGTTGCTGGCTAGAGAGATTTTTTTCCAATGTAATCCTCCCTTTTTCATAGATTCTGAGATTTAACAGCAATTTTTTTTTGCTTTTTGTCTTCCTGTAGAAGACAAAGACATTTCTTTATTGAGTGGCAAGATACATGCTGTTTATGCTATTCTTCGGATTGGTTGGTGTTTTAGTCTGCTCTTTAGTTTGGGGCTTCAGTCGTACCTAAAGCTTTACCAGCTATTAGCTAAGAACATACATTGGCTTGTTTTCTCTAAGTATCCAGTTTGGCCATATTGGAAATAGAGGACTGAAGGGTGATGCATTTGCACCTCATCGTTCCCTGTTTATATAATATAGACCCTTGACTGTGCTGCCCTGAATGGATGAATAACATCACCTCTTATTTTTGAGCAGATGTTTGTTTCTGTAATGCTACAATGGGATGATAGTAGCAGGGCTGCAAAGCCTTTGGCTACAGCAAACAAAACGCAACAGCCATGGGTGGAGAAATGAAAGAGAAAAAAAAAAAAGACAAAAAAAGAGAGTTGCTTACCTTTAAAAGGCCTCTGGTAGGTAGGGATCTCCAACAAAAGATATCCTCACCTCCACTCCTGACCCTTAAATGAGATCTGGGAAGGGTGGATCTTGACTCCAGTCACTCAGGTGCACTGCATGCAGCTGAGCTCCCCTGGGTTGGCCCTGCCTTCCCACCAGGTGCTCAATTAGTGCTTCAGGCTGTGACTTAGCATTTCCACTACAGTTTCCAAAGATGTAATGAACAAATCCTCTAGAGTGAGCCTGTTTAAAAATGTGCTTTTCTTGAAAAAGAAAAAATAAAATTATTTGATGCTCTGGAAATAAATTCATAATCATGATAACAGAATCATAGAACCATACGGGCTGGAAGGGACCTCTGGAGATCTCCCAGTCCAACAGTCTGCTAAAGCAGTTGCCTACATTGGATTATATAGGAAAGCATCCAGATGGGTTTTGAATATCTCCAGAGAAGGAGAGTCCACCACCCCTCTGGGCAGCCCATTCCAGTACCCTGTCACTCCAAAAGATGCTACGTTCTGGAGGGTAAGGATGTTACACATGTAATTAATGATCTTCAAAAGCCAAATCTATAATTTAGTTACTGAAGTAGGTTAACTAAATTCTTTTAAGCAGCCATTGAGCTTCTACCGTTTGTATGTTCCTTCTTGTCCAGGGATATAAAAATATCCCATTGCAACATTGCTGAGTCATATTGAGCAACCTCCAGGCCTCTGTGCAAGAATCTTCTCACTTTCACTGGTTCCCTTTGATTGCAAGGATATTGTTGGCTACACACAGACATTTTCTGTGTGCTCGGAGCTGGCATGGCCTGCTGAAGGAGTTTTTTTTAGCTAAATATTTCCTGAGCGCTCCTGAAACCCAAAATTTAAGGGGTCATGGAGGGAAAGGTTTGCATGAGATATCTGCCTTTTCTAGTCTCTCCATGTCCCTCATTTTTCCTTTTTGTTATCTCTTTCACTACAGTCACTGTACATGATTTGGTGGTGTCACAGACCACAGAATGACTTCGTGTTTGTGTGGTGCTCAGCTTTTCTTGCCTGAAGTCCCTTTGGGGTGTTACTCCCAATGAATGGGCCTTTTACCCTGCAACATGCAGTCATAGCATGATGTATTTTTGTTTAATATCTTCCTATAAACTTACTTTCTGTTACAGGCTCACCACGGGCACAGCTCTCAGGAGTGTTGTTTGGTGCAGTATTCTGTCTAAACATTTTCCCACTGGATCCAATCCAGTCTGAAATTGCAACTGTCATGAGAAGGCAACAAATCATTCTGAGAAATATCTAAATTTTCCCCCACTGGTCAGAGCAATGTTTATGAACAGCCAAAGCCACATGACGGAGGGTACTCTTGAACCCTTTTAGTAATATATGCTAAAAAAGTACCAGAGCTCCCTTTTTTTTTTTTTTTTTTTTGGTATGAGTAAACCACAGAACTACTGATTTCCAGTTTGAACAACCCTGGGTAGAATGTCATGGGAAAAAAAGTCAGGAAAGGAATTGGACTCAGCCCAGAAACATTTCTGACCCTCGTAGCTACTTTATTTCTTCAGACAAATAAAAAGGAAACAAATCAAAACAACCACCAACAAACTTTTTTTTCAGAAACGTGCATATTCTTTGAAAGAGCATTACTATAGCCATGTATGTGCCATCTGTGGATGGATGTGTGCTCACTTCCAGTCCCATTAAAAGAAATAAAATGAGAGTAAACCACTGTTTACTTACCATGTGGTCACTTTCATATCTCAAGCCTGCAAGATAACTGAGAAGGGTCAGCCTTGCAAGGCGTTCCATTTAGCAGCTGTTTCTGTGTCATCCAGTAGCTAGCAGTCTTATGGCAAAACAGAACAGGAGCAGTATATTTTCAGTTTTCTTGCTTAGCTTTTACAGCTCAGTGACACTCCTGCAGTTGGCAAGATGGGTGGCAAGAGACACATGTTAGAAGACATGGAAATGGTGCCTAATTGCTCTCAGTTTTATCATCTGTTAACTTGCTTCAAACATCTGAAAAGCTGTTTACTTCAGGCTAGCAATAGCTCTTACCAAATGTTTTTGGTTTCAGTGCTCAGCTTTGGGAATGCATTTTGAAGGAGAATTTGCCTTTCTAGGTTGAGAGAACTGGATTTCCATCTTTAGTCACCAGTCTGTCCTGCAGAGACAGAGAACACCTGCAGATATCTACAAAGCCCCTTCTTGTTTGCTGTTGCCATGATTAGGATGTTGTCTTCTGTTCTCAGCTGCATGTGAACCTTACCTTTGTTTATTTGAAATACCAACTTGTGACTTCCAAGCCACAAACAGTAAGGATGTGCAGCTAATGTTGGCAGTTTTAAACAATTTTGGTCATGTAGTTACTCTCCTGTACTGTCTGAAACCTGTGAGTACTGTCTCCAGGCCACATTAGAACCTGGATAATTCTGTCTTGTATTTTCTTAATTTCAAGTCCCTCTGTGTGCTTCCAGGTGTTCTGCTGGATTGTTTTCTTTAAGTATTAAACTGCTGTATAATGGTTCTTCCATATTCTTCCATAGTTTCCTCCACTTCGGGCTACAACATTCAGTGTTCCTTAGTTTCTGCTAGTTCCTGTTTACTTTTTGAAAAGTAGCTTGGTTGAAGTGTCAGTGAACAATCTTTAAAGTGCTGGAATTTAAGATCACATGTCAGGTCCAATGACTCTTGCAACCCTTATAATGTTGGTGAATCAGCTTTTTACAAGGGTAGACACTGATAGGACGAGGGGAATGGTTTTAAGCTCAAGGAGGGAAGATTGAGGTTGGATGTCAGGGGAAAGTTCTTCATAGAGAGAGCAGTGAGGTGCTGGAACAGCTGCCCAGAGAGGCTGTGATGCCCCGTCCATCCCTGGAGGTGTTCAAGGCCAGGTTGGATGGGGCCCTGGGCAGCCTGGGCTGGTGCCAGATCTGGAGGCTGGTGGCCCTGCTTCTGGGGAGGTTGGAACTTGATGATCCTTGGGGCCCCTTCCAACCCAAGCCATTCTATGATTCTGTGATTTTTATTCTTGCCAGAAGTGACTTTTCTAGAAGACAGTGAAACTCCTCTAGAAGACAGAGAAAAATAAAAATACAATACACAGTGATTTCAATCTCTACAAGAAAGATCTCTGACAATGGTATTAATTGCTCCAGTGAAAGATGTTGCTTACTGAAGAAATTATTCTAAGGGTGTGGCATCTACAGTGCTTCTCTTAATCATGTTTGAATAAGGGATTAGATAATGCATCAGTGTCATGATGAAAGGAATCGTATGGGGAAAGTGTGCCCCTGTTTTATAACCAGGCTCTTCCTCTGTCAGTGTCAAAACCTCCTGTCTATATTGCAACTGAAATGAAAATAATCAGGGCAAGGCTCAACAGATTATAACCTGATGGCAAGACTGAAGGTTAGAATGGACTCTTGGCACTCCAGGCTTTCGGCATAACTCAGCAGTGCAGATGCAGCAGGATTTCAGACACGTCAATACAAAACCTAAAAGCTAAACTGCAATAGCAGCAGTGGTGCAAGGATGAGTGCCATGTTAGGTGATGGAAGCATTGATTGAAGGCATCGCTGGTATGATTTGGAAAGTGCTAAGATACCTTCACCATAGAATCATAGAAGACTTTTAACATTGAAGACTTTTCCATGACTGTTCACCCATCTCTGACACATGACACAAAAGTTACTTTCATTTATGCAATCAGAAGCTCTTTAAGAAAGATGTATTGTTCCACTGCAGTTTGGAAGGCTAAGCCTCTGGAGTGTCAGCAACAGTGTTAAAAATGCTTTCCTGTGTTTTGTTCTGTTCATTATTCAATTATTTGACGCTGGTGTGCTGTAGAAAAATTGCTGTAGCATTTGTTAGCAACTGTCACGTGAGTTTTGTATTCCTTCATCTATATACTGAAATCCCATAAGTATGGAGCCACTTTAACAGGGTCTGTACACATCAATTGTTCAAAAGCTCTCTCTCAGCCCATCTGTAGCTGGGTGACAGCTATGGGCATGAATTCAATAAAAAAAGATTTATTAACTCCTCTGTGGAGTCTTTTTCACTCTTTTTTTCCCCACTCTTTTTTGGACCCCTTATTTTATGAATAGCAGTATCAGTACTGTCAGTACTGATGTCAGTAATGTCAGTAATAACAGTTTACCGTCATGCAGGATGAACCAGAAGCCTAGTTGCAGTCTTGGAAGCACAAAATCAATTGAAGTGATAAGCACAGAATAGATCACAGCAGTATCTACAGGACTAAATAACCTCTCACCACCCCATAATGACTAGCGCAATGTTTACCAGTAGCATCTTTAATCAAGTCCAGATTTGTTACAGCAACTCATAGAGCTTGTAATGACAGCTCTTTGTGTTTCACTCTGGGGACACAGGTAGTGTCTTTTTCGTAGAATCATAGAATGGCTTAGCTTGGAAGGGACCTTAAGGATCATTAAGTTATCTTATCTTAACCCATAGGCTCTCCACCTGGTCCTGATTGTTACTCAGAGGGAGCTCCTTGCAGTCTATCCACATTTAACATGGAGGGCAACTCCCCCACCCATCCTACCTTGCCTATCCCTTCTATAAACCTTACAGCCCTCAGTGGTGGCATTCCAGTTATATGAACCATCCCACCACGTTCCTTTGGCAGCAGTAAGATCACAGTTTTCCAAGCACGCCATGCTTTCTAACTTCTCTTGCTTATTTGCCATGCTGTGTGCATCATGGAGGCACGTCAGCTGGGCTTTGGGATGCCTCACCTCCCTAGAGAGCTCTCCCACAAACCTCCAGGACAAATCTGATGTTTTTCCTAAGGTGACAGCATTCCATGGGTCTTCTCTGTCACTCAGCAGCACATCCCCTTCCCCCAGCAGAACTAGTTTAAAGCCCTGGTGATGAGCCCAGACAGCTTGTTACCTCGTCCTCCCAGTCACTTGTGTCCCATCCCACACCAACATTCCTGGTTTATGAAGGTGTGTCCCAGATCTCAGAACCCATCGCCATTGGCGTGCCTCCACCCACAGCCAGTCATTCAGCTGATCCGTTCTCCTTCTGCCCAGTCTCCAAGTGGGAGGACTGAGAACACTACCTGCACTCCCAATCCCTTCAGCATCTTCCCAAGGGGCTTCATGTCTTGTTTGATATTTAATTTCCTGGTCTTGAAAGGCCAGGAGGGGATAGCAGTGGTTCAGCTTTATCATACCTGGTATCCTCTTCTTGATGTTCTGGTTGCAGGCTCCCAGCAGGCAGAAAACCCCTCTAGAGAGGTTATCCAGATGGGTCCAGTGCCTCTCAGCAAAGAGCCTCCAATTTCAAAGACCCTTTGCTTTTTTTTAATGCCATCAGTAATGACTTGGGTCCTCAGCTGCACCTTTCTAACACGATCACCCCTTTCGGGTTCCAAGCACCAGTCAATCTCTCTTACCGCTGAATCCACCTCAGCTTGGCAACTTCCTGCTACAGCCTGGTCAGGTGCTCTAAAGATCATCGAGTTGGGCACACAGCTGCACCCAAAATACCCCTCACCTACCTCAGTCCCTCTGGTGATCTCCAGATTCCAGAGGCTGAATGGTAAGAATGGCTTGAAGGTATAGCACAGTCAGCTGGCTGCAGAAGGACCACAGCTCCCAAGATTGCTTGAAGGTCAGTTTCAGGGCTACAGTTTTTCCTGGTCATGCTGTCATTCATGGTAAAGATCAGATTTATGACCTTTGTCCATGCTTTAAGGCCACAGAGGTGCACAGCCCCACTCTGCTCCAATTACGTGTTTTGTATTTTTTTTTCCTTGGCTCCAAAATACTGTGTTTTTCACTGTTCTTCTTCCATCCCTCCTGTGCTGACTGGCAGGTGGTTGCCACGCTTACCATATTCTGCTATTGTGACAGAGCCTATGTGATCACACTCAAAGCATTTCATAGTTTTCATTGCCTCCCCCGCGACAGAACAGGAGGTCATTATTTGGAGGACTGAGGACAGTCAGGATCCTGCCCGCTCCCTGACCTTTCAGATAACTGGTTATTCACACAAATATTGCAGAAATGCTGTTCTGGAGAGGACATAACATTCTTACTGGAATATCGCTGTCCCACACCATAATCACTTCCTCGAGGAGGCTGAAAAGTGCAGTACCAGTGGTTATCAGGAATGGGCTCTGTACTGTCGCCTTATCTCTCAGACTGGCACTATTTTACAACAGTACATTTTCTTTGGAGGTTTGCTGTCCTTTGCTGTTGACGCTGGGGAAGCAAATGTTAGGGCTGCTTTTTTCCGTCACGGAAAGAACAGCGTGCGAGTAAAGTGTGCCCTCTAGGATTTGGAAGAAACAAAGCTAAAAACCCTAATGGTGTTTGTTTTGAAACAGTTTCTACAATGGATAGCAGTTGTTCTTCCAAAGGAAACAGTGAGAGAGAAAATACAGCTTTATCCATTGAGCAATGGCTGCAACACCCAGCACGGACCCCAGGCTCCACTATTGCTTCCCGAAATCAGTGTTCTCCAAAGCACAGAAATGATGAGCACAGGGTTTGCTTTGGGGCTCCTTGCTAAAACACAGACTTGTATTTTTAAATCTTTGTTTCTATCACGCATGAAAACATTTGCTCCTGTGTCAACGCCTCGCTGCCAAAAAACCACCTTGAGTTCATTCCTACTGTTTAATTATCGACTATGTGAGGATTTTTGACTTACACATTTAGGTTTACATTTATAACCCCATCACTCTAATACAGCTCATGAGCAATGAGCTGCAGAACAGCATTTTAATTAAAAAATACATTTATCTGGATTCTGCTTGTATGCGGACAAATATTCAAAGATAACTGCGAATGGATCATTTCTGCAGTGAAAACATTTTGCCAATTTGTAAAAAATGCACCACGAGTCATGCTTAGAAATGCATCTGGCATCATGAAGATTAGTGTTTTCTACCAGGAATTCACTGATATGACTAATAAAACTAATACCTCTATGGCTCATTAGCAGAACTAGAGGCAAGTTTTGAAAAGACTTTTTTTCAGCCTCTTGGTAACTGGTCAAAACATTTCAGCTTATTTGTCTAAGTAAGCTGACAGGTTATGAGATGGAAACTGCTGGGGAAGAGAGGGATACACATAAAGGCCACAAAAGCACTGCACTTGTGCCGAATGGTGAACAAAGATTGTCCAGCGGCCCTGTGAGCAGCTCAGAGCTGCAGGGCTGCGTTACGACAAAGGTGGATGTCTTTTGAAGAGTCCGGCTGGTCAATGAATTGCAAAACACGAAAGGTTTCCAAAAGAGTTTAATAAATAATGAGGTTCTTTTTGTATCGTATAAACTATAAATACACCATGCAGTCCTTTTTTTTTTTTTTTTTTTTTTAACTTAAAATAATTTACAGGCTGAGGTAGGGGGATAGGAGGATGCTGTTGTGGGGTTCAGCTCCGTCTCAGGGTCTCCCCGATTTCCTGCTGAGCACACAGACACAGGCTGTGTCAATCCGGATAAAGCGCCAGGCTGCTTGCTTGCCCTCCATGGTCAGTGCTTTGACGAAGGTGTGTGTGGTGGTGCAGTAAGAGTTCCAATGCTTCGCATCGATCCCTCGGCACCCGCTGGACACTGGCCGAGGGTCCCTGCACTTGGTCTCGAAAAAGTACTGCTTAAAAACGTTGTTGTTAATGTTGACCTCTCCCAACACGGTCACCTCTTTGCCTTTGATGTCAGTGGCTGTGGTTTTGTCCCCGACCCACATGCTGACACTGTCGCACACTGAGAACTCTCCCCGGTGCAGTACGGGATGTGCAGTCCTCTTGGTCCTGGCAGTCCTGTTGAGAGAGACTGCACTGCTGAGAAACCCCGTATTCTGTCCCTTCCTTGACACTGGAGGTGGCTGCGTGCTGAACAGGACCCGAGAAGACCGGAAACGCTTCTTGTTAAAGAAATTTTGGTCCATGGCGATATTTAAATCTTCTGTTCCATCTGGCATCCAAGCAAAGCGGCCGTGGCTTGTCTGTGGGGCTGCCTCGGAAATGTGCTGTCCGTTACTCTGTTGTGTACTGGGTAAGGAGTGTTCTGCAGGATACTCCAGTGGACCATTGTCCTCTGACTTTGGAGCTGCCTGTGTGCCGATCAAAAAAGCTATAATCAGAGTGTAGTACAGCATGGACATTACGCTATGCACCTAGAACAAAAGAAAAATGTAGTATTACTGTAAGCCACGCTGGCAGAAACAGATGGTGTTGCTGGCAATAAACGTGTAAGATACCCAGGACCATACAGATTTCATCAGGTTCTCATGTGGGTACCAGATGTGGATCTTCCAGAAGAGCTCGTTCAGACAGTATAAAAGTTGTTCATAAAGTGAGAACATTAGAAAATAATAGCTAGATTATTATTAATTCCTCTGGTATTTGTTATTAGAACACTATGAAGCACTTGTTTGGTATTATTAATGCGGAGACCATATGGCGACAGCATGTTCCCAGGAGTAAAATCTCTGGTGATTTTTGCAATAACCTTTTCGGCCAGCACTGGTCTTTTGGCTGCAAATACCCTGCAGAGGAGCAAGCGTAGAAATAGGACCTTGGCTAAAATAGCTGTCTGTTTAGTTCATCCGTCTGCATGGCTGTCCTTCGGGCGAGGGTGGGGAGCACCGAGCTGGTATTTGTGGAAGTGGGGGAACCCCCTGAATCCGGCCATTAGCACACACTCCCAGCCACACTTACCTGCCATGTGGACAGGCCCCAGCACTCTGGCTGGCTCAGCAGCCTCCAGCAGCCTCCATCTATCCCATCTGCCCTTTCGGGACGCACCACATTGCTGATTTGGGGCAGATAAAGCCCACGCTCCTTCCCAGAAGAGCTCAGACATCACATGTCACGAGGGCAGATGGGATTTGTCCAAGTTCAGGCTGCCTATTAGGACAAATATGGGTATTACATAGGAGCACCATGGGTGACAGACTATTTCTGGTCGGCATCTTAGGTAGAGCGTGGCTAAAACCATTATGGTCACAGTACTGGGCACAGAGGAACACACCGTCCTTTTTTCAGTGCCACGAGCAAGAAGTTGCACAAATGTCCCTGTGTAGCAGACCCAAAGCGAGTGCTAGTCTTCCTGTAGCCTGGAGAATGTGCACATCTGTTTGGGTGTGGAAAAATGTGGGACAAATATCTAAAATATCTCTAAGAACAATATTATGCTGGAACACCAGCAGCAGTAATACTTTATTAGGTAACTGCCATGTGTTGACTAAATCAGCCATATGTTAGGGAACAAATCAGCAGCAGAGGCACTGAAAACATGATCTGAAATTGCAGTCAAGGGCTGACATTGTATTCCTCTGTGAAGAACTATGAGGTACAGACAGGATATAAACAGGAAAAAAACATAAATCCCTATCAATACAGGCTCCTCCCCTGTCTTGGTGCTCTGTTGTGCATGACGTGCCTCAGCTGGCCCCGAATTGCAGCGTCCAGCCAGCAGGCAGGCAGCCTCACACCCACTGGACAAACAGGGTTTTTCAAACGGAGGAATCAGGCTGTGCAATTCCGCTGTGATTTCCCAGCATGTCCTAATGTTTTTCTGGGATTGGGTCAATGACTGTTGACTTCACTCCTTCCTGCTCAGCTTTCTCAAACTAGAATTCAAAGAGGCACTAAAAGCTTTGTCTTTGCTGGGATGCAGTCTTGTAGAAAATGCAGAACCCTGACATGCACCATAGGGTCCTGTGTGGATACTTCTTATCTCAAATGAGCTGAAATAAAATAAACAGCTGTGTTTGTGCAGGGCTTAGCAAGCATTTAAGAAATCAGCAGGACATGCCAAATAGACTGAAGATATGCTTCAGACCCTGCATCATGGGAACAAAAGAGAGAAATGCCATAAGCAACAGTAGCAGTTCTCCTTGCAGCCTTTGGACTGGAAGAAATGGGGATGATACGATGGTTAGGAGTCAAATCCCTCTCACAGAGAAAGTCCTTACTGTTCCAGCTACTTCAATTTACTTAAAAGAAGGCTGAGGGTTGCTGCTTGCCCACATGCTGCTCATACTTGAGCAGCCATCATCGTCTGTACAAGGAAATAGAACTAGGTGTAGCTCAACAGCTTGGCTGTGCACAATTCAAAGAGTAACCCCTTGTTCAACAACCAAATTAAAATCAGATGGGTCACTGCATCTCTAGAAAGTTAGCTTTTCCAACAGAAATGTTAATGGAAAAGGTTTGCAGAACGAACTCCAGGCGCAATTCAGACATGCCAGAACAGCCTCAGCATATCGTGTTTATGCATAATACCCATTTTTATTATTCCCTTCTATAGAAAAGAGGCATAGCAATGCCAGCAAAGAGCTCTTTTCTGATTTTCTGCCACACTTTTTTCTCTGAGCTTCTTAGGTTGCATATTTTGAATCTTTCTTTGTATTTCCTGTCCTTCTGGCAAAGCATTCTATGGGATTGTGGCCCAAACACAAGCAAATGTATTTGGGATATGTGGTATTTTCCTGAAGATTCAGAACTGAATCTTTTAATCTATTATAACATTACTAGAAAATAATTAAAAATTAAAAAACAGATTCAAAAAGTAGATTAGCCTCAGTGACAGTGCAAGCAAAAAACATTTATGGAATAGGCATGCCTTAAGACTGTCAGGATTGTGACTTTTGCTGATGTGAAGGTATTTTACAAGCTGTTTTAGGGGGTTGTTTCTAAATTTGTGCTATGTTTAGCTACTGGACTCTTCCACGGTCCTTTCTGCAAAGTGTTCACACAGTTCCCATCCAGTGCAGCCACCTGAGCTTCCAGGGAGATGCGTAGCTGTACCAGTGCTGGCACTACAGCCTTTGTAACGTGGGCCACAACTGTTACCACAAACCTCTCAATACCAAAAATGCAATAGTTGTACAAAACCAGAGGATATTTAATGAGCCCTGTGACTTCTAAGTGAATTATCTCTCCTTGTAATAAACCATTTTCCACAAAGGCATTTCTGGAGGCAGAATATGGGAAGAAGGGATACGTGGGAACTCCTCTGTTAGCCAAACAATAGCTAGCTAGCAGATACCAGTGATGCAGCTTGTTTAATATGTCAAAGAACTAAGCATTTCCAAAAAATAAGACTATTAAATGCAAATTGCCCTCATCCTCACTTTTCAGAAGACAGATCGATTACTTTTTAATTTCAGGATGGCAGTTCTTCCCTCATTTGTTCATCAGATGCCCTGCTACCTATTCTCATACAAACACTTCCCCTGGTAGAGATGTTTGGACTGCTGTGTGATGCTGGTAATACAAGATTTCAGTCTGCTCTGTGTGTGCTGTGCTTACCTCTGAGTATATTGCACAAAAAGCTGCTCCTGAGAAAGGTCTTTATTTCATCCAGATGCTGAGCTGGGGTTGGCTGCAGCATGCCATCGGGCCAGTTTGGCTGCGTAGCTGAGTCTGGGAGTTGCTTACTCAGTGTTCAACTAGAATTAGAAGTATTTGTTTCAGTCAATAGCCAGCAAATACATGTTTTCAGTACCCTTCCCCACTCGATAGCAGGAGTACAGGGACAAATCCACACTCTTGGCTCTCTGAGCTGTGCCTTTTTCACTGTTACGGTGTATTAATTGTCTAAAGTGCAATCGTGGCTTTCACAAGCAGTGTGCCTGTAAGACAAGATACCTTATTCCGCCCCTTTACGAGACCCTACTTAATTATCCACTGTCCCCAATCCCTCTCAGGCATCTTACAGGCTGACTGCGAGCAGGAGAAATGCAGCATAACAAAACAATGCTTGCTGATGTAACCATCTGAGCTCAGTTTGCACAACAGATATGGACAAATGAGGATTCAGACTTCCCATTTTCTTCATCTGGAAGGCAAATCTGCTTACAAGTGATGACACCACATGTCGTCAGTTCTCACTCAAAACCAGAGACAAAAGCACAGGATGGTTTAGGTTGGAAGGCTCCTCCAGAGGCCATCTCATAGAATCATAGAATGGCTTGGGTTGGAAGGGACCTCAAGGATCATCAAGTTCCAACCTCCCCAGGCAGGGCCACCAACCTCCACATTTCATAGCAGCCCAGGCTGCCCAGAGCCCCATCCAGCCTGGCCTTGAACACCTCCAGGGATGGATGGGGCATCACAGCCTCTCTGGGCAGCTGTTCCAGCACCTCACTGCTCTCTCTATGGAGAACTTCCCCCTGAAATCCAATCTAAACCTTCCCTCCATCTGATCCAACCCACCTGCTCAAGTAGAGCCATCTGAAGCAGGTCTGCCAGGACCACACAGGCATTTATAATACCTACAGAATAGTTCCAATGGAAAAAAATAATACAGATGAAACATCACACAGCATATCCAGTGGTGGTGATGGGATTCTGCTGATTGTTTGGAATCAGCACTGTTTTGGTGAAGAGATGATGCCTAAAATCTTTCATTTGCGTGTGCTCTTTCACATCATAACCTGAATTCAATAGATATTCAGAAGGAGAATGATGAGATGGGTGTTTGTTATCCAAGAATTACCTGATTTTTGCTGATATTTGAAAAGAATTTGAGGGTAAAAAATTTGCAGGCACACGAAGGCACAGATTCAACTGCTTGTCCACTGGCTACTTTCAAGGCAAAAAATAACTCAATTGTAATACTGCAAATGATCACGTAGACCCAAATCAAAGGAAAACCATATTTTTCCTTCTCAGATGAATCTAGTATTTAGGTATCTTCTCAGCAGAGTATGGTGCAGACTGTAAATTCATCTTAAACACTTAGGTAACTGATCTGTCCCATTTAACAAGATAAAGAAGAGTTGTATAACGTACTCCCATATAGCAAAGTATCCTGATAGACTCAGTGTGGAAATTCAGGTGCAGCTGCTATGGAGAACATGCTCCTAACACCAGCGTGCAAAGTAATGTTCAATTTTTTTTAAGTTGACTTCATTTTACGCCTGCAACACGTCCACAGGAGAGCTGGCTGCCATTTTGTGTGCTTACTGCGTTTGGTTCTGCTACCAAGATCCAAATACAACAGCTTAATTTTCGTAAATCTGAAATCTTCCAAGCTCGTGTTATGTGCTCATTGTATTGCTTTGTGCAGCACTGCTGTATGCTGTGCTTTTTGGAAGAATGTACTAATAAAGCAATAACCCCTTCAGTGTACTCTGTCAGTTTAGTAATGATAGATCTAAAGTAGTGACCACTGCCAAAAATAATCCAACAGCTTTTCCTACTGTTCTGCCACCCTAAGAAAACACAGCTTCAGTTCCAACTGGCTGGTTATTTAACCACAAAAGAGTTTATTTTCAGAAGGTTGTATTTTTTTTAAGTTCTTTTGCTGCCTTCTTCCCGGATCGCCAGCTGTGGCAGAATCCAGTAAATCATGCAGTGTTATTCAAATGATGCTGAAGACAGCATCTGCACACTATTCCTTTGTACCTAGCAGTCCCAGAGATGAAGATAATATCCTACTAATGTCTTGCTTCAGAATTTACGTGCATTCAAGATTACAAACTTTGGGAGACAAAAAAATTTTAAAAATCACCTTATTCCTACTCCTTGGTCTCTTCACTGAGCTGATGAGCAAGAAAATGGGAATTTTTAATGAATTCAAGATTTAATTCCTCTATTACATCTACAGTGACTCATCCTGTAAATAAGAGGCTTATGTATGCTGAAGAGCCAGTTGGAAATTACCTGTGTCTCATGCACTTCCTTTTGTTCTGAAGGCCTCCAGTGCTGAAACGCTCCTTTGAGGATTTCTAGGGAGAGCAGTAGACTGAGAAAAATGCTGCCCTGCAGCAATGATGGCCCACTGTGTCACCATGACCATCATCACCACAGGATGGACAACAGCCGTAGTCTCGGCAGTGAGAATAATAAGGATGCTCAATAGCCCACCATGCTTCTGTCCTTGGACAGTTAAAAAAAAAGGGTATTATGAATCATCATCTGCGGGGTGAAGATTCACCAAACCAGAAACCTATCCGAATTTGGAAAGCATTTATATTTAAGCTTCATTTTGTAGTTCTTGGGCCGTAAGTAATCAGAACAACTTATTTGCAAGCACCTGATTTTGTCACTCCTATCCTCCTGAACCGGTACCCAAATGTTTCAATAATGCCTCTGCAAAGAAGCAGCCTTGAGATGGCATCTTCCCTGCGCCTGCCTGCCTGGGCCTCACTTCAAGGGATGATTTCAGAGCACCACTGTGGGCTCCTAACAGAACCCCAGTTCTGTTTGTCCCCAAACCTCAGCCATCAGCAGTGGAACAAAGGAGCACAATTCCTTTTAATTCACTTTGGCCCCAGAAAACAAACCAAGTCTATTGCCCATCAACTTTCTAGCTTCTTTGACAGGCCATTCACTCCAAATGAAGCTACCCAATAGGAGAGATGCAGCCTGCAGCAACAGGTGCTGGATTCTTGCAGTAGACATTGGAGACTCTTAATGGAAGAGCACAACAAGAAGATTCTTGCAAGGACACACAGAGTTCAACTTGCACTGGGATGCAGCCTTTTTTGTGACAGACAGACCATTTACACACATGATGAACATGCACAAAGTTGCTTTGATAGAAAATTATATATAGGATAACAAACTGATATTCAACAAATAAAAGATATCAGATCTCAGTTTGGATAGAAATCCCTTTAATGCAGTGGGGGAAAAATGAGTTAATGGCCACTTGAGATAAATCTCTCTGAAAATAAATAACAGGAACCAACTTTAGAAGAATCATGTGAATCTGATTAGCCTGAAGTCAATGGCCTCAATGGAATAAAACTGGTAAACTGAAGTTAGCTAGAGAGAAAAATGCTGGCTAGAAAGAAGTTACCTAACCTACTACAGTTGTATATAATCTCCATATTACAGTGTTTTAAAGCATACCCTAAAATTACAGATTGACACGTGATGACATGTTGATTTGTTTGATACTTTCAGCATGGACTACAAAGTGTGTGTGTGTTTCATAGGACAGCAGGGCTTCCTACATCTTCATTAGCCGGCACCAGGCAGTGACTGGAGATCTCAGGCACTGACAGGGAAACTACTGTCAGCAGGAATGGGGAAAATCCATCTCAAAGTTGGCCACGTTTGAGATCTGTGCAAACAGATCCACCCTACCTTGTCCTTTCCTCTCTCTGCACCTTTTCCAAACGGTTCTGGAGCTGGTTATGCCAGGTGTGTACCTTGGGATTTTTGGCTTCCAATATGAAATGACCCAAAATGAAATCCAGAGAACTAAAAGATGTGTTACACCACATGAAAGAACTGGAATTTCAGACTCTTTTTTTTGTTTGTTTAATAATGAAAGTGCCAGTATCAAACTGGAATTCGTCTGGAAAGAGAAAGTAAAGGGTAATCAGACTACAATGTTAGTATCCCATCTTACAGCCAAAAGTAGTTACAGCAGAAAAATACATCTTTAAGGGCCAGTAAGCTCTTCCAACTAATGATCTTATTCCAGCTATTCAGAAGGGAATGTAAATCCTGATTCTTGTCCAAACCTTTGTTAATAAGAACCATCTGAATTCTAAGAGTGATACTAGCTTTAAAAAATAATAATAATAATTCAAGCTCTCTTTGTAAAATCTTTCTTCATTTTTCTACCACTGTGCAAACAAATCTGAAACAAATGAGATGTTTAGATATAGAGCACATCTTGAAGTCTGATGCATAAAGTGTAATGACTCCAAAAATGAAGAAAAGAAAGTAAGCTGGGATGTCATGTTCAGATTCTCAAAGATAGATTCCATAACCTGTGATGTTTCTCTGGATCCTTGGATCAAGGGACCTTCCTTGGAACTTGGAACAGAACATGATGTAAGCACAAACAGCATCTAGAAATGACAGTAATGACCTTCTTGACGTTTAATAGCTGTGTGTTTCAGACTGTCCCATTCCGTTCATTCTTTACCTCAAAAAGGAATTTCATCTTATGCTCACAATGATATATTGGTTTTTTATTCCATTAAAAAACAACTTGAAGATAAAGGATTGCAAAATAAAACTCCCATCTTACAAAACGGGGATGTTCCTGTGATCATTTAGAAATTTCTGAGATAGTGGAGAAATAATAATGGAATTGAGTACGTGCTATATAGCATCTTCCATTAAAAAAACATCAAACCACTGAATGGATCAATCAGATCACTTAATCAAACTGGTCACTAGCTTATGGTCTGTAGAAATCCTTTTTGTAAAGGTGAAGAACCTGAAGAATAATGCAGCATCCCTACTGAACAGTTTCTTTCTCTAAAAGCTGCCTATGCTCCTTTGTTTTTTACTTTTTCAAACTTTTAAGATATTCATTGATGTTTCTTAATCAGCTCTTCTACCTTCATGAGACCTATGGAGACTTCCTAATGGTTGAAGACCTTCTCTAATGATTTACTTTACCTGACTATATGGGAACTGTGACAAGAAACTAAAAATGAGCTTCAGAAATGGACTTTCTTCTATTGTAGTTGATACATCTCCCACACTCAGCCTACGCCTACCTTAATTCACCCTAATCAACTCATTTTGTTAAAAATACGTATCAGTTACAATTTTATGATTACACAGGAATAATACTTAAGATTTAAAATGCCTATAAAAATTAAAAATGCATTAAAAAAAAAAAGTAATTGTTTGTTGTCAAACAAGTGGTTGGACTACATTTGAGAGGTATGTTGATTGGGAATGAGTAGCAAACAAACAGCGGTGACCAGCGAGCCATGTGCTGCTGCATGTGGGGTGACATGCAAAGATTTGGGCAGATATTTGCATTTTTTCTTATTGCAAAACCTGAGCTTTTTCTGAAGATTGTACTGATCCTGTACCCGCTCCAATTCTCCCACTGCCATGGTTCTGTGACCCATTTTCCCCCATACATTCAAAGCAATTGAACAGTTACATTGGATGCAAGACAAACTTTCAGCTTTAAAGTTCTCCTCTCAGCCTCTTCCAGGCTAAACAACCCCGATTCCCTCTGTCACCTCTCAAAAGTCTTATTTTCTCATCCCTTCACCAACTTTGTTGCATTTTTCTGCACACACTTGAACAATTTCCTGTCCTCCATCTAGTGAGGGACGTCAAGCTGGACACGATATTGAGGTATGTGCCTGCAAACAAGGGGACAAGCGTTTCCCCAGCTGGACACATTAATTCTGATGGAGGCCAGGATGGCACTGGCTTTGTTCACCTGCCCACACTGCCGGCCCACATTCAGCCAGATGCTGACCAGCACCCCGGGTCCCTCCTTGTCCACTGGGCAACTTCCAGACACTCTTCCCCAAGCCTGTACTGCTGTACAGATCGTTGTGAGCCAAGTGCAGGACCCACCACTGACCCTTGTAGAACAAACGTTCCTAAGTTTGTATTTTTGCTATTCCATCATCATCTGGTTACCAAATTCAGATTCTGCTACAGTCAAAAAGCGTGACAGAGCAGATGTGTGATTTCCTTTTGTTATGCTCCTGCATGTTTGCACAGCTTTTCTTCTAGGATTCTCTGTCCTTGTTCTAGGTCTGTATAAACCTTAATGCTAAACATTGATGTTGCACCATTCACACTTAAGCTATGTGTGGCGCATTGAATTTCCCCTTATAGAGAGCTTCAAATTCTAAGAATAAATTAGAAGGTTACTTCTAGAAGGATTAGAAGATCACTGCTCCTGCGTTTACTACATTATTGCCCCCGTGGTCTTTTATTACATTAGGCAAGAACATTTTTTAGTTCCATAAAGTGAAAAATCAATAGATTGAATGTGCAAATGCTTGGAACTGGGATGACCAAACCAGTGCAAGAAAATGTTCTCACCGTACATTCTTCAAAACAGTCTCAAGAAGCTGACTAAACAAAAACTTCTTTTTTAGCACTGCTTCACATAGTTTAAAAAACAGCGTACAGAGGAAGGAGATGAAGTGGGAGGAGGCACTGTTTGCAAATCCTGGAACGGTAACTTGTTATGGGAATGAGAAGCTACAGAAATAATAACTTGTAAATAACATTTAAAGGCTGCAGCTGGTACATGGAACACAGCTTGAACTTCAGGACGTGTTTCTTACAGTTAAGTAAGGGAAAAATGTTGCAGATAAATGCAGAAATGCTCCAAGCAAGATATGAGGAACCTCTGGTTGCTCAAACTATTGGATGACATCTCCAAAGCCATGAACTCATCAGCCTGAGCAGCACTGCAGCTGAGCTGTAGCATTTGGATGTTGTCGATGCCTCTACTACAAAATGAAGCCTGCTATTTTAATTGCTGTGGATAATGGATATTCAGACACAACTCATCACATAATGCTTTGTAAGGACTGTGTTCTCTGGCCGGCATGCAAAGTGCTAGCTTTGTGCAAACTTCCATATTAAAAGATGGTAACTTGAACTCACAGATATACGGATAATACCTGATTACTACACTAAAAGTAGGCCTGAAATCTCTTCCCAGAATTATGGCATTTTAATTAGAAGAATGTGGACGAAGGCTTAATCTTATTATTAAGGATAGAGAGGGATAAGGCAGAAACAAAGTCCACAGCAACATAGCCTAAATGTGAAAATCAGCAGCTTGGAGGCTGTGCCGACCATCCTACAGCAACAGAACTGCTCCCTGCTCCTCTCTGATGTAAAAGGTGAAATTTGACAACGAGCAATTTGAAAGAAATGCCCCTTCCCCTGCCTTCTAACTCCAAATCACCTCACGCTCACTTATTTGAAAGCGCACAGCGAAAACGCAGGGAAAGGTTATTTTAAATTTAGGAACCGAATGCAGAGATTTGTGAAAATAATTTAAAAACAATCATTTTAGGCATTCTGAAAACTTGTGACGTTGGAGGATAAATAATCTCAACTGCAGCCGATTCCAACAGATGCTAATCTGTCCCTTGGCTTTGCAGCCTGCTTGAAATAGTACTTGTTTCTTCATGTCATGCCTCTGGCAATGCTTAGTGAAGTTAGAATTACAATCGCCAATGAATCCCATTCTTAATGTCATTAACTTTCTAAACCGTTCCCCATAGCTGGCAGCCTTTCCATGCAGTGAGACCTACTTAGTTGGGAGCTGGGAGAGTGATGGTTTGTCTGTCTAGAATCATTGTGCCTTTCAATTGAAATGTGTTTACTGGGTTCATTATGTCCATTTCATGACGGTGATCGCAAACTTTGCACACTGGCTGCATTTCTCTTGTGGTTTACCTATTAGTGAAAGGGAAAAAAAAAGGCTCTGCGGTTAATTGTAATGATTTGTGCAAGAAGAATCTGTAAGTGAATTGTTAACATCATAAATTCAGCAAATGTTTGAATTGAAGATTAGGGACGTGGTGCATCTGCAGATTCTGTTCTCATTTCTAGCTTAGGAAGCGATTTAGCAAAATACAGGTTTCAGTGGCTGCTTTTCTACCAGCTGATAGATAACCACTGTCAGAACCCATAAACCACGAGCTTAAGGTTGCTTCCAAATTAGGGACAAATATTGATCAGAAAGCAGCGAGGATGGCCCCAGATGACAAGGACTGTATGTCAAACAGAAAACACAGGCAACAGTACTGCTGTTTGTGTTCATTAATCCTGTAGTTGTATAACGGATCATAGGCTACAAGTTTACTTTCCCTCTCTTAGAACATGAGTCAAGGGTGACCAAAATGATGTGTGTTATAACATGAGCTTGACACTCATCACTTTAGCAGATGGGGAAGTCAAATATTTGCTTCTTAATAAGAAAAAGTAAAGCTGATTAATCATCTGAGTCATCCTGCTCTAGTTCAGTGTTGGAATGAATGGCATTCCCTATGGATCAGCCTACGCAGAAGGAAATGCTAGACTGTAATCAAGACCTAGTGACTGAGTTCAATCAACTGTTTCAAAATATCAACCACGAATTTTTGATAAAACGGGGATTTTTTCTTTTAATCATGCAGTCAATCCATCCCCGAAAATTCATATTTTGCAGGGAAAACAATTGGAAGGTTTCCACTACGGCCCCCTCCAAGTGGAAACTTATTACCCCTTTTACAAGCCTACATTATGTCACAATGCAGTGAACAGATTAAGGGACTGGAACACAGCACTTGCCCTTTCACATTCTTCTTTCTGAACAGTGCTGCAATGCTGCCTTGTTTCTGGGACAGATAAGTGGCAGAAACCCCCTGATTTAGACTCACAGACGGCAGCAAATTTTTAGAAGCTTTTAGAAGAAATCAACCTTCTGCAACTCTTGCAGATATTACCACGAGCAGCAAAAATCCCACCTGGAAGGGAAATGGCACAGTTTGCAGTGAAGTCAGTTAAGTTCAGTTGCTGTTTTCTAGAGGAATCAATCCCAAAAAGTTTATTTCTATGTTTCTTGTATCTGGCAGTGAGCGTTTCAAACAGGAGCTGAAGAAAGTTCCTGTCAATTTTTGGCAAGAATTTGTCCACTTGGAAAAACAGTGGTTATCTGAACATTAGTCTAGTTCCTGATGCCCCAGGTTATGTGCAGTGATGAAGAATTTATCATCAGCACATCTGTAAATGAGTCATCTTGTTTCTTGCACTCACATGGCTTCACAATTTTACTGCCTGCTTGCATTGACGTAAAATATTGGATATTTGTCATGTGAAGCTCTTCCATCCCATGGGTAATATCGGAAATTCCAA
Organism: Tympanuchus pallidicinctus; assembly: GCF_026119805.1. Classification (NCBI taxonomy): domain Eukaryota; kingdom Metazoa; phylum Chordata; class Aves; order Galliformes; family Phasianidae; genus Tympanuchus; species Tympanuchus pallidicinctus. The sequence continues at coordinate 1,393,221 of NW_026294750.1, read as the reverse complement.
GCACAAATAACACCTTAATACCACGTTGCAGTCAGTGTATCCCAAATCATCCTGTAACCTCCACGACATGACACAGTATTCGCCTTCAATTAGCAAGTCACATAATGACAAACGTTACAACTCAGACATCTGGCTGCAAATCATACACCCGGAATTAAACACCTTCACCCAGCTCTATTACACAGCACAGACTGTGCAAACGAGGTGTGAGAGCCTTAGATAAGATATTACAAAGTAAACAATAACTACTTTTTTATTTTTCCGCTGGCGTAAGGTGATGAATTCTTCTAATGCCAACAAGGCTTCACCCAACATAAACACCAGAAACGGAGGATTTCTTATTTGGCTTTTATAGTTGAATGATGGCATTGCTGGAGAAAAGTGTAATAAAGCTGAAAGAAACAGGAGAAAGGGTGAAGGGCTTTGTCAGAGCTCTTCTCCAGACTTCAGAACCGTTTCCTGGGCTGTGTGTCTTAACACAACGCCATATCAATTCTCCAGGCAATATGGAGCTTCCCCATGTGAGTTTTGGGGAATGTGGAAAGCAATATAAATTCTCACTCCAATTCCCACTGGGCCCTTTATGAACCATGTACTGAATACCCACCAAGTTTCATTCTGTTCATAATGCTGATTTTTCAGTCTGCTTTTTGCACTAGGTAACGTAAACCAGAAACAACTTCTCTCTCTACCTTTATGTTCAGCCCTCCTAAGAACAGCATTGGGGTGAAGGCAGCAGGGAATGAAAAGAAACTGATAGCTGCAGTGAAAAACCAGTTTGCAGTTAACTCAGCCTGCTGACCCTCTGCAGATGGGCCCCGGTGACCCTAAAGGCCTTCATAGAGTAGTTTCCATGCTCAGTGCAATGATGGCATTCCAGCAGAGCCGCACTGATCAGCTGCATTCTTCAGAACTGTGAGTTCTTCTTCTCAACAGAGCTGTTGGTACGGCTGTCGTAAAGCACGAGCGTAAACACCTTGCAGAGCTGGGGCTGCTGCACAGAATATCTCAAAAGGATCATGAAATAATGGACAGGAAATGATGCATTTCAGAAAGTGCAGGCTGTGTTGTTCACCGCGGGGCAAAGAAATGCCTTTATGAACAAGCAGTGTTTAATACCTGAGTCACCCAGGCCGTAAAGGCTTCCAGAAATAAAAGATGTATTTCAAAATGGAAAAAACAGATATTCTTTGAGATAGAGCTGTTAAACGTGTCATAATCAAAGTAATGCACAGCAATGAGGTACCTGGTTAATTTCCATTACAAAATTTTCCGATGCTTTTTTTTTTTAATGGCCTGGATTGAATACATTTGTATCAATAACAAAATAAAGACAAGCAAAGCAAGTCAATAAACCAGACCACAAAAAGATCTGTCTCTATTCCCATACAATACAAAGGGAAAAGATACAAACTGATTGAGAATAGGGAAAAAAAAATTAAACAATCATCCTTAAACAAATAAAATCACGTTTAGAAAAGAGAGAATTCTCAACTAAATGATCTGCTAGGACAAGGAAGCAGGCTCATCCTGACAGTTATTCATTTATTGCACTCATTTTTATTCCTGGAAGTGTCATGTTTGCATAACACATTCAGTAAACAGAGGCTAAAAATGACATGGAAGAAATCATCTTCTGCTTTACATATTTTGCCTTTGTGCTTGGATCTGTTTGCACTGACAGTTCCAATATGCAACAATTCAATGGACTACACTCTGATCTTTTATTAGCACACTGTTGTCTTTGGAAATAGGAAATTACATTTTGGAGTAAAGAACAAGAATCAGGACACGTTTTTTTGGAATCACTGTGATGGTTTATGCCCAAAGAAACTAATTCAGGAAGCACATCAAGCCTTCTGGTTACTGCAGGTATGATTTCTGAAAGCAGTCATGGCTTTGTTCAGAAAAACATTATGGGATTACTGTCAGACTGAGGGGAGAGCATGCAGGGGTCTGGATTCTAAAACTCCAGCCAAGGATTTTTGCTGTGTGCATGAAATATCCACGAACTATTTTCTTTGGAAGGATAGTACAATGAAACTCGAACGCCAAGTTCATACAATGCAACTGTTCCCAGCAGTAGGGGATGGGAATCTGATATTGATTTGGATCTTCTGATACTGTGAACCACCTCGCTGTAAAATCGCAAAGCATTGCTGTAAAGGCAAGAGCTAAGAAGAGTCTTTACTAGCAAACGATCATTGCCTCAAAGGCAAGGAAGAGTCAGAGGTGTTCCATTCATTGTTCAGTGGCACCACTGAAGCTTAGCAGTAAAGTCATCCTGCGTGTTATTTCCAATTACATCATGAAAACATTCTCATTTTGGGTTTAAGTGAATTCTCACTCATGGGCGTATGCAGGTACAAGCTGATGTCTGTGTGCATATAGAACCACAGAATCACCATGGTTGGAAAAGTCCTCTAAGATCACCAAGTCCAACTGGCAGCACGTGCCCCCCATGGCTGTAACCACATCCCTCAGTGCCACATCTCCACAGTTCTTGAACACCTCCAGGGATGGTGACCCCACCACCTCCCTGGGCAGCAGTGTCACTGCATCACCACTTTCTGCAAAGAATTTCTTCCTAATATGGTAATTTTCATTTTAATGGCTGTATGCAAGCTCCAAATACTGAACAGTACTCTGTGTGTTTCCTCCTGCTATACAGTAATGGTGTAATTTAAACACCATTCAAATGACTATAACCACCCAGGCATTATGCCTGTAAGTAATCAAGTGCTCTCATCCATCTGAGCACATGAAAGCAGTTGTGCAGTGTGGTGTCCTTGGGTGTGCTTCGTTTGGACCTAACGCACTCAGAAACACGCTGACTTGTAGGCTGGTGGAGTCAACTCTTGCCAGCTTCGTTGGCTGCACAACTCTCCACCAATACAGCCAGTCTGCTTTCTTGTTTTACTTCATTCTTCTTCTGAGATGTGGACAACAATGAGAACCACAAGCAATATTCAGGATCTGTATGTCCTATCCTGCAGGCTTCTATCAAAAGTCTGAATTTTTCCTGCCACCACCTACAATGCATAAGCAGCTGGCATCTGGCAGATAGAGCACACATACATCACTTTAATAGGTACTACCATATCTTGGCATAAGCAGAAAGGATCTTGCTTTGCTTGGCCACGTATTTTTTTGGCATAATTAATTCAGCACAGCTGTAAAAAAAAAGAAAGGCTTCGTACAGCCACAGCATCCCATAGGACATCCATCCCAAAGCAGGAGATCTTTCAATCACAGAAACACTTTTAAATACATTGGCTTGCATAAGTGCGTGCCTGTCAAATTCAGGCTAGGGAGGACTGCCTTTCTACTACGAAATAAAAGCAGTAGCATTGTTACGTGTGCCTTTTAGCATGAGACAAGTTGTGCTGGAAGAGATGTTATCTTCCACTTCTCCCAGCATATCAGATGTTGTATTTCACTACCAGTTTCTGAATCAGCCCTTTGAACTCCTGGGGAAAGGATGGTTACCTGCAGAGGTCACCATTGCTGCGGCCCATTTGACAGCTACTGGGTTTCACTAGCTTTTATTGGACTAATAGCTAAAAGACACAACTCTAAGCCCACCAATACCACCACTTTTGGTGCTAGAAAATTAACTCTTTTGGAATGAAGCATTAATTTTATTAACCTTTGATTTTTAACAGCAATGTTTCTTCTTAGGAACTGAAACAAATGGCAGAACTACATTACCTCCTTAAAGTTACGAATACTTTTTCCTCCATGCTTTCAATTGATTTCCAATTGTTGTCATTCAGCATTCTATTAGTTCTAAAAGCATCTTGTAGAGAAAAGCAATTCATGGAATTTACACTTGAAGGAACATTTCTCTGTGCCCAAAGTCGTGAAGCAGTAATTTATTCTATGGATAGAATGATCCAGTCTTTAAATGTGTTGACCCTGTTCTGTTTACCCCACTAAAGAAGGGTATTTTGCCCTGCAAAGGGCCAACCTTTATATGTCTTTTAAATATTTTTCAGATATGATGTTTGAATAGTCTACATAATGGCTGCCAAATGCTAGCTTATCATTCTATATAATAACTACTTGCGTGTGGGTTAGAATGATCCTTTGTGCTAATTTTCCACTGAATTTAAATGAAGACATCTGAAAAGATAATTTGAGCTTTTGATTGAGAAAATGGACACTGCTTTGCTAAGAGAGAGAAAAATAAAGCCACGGTTACTTCCTTTGCTATCATTTTTGTCAGCCTGATGCATCCCTTCAGGGTGAGGGGCTGGGACCAGTCAAGATGTGACATGACCGTCAAATGCTGCACACACTCGTCAGAATGAGTTCCTCTCCAGATCTTACTGAGGTCTATTAGACAATGATTCATCCCTGACTTTAATGTCTTCCAGGGACAAATCTTCCTTATTTTACTGGTTCTCCATCCCAACACTGCAGTATTGTAACCTTCTGACTTTCAGACAAACACAAGATGGTTGTCAGGGTCACTTTCAGGCTTTCACAAAAGCCTGGTTTCCATAATATCTAAACCAGCTCAGAAGTGCAAAGACCAAATGAACTTACTGGCAAGTTCACTTCCTGCCTATCTTTTTGCAGATAATTGTCACATTTTACTTAGGCTTTGCAAAAAAGAAAGTATGAAAAAGGCTTTATTGTGACACTGAGGCTTGAAAACACCCATCAATGATTTGTCTTATAGTTACAATGCAACTTTGAAGTTGTGGCAGCTTGGAAAAACCAGCCTGACAAGCACGCTCACTTCCCCTGTTTCTTTAAAACTCCTTGAGCATATAAGGGAAATTTAAAGTGAAGAAAGCAACTGAAGCACAAGCACTTTTTGTTCCCAGCACACAAATTCTTCTCGTCCCTGTGACTGGGATCCCCATTTCTGCCTCTGACTGATGCATCAGGCAGAACAGCGTTAGCACCCAGCGTAAATCAATAAGCACTGTCAGTTTCAGTCTGTCAAGGCAGTTTGTAAGCATTTTCAAGTGGACATCCTAAAGGATACGGATGGTGTAACCTACAGCCGTCCCTAAGCTGGAAGGCTTCTGCCTTGGGCCATTCACACTTTGATTTAATTTATATTAGGAAAAAAGAGTGTTACCTTCAGTAGAACTGCCATAAAAGAAAAGGAAAAAATAATTAAGCCTTCTATTCAGAACTAAAGCAATAAAGAATTTCCATATAGAAGTAGCTACAGTGCTGTGCAAGTAGAACTAGATTTTTATTTACCTGGATAAAAACCACAAGGAGAATACTTACCTTCCTCTAAGGTTAAACTGTTCTTACAAAAGATTTGTTTCCAGCTTTGAATGTAAGCACAAAAGCTCTATGAACACACTCCAAACATGCCAACAATTTAACGTGCATTAGCAGATACAATCCTCAGCTTCACTAGACCAACATTTTTCTGAGCAAATGGGGTTTCTAAGCAAGGAGCACTCTGTATTTCAAAGGCTCCTCTTGAAGAGAGTGCAAAAATCACTGCACAGAAAAAAAAAAAAACACATCGACTGATGCTGAAGATCCCAAACTTCCACAACTCGTTCAATCCCACACGACTTGCTTTGAGAAAACTGCTGTTGTGTGCTCACTCACCTTAGAGGGGATGGGAATCTGGAGGGCTGTCCAGGCTGTTTTGTAGTCTGTAGCACCCCGGTCTGCGGATACTTTCCCAAGCCAGAAGAGCCATTCACATTCCCTCTGCCTTCCCAGCCTCATTCACTGCTCTCAGGGCTCAGCTAGCTGCACTGACTCACTGAAATCAAGCTCCCTCAGGGTCCTAGTGCTGTAAACGTGTGGGAGCTGCACAGACTCGTAGGAATTCTGCTGCTGGCTTGGTGCCTAGCCCGTGCAGTGATGGACAGATGTGCAGTGAAAGTTTGAAAGCATGCACTGGTTGTATGACTGTGCATGCATAATAGCAAGAAAAGCCTCCGACTTCCTGGTTCCACTGTCAAGAGCTGACACTCTTTAAGGGCTTTTTTTTTTCCTCCTGGTCTTCAGCATTTCTACTTCGCATCTTAATCCCTGCACTCAAATTAACGAAACTCTGGGCTCTGTAATTAATGGGCCCTTTTGAAATCCATCTCTGGAGTCCTTTAATGATGTCATCTGTTGATAAACAAACCTGAAGGAACGCTAATAGTTAACTGGGGAAGCAGTGCACTGGGTTGCCTGCAGAAATCCCCACTATTGGCCCTCTTTAACAGGGCTCAGCCAAACACAGCTCAAGAGTAGCAAAGAAATATTTGATCCTGACTTGGGGCAGAGGAAAAGATTATGTAAAATCCCTTCCAGCCATAATATTCTGTGTTTAACATGCTTACCTTAAGCAGAAAAGAGATATGGAAATGTTTTCCATTATTTTTTATGAAGGAGGATTAAGCACTTGCAGCAAGGAAACAACGGCGTGCTTTAAGCACTGATAAACAACAGAAGGAATATAGAAGGGGAGAAATACAGAAGATAAAGAAAAGCCACAGGCAATTGGCTAACTGCACTGAGAACTGCAAAACAGCCACCTGGGACCTCACCTGGAAATACATCATCATTTAACCTTCGTGATTGCACAGAGAAACAACAAAAATTATTAGGGTGTCCTTGGAAAATAAGAGCATTGCATTTTCTCAGTGTGGCAATAATCAAACATCTTTCCATTCCACCCAGAAGAGGGCAGCCATCCAGAGAGACTCATCCCTACAATCCTTTGGACAAGGGAAAAAAGGACACCGACGTGTGGCAGGCAATACATCAAGGTGTGAAGCAAGAGGGAAAACAGCTTTGAGATCATGGTGTTTCTTACTGCCACATAGATATATAGTTGTTTTTTTTGTTTTTTGAACATGTACCAAGCAGATCTTCACATCTTATTAAACTTAGAAGACAATTCTCCTTTCTCCTAGTGCCAAATATAACAGCAGCTTCAGTGCTGGACTCTAAAGCAGAGTCCTTTTAAAATGGCCTGAATTATCTTTAAAGAAATTCTATATATAAAATGATTAATGCAAGTGCAAGAACTTCCATCTCAGTTTGCCAGAATTACGCAGCTCAAATTGCTTTGTTTTTCTAGGAGAAAAATGCTTTCCACACATTATCCAAGTCACGGGCCAAAGCGCGATGCCTTCATTTGCACAGGCAGCCATCAGAGTTCAGGAAAGCGTTGCCTGAAAACCTGACCTCAGGATTTGGCCTTAGCTTCATATTTCACTGCAGAAGTGCCAAACTGTTCTTGTGTTGGGTGAGCATTTTGTCACACTTGTTTCTGAGAATATACACAGATGAGGGCTTTGTGCAGCAGCATTTGAAGGAGCGTTGCAGCCCACGGTGGCCGCAGCAAACTGCATCAAAACAGACAAGACATTAATGTTTAGCAGCTCTACAATAGATTTCTTGGAAAAGCTGCCTTTTTCTTAAAAGTGCAGCCACAAAAGCTCTTTGGGGCACTGTAACAATAACATACCATATTTGTACTTAATCTGTTGCATTATTTCTGTCTAAAGGAACATTCCTTTTGCACCTTATTCTTCTACCTCCCGAGCTCACACCAGCAAAGAAAGCTGCAACAGTCCCTAGGATAAAGCACTGGCTCCTATTCTCTGCTTTTATGTTCCCACATACCCCAAACAAACACCATTTTAGCTTCTGGAGTAGGTGTGGTGCTACAGGCACACTTAATGTGCTTAACTCCAGGTGGACTGCTATAGGCAGAGCTCAGTGGCTGAAAGCATTGCAAGAGGTCACATCTTCTCCTTCTAGCAGCGCTTTGAAACACAGATGTAAGTTTTACCACATGCACGTTTCCTTTTATCCTCTGTGAGCTGAGGATTCTCCTGATTTGACAAGCTGCTGCATGAAAGGTGAAGGATAGTGATGTCAGGCTGCATAAGGGAAGGTGTGCTCTGGAATCAGAGGGGAAACTTCCTATAGTGTTCTGCGAGCACAGAACTGGTGAATTATGGTTCTCTGCAGGTTTGCATCCACTTATTTCTCTGCCTTTACTGCAATAGTTCCAAGTTCCCACAGCATCTTGTATAAGCTTCTTTAAACCATATTCCCCCTAAGATTACATGAATTCAGCACGTTCCTGAGAAGTACTGCCATACAACACAGTAACATTCTGCATTTCAGAGAAACAAGAGCACTAATACCAAAATGAGGAGCATCACCACTGAGAGCTACGAATACAGGTAAAGCATTTTGTGCTTTGTTGACCCTAGGGCTGAGGTGAGCATTGACCTAAATCCTCAACTGCAGCTGTGCATTGCCATAGCCTTGTCTTCCTACATCACCACTTTCTTTTAAAGTTCCAGAGAGAGAATGGTGAGGTGGTGAAACAGGCTGATGGTGGAATGGTGGATGCCCCATCCATCCCTGGAGGTGTTCAAGGCCAGGTTGGATGGAGCCCTGGGCAGTTATGGGATGTGGAGGTTGGTGGCCCTGCATGTGGCAGGGGGTTGGAGCTTCGCGATCCTTGAGGTCCCTTCCAAACCTGACCATTCTGTGATTCTACATCAGCACCTTGGAGGACACACAGGGTATGAAAACAGTGCCCTGTGCCTTCATGGTACGCTCAGTATTACAAGCAGGCTTAAGGGATGTAGGGGCATTTCTCCTGGAGTTGCCCCTGAAAGCACATGAGGGAAGATGTTTGAGAAGCAGCAACCAGGCCTTTTGTCCTGCTCAAAAAGGTGCAAAACAGCTGCTGACAGGCTGCAGGCAACACCAGAGTATTCACAAGTAGACCAATGGTTATATACAAAAAGAAGATCTAAACTCACCCAGCTGGTGGAAAGGATCTCTGACCACACAGCACTCCTCAGGAAGCAGCCTAGGTCCAAGGATGCTCTCCCTTGAGCGGCTGCCCCTGAAATGAGCCCAGGGTGGCTCTGCATTGGGTGCAGCCCTTCTGGGCACATGGGAGAGCACAGGTGCAAACAATGAGCTCCTCAGGCCAACAGCACCCCTTCACCAGATGCTCAATCACCAGCTCAAGGATTCCCCTGCTCTTTTCCATTTAGAACCAATGGTCCTTGAAGAAAAAAAAAAAAGCTGCCAAAAATGTAAGCAGTTATTCTGATTATTTCTGAGATTTTTACAGCTGTGGAAGTAACACAGGTGAGAGCAGCTGCTCTTCCTACAACGTTGTCACTTTACAGAGGAGTCAGGGTGCTGAGAGAGGGATTCACAAGTTCAAGCTCTGAGAGATATTGAGGAATGGGATGAGGATAGCGACGCTTTTTTCTTCCAATGCATTTATATCTGTATCTTTATTATACAGATATCTTTATTTATATCTGTATTTGTGCGTGCAGACGTAATACATCCTTGTGATATTAAGTCCCTGTGTGAAAAAAATGTTTCCTAGATGCTGGGAAGCGTTGAGATGTGAGTGCAAGAAGAGTTTTAAGCATCTCAAGCAAAGCATTCAAAGTGGCAGTGTTTGTTTACCTAAAAGAAAAATTACCAGTTTTAAAAATGCCTAGAAAACACAGCTATCTTGTGTAAACTTGTCTGAGAGTTCTTGTCCTGGGGCTAAAGTGGATGTAAAGTGATAGTAGATATTTCCCATTTTACTCATCTGGAGGGAACTCGTCCCCGCTGCCAAATTCATGTTAATCAAGAGGCGAACAGGAATTGTCATAATGCAAATTCTTGTGTTAGTGACAAAAAAATAAAAAAGCATACAATTAGTGGTTTGTTGTGTCTTACTCTGTGTATCTTTACAGTATTATGTGCATGGCAGAAGTTACTGGAAAAAAAGCAGAAGTGTCATTGGCGGGTTATGGATAAATAGGTCAGACAAGCAATTACTGACTGCAGACTCTTGGCTGTTTCAGCTGCATGGCTGCTCTATGGGATCGATAACGCACAGAATGCAGCGCATCGGAAAATGGATTTGCACACAATACATTTCTAATATGCTGCAATTCAAACCAAGTGGTGATGAGGAGCGTTGACTTGTGGTGAATTAGGGATGTGATCTGCGCTCATCTTTTCTTTCTCTTTTAGTTGGCTGTGTAATTAAAACATCTCAGAAGCCTGACCCTACTGAAACCAGAATGTCTTGATTGGCAAGCGCTGTTACAGACTAGGATGTAACTCTAATGGCAGCAACATACAGACCAAGCAGAGCTACGAGATAAACATTATATTATTCTGCAGACGCAGCAGAGATTTTGCCTCATGGTTGGTTGAAAGAATGCAGAAACTACAAACATTTCTGGAATATGCCAAGCATGCACTTGTGTTGGAATACCTTCAGATTCAGCTATTGCTTTGAAAGGAGGGTCAAATAAGAGCATATCTGCTCTTTACAGTCTTAAATGCTAGATGAATTTTGAAGATAGCACTCAGATGCTTATTCCCTATTCCTCTGTTAGAGCTGAAAAGTTGTAAGATATCCTGCTTTGTAGCTGCACAGCTTTTTGCAGGACGTAGCAAAAATCAGTACAGCCTGATTCCTGCACTTGGCTGAAGCAGGCCTGGATTGGAATCTGAAGTCTCTTTGGTAACCATGAAGCACTTGTCAGACAGAGTTCACTAGCTGTGGACTTCTATATGAGGTCTCTCTCTCCATGAAAAAAAAACCTCCATGGATGCCATTTTGCAGGGAACGCACGTGGCCTGGTGTGCTGCTAACATTCACCTCCAGGACAGGAACATCTCAAGAACTGGTCAAATACGTATTGGTTTGTTTTTGAGTGGATGTAGAATCATAGTGTGAGGTTGGAAGCAAGCATTAAGATCATGTAGTTCCGACCCCTCTGCTACAGGCAGGGACACCTCCCATAGCCCACGCTGCTCACAGCCCATCCAGCCTGGCCTTGAATGCTTCCAGGGAAGAAGCATCCGCAGCCTGTGGGGGCAGCCTGTTCCGGAGTCTCACCACCCTCACAGTACAGAATTTTTTCCTAATATCTATTCTAAATCTACCCTCTTCCAGGTTAAAAGCATTTCCATGTAAAACCATATGTGCTGAAAATGCAGTGCTAGCATCAATCTTTCTGGGATCCACAGAGTCTGACAGGTACATCCTTTCCTTGGGGGGGCACTGACACTGTCAGTGAAGCTCATACTTGGTTAAAGACTTATTCACCCAATGGCAGCTTGCAGTAGGAACATTTGTCAGGAGGTTTGGACATATTAGCTGTTACTAGATAGCAAAGTTATCATGTGCTGACTTCCCGACAAGCTTTTACTTGCAGCACTGTTCCTCAGCTTGCTGCAGAGGAATCGACTGTGGCACAGGATGATTCCTCTCTTCTGTGTGATCTGTGGAACAGGTCCCAATTCTCTCCTCTCTACTATTTTCCTTCCATGCTCTAATAGAAACTATTTCAGTGCCTACCTATGGATGGCTGCAGTTTCTGCATCTGACTGCAGTCCCTTTCAACCTATCTGCAGGAGATGCAAAGCTGTAGTGAGAAATCCTGTTATGAAATCGGGAATGCAGGCTAAACATAAAACTTGGAATGAGTTGTGTTTGACTATTAAGGGTAGAAGCCTTTGCTGTTGGGACGTTCTAAAATAGCTTAGAGAATGTGCTCTGTTGGAAGGCTCTTGCCCTCACACCAGAAGACCTCAAAGGATGGACTTGCTTTTCACTATTTCTTTATCTGATATCTTCTTGCCCTTAGTGGTAAATTTTAAAGAGACTTTGAGGAAAGGCTAGAGAGAAGTGCAAATGATTGCATTTAGAGCAATGATGTAGAAACATTTCATTTTGTACTTGTCTTCCAGGACCCGAGCTCTCTATTGTGTGACAACAATAGAAATGGTAGAAGTGTAAAAAGCTGGACTCCCTGCCAATGTTACAACTTGTCGTTACTACTAAAAAAGGCAGCAAGCTGGGAGGGTATATCAAAGAATGAATCACTCTGCATTTGCCTCGTTTCTTGCGCTTGTTTTCCACACATTTTCTGCTGATCACTGTTGGAGACGTAGGTCCAGGCCAAAAGCACGTTTGGATCGAGCCAGTGTGGGAGTGCTTATGTGTGCTAAGTTGTTCTGCAGTGAGATGCATGGTTCTCTGCATCAGAAATGGAATCAAGGTGCAGCTTTTCAGTTTCACTATGAGGAAAACCAGGTATGGAGTCAACCTCTAGCAGCACTGCAAAGCTCACGCACAGCGTTTTTCTTTCTTTCAGTGATGCAAGGATTGTCTCCACCATGATTTCCACCACTGCATTGCTGGATAAATGAGATGTTGTAAAATTCAAATCCTTCAGCCTTCATTAGCAGCGAAGTGAAGCTTTCAGCTAACTCACTTTTCTGTGTCCTTTACTTTCTTGCCTTGTGCTGATCTATGTAAATAATACTATTTTCAGACCTCTGGCAGGAAGAGAGAGACTCTAGGGAAAATATGCCCTGATTGGGCAAATCAGGATAATGGCACAAGTCTTGTAAATGCTATCAGCTCTGCTTTTTAGGGACTCTTTCAGACACATCCCTTCTCCTCCCCTCGCTAAGAGACCCAATGCTACTGCCAGCAGACTTGCAGTACTACAAACAGAAACTACCATCTGTGAAAGTCAACCATACAAATCAAAATGCAGGCTTATAGCATGCAGCATTCACATGATTTGAAAATGCTCGTTGCATGCACAGAACACATAAAACCAATTTGGGTTTGAAGAAAGCGGAGTTTACTCTGGGACACAGCGTTCAGTATTTGCAGATCATTGGACAGCTCAGCCTGGTACAGATCATGCCTTTTTATGGGGACATTCCAGCTCCAAAGAAAGCAAATTCTTCTGAAACACATTGTCTTAGTTAAACTTCTAATATGTTTGGGTAGTGCTAGCAGCAGCTTTATATAATACAGTCTTGTAGTGCCCAACAAAGACCAAACAAAACCCCAACCCATATTCTATGTGCTATTGAGCAACAGGAAATACAGCTAATGTGGATATTTTACTACTGTGAGATTTGCACAGCATTTTACACCTGGAATTGGGATGAATAACAAACAAGGAAGTGGATATCATCTGCATCCTCTCTTGTAGTATACCCGTGATACCTGGTGCTTGGAACCAAACCAAGTCACTTACTGAAATTCCTTTAAAATCACATTCATTTTACCTTCTGTTAAGTTTTCATTAAATTCTACACGCGTATTTCATGTCCTTTTTTTAAAATTTAATATACTACTTAACAACACTGGAAAATATCTGCAGTACACAGAATAGCACAGCACAGAACAGAAAAGAAAGTAGCAGTTTGGCTGGAAGGGACCTTTAAAGATCATTGAGCCCAACAGGCTGCCCACTTCACTTACTGTTAGAAAACTGTGCAGGTAATACTGCGGAGGTCTTGCCTCATTTCTTCGCTCTAGCATCCTGAAAAACCACTCAGTAGTGCTGGTGGGCAAGTAGTTGCCTTGTAAGTAGTTGCCTTGTAAGTAGTTGCCTTGTAAGTAGTGTCACGCGTGGCTTCTGCAAGAATATCCATGTTGTGGAGTGCTAAAGGCTTGGATCCACGTTGAGTGCCTGCCATTCTTCTGTGTGCCTTGGCACTGCTGTCCTTGCAATGCTGTGATCCGTTTGAAATGCTGAACCGCATCGTGTCTGAAAACTATTTTTTGTTATGCAAGAAGGGAGGGTTGGTATTTTGGGTTTTCCTCTTCTTACTGTTCTCCTCAGGACATTCAAATACATTCAGATACATTCTGATGTGTTTGTGATTCTGTAAGACCTTTCAAAATTTGTGTCATTTCACATGCAAGCCATCAGATGGGCAAAGTCATTTTCTGCTTGAGAATTATCAAAGCATTACTTTATTAAGAGCTGATCTCAAACTTATATATGCTTATTATTTCTAATATAGGGAACAGTGTCCAGGGTATCTTATGGAATATTAAGAGTGCCTGCCTGTTCTTCAGCTCTAACCTTGTTTTTGTGGGCCCAATTTCATTGCACTAATGTTGTGATCGGTGTGAAAAGTTGTGTGTGTTCCTTTTTCCTTTCCCATGTGCTTTCTGTTTACTCACAGAGCCTTTCAGTTTCTTAGCCACTTGTAGTTTTGAAAAGCATAGAGCACAGCTGACATACCTTCATTTTGGAATGAAGCTGTGTCTTTGTGCCACATCTTCTAGACAGGAAGGAGCATTTACCTGCACTTTGCATAGAACACTGAAGCACAGAGAGAAACTGAACTAGGAGTTATCATCCAAAGTCTGAGGATGTCTGTAAATCTCAGCTGCTGGATTCTGAAAGGCATTCACCAGGTAGAGCAGGAAGAACTGTTTTCTCAAGGCGATGGAGAACGCTTTTACTTGACTGAAGCTTAAGTGTTGGGAAAAAGTCCATGTGAAGATCCAGCACTCGAGTGAAAATGAACAGTTAATACTTGTTCTTAAATCTCTGCCTTTCTCTTCGAATTATACTTAAAGTGGAAGTGCCTTTAGGTGTCCAGAATGTAAATATTTGGCAATTGCCAAGTGCGCTGATGGGAGACTGCAGACCAAGCTCTACTCTGATTGACACTGAAAGCTTCTGTGATTGGCAGCAGCTTGTCTCTCTCAAATGTTTCTTCTGTGACTTCTGTGTCAAGAGTGAATTCTCCAAAACCTCCAGTTTCCTTAAAATTTTAACCTGCTCGCTGGGAACAAGAAAAATTTCCCTTTCCCAGTATTCTTCTTTTCTCATTGCTCTTACTGCAGGGAAGAACTGCCTGAAAAGAAGAAAAAAACAAAGCACAACAACAACAACCCCCCCCACCCCCAAAAAAAAAAAAAAAAAAAAACCAACAAAAACCACAACCTTCATTCCAGAGTCAAATTTGCAATGAGAATCTTGGAGTCTATTTTTGTCCAATACCATTTGGACAAAACTCAAGAATTTGATTTTTCCCATTGCTTTACTTTGTACTCCAGTTGACTCTGAAAGCACTGCCTGAAACGCTGAACCACAAAATTCAATTAAAACACTGGGAGTAAACAGGGAGAAGAAATCAATGAGTGGATTATTCTATCAGCTGCTGTTCCCATGATCTTTCTAATCTTATGCTGCACTACTAGAAGGGGTGTAGTGAAGCAGAGGCATCGTAAAATCAGATCAAACACTTCATGCTCTGAGCACATAGCAGAAAATTAGATCGATAGCATGAGCCCATTTTTTTTTTTGCTTGTAAGTAGCTGGACTGCTGAATCTATCCATAGTGTGGAGGCTGATCTGTTTTTTAATCCTTCTCAGTCTCACTATGAAGTTAAGCATCAGTTCTCGGAACAAACCTAAATCAGTGCAGATGCCAGGCTCCTCAGGTGTGTATTCACTGCTGCTGTATGCATCCGGTAATGAATTAAGACGTTTGGAAAAGAAATGTTGATCAAGCACGAAATTCCATCTGCATCTATTGAAAATTTCAGGCAGGAGGGAAATGTTCTAAAATTGCCATATTTACCACTTGCTCCTACCTTTGTCTGCTGTCACTTTGGGCTCCCAGCACAAAAAGACGTGGAGCAGTTTTAGACGAAAAGAGGGGGGATTTATGTTAGGTGGGAGGAGGGGATTCTCCACCATAAAGTGGTGAAGCCCTGGCACTGCTGCACAGAGCTGCTGCTGCCCCATCCCTGGCGGTGCCTGAGGCCGCGTTGGATGGGCATTGGCAACCTGAGCTGGTGAGAGGCCATCAACCCACAACAGGTCCTCTTGATATAAAGAAACCTCCTTATATAGATTGTCAGTCTTCATTTGGGAAAGGCAACGAGCAGAACGTACTTTTATTAATGTCTCATGTCACTTATTCTTTTAGATTGGTTTACTGGTGGAATACAAGTGATGTACGCTTCTGTTGATAGTCCTAAATAATGGAATGGTCAGAGCAATGCAGGAAAAAGGGGTTGCTGGTGACTTCATTCCAAAAACTCTTACCTGCGCTGTGCTGCAGAGCCACAGACTTCAAATGCCTTTGGTGATAAACAGAGGGAGACATTTCACTCTAGGAAATGAAATTCAGCGTTCCATGTTTACCTGGAAGAAGTGTTGCATCATAATAACTGTTTTCTAGTTTTGCAACACTAGCTCCAGTCCTTCATTTCCACTATAATCTTGGTCTCTTGGAAAAATAGTAGTCTCTAATTGGATTCAAGTGACAGATACCAATCAGGTGGAAGTTGATAAGTATTTGCAATATGAGACATAACGTGATATCATGATGTATTTCAACCACAGACCCGCATGTGTACTCAGAAAGTGTGGCAAGGAGAGTAGCATCATCTGTTTCCAGCAATATTTGGCATAACAGCATTGCTCAGGATAGTTTCAATGGTTTCCTGACCATTCATCATAGCAGTACATTGTCTCTCATGGGCACCTACGAGCTGCCATAAACATGTCTTCCTTTCTGAACTTCCTTCAAATATATTTATTTCTGTGGCAGAGAGAGGGACTTGGAAAATGCTCTGTGCAGAAGCCACGGGAGCTGATCTGCCACTGAGCAGGCAGGTGGCCAACTGAACGCACAGGCATACATGCAGACAGCTGAAAGGACAGATGTATCAAATCAGATTTATGAGGTCAGTTTTCCCAGCCAATAAAGCCCAGATTGCTGTCTGACCTGTTATAACCTTCCTGTGTTTAAATGAATGTGAAACAGATAATCCAGCATTTGGCGGAGACAACACTGACAGAATGCAAACATTATTTCTGTAGCCACATCAGATTGTTTTTCTACTTCAACACAAAGTGTTGGGTTGAAGATCTTTGAGGAGTTCACAGTATTTTTATACTGCTTGTGTGTGAACAAAAATTTTCTCAGTCCAAGGGAAGGGGCACAGTATACTTGTTTAGTAGCTTACTGCAGACAATAAATAGACATCTGACTATAATTCTGCAGTGGCAGATACCTTCTGAGCAGACATGTAAATTGTATCTACTCCTCAAACGCAGAAGATGAACCCATCTCACTGTGAGAAACGTGGACAAAATGCCAATTAAAGTTTCATGCTACAAGCATGGTGGGAAAGTAAATAATATCCTTCTCTGCAAATTGGAAAGGTATGGATCTGATGGGTGGAAGGTTCAATGGACAAAGCACTATCTGCAGGACCGAATCCAGAGAGTGCTGATCAATGGCTCCACGTCTGGATGGAGATCAGGGATGTGGTGTCTCCCAGGGGTCGGTGCTGGGGGCAACGTGCTTTAATATCTTCATCAGTGATGCTGACAGTGGAGTTGAATGCGCCCTCAGCAAGTGTGCAGATGACACCAAGCTGTGGGGTGTGGTTGGGATGCCACCCAGAGGGACCTGAGCAGGGTGAGCAGTGGCCCAGGAGAACCTCATGAGGTTCAGCAAATCCAGGTGGAATGCCCTGCAACTGGGTCGAGGCAGCTTCCACCAGCAATACAGGCTGGGGGTGTAAGGATGGAGCACAGCCCTGACGGAAAGAACCATGCATGATGATAACTGAACATCTGATCCTTCCATGCCATACCACTAAAATTAAATGGCAGTATTTCATTATGGTGGTGTTGTTTAGCTGCTTAAATTAAAAAGTTGCATTTCTTCCTTTTTTTTTTTTTTTTTTTCTCCAGTAAAATAAAGCATTTTTCCATTCTGTAAAATTCTTTTTCTCAGCAAATGGGTCTGAATTCTTTCAATATTGTTTTTTGAATCTTTTTTTTTTTTTTATCCTATGGGAAAAAATGCAAATTACAATATGAACGTTATATGCAGGACACTTCAAGAAGATACTGAAACTGAAAAGTAAAAATAACTTTCTGATGGGAATATATTAAATAACATTGAACATAAAGGCTCACTGGCAGTGTCAATTGCCAGCTGCAAAAACATACAGTATTAGGATGGGAAACCTACTACGAAGACGCAGGCACTTGGGAAGAGCACATTAGTAAAAATGCTATTTTTATTTAAAGGTTTGTAAGTCAAAG
Organism: Tympanuchus pallidicinctus; assembly: GCF_026119805.1. Taxonomy (NCBI): domain Eukaryota; kingdom Metazoa; phylum Chordata; class Aves; order Galliformes; family Phasianidae; genus Tympanuchus; species Tympanuchus pallidicinctus. The sequence continues at coordinate 1,375,339 of NW_026294750.1, read as the reverse complement.
TTCATCTTTCAGTGTTTTTTAAAGATTAGAATTTCAATGACTTTAAAGCTCTAGGACCACACAACCCTGGGGCCGCCGTCCTCGCGGGGACCGAATGAGAAGAAATTAATTCGTTGTGCATCAAATCTTATGCATGTCTTTGGACTTCATGAGCTACTTTTGTTCTTTTGTATTTCTGTTTTTGCTTTGTATTGTTGAACTGCAGAAATAATAACAGACAGTTGGTGCCTGCAGATAGTAGTTAAGGATTGTTAAAGAAAGTAAGCCACGCTGGGAGCCTTTATAGAAGTTGAAGAGCATGGAGAGACACTCAGATTTTGAATTTCACAAAGCTGACACTGAAATGTTCACCACAGCACCTTCACAATCAAAAAGCATCACTTCCCAAAACTGCTCCTCGTCCATTTCTGTTGCATTTTATCCATGGTGGAATGGTTTTGTCTGACATCAAAAACACTTCCACAGCCCTCCTGCTGCAAGAAGGCAGGCTCAGACAAGCTGTCTCTTGCCTTCCTTTCTCATGCTGGAAGCTGTGACAGATTCTTCACCTAAACTTGTATTTTCCTTCGCCAGCTGCAAAAAATGTCTTCCAATGCTCTTCTTTGGTAGAGCCATCAGGTGGGGCTCTTGCCAGAAGGAGGAATTCTGGTCGTTTATTCTAAGAGCTTTCCGGCATTTATAGAGATGCTAAATTGAAGGCTTTCCAGCACTCACAAAAACACGTGTTTTTATTAGTAATTACAGCTGTTTGTGTGCATTTCTTGGGCTGTGCATTACAGCAGATGCTTTCAGAAGATGACGTTCTTTCCAGGTGCCATCTCAAAGTAAATTAACATTACAGGAAGCTTTTTACAGTCAGATGTGGCTCTGTATAGTTCTCCCTCTCAATAGGCAACACCTGATAAATGGTTGCACCCTATTACATAACTTCCAGTGTTTCAAATAAGTTTCCATTAACCCAGGTATCAAAATGGAGGTACCGTTTCTCCTGCTCATTTCCTCACCTATGACATTCTTAAGGACATTTCTCAGTTTAGCACTGAGTGTAACTCAGTGGGAGTGTTTGCAGAGTGAATGAGTGACATCACGTTTCTCTCAGCTAACAAACAAGCACTGCGCGTCTTATTTAAATTTAATCTTGACCCTAGGACATCAACTTCAACTTCTGTTGCCTTGGCCTGAGTTTGCCTATCCCAGATGACTGTAGATGTTACATGGATAACATTGCATTTAGCATCTTACCATATGTTTTATGTCTTTTTTGGGATACCCTGATAACCTTTTGCATGACACAGAAGTTTTGCTCCAATTGCCAAAGGCACAGAGGTCAGCCAGTCTTCATAGTAGTTTATGTTGAGAGCACCGGATCTTGTCTTTTTTTTTGGTGGAGGAAGCTCTACACAGAAGCACTGCTTAATCCTTACAGATTACTTACTTTATAGAGCTGACCTTATTCTTTTCCCTCTTCCCTACCCTTCTCTGATGCTTCATTTGCTCACATTAACAAGTTGGTTACACACTGGTGAACAGACTCGCATTGTAGCACGGAGTGGTTCATACATATGAGACTCAGTGCCTGATCGAACACCTGCCAAGTGGATTTTGGATGCTAAGGGTATTTGGTATGTGGGCAGAACTATACAAAATATTGCAGTTTTCAGACTTCAGGGTCCAGTTCTTCTTCAGGGAGATGGATGGCATGACTGTCTTTGGACTCCATGGCAAGGCAGGTTGGCTTCCAGATCACTGCAAGGCAATCTCCAGGAATTTGCCACAGCTTGTACTTATTCATGTGTCTTACACTGACTGACAACAGTGGTGTAAACTGGCATAACGAGAAAAGAAGTGATAACATTCAATCTTTTGGGGCTGTTTCTGTCCCAGAACATTTCTCATGGTGGAAAGAGCAAGTGATTAGAATGTGGTGCGTCTGCTTCACCAAGAGAAACAAAAAAGAGTTGTCTGAGCAAGCTTTAGCTAGAGGCTGAGTTTCTGGCATCTTGGAAGAGAATGGGAAGTAAATCCTGTACAGCTGGGAAAAGATTCAGTGTGAGCTTCTGTGTGAGAAGGATTTGTACTGCGAAGGAAAAAGAGCTTCTGTCCTTTATCTTTTGTGCTTGTGGTTGCAGTTATTCCATTAATTTGATGATGTAAATGCTAAGCACATGGCGAAGATGACTTCAGAAGTCTGACCTTTCAATTTTCTTATTTCCCTTCCTTCAGCTGAATGGGGGGAGGTAGTTATGGAATTGACAACAGACCCTGAGAGGACCAGATCAGAATAAGGTGACAGTGCGCAAATGTCAAACTTCAACAAATTAATCCCAGGATGGTCACCCAGATGTGTTTGCAACAGATAATCTAAATACAAACATAACGTTCTAATCTCTGCCACGGTGACTCAATAACAGATGCTAAATGGTCCACATTAACCTTAGGGCAAAGCATCAGCATCTGTTGCATAAATATTGAAGGCAATATGTTTCACACAATATTTTGAAGGATTACTTTTTTTCTTTCTCTCTTTTTTTTTTTTTACAATTACAACCACATTTCACAATACTCAACTGTCCTTTGAAATACCTAAAAGAACAGGAAGCAGTGCAAAACATGGGACAACTAAGTAAGTTAAGGACAGTAAAACTGGTGTGCAGCATTCTATGGTTTCCTTTGGATGCTGCTTTTGGGAAAAGAGAAATCTTTGATGAGAATATACCTTTGGTTCTTCAAATGTTATTAAACTGAAATATAAACACAGAATCATAGGATGGCTTGGGTTGGAACCCAAGGATCATCAAGTTCCAGCCCCCCTGCTACAGGCAGGGCCACAAACCTCCAGACCTGGTACAAGCCCAGGCTGTCCAAACAAAGTATAGAGTGGCATTTTCCTTCTGCTGAATTAAGCTGCAGTGTAAGGGATCACCTGGCACAACTTTTGACAGATTGGTGTATTTTAGATATAGAATCATAGAAAGGTTTAGGTTGAAGTGGACTTTAAATCCATATTGCATTAGCAAATTATTTCCCAGATGAGAACAAATCCCATATAGCCCTTAAAGCAGTGTAAGCTGATCCATCTCGGCAGCATTTATTTTCAGATAGTGTCATTGTTTCACTTTTATTGATTGCTTTCAAATTTTAGGCTTTACTTCTGCCAGGATGGTTAATCTGTGGGCTCAGAGGGTTAATGCCTGATAAGAAATTCTTCAAACACAGTGAAAGAAACCCAAATTTCATCAGGGGCGAGGCAGGGGACGGGGAGGATAAGGCATGACTGAACAACGTAAAACAGCAATTGAGTGCTAATTCAAATACCAAACAAAACCACAGCAGAAAGTTCTCAGACAGACTCCCAGAGGACGAGTACATAACCAAATAAGTACTAAGGAATCTTGGACATAAAGAGGTCCTATAAAAATTGGATGCTGCTGAAAATATCACCTCCCACCCAGTCCAAATAATAGGTGATGTTCTAGTGTGGTCTTTTATATTCAAGATCCTTTACATAAAGAGCCAGATTCAAAGTTTAGAAAGATGAGAGAGCAGAGCCTGGATGCCGTATTTAAAACAGCGATGTGGATAAAACTCTGTGCATCTCCTGTGCTACCATCAGCTGTAATCTTAACCCTTTTGCTTTAAAAATAATTAAGTCTCTAGAAAGACAGAGATGCAGCAGTCTTGGAAGGGCTCAGCTGTTCAGCACATAAAGCCCTGAGGCTCTGAAGTGAAATGGTTGTTACAGCAGTGAATCCTATAAGGCTCCTTAAAGACTTGGGAAAAAAAATCCAATTCCCAATGAGCTTTCAGGTATGCACAAGTTTCATTTTCACTTGGTTGGGTTTTTTTGTCTTCTAGTTCCAGGAGACTTTCAAGTAAATTTCATTTGTCCTTAGTGTGATGTCTCCATGACCTGAACTCACTCTGGTGACAGGTAATCTTTAACTGCATATCTATAAAGAAGTATAAACCATGACTGTATACAGTAGTGCATTTGGTCTTGCTAAACCATTTAATTATGAAGTTCTATAAGTGATGTAACTATGATAACTTCAGCACATTCTGCTTGACCAAATTTCCATGTTCTACATCTCTTCTGTGTAATTGAATTACAGGACTGCAGTATAGTGAGGCTGTCCAACAGTAAAAGCATTTAGTATTGCAGACAGAGCCACAGAGCAGGGAAGAAACTATCCTGTTATCTTGTTTGCTTGGAGTAAGTCACTCTGGGTTTTTTTTTTCCAGTCTGAAGTTATATCAAAATCATTCAAAATCATAGCCACATATTTCAGAAAGCACAGTTCAGTACTGAAAGGACTGTCGTGACGTGAAAGCAGAGGTCCCAATACACTGCAGGGATGGGTTTAGAAGATGGGCAACAAGGCGTGAAAAGAGAATTAGATCAGAATTGTTTAGGGTCATGAGAAACATAGCAAAGGTAATGCTGGTGTGTTTTCTACACCATGAGAAGTAGGGGGCAACAGAGCTGGTCTCAGAGTAAAGAGAAGACGACTTTCCCTTGTGACAGACAGCTCAGCGCTGAACTTCTTGCTGCAGAATGTCACAGGCATGGAAAGTTTGCAGGAGTTCAAGGGAGAACACATTCCTGGAAAGGAAATCCTGAGAGGACTGCTGCTGTCTCCTGATTTAAGAAATTCCTAAAATGCGAGTTTCTGGAGAGTGAGATAATGTTGTGGAGCCGTTCATATGATGTGTGTCCTAATCTTATGCATTTCCATGCTTATGCTTTAGTCATTATTGTAGGAAATGAGATATTTAGCTAAGCAGATGTTTGGTATGATTCACCACTTATGTTAAGGCAGTTTGTATTGGATGGAGGTTCAATATTTGCTACATTTACTTGCTGCAGTGTAAACTGGAATTTATTACAGAAGGAGATCATAGAATCATAGAATTGATCAGGTTGGAAAAGATCTTAAAGATCACCAAGTCCAACCACAACCTGCCCATCCTACCCTAACTCTAACGGCAGCTCAATCACATCCCTGAGCACCACATCCAGATGGATTTTAAACTCATCCAGGGCTGGTGACTCCACCACCTCCCTGTGCAGCCCATTCCGGTGCTTAACAACCCTTTCTGTAAAGAACTTCTTCCTGATATCCAACCTAAACCTCCCCTGGCACAACCTGAGGCCATTTCCCCTGGTCCTGTCACCAGTGAGAAGAGACCAGCCCTGCTCTACAGCAATCACCTTTCAGGTATTTGAGGTATTTATCAACTGCACCCTGTTCTGTGGTGATCCACTATTAGGAACACCCCCCCCCAAAAAAAAAAAAAACAAACAAGACTAACAAGGATTTGTTTCCAAGAAGCAATATATTATATTATATTAAACATAAGACCAAAAATTTTTGGAGAAGATAATAATGATTCCATTCACGAAATGCCATGCACATCTGAATGAATGCTTTTATTTGTCATAGTGTGTCTTCAAGATTTGATAAGTGCTGATGTTAAGCAGTTCAAACACACCTGCACATCTGCTGTGTTGATGCACGCATCACCTGCACGGCGTTTGGCACTTTTCTATACCACCACAGTACAGACAGCACCCAGACCTACAGGAAAGGCTGGCACTCTGCTGATGAGCTGGTTTGGACATTTACACTCTGCTGTGGGAAATCCTTACCAAGCAGCACACATTCTTTTAACTGACTTTCCTTTTTGGTTTCCATGCCTCAGTGGACTGATGAGGGGCTTGATGGAAGAAAAACTCTCCCTGGAGAAGATTTCTAATTTTGCTCCCTGGGTGAGCAGAAAATTTTAAAGAGCAGGCTGCAGGCTGACACTGGTGGAGGAGGGCTGGGAAAGGTCAGAGACCCCTGAATCATAGCTTTGTTTTCAGCAGCTCCGCTGGTGAAGCCCCCTAGACATTCTCCAAGGCTCTCTGTTTGAGAGACAGCTCATTTCCCCTCCTAGATTTATAAGACTGTTTAAAATTGTGACATCTTTAGGGCCCTCGAGGCCAGCATATATGGATGAAGCTGGGAAAACTGCAAACACAGAATTAAATACATTTCTATAAATGCAATGCCAGTTTTCTTCCACTAAGACTCTTGTAGTCAAGATGCTCCTACAACATAAGCATGAGCAGTTTGCACTGGAGGGCAAAATCCTTGAAACTCTGTTTCTCTAAGCTCCAAAACATTCAATTTTTACTATTTGTCCTTAAAATAATTGTTGTTTTTTTTTCACTTAAGTGACACTTTCTGTATCTTTCGTACAATAGTTGCAAATCAGCTGTCCTACTATGGAAGTGAATGTCATAGATAGCAGCAGAGGCTTCTATCTTGTTTTAAATAAGTTTATAAGTAAGTTTAAAAATGATTTCTTGAAAATCAAACCTTTCGTAGCAATGCTTTTTGTATCAAGTTGTGGAGTTTAAACAATTTTTTTTTAAATTACTGTTATAACAATTTTAGGAGGTTTTTTGTTGTTGTTGTTGTTGTTGTTGTTGTTGCTGTTGTTTTTTCACTTCATTCTAAAGCAGAAAATCTCCGTCATGGAAGTACTGTCATCTCTTTGTATACTCTATAAGTCTTTCAGGCTGCTATAATACATCTTCTAGAATGCTGAACTCTGGTTTTCTTTTACACCAAAGGCAGTAGAGGGGAACTATCAGATTCTTGCTAGGAAACAGAAAAATCTATTTTTGTTCCCCTTTCCGTTATGCACACTCAGGTGGGGTGCCTGGAATCATGCAGGATTCAGGAACCCCAGGAATTCCTTATCTGCAATGCAAGGTTAAAACACACCACGTTTACCTTAATATTCCAGTGCGTTGGGTTCTTTTACTTTGCAGAAATGTGGAAATAGATGCAATAAGCAAAGGGATGGCAGTCACACACCCAATGCTACCAGAAACAAAGAAGTTCTTACCGTGTTTCACACTGACTCTTGCCTTTTCCTCCTGAAAGGTTCATGGCATTCAGCCATTCATTTGATTTAAGAAAACTTGATGATCACATCCATGTCTCTTGGCTGCTGGTGTGACAAACAGTTACACGTGGATGTCCTTGCAGAAGGTGATTACCTTTTGCAGTCTTAACAATGGCAGTAAAATATGCCTTCCTAGGCCATTAGTCTTAGCTTAAAGCAGGAAAAGGAAGGGTAAGTGCATCTGACTGACAAAAATTCTTAGTTTATCTTCTTCAAACTTGACAGAAGTCTTACTTGGCACTTGCGAGGCATGTATCATAAATAAGTGATTTATTTTTCATATACATATTTAAGTGCTAAGTTACACTGCTTTTCTTAAGGCATCGTATCAAATTCTATTATTCCTCCTAATATTGTGGGTCTCTTGAAATCTGAACTCAGGCCTTGTTTCAGATTTTTCTTCACTTCCTGCTCACACAGTTCATCATGTGAGTGAAGTTTTTCCATATCTCGACTATTTCCTAGAAATAGTTCCTTTCCTTTGTACCATATTAGTACTGGCACACCAGTCACACAGATGGATTCTATCTGCTCTCATCTGCAATGAAATTAGTACCGAGTTCTTCATCTAAACCACTCCAGCATGCAATGTAATTCTTTTATATCCATATTGATTTTTTAATTATGAAGATCAAAGGTATGAGTCAACCAACAAATAATTTTCAGTCTTCTTTGCATCTCAGTGTTTTTATGTACTTGGACTTCAATTGACCAGAAGACCGTAGCTTTGCACTTGGAAATTGTTTGATTTGACAGGTTCTGTATTTGCGACATCAAAATATGTTGCTATGGAAAATGTTACAAGTTCTAATTAAAAATGCAGAGGTCACAAGTTTCCCAGAACCAGTAGGGCGTAGATCTTAGGAAAAAAGAATCACAACATAAAAAATCCAGAGATATGTCAGTCTGCAATTTTCCAGATCCGAAAGGAGTGCAGCAAGTGTTCAGAAAAAATACATGAGACTGGAATTTTGATCAAGTTCCCTTGCACTCATTCATATGCTGTGTGTACACCTTTCCACTGGCACAAATTGCCTTCGCAAATCACACGCAGAGCTCTGAAATGTCCTCATACAAATTAGAGGAGAGTTAGTAATTTCATGTAAATTAGTAGAAAGTAGACCTGCGTGGTGGTTCTTTCAAATCAAATGCCAGCACTGAAATACCTTCCACGTAACATCCAAGCATTCTGCCACCTACACGCATCCATCGCTTCCTTTGAAGGTTGGTCCATGTTCACTTATGACTCACTGATTCTCCTTCTCTTCATTACCTCTTTATTTGTTCAACTGTTTCTGCATTCCCCCTTCATACATTTTTCTTTGTAAACAATCCTTGTGACTTTCTGTTCCTTTTGCTCCAGTTCAGCCAAACCACAAGAACCAATGGTACAAGTGCAGGCCTGAGGCAGTAATATCTGAGCTGGAACATCTGTAAGATGTACCCACAAACTGTTCCAATCAGAACCTAAGAGTACCTCAGCTGCAATGAATTCATCCATGCTCAGTGCCATGCTGTTAGGAACACACCTGTTTTGGAGATTTTGGCCTTGCATAACACAAGACTTTTCCATTTTCACTCAAAATACATTCTGTTTCTTATCTTTTTATGGCGTTGGAATTCTCAGTGCTTTCTTTATTCTTTCTTCTTTTTATTGTTTTTCCAAAGCAGTGACGTGTCGTTACTACAGCACAGGACCAAGTCAGCTTCAGTTTCCTCCTGGGACAGAATCCTGTGCTATGCAGGTTGCAAGCTTGCAGTCCGATGGCTCCTCAAACCCACCTTTTGGGTTTCCTCACCCACACGCTTTTCTAGATAATAAAAAACAAATATCACTTACCTGAGTTTGCCATAATACAAATGCATGTGAGCACTGTATCACAACTGCTGGGAAGCAGCTGAGCAGCAGCAGGTCTCATTGTGTTAAACCTTCATCTTCTCGTATCAACTGAGATTCACCTGGCCCACAGAGAATCATTCTCTTGACTGAACTGCAATCAGAAGTGGGTAAGCAGACAATTGTTTTTATGTACATTTTGTTAAACCAGATGTGAATTTTGCAGAACATTTCAGTTATGTGCTGAAGATTTCACAAAGGTACAGCATGAGACTTCATGAGGTAGCCTTACCATAGTATGGATGTACACGTAATCTTTCCTTCTTTTCCTTTTTAACGATCTTTTCGGCGTTTCTGCAAGAATTCAATACTTGGTTTGTTGCCAGAGTTAACATGTGGGTGACTAACATGGCTGTGGCCTCAGGCCACAACCCTTAAACTGAGAAGATAGAAGGTCAAGTGGAATACGAGAGCATGAAATGGACTTTGTTGTTAGTATAGGCATTTTTTTCATAACTGCAGAAACTGGCATTGGGATGATGAATTTCAAAGCCTTTCTGCATCATTTCAGTATAATAGAAAATACCATAATTGATACATCAACAGTAGAGCCCCTCTCCCCTCCCCAGCACTACTTTTTCCGTTTAAAACTACCATGGCTAATTAGGACAAGGACTGGATGCCTTCATGAACTCTTAAAATGCCGATCTACAGTTTTACGAAAGTAGGAAATGTCATTCATCTGTATTTAATTAAACTTTTTAAAGTCTATGAACAGAGCTCATTACCACGAAAAATTCTAGGCAGCTGCCTTAAAGCAGTTTCTACAGTTACTTCCTTCTTTCTCTGTTAATAAGGAAAGAATTTCTCAGATAGCTACAGGATAAATTTGGGATCAAGATCCAAATTATTTTGTTTTTTTATTGAACTGAAGCACTGCCAGATCTTAACCTCCTTAGTAAGAGGAGAGACTGGATTCAGATGGCAGTTTAAAGGGCAGCCATGCTCCTTAGAAGGTACAAACCTTCTGCCTTACTCATTTCTACACTGATAATTTACTTGATCCTTGTTAAAATGTAGACTAATTAGGCTAATCATTTAAAATGTCCTCCTGCTTAATATGCTATTAGAGACTTTAAATAATACTTTCCTCCTTTTTCTGTACAGATAGTACACATCTTTTTTCTATCATAAAGCAACAGAAAGTTACAGTCATTTTACATGAGCTCAGTATTTCCATTTTCCTATGTTAATTGTGGATATACTTTTATTGCTGCCTGCCTTTCCTCTTAATTGATGCTTTTAAAAATAAGGCACATACTGTGAAAAGGCATTATCTTTAAGGGACGTATTATATCATACCAGCCACTATGAAGAATTAACTCTATCCCAGCCCAAACCAGAACAGTTGCAGTACTTCCTAGGAGAATCAGTGCCAGCTCTCAGCACCACATATACTGAGGGTTGTTGTTTCTTATGCAACAGCTAGAAAAACGTCTGGGGCTTTGCCTAGAAGTTGACAGACAAATTTAAATAGTCCCTGTAAATATTTTGGATGTAGAAATTAAAACCAAAGGGAAGTTTACTTATTATGTTTGCTATATAAAGGAAGTTACTTGCTATGTGTCCTATAAAATACAACAGTTTCTTGCAAGGCTTAGCAATGAGCTCACATCTACCCATTATGCACTGCACACACGTATGTGAAAACAATTTGGGCATAATAATCAGCATTTCCTGCACCATGGCTCAGTGTCCTTTTAAACAGCTTAGTTCTTGCTCTTTCAGGTTTTGGTAGCACTTTGGTTCACAACAAAGGGCAAAGTTCTTGATGAATTAAAATGAGGGCTACACTGTTTGGTCACTGTAACCAACAGGCACAGCTGATCACCAGGTGACAGTTCTACGTTCAGAAACATTTGGATCAGTATCTTCCAAATGTTCATCCCAGTTGTCACAAAGAAAGAAAAACGGCGTTGTCTTCTGTTGTCTGACACCTGGCTGCTTTTTGGGGTTTTTTTGAGTCATCCATTGATTTCCAGCAGGGAATCATCAGGCCGATGAAACTGTACAACAGTCACTTTTGTACTCTAGAACATACAGCTCAACCTGTTTAGGTAGCAACAAATAATTTGTACTAAGCAAAAGCCCTAATGCATGGTAAGGTAGTATTTATTTTCTTCAGAAATTGCAATAAATTTGAATTTGCATCAATTTCCATCCCCTTATAAGAAGATTATTTGCTTTCTTACTTCTTAGGCGTATGGGCTGTTTTAATTTCATTAACAAAAATGACATTCTTCTAGCTCTGTGTCTAAACTGACAAATCCAAATTCTGAATCTTGAGGGGGTGGAGATCAAGAATAATTTCAAACTAGAGCTGGATGTCGTACAACGCAGCGGTCAGAATCTTCCTGTTTGAGTTCCGGGTTTTAGTTTCGTCAGTCAGAGGAACTCTGTGTGGAATTACTCACAATCACCAATGGCTCCAATACTTCAGAAAGTTATTCTGGGAACTTTTCTTCTAGGTGGGTTATCAGACATGGATGGAGTCTCTTTAGAACAGAGCTAGCATTAAGTAATTAACTAATAGCTGATCTCATGCTTTTGGTAATAAGGAACTAGATTATTAAAAATGGGCAGGTAGATAGGAGATGGAGAGTGAAGAAGTTTGTTTAGCTTCATCATTAGAACTGGTGCTGGCTACGACCAAATTAATATAACATCTTTCCCACTGTTAAGACTTTATGTTGCAAATCTTTAAAACGCATCTGTCATGTTCTCTTTAAAATAAAGGAAATAAAAGCAGATTTTTTTTAAAGAACTGTACAGCCTGGATACATTTTCCATTTTTCAGATAACATGCATGTCCCATGGAAGGCAAACTACAGAGTAGCTCTGGTCCTTTTCTAAATGTTAGGTTTTGGATATTTATTTTTTCTCACATGTTCTTCTCTTGGACACTGCATGCAGTAATAATGGGCAGACCATCTTAACAGCAAAGCTTCAGAACAACTAATGTTGTATTATGATCAGAGGCATAAGAAAGAGACTGTTAAGTCAGTGAACATGGGGAAGATAAAGGGGGAACGACTATTTCTCTTACTTTTGCAATGCAAGAAATGCAAGCTCCCATCTAAATCAACTAGTAGATGATTAAAACAAGGAAATGGAAGTATAAAATGTATTCCATTGACAGAGGGTACTGTGAAAGGTAACAGCTGAGACAAAGAAGGGTCAGGACAGTTCTTGATGTATTAGGATAGTGTGTTCTTGAGCACAGGTCACAAAAGAGAAAAAGCTCCATGGTTCTGTGACTGCATTATTCTCTGCAAGTCGTGCTGCCCATTCATGCCAGAGAAGAATTCAGTCCAGTGTTGGTGTGGTTTTGGTTGTATTTTTTCAAATAACATGGAGCAGAATGAGATGAGTGAGCTCTTCCTCCTGTTAACATCAACTTCATAATAGAACACTATATAAATCTCATAAATGGCTGGTCAAATAAGTGCTGACTGTTGGAGTCCCCCAAAATCTCTGCACCTACTTTGACAAATTGTGCTCCTTCATCCGACTCTGAAATTGCAACTTAGAAGAGATGCAGCACTTTCTAATTTGAGGTCCTTCATTTTCAGTTTGGCCATACGATGTGTCGTCTCACCAGACCGTGGTGGGACAGCTGGTTTGCAGTGAACTCGAAGATCAAGATAATTACAGCGTCTGCAATTTGTCCAATTCACTTTCTCTAATTTCCTGTTTGCTGGTGCTCAAAACAACAAGTGCATTCCGTCATGAAAGGAATGAGCCTACTGACAGGGAATGAGATGGAGTGGAAAGCAGCTGTGCTGCTGTTACAAACAAACTTTGTTCCAAAAACTCATTGATTACATGTACCAGAGCAGTGATACCATGTGCAAAAGAAGAGCAGCTCCGTACTTCCATAAACTAAGGATGCAACAGAACATGTCCCTCTGCTGCTCTGAATTCTCTCATTCAGGCTATCAAACTGTAGCCTTAGGGATGCTTAGCAAAAGGGAGCTTGTACAAAGTAGGCAGGTTTTCACCTTATTTCCAAAACCACTGAGTTTGAAGTTCAAAATCAAATAACTTTCTATTTATTAGCAACATACAGTGAGCCAGTGTTTAAAAATGGCATCTGGCTGTAGTCACTGCCTGTGCCCCAAACCATATTTTCAGCTGACAGTGAGCCATGATGCTCACTGATGGGAGGTGACCCATTTTTCTCTGCGCATTCAGTTTGACTTTCTCTCCTTCATGCTGATTCAGCCATCTGGTAACTGTATTACAGTGAGTTTCCTGATGTGAGATGTACGTATCCAGGGGCAGAGGACATTGCCATGACTCTTTGGAAGTTTCAGACTGATTATGGAGTGCCAAGGGCTTGTTTTTCCCTCGCATTCAGAAGCACTGCCCATGCTGCCAAATCAAAGTGAAGTTAGGGCAGCTGCCTCTGCAGGTACATTTGTTTTTAATCACAGTTTCTACTGTACTCAGGTCAAGGGACTCAAAGTGAAAAGGAAATGATCACAGGAAAACAGAGGTAAGATAGTAAGTTAGTTAATATCTCATCATTTACCCCAGTGCAGGATCTGTTTATTCCTGTGTCACTTCTGCATTTAAAAACAAATCAGTAACACTAGCACAGTGTGTGATAATGAAAAGAGAGCATGAGGAAGCATGATGCTTAGATGTCCTTTTCTACAGGTGAATGAAGGAAAAGGCACTTCTAGGTACAGAGGTCTTTCAGAAGTACCTAATTAGCCAAAGTTACTCTAATTTAATAGCTTGTACCAATGCTCTGTAAGCAAAACATGCAGCAAACAACTCACTCTTCTCCCTTGATCCATGTAGTCCAGTCTTGTCTCCTCTCATCTAAGACACCTCTTTCTCACATTTCTTCCACACTCCAGTAAAAAGCATCTGAAATGCAAAGAAACATCAAGAAAGATTTCATATCAGGTTTGGTTTGCTCTGAAACTCTCTTTCATGCAAGGGAGAACACAAAGAAATACCACTGGCAATGCACTTGACAATAATGTGGCAAGAAGTCCTACATTTACTTATAGTGCTACAGAATACACCAAATCCTTTAAAAACTTCAAAATGCAACAGGAGTGTAAGCAAAGAGTTTCAGATACCTGTCTGTATCATCAGAGATAGGAGAACTGAAGAAGCTTCCTAAGAATTCATTCATCCTGATCACTTTGCCTCAGGCTCACTGAATCACAGGTTAATTTATGAAGCCTTTTTTTTTTTTTCCATGCCAGAACCACCTTTTGTAATTAATTCCAGATGCAGTAATTAATTCTAGATGTAACTCTGGAAATATCCAGAAGCAGAAGTGTGGCCTATTCACAAACAGCTCTCATTTTCCATTGAAAGCTGTGATGATCTAGAGAATCAATCTTACACAGTATCTAACCTAATTAATTCTATGATGCGGATTCTGTAGTTTGAGGGCCACGTCACAGCTGGTTTGGAGCAGAAAGAAGTGGTTAATTTACAACTATTACTTCTACAGCTGGGAGAACTGTTCTGTACCAATCTCACCAGAGCTTCGCATGGAAAACGTCCTCAGTGCAGAACAGTGAAATGAAGCTGTCAACACTGACCTTTAGGAACTAAAAAACTTCTGTGCCTCAGAGTGCCTCAAGAGTGTTTCTGTATGATGGACACTTGGATGCAGCCAGTGGCATCTGGATGTGTCACAACTGTGTATTTACTTTGTAATTACGGATAGAGTAGCGACTTCGGATTGGCACAGACATTTGTGTACAGCCTGCAGAAAAGTTACTATGGGCAGCGTTCAGAAAAGTGCTCTTACACCGCTATTCAATGAGACTTGCATGCCTGCAAAATGTCACATTATCTTCCTGATTCCTTTTCGCCTTCTGAATGAGGCACTCTCCCCATTAGCTTCAATGAAGGCTTTGTTTTTGTCTTCAACACTCGGAACAAACTTTCTGGCCAGCAGAACGAAAATCGCTAACACAAAGGATATTTTTCTTCTCTAATTGCCATAAGACTGGGAATATTGCTTGCTGTCAGACTGAGCTGAGAGCCTATTGAAAAAGACTGGATAAACTGACAAGCTTTTTCTCCATAGGCCCTGAAGTGTGTGTCCCACCAGTAATGCTTTTGAAAAGATTATTTGGATACTGTGTGCCAGATCTGAGGCCTTATCTCTTGGAAACTGAGCTCTGTCAGGGAAGAGGACCGTCTTAACGCTGTCATATTTAGCATTATAACCTATCATACTGATATCCTATATGGCCTTATGTGTTCAGAGATCAAGATCTAATAGGGAAGTGCTAAACTCCCTGTCCCTGGAGTTCAGACTCGGCAGAAAAACACACAAGGGAATTATCCTATGGGGGCTCCCTGCAAACATCCCTCAAAAGCAGATTTTAATAAGAAAATAACATGGATAACTGTTCCTAGAGCCTATACTGATGTGCTGAGATGTCTAATTGTCTGCAGATATGGTCCACGTTGATAATAATGACCACTTGAAGAGGTTTCTTCTACTAACTTTGAGGCACTAGGGATTCAGCCTCAAAGAAGCCTGCGTCTTTTGATGGTGAATAATCAGCTATGAGAATACTGCCTGAAATTAATTTGTGGAGTAATACGTGGTCACTTCAGGAGGAAAAAAAAAGGTAAAAGACAAAGGTTGTATGGTCATTTGATGGATCTGTTATAAGATGCGGGAACACACTGCACAGGATTGCATCCACGCGGGTTTTGGGTATCCCCAGGCAAGGCGCAACCTGCTTCACTCTTCTGCCCTCCTCATGACAAAGAGCAGCACCGCATTGTTCTAAGCGCTCTGCGCCACAAGCCCGCAAATCTCTATGATATTTGGTCCTCCAGGCGGTAACACGCATGCGCACGGAAGCAGCCTCTGTTTCCTCCAGCCGCTCTGCGCTGCGAGTCCGCCGACGTCCTTGGTCCCTGGTCCTCCAGAACGTACAACGCACGCCCCGTGCTGCGTACAAGTGACACAAACCTCCCACCTACAGCCACCCGCGTTACTCTCTCATCACTTCTGCTCCCGCCTTGCTTCGGCCGCTTCCACAACAGAACCAACCACAGAAAAACGAAGCAGCCCCCACAGCCGCCAACAGCGCCAAGGACCCGAACCACCCCCCACTCCCTCACACCACACTCCCCGAAAGCCCCCAATCGCGGATCCTGATCATAAGCCACATACTCTGAAGGCAGGGCGAGAATTCCTAAGCCCATCAGCAGTTCCCAGTCCACGTCCCCCATTTATCCCGCACTTCCTCTCACACTTGCACCCTCCACGTGCCCGAGCGAATCCATAAACTCACTCTTTTACCTCACCACTACCTCCGCGCGCCCACTGATTGGCTCAGCGCATCCGTAATTTACATATAACCGCTCTGCGCCTCGAGTCCGCCAACTTCTATGGTGTTTGAGCCTCCAGGCAGTAAAACGCATGTGCACAGAAAGCCGGAAGTGATTTGCCTAAATTCTAGCTGCTCTGCGCAGAGAAACCGCTACTCTATGGTGATTGATCCTCCGGCAGTAGTGCGCGTGCGCCAAAGCAAGCGGTGCTTGCATGGATTTACGCTCACGCTCAGACCGGGGGAGGAGCCAGCCCCTATCGCCACGTCCGATTGGCTCAGCGCCGGGGCTGACTGACAGGTGCCCGCCACAGTTCCGCGCATGCGCACTGGCTCTAAGGAGCTCCCCGTTGCCTCGTATTGACTGCAATTTGGTACTGGAGGCGCTGCTGCGGGCTGAGGCTCTCGCTTAGAGCGTGGATGGCAGAACTGTGCAGTGGGCTGAGTGCAACCTGGAGAACCCTGGGGGTCTCTGGGAGTAATCTCTAAGTGAATTTGTTGTGGCAAAACAAAAGAGGCATCACTGCTGCAGGAAGCTTCATATGTTGGATTAAAACACTGAGATTCGTTCTATACAATGCACTTTAGGGTGTGCTTGAGTCCACTGGGGTGTCTTTGGAAGCCTCTAGAGCACAATGCGAGACTTCTACATCATCCTAGTGGACACTGAGGAGCTCTGGGAGTACCGCAGAGTTCCTCAGATTATGCTGGGGGCATTTTGGAGGCATCTAGGGCACACGGAGGAGCTCTGGAAGCACACAAACGTTTCTCTGAGCACATAGGGTGGCTCCTGGGAGGCCTGTAGGATGCTCTGAGAAGCATCTAGAGCAGCACGAAGCACAGTGAGAAACCCTGGGAGAACTCACTGGACATCTCCAGGAATCCAGCAGGACAAGGGGAAATGATTTTAAGTTAAGGGAGGGAAGATTTAGGTTGGATGTCGTGGGGAAGTTCTTTACAGAGAGAGTGGTGAGGTGCTGGAACAGCTGCCCAGAGAGGTTGTGGATGCCCCATCCCTGGAGGCATTTGAGGCCAGGTTGGATGGGATCCTGGGCAGCCTGGGCTGGTATTAAATGTGGAGGTTGGTGGCGCTGCGTGTGGCAGGGGGTTGGAGATTCATGATCCTTGAGGTCACTTCCAACCCGGGCCATCCTGTGAATCTTCCGCGGTGCCTGGAACACACCGGGGACTCCTGCTCAGGGCAGTGCCTGCAGTACCCACCGGCGTCCAGCAGGTGGAAGCAGAGAGCCGTGGCGCTGTCGGGAGGCGCGAGAGCCGCTCGGCGGCATTTCCAGCAGCGCCCCGGAACTCAGCTTTGTTGCCCGGCTGCTGGTTGCCCAAACAAGCAGCGACAACGTATACACACAAATGTCTATCTGCTACTTAGCGTGCCACAACATCGAGCTTCCAGAGCTTGTTACTGCGCTGTAGAGCGCCCTGCAGGGTGCCCGTCCTTCTCTCGCCTTTCCCTCACTTTCCCCAGGTGCTCTCCAAGCTTTGCTTTATTATTCCCATTACCTTCCTCCACATTGCTCAGAAATTCCACTTTCTTGATGAATATCAAATCCTAAAGCACTGCCATTCTATTAGAGTTATCCGGCTGGGTTGTATTGCATTTTGCATCTCACTCTAGGGCACCAGAACATAGAAGCAGATTGTGAGGTCTGATTTGGGGAAGGCAATTCTCTTGGTGGGGGCAGCATGGAGGGGCCAGAGCCCCAACCACAATAACCCCAACCCTAATAAAGCCCCGACCCCAAAAACAGTACTAATCATCAGCCTAACAACCCTGAAGATAGCTGTAATAACCTCACAAAGCTTCTAACTCTAATTCTAATTCTTACCCCTAAACCCAGCACTAAAATTTTCTCTGATATTAATAACGTGGCGAAGGCTGGCAAAGCTGAACAGAACCCAAAGGGATCTCAGCAAACCCCAGCACAGAGCAGCGAACCCAAATCCATTTGAAACTACTGGAGAGAAAAGGGAAATCCCTTCCTTACAGTGAAAGAGGCAGATCTCTAGAGAAGAGGAAGCAGATAGGGAGCAGCCGTCAAGCGTCCCATAAATCAGCAGGACATTATAAACACTGCCATGCACTGCAGTTAGGAAACATCCAACAATACTTCAGACTGTCAGTACCACCAGGAAATAAGACAAACAGCAGCCCAGCCTGGCTCTCCCTCATTCCAGGATAAGTTTCTACAAAGCCTGACTGATGCTCTATGGCACTTCCACCTCTTTGCACTGCTCACTGACTTTAAAGCTCCTGGGAGGGTCGGGCAGAGTCAAAACCACAGAACCAAGCAGCCTTCCCCCAGCACACCCAGCATTTCCAGGGTTTGCTTCCAGCCTCTCATGGTTTATTTTGCACGTACACCTCACAGGAACCCAGGGTACGTGATAAGCTGCAGCCAACTGCAAAACCACAGCTGATGAGGCTCTCTGCAGAAACCAGCATCATGCTATTTCAGAGTTTCGTTCCTCTGGCTGGCACTAAACGTTAACAAACAAACTCAAAGCAGTAGCACGCTACACATTTGTGGTTTAATTCCTCTTCTCCTTGTGTGGATGGCAGCGTTTATGACTTTTTAAGCAGTTGATGAAGTGTTTCATCAACAAAATGCACCATTGCAAACTCCAATGGAGGCTGTCCTCAGAAATCCACCCACACTCATCTTTTCCGTTCTCTGGTCAGAACGCATCCAGCTCAGGTTTCCAGTAGATGCTTTCATGGGTACAGAAGAGTAATCTGGGCACATTGATGCCATGGCAGCACTTTCTATTAGTCACAGAATTGTGAAAGTTGGAAAAGAGCTCTAAGGACGTGAAGTCCAACCATCAGCCCATCCCCACCGCGCTGCTTATTGCCCTTCCTTCGGTGAGGTGCTCAGGGTGCAGTTATCACTCCTTGCAGCACAGCAACACGTCACAGAGAGGCTGCTCCCAAAAGCCATGGAAAAAGAGAAAAAAAAAAAGGCTGATTTGAAGTTTACCTCAACCCCATTCTGCTGAGCCTCCCTTCCTGCACCAATAGGCACCGACCTGCACAGAGCCCTGAGCTGTGCCAGCCCCTCGAAGGACAGCAACTGGACAAAGCCCCTCAGCACCAAATATGCCAGATGTGGAAACAACACAGAGCCCAGCCTGGAGGAAGAGAGATTTGTAAGTAAATGCCAGCAGTGCCCAGAAATGAGCTGAGCTGTTGGACAGGAAGGCTGATGGGTACAACCACTCGTGCCCTAGAAAATATAAACCCAATACAAAACCGTGATGGCCAATTAAGTCTCAACCGCAGCTGTCACGTTGTAACAGCACAGACGTGGACAAGGTTGGCCATCAGGTCTCAACTCTGCCTGGACGCCAACAGCAGGTCAGGCTATGGGATGCAGGCGGCGCATCTCACCCCATCCACACTGTGTGATGGAACTGAATGGCGTATCTCCACTTGTAACCCAAAGCCACTTTCGGCGTTACTGTCACCTTTACGCCACAACCCGCCTCACAGGCGCTGCCTTCCTGCCTACAAGTCCTGCCCCTCCCCAGCTGCCATATTGGGCGCGGCAGAACCGGAAGGCAAGAGGGAGACGCCATCTTGGTTGCTCGATTTGTCAGGGGAGGGAGACGCCATCTTGGGAGTGGCAGACTAGGAACGGGGGCAGCCATTTTGAGTGAGACATAGCGGGTGGGAGGCGCCATCTTGAGTGTGGCAGAACCCTTTCCTCCCCACTCCTCCATTCCCTTCAAGTTTAAACGAGACAAAGCAAGTTGGAAGTTTTTATCTGAGGAAATCTCTATCTGCACAGCTCTGAGCACCCACTGGGCGGGCGCTGTGCAGCCACAGCCCAGCTCCCACACACCCACAGCCCTCCCTGGCTTTTATAGCCACGCATTGTGTCCCCATCATGCTGGCGAGCCACACACAGCCATCCTCCCCTCCATCCATGGAAGCCTCCAACTGCTCCTCACTGCTCACCTGGAGGAGGAGGAAAAGAGGAGAGAAATGAGAGGTTTCCCAGGGGAGGGCAGCCCACCCAGCAGCAGGTCGCACCTGCCCAGCACCGCCTGCACCGATCTCCTCAGGGCTGCGTTGCTGCCATCCAGAGCTGCTGCCAGACGGCTGCGGTGGGACGGGCTGAGCTGCGGGGAGAACAGATGTGGAGCTGCAGAACAGGTTGAAGGGAGCCATGAAGGGTCGGTGGCTGCAAGGCTGCACTCACCTGGCTGCTGTACGTGGTCAGCACAGCCATCACCAGCTTGGCGTAGCTCAGCGATGTGGCAAAGGCTGGAGCCTGCTGGCACAGGGTGAGCACCAGGAGGTCAAAGAGCTCGGAGGGCAGCGGCTCCTGCAAGAGAGCGGGGAGCACTGCAGGCCTTCAGCCCGGCGCTGCTGGAGCTGCACACGATGCAGCCTCACCTGCCTGCCCAGCACCGCCAGCACCACCGGCAGCAGCTTCTCGGTCAGAGGGACTGCCAGCACCTGGCTGCAAAACACAGGAGATGTCTGTGCTGCTCACACGGCCTCGCTGGCTGCACGCTCTGCAGCTCGTCGTCTCTCACCCCAACACCATTCTCACGTAGTCAGGCTCCAAGCACTCCTCTACAAGGTCACACACCAGCTTGATCTGCTCTGCACCTGCAGGGGTAAAGCTGAGGCTGCCAAACCCATGTGGGTGTGCTGACCCTTCCTGCTGCCCCTTTCTGGATGGCCCAGTCAGGACACCCAGAAATCAAGTGGTGCCTCCTTCTGCTGTTTGGAGAACTCAGCATCCTTCATTCAGCTGCAAAAGCTGAACCGCCAACAGCTCCCAGCAGTGGGGGATGCTGCCCTGCTGAGGGCATTAAAGTTGGAAAAGATCTCTAAGATCAAGTCCAACCATCACTAAACCATGTCCCCAAGTACCACATCTCCGCATCTGTGCAGAGCAATGCTTCCCTTGGGCAGTTTCAGCACAGCTTTAGGAACTTTCAGGAACCCCCAAGTCCATGAGGGATTGCAGCCCTCCCCCAAGAAGGCTGATGCTGGAAGCCAGTGTCATCTCCCTCCCTGTCAATACCAGGCATCCTTACACTCCTCCCCCATCCCAGCTTAACTTGCTCAGATTCTACCAGCACTGTGGTTCCTAACACACATTTAGGGTGATAAATGCCCTCAAAAAGACAGCACCCCGCAGTCAGAGCTTTCCCATAGCTCTCCTTTCACACCCCTCCCTTCAGGGCAGCCCAGCACACCTTGCCCTGGCTCCTGCAGGATGGAAGCCACCAGAACCTGACAGAAGGGCTCTGAATACTTGGAGCAGAATGAGGTGAGAGCAGCCATGAGGTGGCGGGAGGGCAGCTGTGTGAGGGACAGGACCTATGAGCAGAAAAGGCAGAAGTGAGGATGCAGAGAAGGAAACAGGGCACACTCAGGCTGGAAGAGCTCTGCTCTGCACACTTACTCGTGTGAGGAAGAGCTGCTCAGCCAGAACAGCTGCGCTGGCATAGCTGAGGTCGGGTGTGAGAGCCAGCAACCAGCTGCAGAACTGCACCAAGAGCTGCTCTGGGCACGTGGAGAGCTGGAGGAAGGAGCACAGCCCCTCGAGCTGGGGACAGCAGAAAGGACAGGGCTGTCAGGGGCAGCAGCAGCACTGCCAGCTGTGAGGATACCAGTTCTCACCTGGCTTGGAGAGCAGCTGTTGAGGATGTGCAGCTCAGGTGGGATGCTCAGCTCTGTGCGCTGCAGGGAAACACCGTCCTTGGCTAATGCACCAAACAAACCAAGCCACAAAATGTTGCTCTAGGGCTTTTCTCCTCCCTACTACCTCCCGGCCTGATCCACATGCTGTAGAGGAGGTGACACAGCTGGCCTGTTGTCTCCTGCCAGTCACCCTACAAAACCCATCTCCTCTCCCACTCCCTTCTGGAGGCCCTGGGATGAGCCCATTTAGCCCACCTGCACCAAGGATGAAGGCAAAACAACCACTTACATTGGCTTCTTGCAGCAGCAGCATTTTCAGCCTTGGTCCATGCATCTAGGGAAAGTGAGGTGAAAGAAAGTCAGACTCTGAAAGTTCACCAGCTGAAAGAGGGGAGCAAAACCTTCAGGTGGGGAGCTGTTGGTCAGTTTGCTTCCTGATTTCTACGATAAGCACTTTGAGAAGCAGCATCCTCAAGAGTCATAAATCCCAAACTAGAGTCTCTCAGGTGCCCATGCCATACACACAGCAGCAGACTGAAGGACCCAGGAGACTTTTTCCACAGCAGGGAAGCTGCAGAGGTGTCCCCAGGAGACACAGGGATGCTGCAAAAACAGCACCCACCACCTTGCCACAAGGCAGGGAAGGCTTGGCAAAGGGAATACAGACAGATAGCATGGAGGAGGATTGAAACCCAGAGAAAGCTGAAGCCCTCCCCAGTACCTGGATAAAGGACTGGACCTCCGCTGCAACCTCCAGCCTCAAAATCCTCCTGGGCTCCTTGTCTGCATCCTGCTGGGGGCTTTCCAAGGCAGCCCCAGCCGGGCTCTGTGCGGATCCATTCCCCAGTGTCTCCCCAGGCACCTCTTCTCCCACCCCAGCTGTGCCATCCAGCCCTCCCGGCAGCTCAAACACCGCATCCTCCAGCAGTGGCCTCTTCTCCTCCCTCTCCTCACTCAGCTCCAGGCTTTCCTCCAGCGCCTTCTTGCGCTTCCCCCCTGGATGCACAGAACCAGCCGCATCCCCATCCTGTTTGGGGAAGCACCACTTCAGCTTCCTCCTCCCCTCCGCTTTGCTCTGGGCAATTTTCTGGCACAGACACTTGAGCTTCTGCTGGCAGGAAGCTGTCAGGGCAGGCGGAGGTGGGGAGGAACGCTCCTCTCCCCGCAGCAGCAGCACCCCCAGTGCGTGCACCCAGGGGTCCGGCTGGGGGTCCTGCCCTGCAGCATGCAGCAGCTGGTGGAGGCAGTCTGTGGGCACCATCGCTGCTACTGCATGCAGCAGGGAGAAGAGGTTCCTCTGGCACAAGATGGGGAGCAGCAGCAGCCGTGGTTTGCTGGAAAAGGGGAGAAAAAGAAGAGGCTGCATCACTGCAAAGCACTCCAGAACTCTTACGTGCCTTCCTGAGCTGCGGAGAGAGGTGCAATAGCGGGAGGGCGTTGGAGAGAACAGCAAACACCTCCAGTGGGTTTTGCAGAAAAGCAGCGGGACCGTTATCCACAGCGTTACACACGGACCACTGCACCGGGCGCACAGGAATTGGGAACCTGATGAACCCGACCCCCCACTGAGCCCCGAGTTTTGGGATCGCAGCTGACTCACACAGCCAGGGCTCCATCCGGCCCGTCCAGTGTGGGCTCCTCCGCACACAGCGCGCCCACAAAGCTCCGCCAGGGGAACGCGTGTCCCGGTCCTTCCTGGGCCTGCAGCCGCTGCAGCGCACGGAGAGCAGCCAGCGTCCCAGCGGGGCCGGAGGAGAGAGCGTGCAGCAGCAGGCGGCACGGCTTGGCAAGCAGCTGCAGCCAGGGAAGCTCCATCTGCCCGCAGGGAAACAGGGAGCGGAGCAGCGCCTGCAGCGACCCGCTGGATGCTCCCAGAGCCCCGCAGCTCTGGGTGTGTGGGGGGCAGGGTTATGGGGAGGACCCCCAGGAAGGCCGCGTTACCCGGCCGAGGCTCACGGCAGCGCTATGGGGCAGCGCTATGGGGCACCTCCACACGCCGCTCTCCGGCGGCAGCCGCAGCTCCAGGCGGAGCGCAGAGCGCTGCTCCCCTCCCTGCCCATCCGCGCTGGGGGCGAGGAGGCGCTCGGAGCCACGCGCGCCACTTCCGCACCCGGCGCGGCAAAAAAAAAACCAAAAGCGCGCGCTGTATGCAAATGATCCCACGTGCCGAGTGCAAAGGAGCCCTTAAAGGCGAACGCGCCGAGCCGCTCGGACGGGAGGGCTGAAGGCAGCGTCTGCGCTGTGTTTTATTTCGTCGTTCCTAGATTTCGCTAAAAACAGTTTAAAAACCGCGCCCCAGGGCAGCCCGGCTCCCCGTTCCTCTCAGCACTCTGTGCCTTAAAACCTCCCTCCCTATCCCGGCTCCTGCAGTCTCCCAGAGGTGCAACAGGAGGGGCTGAACCCCGTTGCCCCACACTCCCCACCTCATCACCCGGCTCCACGGGCTCCAGCCAGGCTCGCAGCAGCCGGACTGTCCCATTCCCCACCCCACAGCTATCCTCCCTCCCCCCATACCAAAGCCAGGAGCAGCTCAAAGCATTAAAAGTGGATTATTCTGTTCCCAGAAGATGCTTCCTTGAAGCCAAGAGCACCCAGCGAATACCCAGGGTTCAGTCTGAATCACTGATGTCCTCAAAGAGCATCCCATGGCTATAACTTGTGTACAGCAACTCCAGCTCCAGCAGAGCGCTGGTGACAGCCCATTCAAGCAGGTAGAATTCATCTTCTTCCTCATCAGAGCTTTCCAAGGGAGAAGGGCTGCGCTCCTGTGGCACAGGACAGATGGTGAGCCCGGCCCCACGGTGCCCCTACCCCAAATGATGCATTGCCCCACTCACTGCACGCATCCTCAGGCGCTGCCGGCTGTGCCGCAGTGCTGTTCGCCCAATGGGCAGCTCGTGCAGGTAGATGCAGTCAGAGCCAAAAGGGCAGCGGCCGTGGTTCCGGGTGAAGAATTTGCACCTGATTTGCCTGCAGGGTTCAAACAGCAGCTGTGAGCACTGCTGGAGCGCTGCAGAGCCCGCGGTGCTGTGCACTCACCCTGTCCGTGCCTTGAAGCTTTCGATGAGCTGCTGCTTCTCGTCTCCATCTGAGAGCCAGAACTTGTGGGGGATGTAGTAGGTGGAGGTGAGCCGGCACTCTGGGCAGGCTCTGAGTGAGTGTAATAGAACCATTAAGGTTGGAAGACCTCTGAGATCCTTAAGTCCAACCCCACCCCCACAGACCGCATCCCTCAGTGCCACGTCTTGAACCCCTCCAGGTGACACCACCACTCCTGGGTATCCCCAATTCCTGACCATCTTCCTGGTAAGATTTTTTTCCTAATAGCCAACCTGAGATGGGTCCTAAAAAGGGAGCAGCCCTGGCAGAGCTTAGTACCCACGTGGGAGCACCCAGCATCCTCATCCCATCCCCATCACAGCTCCCACTCTCAAGGAAAGGCTTCAGGGCACGGAGCAGTGGGGGCAGTGACCCCATCCCTTCACTGCCCGTGTGTCCCTACGACACTCACTTGCTGACCGTGTTTGGAAAGTCCCGGCTGCGTCTCCACGTGCGGATGCAACCCAGACAGAAAGCGTGGCTGCAGTTGGGGAGGATCCCAAAGAGCCGCTCCTCCGGCAGTGCCTTCTCGTAGACCCGCTCCATGCAAATGCCGCACACCACAGCCTCGCTGCGTGCCCTCAGATCTGTGATGGATACCGGAGCTGCGGCAGCACCGAGCTCTATGGGATCCTACAAACCGAACAGCACAGCACTGCAGCCCGTGGCTTCACACCAGAGGGTCAAGCGGGGTGACAGGGGCTGCACAGCCTTGAGACTGAACCCACCTCCGAGCACTGAGCCCACGCCGTCTGCACTGCTTTGCTGGGGGCTGGGGAACTGGGATCTGATCTCAGCCCCTTCAGGTGGGAGCCTGAGCACAGAGGAGCTGTTACAAAAGCACATCCCACCCCACCGTCGGTTCCACCTGCCCGCAAAATACAGGCTCAGCACTCAGGTGCCCCCATCCCTTACAAAGAGAGCAGGAGAGTTTCCCACAGCCCCAGCATGGCTTTGTTTTGGGGGGGGAAAGATGTGGGACAAGGGCAGACACGTGCAGGGTGCTCCACCGCCACCCGCAGCCCCGCTGGTCCTGGGGCAGCCCGGCACCCACCTGCGGCACTCCGAGCTCTCGCAGAGCCGAATCCTCCACGGACAGCACATCCGGGGGGGTCACCGCGTGCCGGGATGTTCTCAGTGCCATCCTCTTCCTCCGCCCGTGGCAGTCCGAAGGCTGCCCGCGTTGTGCTGGCAGCAGAGCTGTGCCCCGCTCCCCCCCGGCTCCGGACCACCGCCCCCTGCTCTGACCCCCCCCGGCGGGGGTGCACCGGGCTGCGGCCGTTCACTGCGGGCAGCGGCTGCTCCGGGTCGTGCTGGGAGCTGGAGGAGCGCGGGGACACACAGAGGAGACACGAAGAGGAGTCACCCCCCCGCTGCCAGTCCCGCCCCCCGACCCGTCCCCATTCATTCATTCACTCACTCTCCCGGAGCGCGGTGCCGGCCCGGGGGAACCTTCGTGCCGTGCGAGAATCGGCAGCGCTGCCCAAACCTGCACGAACCGCGGGCAAAATTCCTGCGGAAAGGGAGAAACTCCATGGCCAGGGGGCGGCCCCAAAAAGCAGGGATAGAGCATCACCCCCCAGCAGTGGCTTTTAAGGATGCGACCACGTTTTGTCCCCAGCGGAGCTTCCGACTCAGCTTTATCTCCCCGCTAATTGCGAGGCAAACGAAGCCCGAGGCTGGGCTGGAGGGGGGGACCTGAACTGCACAACCCTGAGGTACCCCCCCAGCTCCTCATAGGGGGCAGAAGGCAGCAGGGACTCCTCAACGCGGGGCACCCACCCTGGACCCCCAGCTCGGAGGGGCCGCCGGGCGCTTTCCTCTTCAACCCAACACTCTCCGGGGGAAACGCTGGGGGGGAGTGGGGGAAATGGGAATTCTAGAGACACGACGCTGCCCTTCAATGGGGCTCTACTCAAAGCCCGTTCTCCCCCACAGCCTTTCCAGCAGCCCCCCTCCCCAAGCCCTACCTGCACAGGGGTCTCACAGAGGACCCCCGGCCCCGTTGTGCCCCCGGTGCCACCAGTGAGCTCGGCTCCATTTCCTCCAGCAGTATGGAGGGTGAGAGGTACCTCTGGGGCTTTTATGACCCTGGTGGGGTGGGCACACCCTCACCTTAATTGTGTTAACCCTTGCCCTGCTTTTCCTCATGCTGGTGGGAGGTGTGGGGAAGCTCTCTATCCCCAAATTGCCATAAATCAGGTATGGGAAATGCAAAGGGATGTGGTGTGACTTCCCCTGGAGCACCTGAGCAGGTTCACTCTGCTGGTTCACTTTAGATCTGGGGCAGGGAGCACTTAAATGAAGCTGAGACCACATCACTGACAACACGCTCCCACTGCCTTTTGGTCCAGTTGGAAATGCAGAATGCAGGCAGGAATAGAAATGCATCCCATGCCCTGCGCTGGAAACAACCTGAGTGCTCAATCCTGCACAGAAGGGCTGGGTGCTAAAAGGTGCTTAAATATTTAGTTCAGATTTATTTAAAGTCATCAGTTTGCAGACACTATTTATATTATTAAAAACACCTGGAGGTTTGTACTTCTAGCAAAAATATACATTTCAGTTTGAGGGTTGTTACACTGAAGGAAAGAGCAAAAAGTTCCCCAGGTGACCAACGCAGGGGTCCATGTGCCCTGGGGGTGCCACCGAGCTTTGGGGGCCAGCGGGGGCTTTGGGGACAGACCCCCATGCTGGGAGCAGCACACACCTCTGGTGCCTTCCCCAGAGGACTTCAAAGTGCTTTAGAAACGGTAACTCCTTAACAGCCCTGCAAGGTACGGCTGGGAGGTGAGGGTGGGGAAACTGAGGCACAGTGAGGAGGCAGAGGGCAGCAGCAGGTGTGGGATTGCCAGCCCAGCAGCATGGAGGGGAAGGCCAGAACCCAAAGCTGTCCCCAAGCTCAGGGTCTGGGTGGAACAGGGCAGGGGAAGCATCCCTCCCCCTTATGAATACTTGGTGCTTATACTGTGTTTTACAGCTGCAAAGCTCTTTGCAACCAGTACACTGATTGATTTTCATTCTCCCCTTCTGAGCAAAGGGCAGCCTGGCTCCCTTTCCTGGAGGGGGAAACTGAGGCACAGCCTTAAGCAGAGGGGCGAAGGCCACGCACACTTTGGTGGCAGCAACACCAGGTTGGGGTGCAGCGATCTCCTGCGCTCCCCAGTGCTGCTGTTCCTCCGTCAGGGCTGCTCTGCTGGTGCCGTGGATCACCAGATCTCTTCTGCAGAACCTTCCAGCCCGCGATGTGCTCCCTCCCCACAGCCCCACAAACACCCTGTCAGCACCCTGGGCTCTGTGGGCTGACCGTGACTTTCCCCATGCTGGTGTTGCTGAAGGCTTTGCTTGCTCTGGTGCTTGCAGGGAGCTTGCACAGCCATCTCATCCCAAACCTGCCCTGCGCAGACCTTTCTGGAACTCCTATCTGCACAGAACTGCCTGGGGAAGCAAAAGGATCACGGGCCTCAGCTCTGAAGGTGTATTCTTGAGTCAACCCCTTCCCTCCCCTCTTTGACACAGAGGTGCTAAGGGACAGGTTCCTCTGAAGTGGAGGCACTGGGAGCACAGAGAGGGGGGCTGCAGCCAAGGCTCTTTGCTAGGACAGCCATACACATCTTCAAATACGCCAGCTTTTCCTTGGGGAAGAGAAATACTTCCTTTTGTGCCACTGTCCTAAACTCCACAGCTCAGGACTACATCTTCAGAGTGCAATATGACAGACACACCCCAAGTGCTGCTGCTGCCCACGGGGAAACCACACCATGCTGGGGGCTCTCAACAACCACAGCAGCCCCCACTAGCCCCAAGCTGCTGCAGGAATCCCCTGTCCATGCCATGCAAACCACCCGGCTGCTCTGGAGGCCCCACAGTAATGGAAACAGTAGCTTATGATTTGCCTTAGTAAATTCATTAGTGTGTCAATGGAAGTCCCAAGCTACCAGGAGGTGACTGCAAAACCTTCCGGCGCCTTGCCCTATGTACCGTACATTGGAGTCGTGTAGAAAAGAGTTTCCAGTAGAAGAAATGGAAGACATGGGGAAAGGTTTTCTTTGTTTTTGTACAAAGAGTCTCGCTTGGAATCCATGGCTTCATTCTCATAAATAAGAGGTCCTTAGTACATGTCCTTGTAGATCTCCTGCAGGAGAGGGTGCAGGGAGGTCTCTGTCTCTGTCTTCTTGATCTTCTGCACCAGCTGGGCGTGCTCTGTCACCAGCTGCCGCAGGTCAGCCATCTTCTGCAGCAGCTTGGGGAAGAGGTACTGGGCGTCCGGGTGGTTGGACTGCAGGTGGAACTCCAGCGCTCGGAGGATGTTGTCTTGGATCTCCTCCACCTGCTTCACGTTCATCAGGCCGGGACGGTCTGTGGGGAGGAAGCATGGTAGGTGGTGTTATGTGGAGGCATGGAGATGGAGAGTGGAACCCACCCATAGTGACTCCAATCTGGTCAACCAAGAAAAGGGGGAAACTGCATGCCCTCAGATTGCACGTCCTAGAGCAGCTGATGAGAAAGGGATGGTACTTGGTCCAATTTTGGGAGTCAGAACTGTTCAGTTCTTCTCTCACCCCTCTAAGACTTGCAACCTATGGCATGGGGGTTAAACCAGATGAAACTTAAAGATCTCTTCCAACATAAACCATTCTATGATACTATGATAAGGCACCCATGCCTGATCTCTGCCAGCAAAGGCCCTGCTGAAGCACTGGGTTAGCTGCAGCCCGGCCCCTCCAGTCCCCATATCCCTGGGGGATTCTGTATCTGCTCACCTCCGCACAGGATAATGGCAGCCACAAACAGAGACAGGTCACTGTCATCCAGCTCCAGTGCGTTGAACTTCACAGCAAACTCAAACTTGGGCTCCATGATCTCGTTGAAGGGCTTGCGCAAGCTACGCAGGAACTCACGGGTCACGAAGCCATTCCCGTTGGCCACCAGCAGCCCATCCTTGTTCATGATAGAGGCCAGCATGGCAAAGATGGCCTCGTGCACCCCATACTTCAGCAGAGTCACTTGGTCATTCAAGTAGAGGCCTATGAAGCTGGGGATGCTCTTGGCGAACTCGGTGAGCTCCCGCACAGTTTCTACAGTGGTGCACTGGCAGCGATAGAAGACGTGCACACCAATCTCCTTGTAGGGGGGGATCCCATTCACCAGCTGTTTCCAGACCAGCCCCTTTTCTGCTTGCCACAGGGTGTCCATGTCATGGATCACAAAAGGCTGCTTGAAAAAGAAGAGAGTGGTCAGGAACCTGCTGCACTCATGCTCTGCCCAGGACACTCGCCTCTGCCTGTCCATTTGCTGCTCTCTCCTGCTGCTGCTAAGGGAGCACTGGCAAACGGCACCCACACACACGTGCACAAGTCTGAGGAGAGGTGGGAATTTTCCCAGCATGTGCAAGACATGTAACGACCACGTAGCAGGGAACTGGTGCACGTGCAGTAGTTACAGCAGGAGGAAGACGAGCCCAGAGAACAGCCCCCCCCACGGGCTGCAGCCAGCCCTGCCTGCCACTGGAGAGAACTTACTGGGGTGCTGCTGGCCTTCCCGGTCAAGATACCTCTTGCTTTCTTTTTGGTCATGTTGAAGTTTTTCAGGTAGGCGTGGTAGATGTGCTTGGAGAAAGCTTTCAGGTCGGCCACCTGGGGGTTCTGGCAGCTGATCTCACTTGCCGTCAGCCCAGCTACCAGCTTCCTCTTCTCTGCCTCCGGCATGCGGCCAAAGCGGATCGCTGCGAGGAGCAAAACCAGAGAATCAGACAACATAGCCTCCCATCTCCACTCATATGGGCTTTACCACAAGCCCTGCTTCCCACATAAACACCTTGGCTGGGCCAGAAGCAAGATGGTTCCACCTGAAGTTCAAAAATCCCAGCAAGCTGTGTGCCTAGTTCCCACCGGGCCAACACAAAAGGGAGAGCCATGTGCCAGCAGCCAGCCTGCATGGCAGGATGAAAAAGCCCATTCTGGTAGGAAAGAAATGGAAGATGAGGCCCAACGCCCTGCTGGGCTTGAAAGAAGCTGATTCCTTGGCAAGAAAAGTCACAGCGTAATGCAAGCTACATATGGCCTCTCCATGTGAATCACAGAACCATGGAATGGTTGGGTTGGAAGAGAGCTTACAGCCTCCTAGTCCTACCCCTGCTGTGGGCTGGGTACCCCCACCAGCTTAGGCTGCCCATGACCCCTTCCTCGCCTCAGGCATCTCTAGGGTAGGGGCACCCAAAGCATTGAGAAGCAGTGCCAGAGCCTTGCTGCCCTCTGGGTAAAAGATTTCCTCCTAAGATCTAACCTAAATCTCCCCTCTTTTAGTTTAAAATTGTTTCCCCTTGTCCTGTCACTATCTGCCCGTGAATCCTTGGGATGAAGAATTGCTCATGGGACAGATGGCCCAGGGCACCTCACCAGCATGCCCAGGAAAACAGTGACACTCACCATTATGTGACATGCCCAACGAGAGGCATTTCTGGAAGCGGCAGTACTGGCACTTATTCCGGTTCTTCTTCTGAATCTTGCAGCTTCTCTCACACTTTTCATATTCCAGCTTCATGCGGATCGTCCGGCGGAAGAAACCCTGCACAGAGTGGGATGAGGAGCAGGGAAACAAGGGAACAGCAGCGTTAGCACCCACACTTTAGGATCAGGCCAGTTTGTTATCCACAGCAGCTTCAAGGTTCATCCTCCAGTGGGTGTTTTCAGCACAGAGCCAACAAGGAGAGGTGGTGTGGTGGGAAAAGGGGTAGAGTGGGACTGGGTGTGTGATACTGCATGCAGCCAGCAGGGAGGGATGGAGGAACAGGCTGTGGGCCCCAGCCTGCAGGGAAGTCTGGCAGGGCCTCACTGCTAATGCAGCTCCGCTGGCATCTGGTGCGGGGGAAGGAATTTTAGAGGTGCGGCCAAGCTGTGGCCGGCGATCCCAGTGGGATAAACACACAGCTCATGGCTGATCTGCAGCACAGACAGCATCTAAGCCAAGGTCCCCATTGGGGTAGAAGGATTTGCTTTACAAAATAAAGCGTAACAAGCTAAGAAGTGGGACATGTTTGTCTGACCCAGGCTGAACCCCACGCTCCCATGGGAGGACGCACCTTGCAGCCCTCGCAGGCGTGCACACCATAGTGGAAGCCCGAGGCTTTGTCTCCACAGACTCTGCACTCCACGTTCAGCGCCCCCGAGGCCGTCTCCTCACAGCCCATCTGCAGTTGGTCTGACAGGGAGGGAGAGGAGCTCTGTGAAAGGTCTGCAAACACACAACAGAATCTGTCCTTCTGAGCAGCAGCCACAAGCACAGCATTGCACCCAACCCCACCAGAATGGGGCCGATGAGGCATTTCCAGCACCGCCTCCAGAGCTGTGTTGGGTGGTTAGCCTCTGAGATTAGGCACTGACCACAGGCTGATGCCATGTATGGAGCCACAGCGCTGTCAGAAGCTAAAAGGCTCCACATCAGTTCAGAAGGATCAGAAGGACTCTAGAGCTTAACTTTCGGCAGTGAAACCTCTCCACAAGTTTTGCAGTGTAGCTAGCATAACTCATACGATCAGTTTGCACTGAGGATTTAAAGAAGCAGACAAAGAATTGTTCTCAGCACCCTGGGAGACCTCCCCTCTTCAATATGCACACTCTGGGGCTCACCCCCACCTCCTGGCTCTATTTCCATCTCCCAGCCCACTGCCACCGGCTGTGTGGTGACTGCAGAGGAAGAAATAGATCCTCCATGCTTTGGTGCTCAATGAATTACTGCATGAGACCACCAGAAGCCCAGCTCTGTTCACGTGCAGGCCCTTCTCTGTGACTGTGGGGGATGTGGCTCCACTCACCGGTGTAGCTGCTCGAGGGCAGTGAGCTGTCTGGTCCTACACTTGGGTCCGAGGCTCCGCTAGGCACTGTCACTGCCTCTTCCTCTTCCTCCTCCTCTTCCCTGACCTCAGGTACTTCCTCCTGTAGTTGTTCCATAACTGATCACCCCTCAGTGCCAGGACTGCAATCCCTGTCATAGCTCTGGCATCATCCGCATCTATCCGAGATGGACCCTGCCAGTTGCACTAGCCTGCAGGCAGAGGGAGAGGCGTGTCAGTGCCATGGGTGCAGCCCCGCCATCCTGCTTTGCTTCGTGTCCTTTCCATGGTGACAAGCAGACCCTGGGTCTCCTTAAAGGCTGCTTTGCTGGAATCGTGTGTAAAGCCCAGCAGACTGATCCCGGGACAGCAACCAGCCCACAGCCCACAACCCAGGGACCAGAGGCTGGTGCTCCCCACCCTGCAGATCCCACAGCAGAGGCACCGCCCTGGGCAACGTCCCCTGCAGCCATCAGCACCCCGTGCTGTCACAGTGGCAGCCAAGGACGGGGTTTGGCACAGCCAGGACTACCGGAAGGGTTCAGATAGCACACGCTGCAGCTGCCAGCACAGAGCTCAGCTCCACACTGTCCTCAGCCCAGCGGCTGCAGGGGGCACAAGCAGGGCTCTGGGTCTGCAAGTCCCAGCCCCACACTGGGAGAGTGACAGCTTCCTGCCAGCTCCTTCTCTCCCACTCCTTCCCGTTACAGCAGTGGTGTTTATTTTCACTCCTGTTGTAACCAGCCCCGGCTCCTCTGCCAAGAGCCATTCAGCTGAGCTTGCTGCTGCTGCTCGTACAGCTGCGGGGCTGTGCTCAGCCATGGGTCTGGCTGCACAACCCAGCCCATGTCCTAATCCGGGGTTTCCTGTGGAGGATCAGCGTGGGCCCCTTCTCCCCGGGTCTCCTCTCCCTATTTGTAGTCATCCATCCCATTCCTGCTAGGCTGGTGCTGTTCCCAGCCCTGCTCAGTGCCCACATCCCAGCCTCCAGATCTCAACCCCTGCACTGAGTCCTGCTCCAGCAATTAATGCCTGAAGCCTGTTCTACACAGAGTGCAGCTATTTCCATAAAGGAGTTACTTTAAGGTAGAGAATCCAGATGCTCTATTTCCATCAAACAAGCCACTGACATCCAGCTTTTCCCAGGACAGCCACAGTTATCAGACTCCAGTTAAACTGTTAGCATCTTCATGCACTAAAGCGTGCACCTTGCTTGCAGCGGACTTGCACAAGGGCAACCCGTGAGCAAAGAGGTGCTGGTGGCACAGGGCTCCCTGGGCTACTTCGCCCTCCTGCAGCATCCCCCCCTCCTCTGTTCCCAGTCACTGGCACTTGTGCTGCAGCCAGCTCCTTGGGAAGCTGTCAGCACTGAGCAAGGTCAGATGGGCGAGCAGCAGCCAGTGCCAAGGGGGAGGACAAAATCTGCAGAGGGGAAGCTGAATGTCAGTGTGCTGCAAAGCCAGCAGCCAGGCACCCCAAGAGCTGGTGCCAGAACATAACCTGGGTCTGCTCTCACTTCTTCCCTGCATACCAGTTCAGAGCTGTGGAAACAGCACTGTGTCAAGGAACTGGGACTGTGGTGTTACCCACAGCTCTGTCATGAGCAGCAAAGGGGCACAGGGCTTGCAGAAGTGCTGTGTTCCCTGCCTGTGCCTCCTGGGCAGCACTGAGCAACCATTCAGGGCTGTGTTGTCCTTGGCCTCCACAAGCGCAGTGGGGCACACACGCAGGCAGGAAAACCTATTTGCTGGAGATAGAGGATAACAAGCTGAATCTGTTTAAAGTCTATATATAAATAAATGCACACACATCAGGGAAATGCTTTTTGTCTGGATAGCAGTCAGTAGGGTAGGATGGTAGAAGGAGGTCTATGAAGGACCTTGCACTCCAGGGCAGCAGCAAGCTCTCCCAGACCCACCAAAGCAACTCCAAGGCTGTGCTTAGAGTTGCTGTAGCTGCAGATGGCTGTGCAAACCCCAGGGGTGTGAGAGAACAGAGGACAGGACACATCTGACAGCAACAGCAGACTCCAGCAGAGGTGTCCCATGTCAGCGAGGGCAGGACAAGGATATGTATCCCACCCACGGGGAGAGAAAAGCTTTTACCAGAAAGTTCTGAATGTATTGTTTTAATATCTTCTTGCAGGCCAAGAGCAGAGGGGAGCTGCGGGAGCTGTTTGCACACCTGCCTTTCCCTGAGCCCTTCCCCAGTTTTCCAAACAAGGGAAATAGAGAGAGGGGGGGAGGCATTAATTTCAGCCAGGCTTTCAGCAGATGAAAGGCAGCAGGGATTGTGCCCACACTGCAAGGTGCTGGGCATGGCCCCGCATTGCTGCAGGGGATGTGCAGACCCCAGACCCTCTGACTTTGGGAGTGAAGGCAGCAGCCAAACACAGAGACCTCCAAGCCCTTCTATGCTTTCAGCTGAAGGATTGAGTGTAAAGAACAAGCCAGCACTGGCTTGATTAAAATCAGTGCAACAGCTTCTTTGACTCCATTTAGTGCTGGATTCTTCTGGCACGTGCAGAGAGGACAGAGAACTATGCCAGCCTCCAGGACGCTTCATTCAGTCCCAGGCACTGGGGAGATCCCCTCCTGCCAGCCCCAACAAAGGCGTGCCTCTGAGGGCAGAAAGTGTTTGCAGAGGATCACATAGCAGCAGCCATGAGCACAAAGGGGATGTGCTGCCTACTGCAGGCCCCCTGGTTCAGAGTGGGGTGGCTGAGCTCCATCTCTCTGAGAGGACAGAGGGACAGTGGGGGACCCAAGGGGTGACACCCAGGATGGCTGTGTGGAGGGCAGAGGATGCCCAAAGGATCCTTCTCATCTCCAGGAGCTCCTTCCCCACTTGATGCCTGCAGCCCAGGCATTTTAGGGTGTGAGAAGTGCCCACTGCCCTGCAGGGTGTGCAGAAGGGCTGCAAGGGATGTGACGGAGCAGCCCAGTTCCTCATCACTGCACACAGAGACATGCATTCCAGCACAGACACTGAGGGGCTGGCAGCCACCAAATTAAAACAAAGTGCTCAAAATTAGAAGGACTTCATCTTTAAAGCAGGTGTAGTTTTGCTGAGGGTGAGCTCCAAAAAAAAAAAAAAAAGCAACCTCAGCATGCTCACTGTGATGGAGAGAACTCTCCCACCTCTATGCCCCTCACAATTGTTTCTTATTCAGACAGGGTTGGAGGCAGCTCCATGTCCAGTCCCCACTGCATGCTGCATTGTCACCACGTGTGTCTCCTCCTTGGAAGACGGAAGCTTCCAGGCAAAAGAAAGTGCCAGAAATGGCCCAGGCTTCTCGAGGGACGGCTCACAATGTCGACCTGCTCCAACAGTTGTTTGGCTTACCGTAAAGGAGGTCGCAGGGAGCCCCGAAAGGAAACCAATTCACCATGGAAGCACATTTCTGTGCTCATTTGGAGAAAAAAATTAAAACAAATTCATCCAAATGCACATCCTGTTGATTGTGCATTCAGCACTGCATGGGAGCGTTTTCTCAGATGGAGTGCACACTGAATACACACCAAAAAACCAAACTGATTTCCATTAAAGAAAACTGGTTGACTCTTATTGGCCATTATTTGTAGACATCCCTTGGATTGTGTCACCATTTCCGAACTCTGCTGATCAAGTACCAGTTTTTGTTCCTCCTCCTTCACGTCACCTATTGCTAATAAAAGCCAAATAATAGCTAAGCAGATGCTGCAACACAGGAAAGGTAACCAAGTGCAGAAAACCAGGAGACGCAACCATTGAAAACATGTTTGTTTTTTGTTCCTGAAAGATCAGCACGCCTCCTCATTAGCTAATGAGATCCCAGAAGCACTTATTACTTAAGTGTTTCCTCCCTCACTCAGAAGCCTTGGCTGCAAGGCAGGCTCCGTGCAGGAATAAACAACTGGAGCTGGCGAGGCAGAGAAAGCATCTGCCCCAACACTATGGATGTCCATTCCTTGTCCTTTCCTCCACTGCTGCTGTCTGCTTTTCACCAAGTATAACCCAGCCAGCTAAGCATCAGGTGCTGCCTGAGCTGCTATTACTGTGTTGCTGCTAATTACTCAACAACATATGACAAAGGAGTACAGGAGATTCCCCTGCTTGCCTCAAGCTGCCAGGCTTGCCAATGAATCACACATCAGCCACATGCTACAACTCATCCACTTCCTGGATACTGAGGAAGAGAAATAAGTCAAAGAGTTGTGAAACTCACTGGATTCTTCTCTTTTTGCATCACAGCTGTCCCCAGAACCAGGTCAATGCACTCCAAAAGGAACTTCCTGCTTTCTCACTAGTGC
Organism: Tympanuchus pallidicinctus; assembly: GCF_026119805.1. Classification (NCBI taxonomy): domain Eukaryota; kingdom Metazoa; phylum Chordata; class Aves; order Galliformes; family Phasianidae; genus Tympanuchus; species Tympanuchus pallidicinctus. The sequence continues at coordinate 1,338,252 of NW_026294750.1, read as the reverse complement.
TGGGTTTTTTTGGAGGGCAGGACCTGCAGGAGGGGCTGCTCTTCCTTTTCAATTCATCTTCCAGAAGCTGCAAAGATACCTCTGGCTCCAGGGGCTCCAAGACATATCTGATGTGCTGCAAAACCTGTAGATGACACATACTGGATGAGTGTTTGTGCTTCTACAGGATCATCCCTACACAGCTCACCTGCTTTCCAGAAAGAGGCTCTCTGCCCTCTTCAGCCTTGGAGCTCCACAGCTCCCTTTTGCAAAAGGGGTGGAAGTAGGATGGGTACCAAAGAGCTGAATGCTCACCAGCTCACAGCAAATCCTGTCAACCCCCATACCTCCATTTCCTTCATCATCAAAAATAATAATAATTGAGTTCTGTAGTGCTTCCTTCCTCGTCCTTTCTTTGCTGCATTAGCTCACAGAGACGTCATGTTTTGGACCTCAATGCCAAGTGTCATTGTTTGTTCCCATGTTATGGATTTGGACACCTGTTCCCAGTCACGCTCGCAAGCCTCGCCTGCCCCAGGTCAGTACACCATGCTGCTCATTCCCATATGAAATGTTTCCAGGATTGCTTTCAGCAAGTAAACTGCCAAGTCTCACGCTGGAAACTGCCAACTGATATTTGTGTTTTGCTGTCAACTCAGGACAGCCCAGAGTGGGCAGGGGATGTGTGCGGCTGAGTGATGGGACGAGGAGCACATCCAGGAAACAAGCAGCTACCAGAAAGGTGACACCTTCTCAGTACTGGAAAGTGCACAGATGTGTCGTCATTTGAGAAGATCATTAAGTTTGGTAATGAGAGAGGACCATCCCTGCTCACACCAGGGCACAGCAGAGGTGACATGACCTGTCCTGTGATGCTGGGCAGCGCTTTGCCCGGCTGCCTGTGGGTACGTTGGCTGTGGGATGGCGTGCTGCTGTGGGCCAGCAGCTTGGCTGCAGCATGCCTATACAAGCACTGCAAAACAAGCTTGCTCCACGCTGCATGAACAGGCTGCCAGGGAAGAAGACGCTGCTGTTCTCTGGAGGCCACGTGCTGCAGGAGGACAGTGCTTTGGGCACATTGCATTGAGCTCAAACCGCTTCTAGTGCTGGGAGGGACGCAAGGCAGCTTGTGAAGCTGTCAGGACGCGCGGTATCCTGACCCCACATGCCCATCCTGCTGCCAATGTAGAGCCAGTGCCCAGCATCAGGCTTGCTTTTACATCCCTGCTTCCTCTCTGGAAGTGCCCAAGAAGCAGCCTGGGAACACTCCCCTTTACCATCCCAAAGGGAAATAAAGTCATCACTCTCTGAACCTCCACGTTCTGCTGCATTTGCTCCAAGGTGCTGGCTTTGCTTACAGAACCCTCGTCCACCGATCCACAGCAGGCCACGTGGGAGGATCTGGTTTCAAGAACACCAGTAATTATAGAACAGAGCTGACGGGAGGAGCTCGCAGGAACAGCAGTGAGGTTCCCAAGGCAAACAACAGGCACAAGCTCAGAACTGCACTTAAAGGGAAATCCAGGAAAGCAGTAAGTGCAGCAAGTTGCCTCTGCAAACTCCAGAGTCAAGGAGCACGTATCTGTGGGAGCACTGGGTGGCAGTGAGTGTGGCTGCCCTACAACAGCACTGCAATCAGAACATGGCACGGTTTCCCTCAAAGCCTCTGTGTCACTGGGACACCAGTGAGTGTCCTCACAGGGCGATCAGAACCCTGGAAAAGCAACGGGAAAACAGAGAAACACAGCAGCAGGCCACTGCTCTGAGTCACTGGAGCCAAATTTGGCAGGAGCCAAGTACCCAGCAAGACCTAAAACCAGGCAGCAGGTACTCCCAAATCCAGGAAACCAGCCACAAAAATATCATCAAACCTTTCTGCAGTGATTGAGATCCCCTGTGCTAAAGCTACCAGTCTGTAAGCTTGCTATGCTTACACTTGGACTCCCAGCAATGCACTACATATTTTGTAGACCGTAGCAAAATATCCTGAGCACTCGGCATGCAGCCCTGATCCCAGGACACAGCTGACAGTGAGCAATTATGCCCAGGCACGGGTTCAGATGATTCAGCACAGCCTGGGAACGTCCGCACCGAAGTGGTTGGAACAAATTGCCACGCTCGTTTCATCTCCCCTTCAACCACAGAAAGGGAGAGAGAGAGAGCAAATTTGACTGCATCCAGAGAGCATTAAAATAACTTTGTTGCACAAAGTAGTTCAACACCCTCTCAGAGATCTGGAGGAGAGATGTTTCCTTACTATTTTTGGCTACGCTCTGTGTAGCAAGAGCTGAGGGAGGAGCAGAAGTTTCCCTGTTTTCAACCGCGATAGGATCAGTGACCCCAGCCAAGGAGAGGATCTCAGCATGCTCCTGACTGCTTGGACTTCTGCCTCGGCTCCTAGAGAACAAAACACTGTAGCAAAGCCTCAGCACCTTTGGTAATACCCTCACCTCTTGGGCACAGCTGTGAGCCCAATACACAGAGCTCCCAGGACCTCCCCAGCCCCAACCCCACACTTACGCATGCACACCATCAGCTCTTTTCTGATGTCCCTAAGTCACACAAATAACCCCTCCTCACAGATATGAGAACCCACAGACTTTTTGCATCAGCCCTCACAGGGTTGACAGCTTACATGGTCCCACAGCTCTGGTAAAATCCATAAAAATCAGCATAGTGTTAAGAACAATTTTAGGTACTATAAGGCACATTTCAGATTTTCATTAAGATGAAATTGAGACTTGCATTAAAAACAAAAACATCAGACCGGATCGAGACTTGAGCACCACTGAGGTGACGCATCTCCCCTGTTCCCTCTTTAGCCTGACAACACCTTTCCTAGAGAGACATTTACTACCAGCAATACGACTCAGAGCAAAGTTCGCCTTAACAGATCACCAGAAAAACCCCAAAACTTCCCTATCAACTTAGATAAGAAAGGTCACCTGCCCTTATAAACCATCATATCCATTCCTTATCTGAATTCCATACGTCATTGGGTTGAACTTGCATGTTCTATTTTTTCCTATGCAGAGTTGCAATTCACAAACAGGCAAACCAGAAAAACACAGCACGAGGGCACTGTTTCTGGTTAACACCAGCACCATCTGGCTGCTGCTATCCACAAGCCAGAAAGATGCCCTGCTGAGAACCCAGCAACAGGAGCGACGTGTTTCTGACTTGTATGCTTTCATCTTGACACCTCTGTCAGGTCAGGATTCCCTGCAAACTGCAGCCTCAGATTTGCCTTTTGAGCAAGATCTGTTGGAGGGGTTTCCCAAGGAAGCACCCCAGCACATACCTGACCCTTGTGATGTTCATGTTCACAAGCTCTTGAAGGACACAGACACGTGTCAGACACTGTGATCACAACAGTAATTTTAGAGCATTACTGGAAACTAAGACCCATCTCAAATCAGTTCTGCTCTGTTCTTGCAGTAAGGCAGCAGTCCATCGAAAAGCATTCATTCCTGGGTCTACAGGGTTCATACTGGCATCAATTGCAATACTCTATGAAAACTAACTTCCTAGGCATTCTGCCAATGCAAATGTGTTCTAGAGTACAAGATTAAAGAAATAAAATAGCTGTTCTACTGAAGAATCCCATTTGTACTCACTATGGAAATCACTTGTGCCTGTCTTGACTTTGCCAGAGTCTCAAAAATTTCTGCAATAGTGACAAGTAGCATCTCTGAACAGTGATAATTCTAAAAAAAATAGAGACTTCTCTTCTCTGCAGCACCTTATGCAAAAGCAGACCCATGGCAGCCAATACAAACGACAAAACAAGCCCACACCCCTGAAATCCCATAGTGAGGGCAAGCCTGACTGCGCTCCAGCAGCAAATAATCTCTTAGCCATGAGCACTCGAACAGCATCGCACCCGATTAAAAATCACTTGCCTGTCAGCTCCTGCTGCCTGAAGGAAGCTGTGAGCCCTTACTGTGCCAATCTCTTAGTCTCTAAGAACACAGTAGACTTGCAGTTCATAATTGAAAAGCCACAGCAGAAACATTCCCCCAAACACAACAAGATGTACTGTACAAAAATACAGATTTGTCAACAGACAACACTCTCGAGAGGAGACCATTAACATCAGCAAGCAATTCTGCACAACAATGCTTCCCTGATCAACACAGCCTCATGTGGCTCATTACAAAATCCTCTCCATACACTGCAAAGTTCCTTGGAAGTCCACGTTCCAAATGCCAGCACTGAGAGAGCAGAACAGTTGCATAAACTTTAAGAGACATTTTATAACTTAGCCCCATCTCCATCCAGCTGAATACATCAGATGTGTGCTGTGGCAGAAATAAACCCACCCCCTCAGCACAGACAAGCAAGCGACCATCCTGAGGAACTTGAGCATCACCACGGGCAGCACTGGAGTCTGAGCCACGTCCTCTATTGCAGGGCTGAACAGTAATAACCCGCTCAGTTTTGCCTGAGTAAGCAGTCATGCAGTAGCAGATGTTGTCGACATTGGTGCCAGATTGCGTGAGCGATACGTAGGTGATCATTTACCTAAGTGCAGTCCTCTCCAATTTAAAAGGCAATTTCAATTGTAAAAACCATGAAGTAACCAAACACTGTTATACTTCGAAAGCAGCTGTTGGCTCAGAGGAACGGGGTTAGACCACAATGCTTAAAGCGCACGCCTCAGCAGAATCCAGAAAGACCACATTCAGAAACTGAGCAAAAAGTAAGGCACAGGATTTAGAATTAAGAAGCAACTTCAGAACGTCTCTGCTCACGGGGAAAAGTGAGACTTGGTGAAAGCTCTTCCTCGGCTCTTCCCTACCCCAGGTTTTAATAAAAATAAGCAGCGTGCTTTTCAGACCTGAAGGCAGACGGGAAAAGTTACCTCTCTGCAGCTGTCCCTGCCTGCCCGCCGCTGAGAGCCGCCGTTCCGTTACCATGTCAGCATGGAGAGCTGGGGACCAGAGTGATCTGCAAGAGAACACAACACGGATTTCCACAGCTGTGCTGAAGGCCAGATATTTATGCCGCTGGGAGAACTGGGACAGATCCAGCGACGTCTCTGAAATTTAAACACACACTCCCTCTGCTGCGCGCTGCAGCCACTTGCTGGGGTGAGTTTCTCTCAGCCACTGTGTTGCCTTCCCCTTGTGCTGGCCACATTTGCAGCTCCATTATCCCCAATTTTTGTGACTGTGTGCAAAGTTGATGTTAAAACATAGAGCTCATTGAAAAAATCTGCTACGGCCATGAGGTGGTTTGCTTTCTTGACCTCCTTGGGAGGCTGCATGAGAGTTACTGCAACTTTAATGAACCTCTCCGGTTCTTGAAACTTAAGGATTTACCAGAGTTCACCCCTCTTGGTTTTCCTGATAGTGTTGCAAATAACTGCAGGCACAGGAGAGCAGTCAGAGACCACTGCTGGGGGAAAAGAAAAAAAAGTCTTGAAGACTTTGAACGAGAGGACTTACAGAAAATATGCTCTATTTTTAGACAGTTATGCAGACTAACTGGACTAACACTAAACAAAGATGCTGTGAACATGATGCTACTTGAACCCACGTACCCTCCCTGACATTGCACAGGCTTAGCTGCTCCTCCCACCCTGATGGAAAAGCCCCGTTCTGCAGCACTGCCCCTTCCAACAGCAGCAGGCTCCTGAGGCAGCCCAGCACTGATCCCACACCTGCAAACTGCAGCCTCTCCTGCACCTACCTCCCAGCTCCAACAGGCGCCAGGAGTTACAGATACTCATGACGACGCCAAGGAAGAAGCAAATCTGTCCCAAAAGCCAAAGCAACAATTTGTTGTGCTCTCGGAGAGGCTTACAGGGTGGGCATGGAGCAGGCTGATCAGCACCAGGCACATCCAGGGGAGGGCACAAGCCTGGAGAATAATCCCCGTCCTTTGGAGCAGAGCGTCAGTCCCAACACAATCTCTCTTCCTAGCAGTAATATAAAAGTACAGATAATACAAAGATCAGCCCCTCCAAAGCAAGCGATCACCTCTGCTCTGCAGGGAGAGGCTGTGGCACAGTGGTGCTGCACACATGCAGATGTCACCAAGGGGAGGGCACAGGTCCTGCAGCCAGCCCTCTGCTCCAGCAGGGCAGTCAAGCACCCACCACAGCTCCACGGTCATAGCAGAGTGCTGTGGCTGCAGCAGGCTTCAAATCTCACCCCAAAAACAGAAGGTGGTTTTTCCCACCAAACATAAAGACAATGTTCTTCATTAACTTCCTGATGAGGAAAGGTAATAAAGTTATTACATCCCCACTGGCACATCAGGAGCTGGCTTACTTCGTTTCCACCAGCAGTAAAACCCATCCCCAACTCGGTAACAAAGTTGACAGTGTTAACCAACATATGAATCATGTACAGAGTGCACAAATCACACCCTGGGCTTGCCCCCAGCACAGGGCAGAGCGCTCACTGCTGCTGCCAGAGATCTGAGCACTAAGACTAAATCACCAGCTCACCTTGTGCAGCTGGCAGGCAAGTGCCAGGGCATGCCCAGCACAGCGTGCACAATGCACTGCTTGCACCAGCTCAGCAGGGTGCAGAGGGAGCTGCCAGCACATCAATCCTGAAAGCTTCCTCCTGCAGTTTTGGATGATAAGTCATAAGGAAAACTCACACCCGACATGTTTGTGTCAGCCAGGGAAAAGGATTCTCCTGAAGGCAGCAAGGAGTTTACACAGTGAGACTTCTGAGACCAAAAACTAGAAGTACAACATGGGCTGATGTACGAGGGTGACCAACTTGCACCTTCAGTCCTCCTGCACTGTAAATCTTCAGCCCCTCACACAGGGCTGCCCTAGCAGAGTGAGCACGAGGCCTCCTGGCCCAGCTGCTGGAGGTAAGAAGGCCAAGGCTGCCTGGAAGGAGGAAACCACACTGGGTTTGAAGTTCCAAGACACAACGCAGCTGATGGCCAGCAGATGCTGTGAGCATCACTGCACAGGGTTGGTCTGCTCTCTGCTCCAAGCTGCATCTTCAGCCACTGAGCCTCTCTGTGCCCTGATTTCCCATCCAGGGGCACTACAGCACAACACTCCTACCTCGTAAATATTTTGTGAGGCCTAATTCATTGCCTTGTGTAAATAAGCTGGAGTCCCATAAACAAATCAGGCAGGTAAGCATTATCTGAGGTGGAGTCAGCACACAGAAACCTTTGAAAGTATAATAAGGCCAGGAGGCATTTTGACCACAAAAAAAAAGGAGAGGTCAAAACAGTTGGATGCAAAAGCAGGATCCTTGTTGCTTGTGATGACAGCCCTTGGAGGTGGCCAACAAAGAGGGAAAAAACACAACAGGTTGGAAATAAAAAACAAAAGAGGGAAGTGGGAGGTGAAAGAAAATCACATCTCGTTCAGAGGCCCTGCCTCCTACTTCTGCACAATGCTTTACCTTTCACCTGGGACTTTTTACAAGTGCTTCTCAAGCTCGTTAAAAGCTCCAGTCCACCCAGTCAGCAGAGCTGGTGCCACCACAGGGCAGAGCCCCCCTGGGGGAGGGTGCAGCCCAGCAGGGACTGCTTGGTCTACAGCCAGTGTGGATAAAGGTGGCAGCCCTTTACGCCATCACTGCAGAAAATCACAGGGAGTGGCAGCAAGGATGGGACCCCTGCTTCCCTACCACAGAGGCCAACAAAGCTGCCTGGGGGAGCCCCTGGGGAAGGACATCCACAGAATCACCAAGGTTGGAAAAGACCTTCAAGATGATCCAGTCCAACCATCCACCCATCACCAACACTAAACCACATCCCTCAACTCAAAATCCAAACGTTCCTCGATCCCCATCCTTTTGCTTCTCCTTCCTGCCCACATCCCAGCAGAGCACCTCAAGGGTCCCCTGAAGCCACACATCTTTGGGGACACGCCTGTCCCTGACCCCCAGCCTGGCCATCTCCCCATTGCAAAGAGCACCTGCACCCTCATTAACCCACTGTCCCCACCTCCAAAGAGCCCCTCATCCCTCAGGAAGCCCTCAGCAAGCCGTCCCAGCCCCTCACGTAGCTCTCAGGATCCCCCCCCGCGCACCCTCCCCTCCCACGACAGCCCCGCTCCCCCCGCCACCCTACAGCCCCCCACCCCCACGTGCTCACAGCACCCCACACCAAATCCCTACGCCCCTCCGTGCTGCTCCCGCCCCGTGTCCCCTCGCGACCCCCGCCCTGTCCTCACCTCCCGTGACGGCCCCGCTCCCGTCCCGCAGCTCCACCGCCGCCGCTGCCCCCCGCAGCCTCACGTCACCGCGCCCGCCCTGACGCCACCGCATTCCCAGCGCCCCGCAGCCAATCGGAGCAGCCCGGAAGTGAGTACCGCGTCACCACGGCAACGGCCCAAGCTCGCCCCGCCTCCTCTCTGTCGCACGGCGCCCCCTGGCGGGCTCAGGACCCGCGTACCCTCGCGTGAAAGGCGCGGGGTATCATGGGAAATGTAGGAGCTGCCCGCGGGCGCGCTAAGTAAAGAGGGGGGGTGGAGGCACAAAATGGCGCCGGGGGGTGGGGGCGCCTGGCCTGGAGAGCTATGGGGCTTCCCCTCCGCTCCCCAGCACCTCCCTCTCGTTCTGCTCTTATACTGTGCTCAAAGTTCTTGGACTGGGCTGAGCTTACACCCTCATGCCTTGGGTAAACCACAGTGCTGGCTGATGGAATCAGTGGTGGTATGTTTTAAAGCACAAGCCTCATTCGTGCTGTGGTTGATGATGCCCCTCATTAATGAGATGTAACCACAATTAAGAACAAGCCTGGCACTGCTTTCAGGGAGTTACAGAGAGCTACACTATCTCTCCTGAGCTTCTTCCAGACTAAATCCCAGTTCCCTCAGCCACTAGTCGTTAGATTTGTGCTCCAGACCCTTCACAGCCTTGCCCTTCTCTGGATGTGCTCCAGGGCTTTGATGTCTTTCTTGCAGTGAGGACCTCCTTGCAACCTTTCTGCAGGAGTTTATTCTTAGGGTGAGGTGCTGGTGCGCATCCCAGCACTGCACGCCCGCTGCTGACTCAGGCAGGTTGCTGCTCCTGAAGGATGGGACAGGCCTGGCTGCTCGCAGCTTGGCAGCTGACCAAAGGCAGTGCTGACAATGGAGCCTGACGTTCCTTCCACGCCTGTTCTCATAGCATTAATTCTGGTGCACAGGAACTAGGCTGTTCAGAGCAGAAGCTACATTCTGATGAGTTGCTTTTAAAGAAAGTTGGTGCAACCCTAGAGCTGCTGAGAGGTGATGGCACGGTCACCCCCGCATGCCTCCTAGGGTCATAGAGCCCTTCTGACAAAGCTGAGGTTGTGTGGAGGTGGCTCTTTTCCTCCTGGCATAGGTGTGGCATGGCACCAATCCTAACACCGCTCAGGGAAAAGGTTGAGCTAATGGGCTGATGAAGGATGGTGCTGCCTCCCATCAGCACATTTCCACCCAGCCCATTTCCTTCCCGCACGCTCCTGGTTCCTCCCTCTGCCTGAGGGTCTCATAGGGCTGCAACTGCTGTGCTGGGGTCACCTGGGGAGCTGCAGGGATCAGTGCCACACTTCGATGCAAGAAATGGCACACTGTCATATCAGAGCCAGGCAGAGACTCCAGGTCTGCCTGGAGACTGTGTAGGGCTGTCACGACCATACAGCACTGCTCAATATCCCGCAGTACCCAGCACAGTGAGGAGGAGGAGGAAAGGTGACACATTTGAGCTGCCACAGCCCCTGGCTGGCAGGACGGGTCCCCGAGGCCGTCATCACGAAGGCTGCAGCCACCCGTGCCCCCTCTGAGCTGCGTGGGACTGGGGCAAGGGGCTACTGGGCACCCCCACAGACACACAGAGCTGCTTTGTACAGGGGCAGCCACGTCATGCACATGGGCCTGCAAACACAGCCTCTCTGTGAGAATAACCGTAAGAAAAGAGCACTGTAAAAACCAGGGGGAGGAAGAGCTCTGTGAGGAACCGCTCAAAGCCATGCCAGTAGGAAATAGATTGCAATCTCCTTAACGAACTGCAGTTAAACTGCATCATGAGCTACTGTGAACCTGGGTTTGGTGCAGGGCTTGCAAATGATGTGTTTTCAGAAGGGGCCCCTCTGAAACAATGAAGTGTCCAAAGTCAGAAATAGGACTGTATTTAACAGAGGGGCTTGAAAAAATGAAACTCCATGTTTGTGGGGTTTTTGTGTGCAAGGAGGTTGGCCAGGAGACTTTCGGCTTTTGTTCTCGTCTTTTAGGGAACAAATTAATTGAAGGAGGCAGACCAGGCTGATGCCACTGAAGGGAGCTGACACAGCCACCTACTGCCATGGCAGAGCCCAGCCCTGCTGCCTTGGGAATTCTTTCTACTGCCTTCTGCAGGCTTTGGATTGAACCTGAAATGGGACTCTGAAAAGGGTCTCCTGCAATTCAAGGGTGAGGACATTAGCCCAGAGCACCGTTCCCTTCCTATAAATTAATTATAAGGAGGTGCTGGCACTCCCTGAGGATACCCATTGCAATTCATCATCTACAGACACTTCTCTGTTCCTCTTGGCCCTCCTAGACCAAACCACACTCCACTGGGTCAGTATTCATTGGTTGGGCTCTTTTCTATGCTGGGAATCCAAACCGTGCACTGCACACGAAGCAAATCAGGTTCCTGCAGGGCCACAGATATGCAGGGAATAAGGTTTATGGGCCAGTGGCTCCAAAAGCTTTATTACTTCTTAGTTTATATTGACATCTATGTGACTCCAGTGACTTAACAACCACTTTCAGGGAATGCACGTGTAGTTAAGGACATATTGGTCCACCTGGTCATTGCCAAAAGTGCCCTTTGTGTAGGGGTAGTGAGAAGGCACTGCTCAGTCTCTAAAGCTGCCCTGGAGGCCCCTTTTGAGGACAACGTGTCCAAAGGCACAGTGGATGATGCTGCTGGCACAGCCAGTAGAAACCACGGGGGAATGGCAGTCCTGGGCCACACAGTCCAGACCCACTGGTGGCATCTTCAGGCAGTGTTGAAACCAGTGTCTGGTGTGCAGGGAGGTGAATCCAGACCACACACCTGGGCAGCCCAGAGGAGGAAATGGCCCTGCTGTGTTCTCCCAAAGTTGGGCTGAGTTCTTGGCAGTTGTGGCTGCAGCATGGAGCATCTCTGCTCTACATGTAGTCAGTCACCTATGGGCTTGTTGCTGGTCTCTGCTGATCTCCAACCCGAGATGACCATGCTGACCAGGCCTGCTGGGCTCTGCCATCCTGCTACTGGTTGGAGGGCTCTGTGGCCATGGTGTCTGCATCTGAAGATGGCAGTGGGCTGCTGCTCCCGCCATTGCTCACGTTCTCTTTGCTGCTTTCCCTCATGGGGTCACTGCCTTTATCCTCTACTTTCTGCTTGAGTTTGAGGGAGGAATCTCTCCGGCACATGAGGGGTGGGTAGCCAGCAAAGCCTCCTCCACTCATGTTTGTACGTTTGTCTGGAAACAGATTAAAAAAAAAAAAATTGTCTGTCTTCTCCGAGTGTCCCAAAGAAGAGGACAGGGCAGGAGAACCAGCAGCAGCACTGAGCTGCGTGCCGTGGGGAAGGTCTCCTACCTCCTGGCTCGATGGGGTGCATCAGGCGGTTCATCTGCACGTTCCAGTGCTTGACGTTGGTGCTGGCCTGCCTCAGCTTCCGCTGGGCTGCCTGCAAAGAGACAGAGCAGAGTGACCCAGGACCACTGGCAGGAGTTTTCTCCTCCCTGAACCTGGGCTGGAGGCTCTCTCTAGGATGGAGGCAGCACACCCTCCTTTGGTCTTCCGCTCCTCCTGCTCCCAGCCCTCCCTGCTCCACACGTTCCCAGGCCTGACATTGCTGCCCTCTCAGGGACACGCCAAGAGCCAACAAATCACCCTATGGCACAGCTCAGAAAATCCCAGAGCTGTGCAGTGAGAAAATGCCAGCATTTTCTACAGCACCCACCCCATCAGCAGACTTCTCAAAATAGCATCTGCCAGTGCAGCAAAATGGGGGCAGAGCGGCCACAGCCTCTTCCCTGCTTCAGTGGCTTTACGAGATGATCACCAGCCTGGCACAGCTCTGCAAACCTTCAGGAGAAAACCTTAGATCTCCTCTCCCTGCTGCAGCTGATGTAACCCTGAAACCCAGCCTGGCTGCAGCAGGTTGCATGACAGCAGGTCCCCAGGTTCTCTCCAGCATGGAGGTGACTCAGGGGAGGCCTGGAAAGTCCCTTGGGTCTTTCAGTGTGATAGGAAGAGGCACTAGGGTGATGCTCACCATGACGTCTTGGTCCACCCGCTGCCTGTTCACTCTCACTTCTTCCAGCTGCTTCTGGGCCTCTTCCAAACACTTGTTCTTGTTCTCCATCTCCTGCTTGAGGACTTGCTTCTCCAGCTGAGTTTTGATGATGTATTCCTCCTGCTCCTCCTTCAGTTTCATCAGCTGCTTCAGTTTCTCCTCTTCCTCGGCCAGTAGCCTGCCAAGAAAGTGCACAAGGTGAAAACATCCCTCTGCCACTTCATCCATCAGCTCCCCACATTCCTGGCATCAGAAGCACGCTGGCTCCCCAGGGAGCAATTGAGGACAGCTGAATCACCCTGGGGAGCATCTCTGGCAGCCCTGCCCCTGGGAGGAGGGTCGGTGGAAAAGATGCAGGGAGGCTCTGCTCCTACCTGGCCTGTGCATATCTCACGGACTCCTCGTCGTGCCGTGCTTTCACCTCCTGTTGCAGGGCCTCCTGGAGCCGCTCCTGCATCTCCTCCAGCTCCATGATGCGCTTACGCTGACGCTCAGCCTCCTCTTCCTTCAGGACCATCTCTGCCTGCATGGAGGCACGTGCCTGTGGCCAGGAGAGGAGCTGTCAGGGTGGCTGGGGCCTGATGTGCCACATGCCATGAGGAGCCTATGGGGAGAGCTTCAGGGCAAGGCTGTTTCCCTCCTTAGAGGAATGCTTCTTGAGGAGCCAGCATCAGCTGCAAGGATGGAAATAGGCTCCCTAGGCAGCCCAGCAGCCTCTCAGCTTTGTGTACCCTCAAGCAGTTTGTCCACATCTTGTTCTCTGGGTATCACGTGCTGACCCTCTGTCCCTTGTTCCCATGTCACTCACCACTGTGCATACACCACCACTACCAGAGTTAGCAGCAGTGTTATTGCAAGAGGAGAACACGCTCCTAAAAGCTCTATGAACCCTCCCCAGGCTGACCAGGCCAAGGGACAGAGATGGGACAAGCGACGCAGCCCCACTGCAGGACCTGCCTTAGGTTTACCCCTACCTGCTCGGCTTCCCGCAGCTGGATCTCCAGGGTCCTCTGCATCTCCTCGTGCTGCTGCCTCCGCCGCTGCTCCTCCTCCTGCAGCAGTATCTCTGCCTGCCGCTGGGCCTCCTTCAGCAGCTCCAACTCCTGCAGTTTCCGCTCCTTCTCCTCCTGGAGCTGCTTGAGCCGCTGTGTCTCCTCCTCCTTGGCTGCTTTGCGCTGCTCCCGTTGCTCGCGCTGCTCCCGTCGCTTCTGCTTCAGGTCTTTGTGTAGGGACTTCTTGCCTTCAGCCTGCAGCCGAATGGCAGTCTGGATGGCTGCGGAGGGAAAAGGAGGATGTCAGGAGGGATGTGAGATGCTGGGGACAGGGCACAGAGTGGGCATGGTGTACGAACCTAGAGTCCACTCCTGGCGCTGCCGGGTGTCAGAAGCACTCATCTCATACGTGCGGGATGAGGTCTTCACACAGAACATGCACCTCTTCCCATCCCGGTCAGGCAGCACCTACAGGGAGAGGACATGGGATGGCATCATTTCCATGTGGATGGGGGATAATCGGTGGGATGAGAACCAAGAAAAACCCCCAGACACATGTGGGAGGTGTTGCTCCTGCTGTGAGCCCAGCCTGTACCTCCACACAGCAGTGCTTGTCCAAGGCAATGCTCCCCTTCTTTTCCTTCCGTTCCTCACTCACGTAGTAGGACAAGGCACTGGGCTTCAGCATGAACCACCGCTCCGACCAGTTCCTCCTCAGCTGGCCCTTCTTCCAGAGGTAGCCCTGCACCCAGGAGACACAGGGTTCAAAAATGACATGTGGGCAGGATGGGTGTTTGCGTAATGACATGGAAACCACATCCTTAACAACTGGGAGAAGACCAGAAACATCCCCCGGAGAGCGACCATCGCTCTCAGCCATGCCCCAGGACACGTGGGCTCCTTGCCTGTTTGAGCACGTCCTCAATGACCTCTTGGTACACCTCCTCCACTGCCATGCTGATGGCTTCCTGCTCGATGCCCCGCAGCAGCCGCCCCGAATTCACCATGTCCAGGAACTGCCAGACCGTCAGGCCGCCCTGCCCCTGTGGCTCCTGGGACAGGCAGTCGTCCAGCTCACAGGAATTCAGCTCCACATTCATGGCCGTGCAGATCTTCTTTAGTAAGTATTCCACCTGTGGAATGGGGAGTTCAGCATCGTGGAGAAGTGAGAACCACCGCATAACCACCGACTTGGACCAACAAAACCCATTCTGGAGGACCTAAAACCACATCCCTTTCCAGCCTGGAGATACAGGAGCCTTATCACAAAGGATGGTTGATGGAAATGGGCAAGTTTTCCAGCCTCAGGACATTGATTTTGGGTCAGAGCTTGACCATTGCATAGAGGCTTCTCCTTTTCATCACAAGGCCTACACGCTCTTGGCTTGTTTGATTGAAGAGAGAGAAGTCATGCTTTAGGTAGGACTTCCAAGCACTGCTGTCCCCACACAGAGCAGGGATCAGACCACAGCCCTGACCACAGCACTGCTCTGGTTTCCAGCTGACCTCATAAAAACACTGGAAGGAACAGGGAAGGGGTCCCTGCAAGGGAAGTGAACATCATTTCAAGACTATCAATTGCTTTCAAAATAGAACTGCTGATGATAACATAGAATCATAGAATCATGGGATGGTTGGGTTGGAGGGAACCTTAAAGATCATAGAACCATGGAATGGTTGGCTTTAAAGGGCCTGGCCTTGGCCTGGATGCCCCCCACCAGCTCTGCTGCTCAGGACCCCATCCATGGCCTTGGGCACTTTCCAGGGCAGCCTGTGTCAGGGCCTTACCACCCTCATAGGAAACAATTTTTTCCTCATGTCTCATGTCTCATCTAAACATTTAGTTTAAAGCCACTCCCCTTCTATCAGTTACTCCCCTTCTATCTTCCCAACATAACGCTGGGACAACTTATTTTGGTATCCACAGAACTTGAGAGCAAGGAGGGCAGGTGACAGAGGCGTGACACAGCAATGTCCACTGCCCCAGTGGGATTTCCCTCTCTCCTCGTCCATCTTGGGAGAGGATAATAATTCAGCTTGTTTTATTTTTTTAATTTTTTTTCCTCTTTTTTTTTTTCAGCTCAGCTCAGCGAGCAGCAGAATGATTCATTTGGTCTGGGGAACAGGAAACACCTCTCCTAGGGCACAGGAAGTGCGGTTGCCTTTGTACATCTGCACACCACTGCACTTCTTTTCAGTTCTCGGTGCCTCTTCTTGTTTGTTGGGGTGGTTTTGTTTTTTGGTTTTTTTTCCATTTGTTTGCCTGTTGGTGCTTTGGGGCTGCTCACCCATCTCAGCTCCATCCTCGATTGTTGCAGTGGGACCTGGTGAGGCTGCTGTTGGCTTTGGTGCTCCCCACCTCTACCAGCCAGCTCATGGAGCATCCACGTGATCTCTGGACCAGGGAACTCCTCCTCCTCCAAATACTGCCAGGAATTTGGGGATTACCACCAGTGGCCCCGGGTGCTTGCAGTTAATTCCCTGGCTGTTGCTCAGGGGCTGAGCTCTCGGTGGCAGCGGCACAGATAGGGATAGCTGGGTCTGCTGTTCCACTGCCTTTATGGGGAGGGATATGGGCTGAGCACCTCATCGTCATCACAACAACAGATTCAAATTGTTCCTCATTATTTTTTCTTTCTCCCCATGAATATCAGGAGGAGCCCTCCAACACCATGCCCAATGCAACTGCTGGGTGAGCTGCAAGGGCTTCAGTAGCAGACACAGATGGAGCCGAGCTTTGGATGCTCCTTGGTTGACAGTCTGCAGGCTGGCACAGTTGTTTCCCAGCTACCTAAATTCAACCATGGAAGAATGCTGTGGATCAGCACACACCACATCCTCCAAGACATCTTTCCTCTGGAGGCTTCAGCATCTCAGAGGGTTCCTCCAGTCACCCCCCCTCCACGGTCATGGCTGCTCCCCCCACCCCGAGGCACCACATCTCGCAGGATGTGATGAGGCAGCTCAGGAAGGACGTGCTGGGTTGTGATAGTGGGACATGTCAGCCCAAAGCGAGCCCACGAAAGGCGGCTCCTACCTCATCTGGCACCATGATGAGAGGATATTTGTCTTCAGACAGAAAGTTGAAGAGACACCAGAGCTTGAAGGCATCCTGGTGGGAAACAACGCTATTCCCATTCCGGTCAGGCTTGTAATTTTTCTTCGCTGTCAAAGTCCAGCAGAGCTCATCAAAGTTTTCTTTGATGAAGGCACCTTCCTCCACCTGCAGACAGGACCCAGGCTGGTGAATGTGCTGCAGGATTGCAAGGGGGAAGGCTGCAGGGAGGGCAAAAGCTCCACACTGGAGGCTTCCTGTCCCTGCCAGCACTGCTGATTCACACAAGTGGTGGGGCACTGGCGTGTGGTGCCAGGACAATTCCTCAACACGGACCCTTTACACAGATGATTTTAGGCATGGCAACCAGTAGAGAAGGTGCTACAGGCACCTGGACACCATGACACATCATCTTCCTGGTAGTGGCACTCATGGAATCAATCATAGAAAGCTTGGGTAAGAAGCGACCTTAAAGATCATAGAGCCATGGGATGGTTGGGTTGGAAGGGGTCTTAAAGATCATAGAGCCACAAGATGCTTGGGTACAGCCCCCCCAGCCCCACTCCTGATATGGGCTGGGTGCCTGCATTAGCTCAGGCTGCCCAGAGTCCCACCTATATCTATGATCTTGGGCATCTCCAAGGGATGGGGCTGCAGAGCACCAGCAGAAAACATACCACAAAGCACAGCCAACGCCACTGGGCTTCCCCAAACGCATATGACAAATGCCTGGGTGGCTTTGGGTCACTTTCCTTATCCCATTTGCACAAAAAGAGGAACTGAGGTTTGGTGAAGGAAGTGCTGTGCCACAAGTAGGCAGCCCAAGAGGAAGGGATGATGCCTCCATTGGCCCTGTTGCCCGTCCACAGGTTTCGGAGGTAACCAAAAGCCTTTGTCAGGGCTGTGCGTGATGCATCACTGCTGTGCTGTGTCACTGGAAGGTGGGGATCAGACTCTTGGCCGTGTCTGGCCCTGCACTTTCCCAGCCATGCAGCAGCACGTGAGCAAACCACAGTCTGCAGCAGCAGAGCCGGAACAAAACCTCGGGGTGCTGGGTACCAGGAACAGCTGAGAGCCCCACTTACCAGGAAAAACCGCTTCCCCTCTCAGTCTGCCGATGGGATTCATTAGTTTGACCAGAAGGCAGCTTAAAGGTCACCTCCAAAAAACTACATGGGAAACTGCAACGGTTTGGGCCGCTCTGCAATGGGAGGGATGGGGTGTGCTGGGCTCCCTAACGCAGAGTCCTTTTGGGAGGCAGCAGGGAGGGAAGGGTTACGGCCTCCTGTGCTGGGCCCCAGTGTATTTAGAGCATGCAGTGGAAGAAAGCTGTCAGCCCTCACGTGCCTGGAGGAAACAAGCACTGAGCCGCACCGCATGAAACAAAGGTGCTTTTGAGCCACGGAAAAAGAGAGAAACCCCCCGAGCTTCCAACCTGTCCTCCTCCATCTCCTCCTTGTTCACCAAAGCCCCTGCCCTGCAAACCAGGGCAGGACACAGCTCACCTTGTCCAGGATGTATTTGTTGAGGTAGGGCATGTAGCCCTGGCTGGACACCGGCCCGTCGTCATCATCACGGAAATGTTCCTCCAGTGCCACGGGGTCGTGGGGGATGCACAGCACCGTGTACAGGTTGTGGGACAGCACCTGGCGGGGCACGAGGGGGAGAGCAGGGTGAAGCCTTGGGATGGCACCCCCGAAAACCAGCCTTAAAGGTCAGCTGGACGCAGCCAAGAGCGAGGATTTTCTTATGTTCATTTCTCTCCTATGTTGGCACGTGGATCATTTTTTTTTTCAGACATTACAGAGCAAACAGGACGTGCTTTGATCAAGATAAGCCGCCCCGAGCTGGGCTGCATGGCAGCTGCCCTCAGCAATGTCTTAAAAAAAGAACAAATGCACCCAACCCGCCGCTGTGCTGTAATGCTGTGCTGCTTTCTGCAAGCATATCACCAGAAGACATAAAAACGAAAATAAGATAAAGTTTAAAGCAAACGAAGATGAAATGTTGTTGGCACGGAAGGCGGCCAGCAGAGATCTGCACACACACCAACTCCAGAAACACCACAGGTATTGGGTTTAGAACAGATCCCCCCCCAAACAAAGCTCACTTTGCAGCACGTGAATTTTCCACGTGTTGGGAATTCGGATGCTGTCACTATCCTTGAGCTGCCAGCAAGCAGGAGGTGCTCCACGGAGATGCCCAAGGTGGTACAACACGGCTTGGATGGACAGCTGGCATCAAGTGATGGGGCTGGAGACTTCCTCCCAAAGGAGAGGAGCTGTCAGGGGCCACTGCACAGCTGGAGATGGTTCTTGCTCAACCGGATTTTCTCTCTCATTTTTCCCCTTCAGAGCGATGCTATCAGCAGGGCTCCACCCAGTGTGCAGACACCACGAGGGCTGTAGCCCCGAGCGCTGCACTGCACCCTTTGGGGTTTGGCACTGCCCTAGGGGCTGCGCAGGGGTGGGAGAGATGGAAACGCCCTGAGAATCCAGAACAAGAGCGGGGAACCATGGCTGTGCCTTCCCCTTTCCATGCAGGGCTTTCATCCACAGCCCTCAACGCTCCAAAGCCACTGTCCTGCTGAGCACTGCCCTGTGAGCCATAGGGATGTACTGTGGGGATGAGCTCACCCAAGCATGCTGTGAGCCACGGGGGGGGTCTCACATGTGCACCCAGCCATGGCTGGCACCCTGAGCCCCCCTTGTGCCCCCACACACTGCAAAGCACGTTCTGCTTCTCGCTGGAATGCTCACTTAAATATTGAAAGCAAAACAAGATGGGGAGGAAACCCGCAGCCAAGGATGCAGGATGTGCGAGGTCAGGGCTACCCCGACACTACGGGGACAGAGAATGGAGGAAAACACCCCGCAGCCCTGACACAGGGGAAAAATCTAGAGGGGCTGACAGGGGAAGGGAGGCTCTGGCCACTGAAGTGCAGCCGCAGAGTGGTTTGGTGACACTGCTTTTCTGCGCTGCGCAGGGGTGCAGGGAGCAGCTGCGGTCAGCCCAGCACCACGAGCACCCCACGTCCCCCCCCAGCACCATGGGGGTGGATCACGTCACAGCACTGAAGAATGGCAGCCTCTCATCTTCTCCCCTGTGGGAGATGCAGTGGGCGACACCAGGGCTGGGGGTGAACTTTGGGATCAGAGCTCAGCTCTGCGTAACGGGCACAAATCCCACGTGGATTGGTCTCTGGCATACCACAGGGAGCTGTGCTGCTGCCTCAGTTTCTCCCCTTTGCTCAAAGCACAGCATCCCCAGAGGTGCTGCAGTGAGCCCAACCCAGGGAGATGCCTCCAGCAACCTCTGCCAGCAGCAATACAAATGTGAGCGGGGTCTGCATGTTCACACGGTTCAAGCACAGCACTATGGGCTCCCCCCCAGGGGAGATTTTCACCCAGCTGAGCTGCTCTCAGCCCTCTTGTTGGCCAAACTGCCAGCACCAGCCTGTGCCAAGAGCCCTTTGTGCATTCAACAAGCACAGGAGCTTCAGTCCAAGCCACGCGGCTCCATCCCGCCTGCCCCAGGGCACTGCAGTGCACTGAGCCTGTCTGGTCCCCAGGGCACCCGCCAAACCCCAGGACCTTCAGGATGGGGGCTCTGCCTCCCAAAGCTGGATGTGTGCCCCAGTCCCTCCCCCCAACACACAGCCTTAGGACCACCATCTCGCAACCACGTTTCCTTGAGAAGAGAAGCCTGGAGTACGACCGAGCCCTTTTGGGACTGCCCCAAATTTGGGTTTTCCAAAGTTTTCCAGCAGCATTTCCAACCCCAAGCAGCATGAAGCTTGTAGGCAGAGCTCATGGCAGCATCAGGAAGCGCAATGCTGCGAACAGAACACCCCACATTTCTCAGCTCATAGCACTTAACCACAAAACTGTCCTTCCTTCCTCTGCAGATACCCACCTATGTCACACAGATGTACACACACAGTTTGTTGCACAGAAGCAAGTACGTGTAAAGTACTCAAGTAGTAGGAGTGCATGTAAAGAACTCAACTGCTGAACCCAACGTGGGGAGGGCAGCCCTAAATCCTGCAGCAAGCAAAGACCGGCGACGATGGGCAATGGAAATGAGGGGTGGAAAGCTGCTGAGCGTTGAGACACGCAGTGGAACAAGCACTGCTTGGGTGTTCCCAGCACCGTGTGGGTGTGCAGAGCCTCTCCTGCAGCCACGTCCCCATTTCGGGCCGGGTGGGAAAACAGCATGGGGTGAATCTGTGCTCAGCTCTGGATTAAGTCACCGTGGGGATGCATTGCTCAGCCTCTGCACGAGGGGCTCGCAGCTGCATGGGCTCTCCAGGAAACTGCTGTGAAACTCGGTGTCTTCGTGAGCTCAGCACCACCATCCCCAACACAGAGCTTGCGAGATGCGTGCTGCACGTGGTGACATCGATGCTTTTGGAGCAAGGTGTGCTCCATTGGGGCTGGGATTGAGGCTCAGCGCCTGTTCTTGGTTTGCTTTGGGATTTTCCTAGATTTCTTCAGCTATTTCTACGCTTCCAGGCGTCTTAAAAAGAAAATGGCACACACAGCCTTCAGCTCTGAGAGCCTTCAAGAGGAACCCAGCCCCTGCAGCCGGGCAGCAGGAGGTGCCATGCAGGTTCCCAGCTCCCCATTACCTGCCCTGGGGGAAGCCCTCAAAAGTAGGAGGAAAAAAAGAGGAGAAGAGGTTTCTCTGAGGGGTTTCACAACACATCTCCCAGGCTCCCGATGCAACACTTCACCATGTTTTGCGTGTTTCTCACTCAGGTCCCTTCTCTGCACTGCAGCCCCAAAACAGCACATCCATCCCTATGAGAACCAGGCCAAGACTTTAAGCAACCAAGCAGAGCTGCAGTGTTTGCAAAGGAAAAAAAAAAAATTAAAATAATTGCTGCCTGTCAGTGAAACCTGGTGGATTTCATCAGTCCTGGAGGCGATAAATGGGCTTTATGAATCTTTCTGAGGACGGACTGAGCTCAGAGCCTTCTAAAAGGTGCTGAAGGGGTGGAGGGAAGGGGAGGTCGGCATTTTGGAGCAGTGATGTGTTACTGCTGGCCCTGAGCACAGAGTAGCTGTCATATTTAGAACTTTCTCCCTCCACCTTCCGACCCTGGGCTGCACAGGAAGAGGCACCATGGGCGCATTGGGGTGAGAAAACAGCCTGAGTTTGGGCTGATAGGTGGGCACAGACAGCATAAGAAACCAAAGCCATGAAAAAAGAATCCAATTTCTCCCCCATTTTCACACCGAAAACACATTTGAACGCTGATTCTTTGCTACCTTCCCCCCCCCACGCACACTTTTTAATGCTTAAAATGGAGGTGAGGCACAGAAGAACTTCAGCGCACTGCATGTGGCACAACAGCACAGCCCTTCACCCCTCAGCACTGAACCACTCCGGGACCCCACGGGCTTGCAGAGCATCCCCAGAACCTCACAGCCTTCCCCAAACCCCCCCAGCTCCCCCAGTTACTCACTTTGAGCTGAGATTTGGACACTTTGCCGCTCTTCTCCACATCCAGAGCGGTGAAGGCGTACCAAATGGACTTGAGCAGCTCAGCTCGCAGGTCCATGGCTTCAAGCGGCGGTGACAGCGGCCGTTCTGTCAACGTTGTGAATCCGGTTTCAGGAAACCGATTGCACCGAGAGCCCCGAGCGGCTCCGGCCGTGCGCGGAGCAGCAGCGCCATCTGCGTGGGGCTGCGCTGCGCTCCGGGCACCGCTGCGCTCCCACCGCCGCCCCGGAGGAACGCAGAGATTGCGAGGAGCGCAGTGAGAGCGCACGGAGGAGGGGCTGGCAGGGATTCGCGACCCTTTGCTGGCTCAGCTTCAGCGTTTGTGCCCACAAGAAGGAAAAGTTTCCTCCTTGCCTAAAATAGCAGCTTCCTCTGCTTGGGCTGAGATGGAGAGCTTCCCCCTCCTCCCCCCCGCAGCAGCAGGGGCTGTTGGAGAGGACGAGGCCCAAGGAAGGGGAGCAGGGCTGCAATGTGCTGCAGGTGGTGGGGATGGTTTGCAACGGCCCACCTTTCCCCACATAAACCTCTTCCTCTGCAGAAGCAAACTTCCGAAGTACGTGGGGCAAATAAACACGTGACTGCTCGCAGCCTCTGCTGCTGCTCTGTGCCATGGATTTATGGGCACAGGTGCTGCTGTTACCCCTGCTGGGCAGAGGATGCCAGCCCAGCTCTGCCCCGAGAAAGATGTCCACTCACAGATGTATTTTCTTGTAGTAAGTGGCATCGCTCCCTAACCTGAAGTTTACAGGAGCCCTCAGAGGAGCCAAGCCCTGATGTGGGACTCGAAGCACTGCTTTTAAGCACCTGAGAAGCCACTTCTCACAGCCCTCAGCACAGTCCTGGGATGATCACAGCTTTGGGAGATCTCTCGGCCAATTCAACAAAACCTCCTGCAGTGCCTTAACCCTGACATCTGGAAAACAATAGAAGCCAACCCCCTCTGCCATCCCCTGCCGCTCCACAACACTGGGTCTGCCAACACAGTTTGCCGCAGTGTGCATCCGTGGGGACGTTGACTTCCAGCATCAGAACACTGCTGCCGCTCCACCACCCAGCCCAGGGCCACCCCCTGATTGGGCTTTATTGCTTTGCTGCCCACTTGCTCGTTAGGCAGAGGAGTTGGCAGAAATGAGGAATGCTGGACCATTTTTAAAGGAAGGGGACAGAAAATGCCTCTCCAAAAAAATTCTGCGTTCCTCGAGTTGAAATCTTTGTATCTGCTTCGTTAGACCAGCAAGGTCTTGGAGATCCTAGGCATGAAGTAAATAGAAGATACCCTGCCATCTCCTCCAGACTATTGGGTGCAGGGGGGCTGATGGACCAACACTTCAGGAGAGGGGGAAGGTAGAAAAGGGGAAAAAAACGTAGGAGGATAGGCCTAACAAAGCCAACACAGTGGCAATTAGCTAAGGGAGAAAAACTAATTTACTAAACATGATACTGTAATGCGAGATACTACAATATAATACAGTATAATTGGAATTGAGGGTAAGAAATAAAATAAAATTAGAAAGTCTGTCCCAAACCAAAGGCCTTACTCTAATGCTGAAGGCGAGACAGCCAGGGAGCACACAATGCACAGATGAGCGGTAAAAGGGGAGGTGTCTCAACTTGCAAACAGTTTTATATTTCCCTCTAAACGGAAAATGGAAACAGAACAGTGAAAATCTTCCAGGAGATGATCTTCTTCTGAGATGCTCTCTGGGAGATGTTCTTCTCTTCTGAGAACCAGGTACCTGGAAATATCAGCAGTCCATGGAACAGCAGCCTTAACCTTAACTCCCAGCACACTACATGATATTATGATGTGAAATACCAATAATTTAAATCATAAAACAATGACAAGAGTCCATAGCAAGGAGCTGCTGCTCTGAGCCAAGGAAAACAGCAGAGCCTCCAGCAGAAGGTAGCAGCTGTCATAGACACTGCTCATGGAGGGAAGAGCCCTTCTGGCATGGCCATCCTGGCAGCCCAACACTGCCAGCATTGGCTCTCACCGCCTGTTTGCTGCACATCACAAGCCAGCTGCTCTCAGACTCCTTCCCTCACTCCTATACTGCTCATCTTCCATGTGCCTGCTGGCCCAGATCCTGCAGATCCTGATGCACCCATGGAGGAACGGGCTTGGCTGCCTGCTCTTCCTGCCTGGGAGGCTCTGCAGGGTCTCAGCAGCCATTCTCAGCCACGGCTGTGTCCAGTGTTACAGGTTCATGCTGGATTGCTGCTGCCGTCGTACTGATGCTGTTCTCCAGGCTCTGCTGCTCTTCAAGCTAGGGAGAAAAGTCAGAGATAACACTGCCCTCCCAGAAAGTGTGCTCAGGAGGGTTGGCCTTGCCCCAGAGGACAGAGGTGTGAGGGACTGACTGGCAGTGGAGCAGAGCAGCAAAGCAGAGACACAACTCTGATGGGGAAAGGCTGCTTATGAAGGAACATTCTGCAACCCAAGCAGGGCATTCATGTTCCCCTCCACATGCAAGGCACATGGGAGTTAAGGAGCAAGCAATCTAGGCAGGAGGAGACGCAAAGCAAGAGGCTGAAGTGGGTGAGTGGATGGGGATGTACACAGCAAAGGTGGCAGGAGCAATGCTCAGTGGTACCTGCACTGCAATGTGAGCACCATTGGTGGCTGCCAACAATGCCACCTGCCGATGGCAGAGGGATGTAATGGCTGACTCTTCAGACATGACCGGCCCAGAGGTGACTATGGTAACCTAGGAAAAGTTAAGACACAAGACAATTGTGTCATAAAAGAAAGTGGGATTCCCTCCCAGTAGGCAGCTCTTCTGCAGGGAAGAGGGAAGGCCTTGCTTCTGCCCATACCGGCTGTGTCTCAGTGCCATCAGCGTTGATCACAGTCATGGTGTGCATGTCACTACCCACGAACTCTTCCTCGGGCACTGCGAGGGCACTGCTTTGCATCACCATGCTGACTGCACTGCCCAGGGCCTGCAGGTCTTCCTGTGACAAGCTGATCTGGACAGGACAAAAGCAGATGCTCTCAGCCAGGCTGGCTTCTCAGGAAGCCTTATACAACACCTGATTTTAGTAACAAAAAGGCTAAAATATTCTCTCCTCCCTCACGGAATCATAGAATTGTGCAAGACCTAAGGCACAGAGAAACTGCAAGGACTTTGCCCAGGATCACAGACAGAATCAATGGAGCCCTCACAGATCCCTGGTCTCTAGCTCACCCCCTTCAACAAGACCTCCTTTTCCATTTAGCATCTTCTCTCTGGGCATAGCTCACGCAGGCAGCTCCTCATGCTAACAGGAAACAAACCTCACTCATGGCAGCTGCTTCCTCTGCCCCAAGCCACAGGTTTTCCCAGTCAGCAGACAGGCAGCTCGTGCAGGGAAGTATGTGCAAGAAAAGCGCTGCTGTTTACAAACTATGGAAAAACAATCTCCAAATCCAGCCTGTGTCAGCAAAGAGTGGGAGCTGCTTTCTGACAGCTGTGCAGGAGGCGAGGGCTGGTGGCACAGCACATAAGCCCAGACAAATGCCTGCAAGACCCTGTCCAGCAAGGCAAGTGGTGACCAGAGGCCTGTGATTTACCCTTCACATCAAGGCTGCAGCGGTGGGATAGGACTGTAAGGGGGGAACCATCATGACAGACAGAGCCCCAGGGTCTGTTTTATACAGAAAAAAAAAAGCCTTTTAGAGAAGACCAAGCTGAGATCCGGCCCCCAAGGGGACATCCTGTTCAGTGGCTTCAGGAAGTGCCTAAAGGGATATAGAAGAAGCTAGGGAGAGGCAGAACATCACTCAGGTAACTGCTCTCCCTCAGGTGCTGGAGGCTGTTAATGTCCATATCTGCTCTGTCTCATCCTGAGAGATAAGTGAGACCTGTGTAGGCATACCATCATCATATTCCTCCTCATCCTTGTCTTTCTCCATCTCTGATGGGAAAGCAACACGCTGTCTCTTCATGGAGCAGCAACTAAGTCAGGGAAAGCAAAGAGTGAAATAGGAGAGAGCAGGAAAGTGCATATCTGACCCTGGGTCATTGAAGGGCCAACAGAGAGGAGCAAAAGATCATAAGAACAGCCCAGTGTTAGTCTGGAGAGAAGGACCTTTGTGTCTCCCTGTACTACACAGCTGGATGCAGTCCACTCTCAGCTGATGACTACAGCTAGGAGGGAGAACTTTGCTCTTGGCTGTGACATGAATCTGGGCTTTATGAGTGAGGTGGAAGCCACAGCACAGACTCAGGTCTGAAGGACAGCAGAAGCACACCCTTGCTCCCTTGCTGCCATCTGTCTCCCCTCTGCCACATGGCATGACACACTGCAAGTGACGTGGAAGTGGTTGCTCACCCTCCAGCTGCTGCTGGACTTCTTCGCTCTCCTGTGTGGCCTCCAGCTCTCTGCGGCCGCTGCACTTGTGTGTGCCCAGCGTAGATCTCTGGCTGTAGGCCTTCCCACAGACCTTGCAGGAGTAGGGCCTGCTGCGTGTGTGCACCACCTGGGGCTTGTAGAGGCTGCAGTACTCTGTGAAGCACTTCCCACAGCCCGGCACAGGGCAGGCATAGAGCTTCTCCCCTAGGGCAGAGGCCACAGTGCAGAGCTTAACCCACTTGGCCTCATCATGCCCTGCAAAGAGATTCTCTAACAAGAGAGAACAGCTGAAAGCAGACCATCAGAACAATCAGCCCAATAAAGCGGTTCCTATTTCTTCTAATTACCTGGCCACCCTGAACACGATCGTTTCAGACCCAAAGATTTCCCAGCTGCCACACATCATCAGTGCAGGCTGGGGAGGAGCTGTTGGTCTTCTCACCTCCTCCCCTGCTTACCTGTGTGAATTCTTAGTGGTTCTTGTAATTGGTGACGCTGGTGAAGCTCCTTCCACACCTGGGCTCTGGACAGGCGTAGGGACGCTCGCCTGTGTGCGTTCAGATGTGAACCCTGAGGATGTGGGAGGTGGTGAAAGAGCGGCCGCAGGACTCAGACGGGCACTTGGAGGGATGCACCTCTGCAGTGACAGTAAAGCTGATGGAGCCCTGCCAGAGCGCAGCCCTGTGAGCTCCCACACACCTCCACAGTACGACACCAGTGCGATCTCACATCAGCCCCAACCAAATGTACATTTCCCCCAGTAAAACCGGCACCCTTGTCCCTTTCACTGAGCTGTTAGCAACTGAGTTGAGAATCCCAAGTGCTGCTTGGGATCAGCTACTGCCCAACTACTTCCATCTGAAGACAACTTCAGCTCTGCCTTGCTTCACCCGAGATACAAGAGGCTGAAGCAGTACTTGATCTTGGAAGCCCTTTCGATGGGGAGCTCAGTTCTCTTATGGTGCTCACCTGTGTGTGTCCGGAGGTGTTTCTGTAGATCACCAGCTCTGAAGGCTTTGCTACATGAGTCTTCTGGGCACTTGAATGGTTTCTCACTAGTATGCATTTTCATGTGGATCTTCTGCCCGTACGCTGCCCAGTAAAGAAACCACAACATTAATTTTACAATGAGAAGGAACTAAGATGGCAAGCTGTGTAACAGCTCTCAGATCACGCACACGTCTATCCTGTGTTCACAAAGCTGAAGGGGAAGAAATATTCAAAGAGCCTCACAACACCCCTGACTACTCAGCTTCTTCTTTTAGCTCCTCTAAGCTGTCTGTAATCAGTTCAGTCCTGAGCAGCCTCCCGTATTGCAATTCCTTATCAAAAGGCTGTGCTTACTGTGCTCTGCTGGAAAGAAGGGCTGATAGGTGATTTTGATAAGACTGAAGACAGAATTTTCACACGAGAGAAACTGTTACCTGTTGCAAATGTCTTCCCACAACTTGGGAAGCGACATGCATATGGCCGGTCACCTGTATGAGAACGTTCATGTGCCTGGAAGAGAAAGCTCAAGTTCCAACCTTGGTGATTCTATGACTCTATGGTAAGGAAAACAGCATGTGGAAATCTAGCAGCTGGAGAGAATCTCGAGTTCTCTGCTGGATTTCATATTGGCCAGTTAACAAACCTCTTTCATGGGACAAAGCCTCTTCTCAGTGATACATTCCCACTTGATTTATTCCAAATTATGGATACTTTTTCCTGGTTCTTCAAGGTTAAAAGCATCTCCTTGAAGTCCTCAGAGAAAAACTCACTGCAGAATGATGCCTCAGTGCCAAAGGGTATCCTGACCTTTCTCTTGAAACACCTGACCTTTTCCAAAGGAGCATTTCCCTCTTCCTTTGTGTAGGAACACTCTGATCTGGCACTAGAACATGGGGGCATACTTGGTCTGCACACCATGACTGCATGTTAGCTGCTTTACCTTCAGATGTTGGGCAGTGGTGTAGATGCGACCACAGCCTGCGTACCCACAGCGGTGTGCTTTATGGGCAGCTCGTATCCTCTTCTCGTTGCTGTGCACTTCCTGCTCCTGCAAATGCTGTCGAGCCAATGAGTGGAAATTAATTCAGCCAGCCACCACAGCAGCTGCCACCGAAGCCCATTCAAATTGTTTCTTTCCTTACCATTCATACACAGTCCTTCAGTTGCCCCACAAAAGTGTGCTTCTACAAACACAGTTTGCACACTTATGGTGCAACACAGATTACAAAGCAAGGCTCTAGAAACCAGCATTTCCCATTCCTAGTTCATATTTCCTACCTTGGAAAACATCTGAGCTGTATCACAGCAGCTCTGCTTTCTCAAATCTGTGCCTGCAGAGTAAAAGGCCCAGCACTCTGTGGGTACTGGCTAGGTGCTGCAGAAGGAACCTGCCACTCTCCAGGCCCTTTTCAGCCACCTGTCAGTGGTGACACCCACAGAAGCCCTGACCAGCTTACCTTCCCAAAGTTGGCTCTACTTTGTGTACTACTTTGTGCACTTCTAATTTGTACATAAGTGCAACTTAAAGGAGACAAATTCCAGGTCAGATGTGAAATACCACAGTCCCTCAGTGCTGCTGGAAGACCATTAAGGAAACAATTGCATCTTCACCTTGTTGGCATACTGCTTTAATGCATTAATGGTCCTGACATCAAAGGCATCATCTTTCTCCTCTTGCCTTGTTTCTGCCTGCACTTCCATGTGTCAGGGAGCACGATGGCAGAATGGCTGTTGGTGGTGGAGCCACCCTCTGGCTGGACAGCCTCTGAAGTGCTGGAATCAAAACCTTCTGCAAGAGAAATAGACAAAATCAAACACAGCAGAGCTGCTGAGTGTAAATCACTCTTCACCTCCCCAGGCTACCTCCAGCCTTGGAAATCTGCAACACTTCAGCAGCTTTTGCCCCAGCTGCCAAGGAAAGAATGGGGAATATTCTTTACCTTTAGGTATGTAGGCCATACCCCTGTCTTCCGAAACTACTGGCTGTCCATCTTCAAAAGCTACAAAATCTGAAAGAAGGAGAAAAAAATTCCAAGCACATGACTGGAAGACTCAGATGGGATGGAGGGGCATTACATCCTGAGCACTGCAGTGTTCATAGCCAGAGAAGCACACGGGGCAGGGCAGCCTGCTTGTGCTCAAAGTCAACCACAACTGTAGTTTTAAGACACCACCTGAGCCCCTCATCCCTGTCCACATCAAGGTTTTTAATGTTTTATGAATAATTTTATGGCAGTCTTTGGCTCTTTGAGGTAATGCTCACGTCTTACACCATGTCCCAGATGTACAACCATGGTGACACAGCTTCCAACAATCTCTACCCTCCCTCCTCAAAACATCTTCCCCCTCAAACATCTAATCCAGGAATAATATATTATCTCATGGTTCACAGAAACTCCTGTCCAACTGCTCCTAGGTAAAACAAAACGTGTTTGGGCTCTGCAGTCAGCAAAACCACAGCACACAGATTACTGGCCTGGCTTGTAGATTTGTTATCTATCAAACTGACAATATGTGTGAGTCCACAGGTGAAACATATCACAAACTTTGGCAAATTTAGCTTCTTGTCACATTGCTAAGAACTCTTCAGGAAACCACATGTTCTTTGTCCTTGTTCATTCAGCTGGACAAGGAAACCCTATCTCAGATGGGCTCAAAGCTACAGCACAACTGTGAAGACACAGATGGTTTCAGTCCCACCAGCATCCTTCTAAAGAAAGGTGAATGTATGGTTCTCACCTTTCTGAACTACCACTGGATGGATGTACGCTGTTTTCGTCTTCAGTTTCAGTGACTTGCTCTTCAATTACCTTTTCACCCGACACAGTTAAAAAGAATGCTATTAGCACTGCCCTCAAAGTCCACACTGCCTAATGAGCTGTCCCCTTCCTTTGTTGCACCTTCTCAAGGAATACAGCCATGCAGAAAGCACAACTGTCATTTGAATGCTGCTGTTAATCAAGCTTTCCCTCAAACAGCCATAGAAACACTTATCTCCCCAGAAAAGCTGGATCCTCCCTTTCCTAAGCAGGAGGGTAAAAGGCAAAGAATCTCAGTTATCACTTATTTACAATCACTTGTTTGAAGCAGAAAGAACAACGTGTGCAAAGTACTTTGGCTTTAAAATAGAAAGCAATTACATTCTGCTGGTGAAAACTCAATTGGGAGCTTTTAATGGCACCAGCAGGGCCTGAAAATGTATTTTCTTCAACATGGTTGGGGATCAACACTTGAAAAAGTTTTGGCTTGAAAGGATCTAAAGCATTACTTGCTTTGATGAGCTGTGAAGAGTGGACTCTTAAAAATAGTGAAAGTATGACTTATTCTGCAACAATATTTTAGTTACTTAATTATTTGATGCAGAGAGGATGTTGCTCCATCCTCCTCAAACTTAAATTGCTTTCAACTCATGCAGTGTTTGCAGGGAGAAGTCACAAAACTTAGTGGTTTTCAGCTTCACAAATTTAATAAACTTGCAGTGAGTTTATACAGAAAAGTAAGTGAAACAGCAATGACCAGGAGATGGAACTCTTGCAGAGCGCACTCTGTAGGCTGGGAGGAGGCACAGTGCTTGGGAACAGCAGGTGGTGAAGAAAGGAGCACGCGCTCCAGCACACCCCAGAAAAAGGACAGGAATTGCATTTTAACCAACACTGAGCTCAGCATCCTTTTGAGTGAGAAAAGCTTTATTGGGAACCAGATGCTACGCACTTCAGTGAGGTCAAACATTCTGCTTAGCTTCAGGGGAAGTTTTGCCCACAGAACATACAGGGAACTCCATTTTTCCAGTCTGGACAGAACCTTCATTTTCTACTGCAACAGCTCTCCTATCACCAAAGCTTTATTTCTAAAGCAGAGATATTTTATTCGTGGATGCATCTCCTATGTGAGGAAAGGCTGAGAGACGTGAGGCCTTTCAACCTGGAGAAGGCTCAGAGGTGACCTCAATGTTTGCAAAGATCTGAAGTGCAGAAGTCCGGATAGGGCTGGGCTCTTTGCAGCAACAGGACGAGGGGCAGTGGGCAAAAACTGCGATGCAGAAAGTTCCATACAAATGTGCAAAAGAACTTCTTCACTGGGAGGGCGGCGGAGCATTGGAACAGGCTGTGGAGTCATCTTCTCTGCAGACCTTTTGAGACCTGCCTGGATGCTTTCCTGTGCAACCAGCTGTCAGGAACCTCCTTTGGCAGAGAGGTTGGACTCAATCTCCAGAGGCCCCTTCCAACCTCTCTGATTCCTGCACAGTCTTCTGTGCCAATCTAAGACAGTCGGAAGCATCCTATACAAGATCCACGGCGATCTCACGCCTTATCTCCAACCTCATGGGGTTCTGAAGAGACTTTGAGACCTCACAGCCCAAAGACTCCTTTACCTTTGGCAACCTGCTGCTCGGAGGCTGTTGTCCCATCGCTAAGGGTCACTGCCTGCAAGCTCTCCATCACGGCCTGGCAGCCTCACACGCGACCCTCACACACAACGCACCGCCGCCACAGCCGCTCCCCGCGCAATATCCAGGTTCTGGGGCCTCTTTCCGGAAGTTGTGGAGAGGCCGGGTTCAGACACGTGAGCTCTCCCGGCTCCCTTCCGCCACTTCCTGACCTCACTGCCACACCGCGCCACTCCCAGCATGGCGCTGAGGAAAGCTCGCGAGATCTCAGCCGTACTTATAAAGCGCGGATCGCCCCGCCCCGCCCTCTCCGCCTGAACCGCCGCCATGAGGTGGGTGCCGGAGCGCGGCGTTATCCATCGCCATCCGCGGCCCGGCCGCCGGGCAGGGTGTGGGTCACCGGGTCCGATGGCGGGGAAGGGGTGGGCGGTGGGGGAGAGCGCGGATGGAGTTCGGGCCGGGCTGGGTTTCGTTGTTGGGCCCGGTCCCCGTTCCGCGGCCTGCGCTGGGCCCGCGCCTGAGCCTGTCTTCTGTTTCCCCCCGCAGCAGCAAAGTGTCCCGCGACACGCTGTACGAGGCGGTGAAGGAGGTGCTGCAGGGCAGCAAGACCAAGAAGCGCAAGTACGAGCCCTGCCCTGTGCCCGGCTGAGGCCTCGCGCCCCGTGCAGGGCCTGACCTGGACTCTTCCCTCAGGTTTGTGGAGACGGTGGAGCTGCAGATCAGCCTGAAGAATTACGACCCGCAGAAAGACAAGCGGTTCTCCGGCACCGTCAGGTTCGGCATCCTCTTGCTCACACCCAGCCTTCAGCCCGCGGCCCTCAGCCGAGGGTGGCTTCCCTGCTGCAGGCCGTGCTGCTGAACGCCCCGGGTAGTTCAGACTGTCACCCCCGAGCGGGTGCGGCTGGACGGACCCCCACCCTGGGTCTTAAAACAAGAGGGGAGGTGTGGGGTGCTGCCCCCGCCGCCCTGCCCCAGAGGCAGGTTCTGAGCGTGGAGGAAGATGTGAGGAGCTGCGGTAAGGTATCTGCATGCGGGTCCCTCTGAGCTGCGTGGCATCCGTGGCACACCGGGTAAAATTTGGGCTCTGTCTGCAGGCTGAAGTCGACCCCACGGCCCAAATTCTCTGTCTGCTTGCTGGGGGATCAGCAGCACTGCGATGAGGCCAAAGCGGTGGAAATCCCTCACATGGACATAGAGGCTCTGAAGAAGCTCAACAAAAATAAGAAGCTGGTGAAGAAGCTGGGTGAGCGGGGTGTGGGTTGGTCTCTGGGTGCCATGGCTGAGCCTGTGACAGCAGATTTCCCCATGCTCGCATTCCCATGTCAGGATTAGCGGCAGAGAACAGAAAACTGATTACTCTTGAAGAGTAGGATTCTATCTAGGAGCTACCCAGCAAACCTTAGGGCCTCGTACAGTGTGAAATGCCTGGCAGGGCAGTGCTGTAGGAGTGCAATGATTGCCCTCTTCCAGGAGGAGGGCATACAGGAGAGCTGTTCCATCTCCTTGAGAAGTTATCTTCCCTCCTTCAGCATGCCATGACTTTCAGGGAAAGAAAGTGCAACAAAGCCAAGTAGAATTAGAGGTGAAACTTGCTCTAATCCTGCCATACTGCAGTGAACAGGATGGAGTTGGGTTACTTTTACTTATAGCAGATAAAACCTTTCCTACAGAATGAAAGTCATTTTGATAAGTATCTTGAGCAGACAAGGAAAGCTTACCATTCAGTCCTTGGAAGCATAGGAGGTTGGAAAACAACGTAGAATATGGTTACTGTAACCTAAGCCTCTCTCAGGTCTGTGGCATCATAGAATCATCATCATGGGAATGGCCTGGGTTGAAAAGGACCACAATGATCACCTCGTTTCAACCCCCTGCTGTGTGCAGGGTCACCAACCACCAAACCAGGCTGTCCAGAGCCACATCCAGCCTGGCCTGAATGCCTGCAGGGATGGGGCATCCACACTCTTCACATATGAACAGAATACAGAAGGAGAATTCTAGTAGAGCTCCAAGTGTCCGTAATGCAGCTGGATAAATGCTGTGCATTTCAGGGAAGTCCTCTGTACAGTTAATGGGATTGCTGCCAGGATGTCAGGCTCTGAGTCCTGGAGGAGTTTGGCCGGCGTGACAAGAATGGCTTATAATGCAGTATGAGGGAAACGCAGGGCTTTGGAACATGGAAATGTTTGCACAGGGGGACGTGCAGCAGTGCAGTCTCACCCGAGCTGTTGGTTTCAAGCTCTGGGTTAGAGCTGAGAGCGCTTCCTTACCTGCTTTTGTTCTCACAGCTAAGAAGTATGATGCCTTCCTGGCTTCAGAGTCCTTGATCAAGCAGATTCCTCGAATCCTGGGTCCAGGTCTGAACAAAGCTGGCAAATTCCCTTCTCTCCTCACTCACAATGAGAACCTGGTGGCCAAGGTTGATGAGGTCAAATCTACCATCAAGTTTCAGATGAAGAAGGTAAAGAGCTCAGGGCTTCCAGTTGGCAGCCGCTCACCTGGGGGGCGGTGGGTGATTGGTGTCCCTTGGTTGTGGCTGCGATCCCTGGGCTGGTCTGTAGGTGTCCCCCAGTGTCTTCAGCAGCTCCTGGTGAGGAGCATCCAGCGTTGTGCTGGGCAGCAAAGCAGCGCAGTCACCATTCAGCTAAGTGGAAAAGAACGATTGATCTGCGGTTAGAAGAGCTTAGAAAAGCGATGAGGAGATGATGCTGATGTCTGAGCGCTGAGCACAATTGGTCACAATTAACACCTCCGGGAAGTGGGTGACTGCAGGGTGCGGCTCTGGAGCCGGGCGCCCCGGTGGCTTTGTGCTCACTGCTGTGCTTTGGCAGAAGCACGTTTGGGACTTGACTCTGCAAGTGAACTTTGCAGCAGCTCTGTGGATGTCTGCGCCTGTCGAGAGATGCCGAGGCAAGCCAGCGCCCTCAAACCAAAATAACCCTGCTCAGGCATTTTAATCTCGTGACAGTGGTCTAAATGTGACTCCTGGGTATTATTCAGAATTAGCAGCTCTGCTAGCTGAGGTGCATCCTCAGACGCCAGCTGATGTGAGCCTGAAGGCACAGCTGGGAGGACGCAGTAAATGCAATAGTTTGCAAATGCTTCAGCATTTAAAGTAACAGAGCTAATGATGTCCTGACGCTTCTCTCGTCAGTTTGCTCGTAAATCCTTTTGTCTTCAGCCCGTGGGGAACGTTGACTTACAAGCTCCTCTGCAAGGCTAGCAGGCAAAGGCTTGGCCCATGTGTATTATGTGCAGAAAGAAAGGGCTGGTGGCTGGTGCCAAAACAAAAAGTGAAGCTGGCGCCATGCGTAGCAGTGAAGTTTGGAGCTGATAGGCTGTGCTGCTGGGTTAGCAGTGTGCAGGAAACGTGCCAGCGCTGCCTGGTGAGTCAGGCATGGGATTAGTTACACGAGAGCTCTGCTGCTTCCCTACCAGTTCAGAGCGGCGCTTTGCACGTCCCTCCCAGCTTCAGGAGATGGCTGCTTGCTGCCTTCACTGCGCCACCTTCGCGCTGTGAGGAAGCCAGACCTGTGCCAGCTGTTGCTCAGATTGCACCCAGATGCTGCCAGACATCCATGGGAGCCACGTGCCAGACAGCGAGCTGTGTAGAAGCACTTTGCCATGGATGGGCTGGAGAAGTTAGCTGCAGGGACAGGCCGTGGGGGGGATCCCTGGGTGCTCTGGTTGTTCTGTCAGCCCATAGGTGACCGTGGTGTCCTTGTCCCCAGGTGCTCTGTCTGGCTGTGGCTGTCGGTCACGTGAAGATGACAGAGGATGAACTTGTCTACAACATCCACCTGGCCATCAACTTCCTGGTGTCCTTGCTGAAGAAGAACTGGCAGAACGTGCGTGCTTTGTATATCAAGAGCACCATGGGGAAGCCCCAGCGTCTGTACTAACTGGGTGGCAATAAACTTTTAGGACATCTTACAGCTGTGTGGTTGCATTCCTCCAAAGCTTATTGGGCAAGACTTTCTGAAGAGCTGCTCGCTTCCTTGCAGTGAGGAAGGTTTTAAATGCTGTTAAATTGAAAGAGGCGTGAATTCAGGGGAAGCATCAGCCTTACATTTGCGTTTGAGCTTCCTGAGTCACACAAGCTGATTTCTTGTGAAGTAGACAAGCTTGTCACCCTGCATTCAGAGCAGGAGGGGGGAACCACTCAGCAGCTAGCACGAGCAAAATTGGGGTGCTTACCTCAAAACTAAGGAAGGGCTCAGTGCCCAAAACAGCTCCTGCACACAGCAGTCATCTTACAGCCCAGGGCTCCCTTCTGCCATCCCAGGAACAGCATCCTGCCGGCTCTCAGGGTGGGGGTTTATGGGGCATTTGCATTTTATAGGGTTCTGCTGCCCTTAAGGTGACCAATGGCTGCAGGAGGGGCTGCACAGCAGCAGCTCATGAGGACTTGATGGGTCTTTCAGCTGGCTCCAGTTACATCGGGATTTGGAAGGTGCTGGGGGTAAGGGGGGGGAGTTGCAGCTCAGTGAGGGGTTCCTCGTTGGCTCTGCTTTGCTCTGCAGAGAAGCATGGAGTAGTTGCTGTTCAACTCAATGTTCTGGGCTAAAAGTGAGATATGTTGCATCTAATTAATGTATATAAATAAATGCATTGTGTAATGACTGCAGAGCCTATGGAAATCTGTAGGATTTAAGCTGGAAGCAAAGCTCTACGCCCTCAAAAAGAGCTTGTCTGAGCATCTGAAGAACAAAACAATGAAAATAGCTTTGGACCCCGCTGTTAGAAACCTTTTAAAACAAGCAGCAGAGCCAGCTTCTGAAAGATCAACACAACACCAAGAAATTCCATTTAATAATTAAAAAAAGACAATACAAAATGCAAACATTTCTTTTTACAAAGTTCAGATACATTTTTCTCTTTAATCAAGTGCAAATAACTTTATGAACTACATCTTTCTCATCAATCACTTTGCTGGAGATGGTAAAACACGGCCTGCTGCAAAAGGCAGATATAAATATTCCAACATGAAAAAAAGAATCCCCTCTCCCTCCCCCCCCCCCCCCCCCCCAAAAAAAATACACACAACAACCCTTATATTTACGTTCACCTCGTTGAAACATTCAATACATCTGAGAGGTGGCTGATGGTTTTCAGCCCTTCAAACCTTTTCTGAGTCATCTGATGGGCGCAGGTAAGAGAAAGGGCCGCTGCTTTCTGGTGGGCTTTTCTGGGGGATTCTTTGAGGATATTGGGGGGGGGGGGGGGGGGTGTTGCCACATCTCTGTCCTTTACAGGAGGACACGCAGCCCAGCTCGCCTTCCAGCACAGCCCTGGTGGAGCAGAGGTGCCCGGCTGGGGATGTGTGGCACCCAGGACATCCCCCAGTTCCCAGATCCACCCTCCCAGGCTCAGAGCAGCAGCAGCAGCTCCCAAATTCAATCACAGAGATTCAAAGAGCTCTGCGTCGCACCGGGGCCACCGCAGCGCGCATTTCTGGGCTGCCTTTTTTCTTTTTTTTCTTGTAAATCCGAAAAACCCTTTTGGTGGTCATTGCTCTGCTGTGGCTGCCCCAGAGCGATTCAAAAACACAACAAAAAACCAACCCTCCGAATCCCTACGACGGCTTTTGTGCATCAAAGCAGCTGCTCTCAGACACCAAACCGAGCGACAAACAGCTCAGCCCCCACAGCTGCTTCCAGCCAGGCTGCGAGCCGGGCGGCAGGAGGGAGAAGCCCACAGCTGTGATGAATCAGTGCAGCCTTTTCCAACCCCCCACATCTCAGGGACGCATCCCTGCACATCAGAACCCGGCCCGCCGCCCCAGCAGAGCCCAGTTGTTGGGGTGAGCGAGCAGCACAGATTGAGGGGGGCACGGACCAACCCAGGGCTCTGCCTGGGCCATCGAGGGGATCCATGGAGCAATTTCTCTCCCAGGATGGGAGGAGTGGGCGCAGCGGGACGGAGCAGCGCGAGCCAAGGAGCTCAACCAGTCCGAAACCCTACAGCACCGACCCTGCCCAGCATTACAGACAGCCCCAGTGAAGGTGATGGATCCACTGTGAGTGGACAGAAGTGCCTTAATACCCAGTAAAACTCACCCCATCATGGCCAAGCCTCACTTTCCTGCAGAGGAGATGTGCAGCCTTCCACCAAAGCAGGTTGCTACAGGGAAAACATGCAGCAGAAAAGGTTCCAAGGCCAGAAAACACCATTGCATTTGTCACCAGCAGCCCAGGGCTGGGCTTGGTTTGTTGGTCAGTTGTTTTGTTCTTTTTTGTGACAGACACACATTCTCATTTCTCAGGCAGGTATAAATATTGTAGTTTCTAGTAGAAAAAAAACAAAAAAACACAAACAACTTCCCTCTAAATAATATAAAGAAGACTCAAATGATTGCACTTAATACATATGAAAAAGGTAGAAAGGAGGATATCCTAGTGCACAAACGTTGACTCCTGCTCTTCACAAAGCTTGCTTTCTGTCGACAAGTTACTCTTTGGCAGAGCTTGGAAGGAAGTTTGGTTCCTTGGCACAAATGTCCGCGGGGGGGGAGGGAAGAACGCGCCCGGCTGAAGTCCTCCTTGGTCGCTCCATCTCCCATGCAGCCACACGTTGTTCTCCATGCCTTCCTCCAATGCCAGGTGCCAGCACGGCTCTCCAGCAGGACGGCCACCAGTGCCACCGTGCTGTCCCATTCTGTCCTTTCTTTTGTCCTTACTGTGGTTCATTGCGGTTGGTTTCGTTTTCTTCCCCCCCCCTCCAGCCCTCCAGGCTCCTCTGCAAAGCTGTGCTGATAGCTGAGCTCCGTGCGCTGCGCAGAACGCGGCGCCACCTCTGGTGCTGCCCTGGGATGGGGCAGGAGATGTGCCCTGGGGGGGCTGCTGGTGCCTGGATGGCATCAAGGGGCGGGACAGAGCCGGCACAGAGGTGGGAAGGAAACGGACGGGGTGAAGAAGCTGCTGCAGAAGAGAGGAACGGCATTGCTGGGTGAGATCAAGGTGAGACCGGAGCTTTGTGTGGGACGGGAGGCGGCGGTCCTGCTGGAGCCAGGCAGGAGGAAGGAGGAAAATTGAAATAAGAAGAGAGGGAGGAGAAGGTTTCCTTGGTGGCCGGGCGGCCCGGGGTGTCAGGGCGCTATTTGTAGGGCCGCAGGAAGCTGGAGACTTTGGAGCGGAGCAGCTTGATGAAGGAGCGGGGCAGCATCTCCTTGTGCTTCTCCGTGTACTTGAAGTAGTTCTGGGGGTGTGCCAGCACGTCGAAGAACGCTTTGATCAGCTTCTTGTCCTGGAGTTAAGCAAAGCTGATGTCAGCCCCAATACTGGGCCCAGCACACAGCTGCTTCAGCCCCACAACACCCCCAGCACAGCTCCAAACCCGAGCTATGCACTGTGCTCACCCCAGCAGCACCAGGCAGTGGAGCTGATCGGGGCAGTGCTCACCTTGAGGATCTCCTGGTGGTTTTCGGAGGCGTACAGCCTGCCGTCCCGCACGATGTCCTCCACCAGCTGCTCATAGTCCTCTGCAACAGCCAAGTGAGAAACCAGCTCAGGGCATCCTCCCCAAACCCAGAGTCTCAATCTCTGGCACCGAGCTCCCCAGTGTGTGGGAGACTCGACCTGGGCTCCTGGGGGAGCAGAGCAGGCAGCACCAGGCTGGGATGCCGTTGCCCCGTGCTTACCATCATAGGTGACATAGGGGATCTGGAAGCCTCGGGCGCTGTTGGCCTCGCTGGTTTTGAAGTTGATCCAGAGTTTGCGAGAGCGGGCGGTGAAGGCGATGGGTCTCTCGTAGGTCTGGCACGTCTCATAGGTGGTGATGGAAGATGGGGAGGCTGTGGGGGGACAGTGAGGGACTGAGTGATGGCCCCCACCTCACTGTGCTGGAATGCTTAAAGGGGACACCAGGGATGGGGCTTGTCTGTGGGCAGTGAGGCTGACCCCCCCAGTCCCTGTTTAATAGCAGGGGCAGTGACATTCCCTCCTTAGAATGGAAACAATTCCTTCCTTCCAAGGTTTTGAGGATTGCTGAAAAGCTTGTAAACGGCCCTCATTCCATGCACATCTCTGCAAAGCAGCAAGGCAGCACAGCAGCAGCACGATGCTGACATCCCTCCAACAACCTTTCCATCGCATAAACCCACCCCACTGCCTCGCAGGGACCGGCCATTCTCCCTTGGCATTCATCAGCTCTGCTCTGCTCTGTCCTCCCCAGCTCCTCCCGTAAGCACCGCACCATGCTCTGTTACCTACAGTTTTTCCGCATCACCAAGACGTCCCCGCACTCATCCTCAGAGGGCAGGAAGATCTCCGGCACCACGATGAGGATCTTTCTCTTGGGCGGTGGGTTGATGTTCCACGTGCACTCGACGTTGGCAGGGTAATTCCCAGGGTAGTTGGGGGACTCAATGTAACCCGTGTACTCGCCCAGCTCGCCTCCGCACTGGCGATCTGCAAAGCAGGAGAGGGGCAGGTGGACTGGGAACTGGTGGTACAGAGAGACAAAAAGCTGGTAGCACAGAGGAGACAGATGGGCTGGAAACTGGTGGCAAAGGATTGGAAAATGCGGCACAGAGGGCGCAGAGGGATTGGAAATTGGTGGCATGGAAGGACTGGAAAATACGGCACAGAGGGGCTGGAAGCTGGTGGCACAGAGGGCAGAGAGAGACTGGTGGCACAGAGGGACTGGAAACTTGTGGCAGAGAGGGCACAGGAGGATTGGAAGCTGTTGGCTCAGAAGGACTGGAAACTGATGGCACAGAGAGTCAAGAAACTGATGGCACAGGGGCACCCAGATGGACTGGAAACTGGTGGCACAGAGGGATGGGAAATTGGTGGCATAAAGGATACAAAAGGACTGGAAATGTTATCACAGAGGGACTGGAAAATGTTGGCATGGAGGGACTGGAAACTGGCAGCACAGAGGGATGGGAAACTGGTGTCAAAGGCCCTGGGACTGCAGAGCTTTATGGGCTGGTGTGGGTGTCTTTATCAGCACCACTCCATGCACACCCAGCCACACAAAGCACAGCAGTGACCGACCGCGCTGTTTTGAGGGACCTGGGGGTGGTTCTGGGGAAGGAGTCCCACTCACACCACATCACACCCACTGCCCACCTACTTTTGCACTGGGACACAGAGGTGGAGCCGTCGAAGTCGGTGGTGGTGTTTCCAGGACAGGCGATGCAGTAGTTCTGCCTGAAGTCAGGCTGGTAGGTGCCCACGGCGCAGCGGATGCAGCGGTGGACGCTGGTGTTGTAGTAGTGCCCGGGTGAGCACTGGACTGGGGGAACAGAGAGCAAACAGAGCTCCGTCACCGCTGGCACAGCCCCAATGGGTCCCTCCCGCCCTGCACCAAATGGGACAAACCTTTGGTGTCACAGTCCTGGAAGGAGAGGGCTCCCTCGTGCCGGGTTGTCAGCCCCCCGCCGCAGGGGAAGCAGAGCGCCCGCCCCACCTCGGGCTGGTAGGAGCCACGTGGGCACGGCTGGCAGGGCTTGAAGCCGTCGGCGGAATGCTGCCCGGGGGGGCACTGACCTGTGGGCACAGCCATTGCTGGGAATGCAGCCCACAGAGTGCCCCGTGCCCGGCTCCCTGCCCCTCCAGCTGAACAAATGGGATGGAGGTCCTTCTAAATGCTGTTCCCGTGGCCAAACGGGCAATTCCCAGAGGTGCTCAGAGCTTTTGCCTCTTCTAGATGGGGACTGATGGTGGAGCATCGGGGTTGGTGTGTGGATGCCCCCTCCCTGGTCCCTTCTGCTCCCCCCTACCTGTGCAGCCGGTGATGTTGGTGGCTCCCACGGGGCCGAACGCATCGCTGCGGGGACACAGGTCACAGGAGAGCTGCCCTTCCTTCTCCTGGTAGGTGCCAGAGGGGCAGGGGACGCACTGCTCCGTCTGCCCGTGGTAATAGGTTCCCTGCGAGCAGCTAACTGAGAGCCAGGGCTGGAGGTCAGTGGCATGCCGGGGGGCTGTCCCCAATGGGGGGGACACGTCGGCTCCCATCCCAGGGCCTTGCACTGCTGCCTTACCACACTTGGTGCCCAGGCGCTGCTGGCCCGGCCCGCAGCTCTCCTGCCGTTCTGGGGCCACGCTCAGCTTCCTTGCCACCTCGTACTCCATCCCAGCAAAGCGCAGCAGGAACCGCTCCTGGTTGATGGATTTCTTCAGGGCTTTGATGGCCGATTTGAGCTTTTTCTCCACTTTCTGTCGCAAGCAGTGCAGGTTGCAGCTGGCTGGGTTTTGAGGGTGGGGGAGCAGAGAAAACAGCGGTAAGAGAACAGAGAAACCCAACAGGATTCTCTCCTGGTGCAGAGCGCTGCTGTGGGCTCTGCTGGATGCCCAGCCAGCACCGGATGAGGACCATCCCAGCTCTCCTTGCTGCATGGGGCACCACGGGATGCCACCCAGCCCACCTGTGGTCTCCTCCGGTTTGATCTCCGCCTCGAACTCCAGTGTGATGCGCGTCACCTCCTTGCCGGAGGAGTTTCGAGCCCGGCGGCCCTTCCCCTTCTTGGATGAGTCACACTTGAGGTTGACAAAGGCCACCTGGCAGTCGGAGCAGGGTGCAGCACCGCCTGCACGCAGGGTGACAATCGGCACCTGCCCCTCTGTGGTGGGACGAGCATCCCCCCACCCCTGCTCACCCTGTGCTCCAGCCTTTCCTGCCTCGTCCTGCTTGCTCTTTGCCCGTGGGTGCAGGTGGCACTTGGCATCCTTGATCTTGAAGGAAGCCTTCTGCTTGATTGGGGCAGCGACAGTCTCTAAAAGAAAAGGCGGGTGCTGAACCCGTGGGTGAGGGGCAGCACGAGGGCAGGGGGATGGGTGCCCACAGCCCCTTACCGAGGCACTGCTGGCTGCTGTTGGCTGCTCTGTGCTGGCTGCCCTGACGCAGCACCGGCGTCCCGCAGCTCACCGTGTAGCTGCTGTCGGACTCTGTTGGAAGGAGGTGCAGGTGTCAGTGTGCTGCTGAGCCCCCGCTGCAACACCCCGTGCCCCAGGAGCGGCCGTGCAGAGACCCCAGGGTGCAGCGCCCAGCACCGCACCGACTCTGTGCTGCATGAACCCATCCCAGAAAAACATTGCTCCTTTGCACCCTGAGGGCACTGCAGCTCTTCTGCCCCTGCTTTGGGCCATGCAGGGGATGGGGACCCTTCTGTTCCCCCTGTACCTGGCTGGAAACGAGCCTTGGAGGAGCAGGTGAGGGCACAGCTGTCCTTCTTGCCCATCTTGTTGCAGGTGAGAGTGGCCCGTGGTGGAACTGAACCTGCCAGGCATTTCACCAGCTCTGAGGGACATGCACCAGCTGGTGGGGACAAGTGGGGACACCCATGGCTGGCACAGAGCAGAGACCACAGCCCACCCACCCAGTTGGAAGAAGGGTGCAGTGTGGGGATCCCAGAGCAGCATCTTAACCCTCCCCCCACCCAAAGCTCCTTGCGCTGTGGCTGCTGAGATTTCTGAATTTGGGGGCAGAACTGCCCTTGGCTCTATCTGTCCCCAATGAAAGGGGTCAGTTGGGTACCAGAGCATGGCCAGGGCCATGAAAACTGCTCCTTTAGGGGCACAGCCAGTGCAAAAGCTCACAGCCAGCCCTAGGCATGGTCTAAGATACAATGAGGTGACCCAGGGCAAGGGGGGCAGTGCAACATCCATCCCATCCCATCCCATCCCATCCCATCCCATCCCATCCCATCCCATCCCATCCCATCCCATCCCATCCCGTCCCGTCCCGTCCTGTTCCATCCAATCCCATTCCATCATCCCATCCTGACCCACATGAGATGGACAAAGAGTTGCAGACCAAAGCAACTCATCTTGCAGCAGCCTTCAATTGGACTCCCCAAATCCCAGAGCTCCACCCACCCCCATCTTGCTCCTTACAGTCCCAGATGATGGTTGGGGCCATGGCCCCCCTGGGCTATGCTGGAGCAGGTCTGGACTGGACGTACCTATGCAGTCTTTTTTGTTCCAGTGCAGCTTGCAGCCCGCAGGACAGGTACACTGGTAGCTGCCAGGCGTGTTGATGCAGCCAAATTTGCAGCCCCCACGGTTGATGCTGCATTCATCAACATCTATGGGAACAGAGGGCAAAGTTGGGGGCAGTGGGACCCCCCAGCTCTGATGCTGAACCATCTCAAGGATGTGATTTTGGCCAGATAAATGGCACAAAACACAGACACCAGCGGGGTTCTTGCATCCCGGGGGGGCAGGGTTGGAGCAGGCTGCTCTGGGAGCAATGGGGCACGTGTGGCACAAGTAAGGTCACCCCCCACTGCCACAACACACTCCTGCACCCCCCTCTGCATGTTTTATCTGCATCCTGGGGCGCTGCACGCCCCCGCCTCATGAAACTTAAATCAACCCCTTTTGATGTTCCCCTTCCCACCCCATCCCATCTTGCTGCCAACAACGCCGGGGATTTCTCTCCCTCTCTCCCTGCAGACAAGTTACAAATTGTTCCTGTTGCTGCGTTTGAAGTTGCAGACACCAATGTCTGGCTGTGTGTGCTCTCCCTGCACGGCCCCAGCATGGGGTGCATGGTGGGGACATGGGACACTGCCACCCAGACCCTGGGGACAGCCCTGGGGCTGCCCCGTTTCTGGGTGCCCTGAGTGCTCCCCAGGACCCAAACACATGCTGGCCCTACCTCCACAGTGGGTGAGCCCATACAGCGTGTAGCCCTTGTTGCAGAGGCACTGGAAACTCCCAGGGGTGTTGATGCAGAGGTGGTCGCAGGTCCGGTCGAAGGAGCACTCGTCGATATCTGGGGGGAGGTGAAAAAGCGAGGCAGGGAGGTGAGGATCAGCCCGCTCCTCCTTCTTGTGGTGCAAACCAGGGGGTGCACCAGGATGCTCTGGGACCCCATGCTGGGATGCTCTACGGCCGTGTCCCACCTTCTCTGCTCCAAACTCCTCGCACGTTCCATTTGCAGCCAGAGTAGCCCACCACCACTCCTCCCACCCCAAGTGCAGCCTGC
Source organism: Tympanuchus pallidicinctus (assembly GCF_026119805.1). Lineage (NCBI taxonomy): Eukaryota > Metazoa > Chordata > Aves > Galliformes > Phasianidae > Tympanuchus > Tympanuchus pallidicinctus. The sequence continues at coordinate 1,293,840 of NW_026294750.1, read as the reverse complement.
AGCTGTGCCAAACGGTGCCCTTGGTGCGGTGCCCCACTGCTGCCCTGCGCACAGGAGGTGCTGCACAGGCAGGTCCTGCCTTGGGGCCGCTGCCAGCACCGTCTGTGCAGCCCTGCAGGGCACCTCGCTGGGGCTGGGCGGCCCTGCGTGCACAGGTGAGCCTGGCCCAGAGGGTTTGATCATCATTTCGTTGGCCTCATTAAGTTAATTGCCACGCTCGCATCAAGCTTGTAAGAGCGTAGAACCTGGATGGAGATGAAAGCGGTCGCAGCCCTGGAGCATCAGCTCCCCCCCACCCCATCGCTCCCAGACCCCGCGATTCTGGGGAGGCTGCAGCTGAGGCTGAGTGCTGCTCGTGGCTCTGGGGGGGGATTCCCGATTCCCGTGGCCCCCAAATGGCCCAACAGCACCTGGCTGGGTGCTGAGCTGGAGGCACTGCCTGGAGAAGCTACAGGAGAGGTTGGGACAGGGGGCAGGGAGAGGTGACAGCCGCGTCCCCGCGCTGCCCTCACCTTGGCAGTTCCTCTCGTTGATGAGCAGCTTGTAGCCCTTCTTGCAGCTGCACTCGAAGCTGCCCACCGTGTTCCTGCAGATGTGGTCGCAGCCGCCGTTGTTGAGCCGGCACTCGTCGATGTCTGGGGAGGGGGGTAGGGGGAGAACAGGGACACGCGTGCTGTGCTGCTCATCCCCAGCCCTCCCGGCTCTGCTTTTATATTCTTTTCCCCTCTCCCAACTAATTGCACAATTTACTGCTTGGAAAGGACCTGTGAAATGGAAGGGCAGCAGGGAGAGGCGGCCGTCTGCCCATCTCCCCACCACCAGCACCGGGGCCGGGACTTTCCCTTTGTTTCTGGCTGTAAACCGGCAATAAAACCCCCAGACACGGGGATATGGCTGCAGGTTATTGCTCTTTCCTGGAAACTGTTGAATCAGAGGGGCAGCCCTGAAGAAATAACGAGGGGAGGGAGCTCCTGGGAGCAGCCAGCAGGTGGGCAGGCGGCTGCAGAGCCTTCTGGGGCTCTGCTTTCAAGCAGGGTCAAGTTCCTGAAGCTGATGAATGATGCAGTGCAGGCACTGCCCCATCCAGCCCCGGGGTCACCGTGCCCCCGCATCCCCTGCAAGGACAGACGCAGTGCTGATGCTTTCTGATGCCAAATGGGCATCTTAAGAAAAAGCAGATGAGAGCTTGGTGCAGAATTTGGGATTCTCCCATCTCGGGAGGCAGCTCTGCAAACCCGGCCCAGGTGTGCTGCATCAGCACAGGACCCACACACAGAGGTGGTCCTCCAGCTCCACCCGTGGATGCAAACACAAACCCGAGCAAACCTCATTGGTACACAGTGCTGAGCTGCATCTGAGCCTTTCCTACAGGCACGAGTGACGGTCAGAGGGCACTCCTACCTTTGCAGGTCTTCCTGTCGGGCTGCAGCATGAAGCCCATGGGGCAGCTGCAGTGCACGCCGGTGGCCGCGTCGTGACACTTGCTGTCACAGCCCCCATTGTTCACAGCACAGGTCTCTGTAGGGAGAAGGAAGGAGCTCAGCAGATGAGGGCCCACGATCCCTGCCCCACTGAAACACCTCTGGGTTTTTAATGCCTCCTGGTTAACACACGCCCTCAAGCACAGAGAGGGGACCTGGTGGGTTCCAAGGGTGAAAATGAGTGCACGTGGCACATCTCTGCCTGCAGGCAGGGAAAAGCATCCAGGTTTCCTGCTGCCCTGTCCTCTGCACAGCCCTCCTGCCTTCCAGCATCCAGCACTTTAGAAGGGGCATCTGTCCCTGTGGTGGGACATGGGAGCAGAGACAGCCCCACCTGTCTGTCCCAGGGCAGTGCAGGTATGGACGGAGCAGTGCTGAGGAGGGGGGGTTTGCTACTGTAAAACAAAGGACGAAACACTTCTGGACTCTTCAGGAGCCTCCATGAGAGCAGGGCTGCAGGCAGTGGGGGACACACGGCGCTGTCAGCATTCGGCTGTGCAAGATGCACTCAGGTGCACAGCCCTACCCCACATCAGTTGCATCCACCACCCCACAGTGCTCCGTTTGCCCCACACACGTCCGTGCTGTCCTCATGTGTCACCAATGGGCACGCTGGCCCATCCGGCTGCCCAGGCTAATTTGGGAGATGCTTTGTAAAATTAGAACACACACACACACACACGCCAGCAGCATCAGTGGAAAAAAAAAAAATCCCTTAAAAAAAATGCTAATTATTCCAGCATTATCAAAGTCAGCTGTTGCTGGTAAAAGCAGAAGGGGCACTAATTGAAACGAAGCGTTTTCAGCTTGACAGCTTCCCTGTGAGATCAATCTTCAATTTGGGTCCTAACCGCCAGAACAATGGTTTGAAGTGCATGAAGTTGTTCACAGAGGGTAATAAAGCCTTTCCCTTCGGAGGGCCAGGCAAGGGGTAAATGAGGCTTCAAGGAACCCGACATGAACATGCCTTGAAGAAATTCCTTGGAAAGAGCAAATCCCAGGTTCTGCTGCTCTTTGCATGGGGCCCAGTGACGGAACCGTGCAACCATTTGCTGCAGGGCGACGGAGCTGGGATCGTTCTGTGCTCGTCTTGCTGCTGCTATTTTTATGATGTCCCATAATAGGAGAACAAAGGGACCATTTCATGCAATTAATAGCCAGCACAATTACAAAACGTAATGGCAAGGGATGGATTTCTGCAGATATGAACCCTGCAGCCCCAGACCAGCAAAGAGCACAGGGCAGACAGCACTGCACCAAGGGGAAGGGGAACTTCATGGAGGCTGCATTAAGAATTTAATTCAGCTCTGCTGCAGCAGTTTGGTCAGGGGGAGAGAGAGGAGCGGGTTAATGGTGTCATTGCTCAGGGTGAACCCCACGCTTCTGGAGTAACAGGAGCACAGCTCCCTTCTCCCCAGCCATCCATCCCCTTTGCACCGTCAGGGCTGAGCTTTGCAAAGAGCTTTGCATGGGATGCACAGGAGCCAGCTTTGCAGGATCAGCACAGCAAAGCACTTTGTAAAACGGGGGTGGGGGGCACATCCCAGGACTTGCAGAAAACTTTTGCAAGCAGAGCAGGGCTCTGGTGTAGCTGAAAATGAAGGATCAGGGATGGGTGTTGTGGCCCTGGGACAGGAGCACTGCTCAGCAGTGCTGGCAGCTGCAAGCCAGCGTGAATCACCACACACACAGCGTTTGGTGAGGGCTCCCATTGCATGGGAGGGAGAAGACAAAGCAGCTCACACGCACACACACAGACACGCTCCATCCTAACCTCACTGTGCCACAACAACGCCCCTGCAGTGTCCTCCACTGTCACTGTCACCGGGTCCAGACGCGCCCCACGTGTGCCCCCGCGCTTCCACTGCTCTGGGTTTGCCTCCACCTCCCAGGAGGCAGCAGAAGGACATCAGCCCCACAGCATTATGGAGAGAACCGTGGGGTGACCAGCTCAGCACAGAACTGAAGGTCTCTCTGGTGCTGCCTGCTGAAGGAGCCTGGGGAAGGCTCTGCAGAGTCCCCAAAAGGTGGGATGGGGCTCAGGGAAGGGGTCCTCTTGGAAGAGCCAGGGAGTGCTGCCATGTGTCACCAGGAGCTGGGGACCTGCAGTGACATCTGGGAGCAGGGTCATTGCAGGTGCTGCCAGCGGTCACCAGATGGGGAAGGGAAGAGAGGAGGGGATGTAGGGAGACACTGCAGGGAGAAAGCCCAGTCTGAGCGATGCCTGGTGCCCTGGTCTTGCAGCACAACTCCTGCAAATGCCTCTTGTAACTGCCCCACTGCAAGAGATGGCTCTGATCCCCAACAGGACAGAGCGGAGCACCGGGGCGGCTCTGAAGCACTGCTCCCACCCAACGCTCCCACCTTAGCCACAGCTGCAGAGATGGGCACAAGGAAACCATCACCCCCGGCTCAGACAAGGCGAGTGCCCAGCATCATGCAAGCACAGCCAGGGAGGGGTTTGCTGCTCTGTGCATCCCCAAAAGCGGAGCTGGTTGCAGCCCAAGGTTTGCTGGGGCGGCGTGCAGGCAGCAGCAGTGCCGGTTAGTGCTGGCAGCGCAGCCGTGCAAAGCAGGCATGCAGTTAGTCCAAAGCTCACCCCCCCAGTGAGCATCTCGAGGCGAGACCCCTTCACAGAGAAAGAGAGAACAAAAATATTTACCATTAGAAAACGTCTCAAGGATAACGTGTTGCTGGAAGTGTCTCTCCCCTGTTTGATATTATAAAAAAGTGATTTAGAAACAGTGTCCAGCAAGGAAGCTCGCTTGGTGTCACACGACAGTGATTTCCACTCCGCTGCCTCTCGAGCTTGGTGGAAACGGTCCCCCACCTCCCAGAAGGATCCAAACCCGAGGTCTGGGTCCTGTGCTGTCCATCACCCTGTCTGCATCACCCCTGGCCTCTCCGATCCCCACCGGTTTGGCGCTTTGCTCAAGCAGCAGGGCAGGCGCAGGAGAAAGCGAGCAACAAAGAGCATTAGTGCAGAGCCCGTTAGTCCCATGGAATGGTGCCTTGCTCTCAGCAGAGCAAAAACGAGCGCTCGCCGGGGCAGGGGCAGGCAGGAGGGACTGAGCCCAACCTCAGTGAGCTTGGGCTGCACCCAAAGGGCTGTCAGGGGAGTGTTTTGGGAAGCCGTGGCATGGAGCTGAGGGCTGTCCTGCCTTATGCTGGGTGTTCTGGGGAGGGATGAGCACCTCCTGTGCAGGGATGGAGCCCCACAGCAAAGGACACGTGGATGGGGATGCCTGGGGAGCCGTTTGGGGATGACTACATCCCTGTTGGATGAGACACAACGCCGGGTCCATGCAGGGGGAAGGAGGAGAAAAGGGGAAAAGGAGGAGGAAGCCCAGCCTGCCCCATGGGTACCCAACCCAAGGGCAGGGGGACTCAGGACCCCCAAGGCTCTGCAGTGCCAAGAAGGGACGTTGTCTCCGTGATCGGAGCAGCACGGTGAGCCCTTGGCCACCTTGTGTGCCTGAGCCCCATGTTCCCCCCCTCCCCAAAAAGCCCTCCTGTCCCAGCAGCTTTGCTTTTCCCAGCCCTGATCCACTCCCTGACGTCGCATCAGCCATCAGAGGTGCAGCACAGATCGCCCAAACACAGCTCAGGCAATCTGCCATAAAACTGGAGCTGGATTTGTTTCCTTCTTTACCTAATTGCACTTCCTGCCCATCCACAGCTCCGGGCTCACCCCTCTGCACCCCAAACACCAAAAGGACGGGAGATGCACCGCCAGCGTCAGTTTCACCCTACAAACTCTCCCAAAAAGCTGAAAATCACAACAGCCAAAGCTGCACCTCCTCACGGGCGCTGCACCCCAGGGCTGATCCGACCCAGGCTTTAATCCGGAGGGCGATTTGTTGCGCATTTGTTTTATTTTAAAGGCCGCTTTTAGAGCATCAACATAAATATCCGAGGTCACCGGCCTCCCCCTGCAGCTTCCATCTCCCCCCCCCCCCACCCCGACGCTGCAGACGCGTTGGGAGCCATTAGGGCTGGCCCCGCTCTGCTCCCAGGCATGTTCTTCATTATCCTCGTTTTTAAAAGCGGCAATAAAAAGCGGAAAAATGAAAAACACCGGCCGTGCCCTAATGAAACCGTCACTCAAAGGGGCTGCTCGCGCTTCCTGCCGCGTGGTGTGATCTGAAGGGAACCTGGACCAGGGGACGGCCCCAGCAACCCATCAAAAGCACCGCGTACAATTTCAAAGCCCGCAGCCCGGGGAGAGAGTTTGCGTTCCCCACGCTGGAAATTTTATTCCCCTTGAAATGATGAAATATTTCAGAGGAAATGGAGAAGGAAGAGGGGAGGGGGTGGCGGTGGGAGTGGGGGGGGGGAGGCAGGGCTGTTTGCTGAGCCCTGGCTGTAAAACAAACGTGGGCAGTTATAAATATCCGAGCAGGTACCTCAGCCCCCACCTCGGCCATAAATCTGACCCCAAAGCACAATCCTGCAGTGTTCCTGCTACGGCTGGGGGGGGAGGGGGGGGCTGGGACCCCTCCCAGGGGGATAAGGCGCAGAATGGGGCTGTCCCTGCAGAGCCACGTGGATGGAGGCACAGGGTCAAGGGGTTCGGAACTGCCCCCAAAAATCTGTGGTTCATCTTCCTCAGGAAGGTGGGAGCAGAGCGAAGAGCCTGCAAGGATGCAGCGGAGCTTGTAAGAGGTGCCACCCTGAGGTGCTGTGCACAGATTGGAGCAGAAAGGGGACATTTTGGCCAAGGCTCTCAGAAGGATGTGGGATTGCTGAAGCACAGAGGTGCTCCTCTCACACCTGCAGCACCCAGGCCTCCATGCTGAGACTCTCCATCAAACAGAGCCCTGTGGAGCATCACCTTTGGGCAGCACCCTGGTGCCCCATGCACACAGACAGCAGATGAGTGGGCTGCTAAATAACCCTGCTGGGTGCCGAGCTGGGGTGGGATGCAGCAAGCAGGGAGAAGATGCCTGCAATAGAGCAAGCCCCACTCAGCTCCCTGCTGCCCTAAGGACAAGGTGCAGCATCACATAGAGCCAGCTGGGAGTGGGCAGGGGGCTCTGCTGGGGGCACAGTGCTGCAGGGGATAAACCCTGACCCCCAGTTCAGGTCAGAGCTTGGGGATTGCATGAGCAGCCCAAAGCTGGCTGCTGCCTCCAGTCACTCTCAACCCCTTTTAATTATTTTGCAATAAGAACTGAAATGTCTGGAGCAATTTGTGGACTTAATCACTCCCCAAATGTAACATTTTTTAAAATCAAATCAGCTGTCAAGCAGCGCAAGCGTCTGAAACCAGTAAAACTTCTATCTCTGTTTGATGTTTCCCAGTTTGAAAACACATACAGGAAAAGGATGCTTTTGGGGATGGTTGGGCTCTCAGGGCTGTTGGTTGCTTGCTATTATTTTTTCTTCTGCAAGACAATTGTTCCTGAGCTGAGAGCCCACGATGCCAAGTTGGGATGGAGTGCGCGCATCCAAATCGGTCCCCTCCAGCTTCCTCCCTGCTGCTGTTGGATGGAGGTGGTGGCACCACGGGGACAGTGACAATTGCTGCTGTGAGGGACATCACCACCCCTTTCCCTCCTGCAGCACAAAGGCAGGTGGGGACCTCAGCACACTGAGTCACAATGCATTTGTCCCCATGTCCCCAACACTCAGAGCATCCCCAAAGCCACTCTTGCTCCCAATGGATCACTTTGTTCCATGCCTGTGGTGGTGACACGGTACCAAGCCTATGGATGCACGCAGCATCCCACAACGAGCTGCTCCAACCTCAGCCTCAAACTTATGGCAGAAGGAACTGCCCCATCCCCAAAGCACTCCTTTACCCAAAGGCACATTGCTCAGGGACAGAGCAAGCGGCCCCGAGCCCCAGCGTGATCCCTCGTGGGGGCTCTGCACCCACCTATGCAGGTGACGCCGTCAGAGTGCAGCAAGAACTTGACGTGGCAGCCACACTTGGGACCCTGGTCCGTGTCATCACAGGTGTGCTGGCAGCCGCCGTTCCCGTAGTTGCACGTCACTGAGGGGGACAAAGCAAAGGGGTCACTATGGGGGAAACAACCCACAACCCCTCTTCTCCCCACGTCCCCCCTCCTTCCAGGCTGGGTGGCACAGAGCTGCTTGGGGAACCTCAGCCAGGTCCTAAGACACGTTCCTCCCTCTCAGATAATTTCTAAAACCCTTTGGTTTTCCCAGCAGGATCTTGGCAGGTAAAAACCCCTGGGTGGTTATGTGGATGTTTTTTTTGGAGAAGATTTACAAAATGCCACCAGTAGACTTGGTGGAAGGGGACCCACTGACACAGGGGCACAGTGAGACCTCCAGGATGACTCAGGTGCTCCCATGCCAGCCCTCCCAGGGCGTGCTTTGCCTTTAACTTGGAAGGAAAACAGCTCCATAGGATTAAAACTGTGTCTCATCAGCAATTTTAGCTGTTTGCTGCAAGACAGCGAGCAAGCAGCAAAATAAAAACAATTGCATAAAGACAGAAATATATATTTAATAGCCTGGCAGTGCCAGCAAGATCCTGGCAGGAGATCACACGGGCTGAGAGCACCCTGTGCCCCGGGGAAAGGATTCCTGAGCTCCCCCTGTGCCAATCACATTCCCTCTGCTCATCTTCCTCATGGGAAAACCAAGCTGGTGTGACATGGATAGAGGGTGCTGCACACACAGTGCCAATTCAGGCTGCTCGTGGTGGAGTCAGGGCTTTGCAGCAGGGCTGGGGTGGGTCTGTGCCATTGGAACAAAGCCGCAGAGTGGGACTGGGCTCTCCACCCCTCCTTACGTTTGCAGTCACGTTGGTTCTTGGTGAGCTCGAAGCCCGGGCGGCACTCGCAGGCGATGCCCCCCTTGGGGGTCTCTCGGCAGATGTGGGCACAGCCGTGGTTCTTGTTCATGCAGTTCATTCCTTCTAAAGGAGAAAAGGAAGCAAAGAAAAGCTCCAGAAGGGCACCAGCACCGAGGATTGCTCTTCTCCTCCTCTTCACCCTCTGTGCCCAGCAACACGGTGGGGGTGGAGGGATGGGGGTTTGAGGCAGCTGTTTTTTGCTACAGAGGGAAAGGTTTCTTTTTGGATCTTATCAAAACTGATGGCTCTTTGTGCCAAGGGCTCCGGGTCCGGCAGCATTTCACTGCTGTGCATCTGCTTGAAGTGAGGAGGGAGAGAGGGGAAAGGAGAGAGCGCAAAAGAAACGCAGAGTGCAGAGGGAAAGGAGACAGTCTGCCAGGGTCAGAGAGAGGGAAGGAGAAGGGAGACGCAGTGCTGGCAAGGACCCCAGAAGGAAGAAAGCAGCTCTAAGAGTGAGATTCAGCTCTCTGACGCTGAATGCTTCAGTCCTGGCAGTGCCTGAGCCAGGAGTAAAGTCAAAGCGACCAACGCTCAGTCCCAAAGGCTCCCAGCTCCCCAAGCCCTGGGCTCACAACCCAGGGATCAGCTCCCAGCCGCTCACCCCTTCTCTTCACTCCAAAACCTGAGTGAAGGGAGCATGCAGGCAACATCCACAGGGCTGACCTCGGGATGCAGAACCCACACAGCCCTCCCAGCACTGATGATGCTCTGCAGATGCTCAGCTCAAAAATGGGCTCCAAAAGGCAGCACCTGTGTCCCTGCCTGCGGCGGGGCCACCCACGGCGGCACTGATCTCATCCCTGCCAGGCACACACATGGGATGGGGACAGAAATGCCACTGAGCCATCCCAGCCTGGGCAAGATACCCCAGGGAGCACAAGGGATCAGCACAGCTGGGAAGGAGGAAAGCGAAACCCATGAGGCCGTTTTGCCAAGCGGCAGAGATAAAAATCAGCAGAGATGCAAAAACAAAACAAAACAAAACAAAAACCCTCTCTCTCATTTCCTCATATTTTGGCGAAGAGCTCGCTCCAGACGGCAGCAATTTAGAGCTGATATTGAGACAGAAGGATCAGTGCTGCGCAAGACCTGGCAGGAAAGGATGCGTCTCGCAGAGCGGCGCGGGGAGCTCCGGGTACCTTTTGTTTAATAAAAGGCTCTGGCCACGAGATTAGCGTCCTCCATTTGGTATTATTGAGCTCGATTAAGGGGCCTGCAAGGGTTTTGCTCTGGGATGTTTATTAGCCCTGCAGTGTCCTCTCGCCGTGTGCTTGTGCCAAGTTTGCTTTTAAATTCGCAGCGCTTCCAGCGCCGAGGGGGGTCAGGAAGCAGCACCAGAGCTGTGCACTGTGCAGGGCTGAGCGTGGGAGCCCAGCAACCACTCCTGCAACAACCACCCCACAGTCACCACCCCAAGCAAAAAGTGACTCTGCTCCTTGTGACCGGATCTGAGCGATACATCTGAGGTTATCCCACAGCCCCAAAGTGGAGTCCCACCTTGGAGGTGGCAGTCAGGGCTCAGGGGGTGCCAAGCACTGACCTTCAGGGCGCTGGATGCACGTGTGCTGGTTGTCACTGAGGAAGAAGCCCTCCCGGCAGAAGCACTCATAGCTGCCCATCATGTTGACGCAGGTCTGCTGGCAGCCGCCGTTGCCCTCTGAGCACTCATCCAGGTCTGCAAAGGGAAGGAGATGGAGGTGAGAGTGGTTCTGCAGCACCAAATGGAGCGGGACGGGAACGTGCTGTGCAGCAAACAGTTTCTGCTTTGCATCCTTGGTCCCCCAGCTAGAAGAAAGGGCGCTGCTGAGTGCTGCAGGGGATGAAGCCAAGGCACATCCAGGGGTGGATTTCAGAGGCCACACAGCTTCTCCAGGAGCAAAAAACGCGGTGGCTCCATTTTGCAGATGAGAACACCAACCCACAGAGAAAGGGGTTCTCCTTGTCCCAGATCCCTGGGCAGACTGTGCCCCTCTGTCTGCTGCTGGTGGGGAAGCGCCTGGACTTCATTATGGGGAACCCTAGCCCAGAGCAGGGACAATTACTTCTAAGGAGACTCAAATCCCCTGCAGCATCCCAGCTTGGGAAGGAGGCAGAGATGAAAACCTCAGCCTGAGTGCTGCAGGATCAGTGCCACAGCCCCACATCGCTGTGTCCCTGTTCTCTGTGGGCTCATAGTCCACGTGGGGACACAGAGCTTGACCGAACTCCTTGCTTTTGGGATGAATACACCTCGAGCACTGCACTGTGCTGCTGCAGCCCAGGGATGCTCAGAGCAGGGCTGAGCCCTGGCTGTGAGCCGTCACCAAGCAGTGGCACCGCCTGAGGCCTCTGGAGGACAAACCAGGACATCCCATGCGATGACAGAGGGCTCCCAGCTTCCCCCAGGGCTTGTCCCAGCCAAGTACCATCCTGCAGATGCCAGCAACTCTCCTCAAATCCCCTGTTTATAACAAGGGCTTAACGTCTTGCGACGTCTCCTTCAAGGTCTACACAAAAATGAGGAGGCAGCTGTTCCAAACCGAGGGCTGAAACGAGACCCCGCTGCTCTAATACCTATTTTATGAAATGTAACGGAGGCAGGCAGGAGCCAGAAGGCCCCGTATCAGGACGAGGGCTTGAATTCCTGTCCTGGTTCAAAAGGTCACCCAAGGAGGGGATGCTCAGTGGCTGCTGCACACCCCAACCCAGCAATGACCCATCAGCACCTGGCAGGAGCTGGACCTCTCCTGCAGCTCTCCCTGGGAATAGCTGAGGGATATTTGGTGCATAGAGCACGGGCTCCTGGGCCCTCCTCTCCATTTGGGCACTCCTAAGCCTAGGCAGAACGCTCGCTTTGCTTTGCTTCTGCCTTCCAGTCAAATGGGGGTGGGAAAAGCATGCCTATGGTTGGGGTGGATGAGGGTAGGGAAAACCCCCTGGGCCTCATCCCTGCAGAGAAAAAAAAATAATGATAATTTAAGAAAAAGAGGGTATCAACATCATTCTCTGCAGAATGGGCTCCAAAGGGTAAATTCGTGCTGTCCTGGAAGCAAAGCAGCATGGATGAGATGCTTCCTTGCGATGAGCTGTGGAAGGGCTGCAGGGATGCAGGGCTGCCCCGCGCCCGCTGCTCCCCTCCCACCCCGCTCTGTAAACACATGACGTCTGTGGCTCGCCGAGCCCAGCTTCCCTTTCTTCTCCTTGGGCTCATCCTCCCCAGGGTGGGGAAGGCAGGGCCGCCCGCCTGCGCTCCCTCCAGCTGTGTAAATCTCCCCCTTCACCGAGGAGCCTGCAAAGTTCCCGGTGATGGCAGTTAATGCGAAGCGTATGTGTCCAGAATCCCTTTCCCTTCCTCCCTCTAATGATGAGCTCATTAATGACCTCGCTGCAGACACTAATTAGCAAATAGCACGCCGCAGTCCGGGGTGGGGGAGGTGGGCGGCCGGGTGCCCCTGCGGGCGCTGCGGAAGGAAGGGGGCGTTGGGATGCGGGCAGCGCGGCTGCCCCGAGGATTCGGCCGTGCCGCAGCCGGATGGAGCTCGGGGCAGCGCGAGGATGCGCAGCTCTCCGTAGGCAGATGCTGGGTTTGTCTTGGCCTCAGGATTATTTACCCAGTCCTTTCGCCGGCTCACATCTCCACCATATTTGCTCTTAACTCATCTATTTTGGCAGGTGCAGGGCTGACCTCAAGCACGAGCGCCCAGGAGAGCCCTGCAGGCTGGTCCTGCCTCCGGCAGCACAGCAGCACGCGCTGCTTCCATCCATTGGCCCCAAACCCAGCAGTGAGGAAGGCCTCCAGTTCCACCTTGCCCAAACATATGGATGATCCCTATCCAGTTTTGTCCCGGCACCCAAGCATCCCCATCGTGCAATGGGAAGCAATGCCATCCCCATCCCTGGAGAGCTGTCGCTGCACAAAACATCTCCGGTGCCTCTGCTGTCAGCAGCTCTCCCAGACACCACACCTGAAATATGCAACTCGCAGATTATCTGCTTTCACCACCAGCAATGTAACAGCCTAGAATGGAGGCTGTTTGCATTGCCGCTCCTTAGGGCAATGCAAACCAGTGGGATTGTGGCAGGTGCAAGGATGAGGCTTGCAGGATGGAGTGAAGTGCACAGGGGTCTTGGCCCTCTGCAAGCACAGAGGGAAAAAACAGGGCTGTGCCTGCTTTATCTGCATACTAGCTTCCCATTCACATGCAAGCTGTTGGTGCTTGTACACTCTTAAGTCTGCTGGGTTTGAGCTCTTTGCAGGCTGCCATTACCTTGGTTTCTTGGCAAAAGCAAAAATGCTGAGGCCATTTAAGCAGCAGCTTCAGCTAGCAGCAAACCTTGGCACAACAAACCCTACCACAAAGCCACCCCTGAGCCAGCCCAGCACTCACCCAGGCAGTTGTGGCCATCGTGTGCCAGGCGGAAGCCATCGTAGCAGGTGCAGCGGTAGTTCCCAGGGATGTTGACACACTCGTGGACGCAGCCTGCATTGTCCTCCCGTTCACATTCATCCACATCTGCAGAGAAAGGAGGGCAGGGAGCTGCAGGGAGCATGGCTCTGCTGCGTGCCCCAATCCCAACCTTGTCCCTGACCCAGCTCAGGTGTCACCCTGTGGTCCCTGCTGCTGCTCGCCAGCTCCTGCTGCATCCCAGCACTGCTGCAGGAGCAGAGCCCCACCTGCACCCTTGAGTAATGATCAGCTCTGCGTGCAGCCATCCCTCCTGCTGCAAAATCCCAGCCAAAGGCTGCTCCCCTGCTCTGTACCCAAAAGGTGATGCATGGGGAGGGTATGGCTTCACCTGCCCATACAGAGGTACTTCAAGTCTCAGAACACAGCTCTACTGCCTGTCCTTCCTGGAGGAAAGCCCCCTCACAAGCCCAGGAACCATTTAGGATTTCCTGAGGGCAGCATGTTTGCGTGCTACCTGAGCTGGGATCTTGCTTTTGTTCCATCACTATTTGTACTCCTCTTGATTCAGGAAGTTTTCTCCTGCCCAGTTCCTGCCTCCTTTCCCTGCTGCATTTGGACACATACATGCTTAAGCTTCTCATGTTTTACCTACTGACCTAATTCTGTAGCTTCTGGGGTGCAAACCCTGCAGGAAGAATGCCTGGATTTGTTGCAAACAAAGCCCAGGTGACCCTCTAGGGGCTGGAGCAGCACCACTCTTTGCAAACATGGCTATTTGCAGAGCAGTATCACCACATCCTGTTGGTTTGTGTCTAAGAAAAGGTTTGTAGTGGGCTGGGGTGGCTCAGCATCCCTCACTGGTGCTTGGTGCTCATTGGAGGGGCTCCCGCAGCACATCCTTACCTTTACAGTGCTTCCCATCACCGGTGTAGCCAGACTTGCAGATACACTTGTAGGACTTGGGTGTGTTCTGGCAGATGGCATCAATGTGACAGCTATCAGTGCCCTCCACGCACTCGTCCACATCTGCAAGGGGAGAGGAGGTGATGGGAGCAAGAAGTACACAGACCCGTAGCAGCCATACAGGCTTTCAAGCATCAAAACACAGAGTGGAGAAGAGGAAGGGAAGAATTCTGCTGCTCTGCTTTGCTCACAATCACTGCACCCAGCCGAGTGCAACTGGTGATGGGTGTGATCCAGAAAAGCATCACCTGTACACCCTCTCTCCTTAAAGCTCCCCTGGGAGCCAGTGATCATTTCACACAGCTGAGGGAAGCAGTGCTCAGACACCAAAAGTCCAGGCTGGAAGCAGCCCAGCTAGAGGTGAAAGCCTCTGTCTCCAATTAGCAGTTTCCTGAGCTGATCGGTCACCCAGATAATCGTCACTGCTCTTTATTCTTAGGCATGGAGGAATGTGTGCAAATTAACAGGGACCACAATAAATAAACCTGAGAGCAGGAACCAGGGAGTGAGAACTGGGAAAAACAGCGCAGCTTCCTCAGGAGCACAGCCAAAAGCACAGCTCCCCAAAGGCCCAACACCTCTATCGGCATCGTCCATCCAAACAGTGGGGATGTACTTCACAGCATGGAGGGAATCATCACGGAGCCGTGGGATGGCTGGATTGAAAGGGACCTTAAAGATCATAGAACAATGGGGTTGTTGGGTTGGAAGGGACCTTAAAGATCACAGAACCATGGAATAGTTGGGTTGGAAGGAATTTTAAAGATCATAGAACCACAGAGTGGTTGGGTTGGAAGGGACCTTAAAGATCAGAGAACCATGGGATGATTGGGCTGGAAGCGACCTCATGGCCCCCTGAGCCCCACTCCTGCTGTGGGCTGGGTGCCCCTCACCAGCTCAGGCTGCCCAGGGCCCCATCTGTGGTCATGGACACCTCTGATAAAAAAAAAATTCTCTCCTAATATTCAGGAGTAAATCTCTCCTTTTAGTTCTAAATCATTTTCCCTTATCCTACCACCATCTGCCCATGTAAAAAGTCACTCTCCCTCCTATCTACAAGCTCCTGGCCAGAGCATAAGACTCCAGGCAACAACCTCAGCAACACCCAAGGGCTCACTGTGGCAGGAGGCACGGGGAGCAGAGGTTTTAATAGCACAGAAGAAATGGAGAAGCCTTAGCTGTGTGGGGTGGAGGCTGTGTGGGAGCTGAGCATCATGCACGGGCTTGGGGACCTTCAGTGCATCCCACTCTGCCACATCCCATAGGAGGGATTTGGACCCCAAAAACCATGAGCCCAAGGCTGAGAAACTCCCAGCTGCCTTTAAAATCTGTCTCTCTGCAGTGCAAAGAATGCAGGCGCTCCGGGAGGTCCCTGAAGATGTGATGCATCCTGGCAAGCCAGCAGAGGCTGGGCAGCCCCAGAGGAATGCCGGGATGGAGGCCACGGCCACAGGAGCAAAGGGCTGAGCACTCTCCGGCCACCATGGGGTTTTTTTGCAGGGAGATGTGAGTCATCCTTGCACCAGGGAGGCAGCACGTGCCTGTGCATTGTATAAATATTTACAGCACGCATTCATATTTGTTGTTTGACATTAGCCATGGCCCGCGGCCACCAGCGCCTCCCTCGGGCCATTAATCACGGGCTGGGGGCTGACCCACCGCAGTGGGAGAGCTGTGGGGTGGTGTGGGGACAGGCACCCACTCTGCAACCCACAGGGACAGCCCTGGTGCCACCACAGGGCGAAGACCCCACACTGCACCCAATGCTGAGCCTCACTGCATCCATCCCCGCTGTCACCTCCCAGCCACAGCAAGGCGGGACGGGGATTGCTGTTGCTGGATGCCCCACTGGGCACCCCATAGACTCCAGGTGCCCACCTCAGCACTCGTGGTGCATGCAGCTCTCAAATCAAAGAGATGTGATTGGGATGCCCAACATTGCCCATGTGGCAGACTCAATAGAAACCACAGCCAATGAGTTCAAACCCAACACATTCAAACCCAAACGCCTTGATCCCAGTAGCTGGAGCCACTCACACTCGCCAACAGCCAGCTGTGCCCACGGCAGGACAGGGGCTGATGTTCCGCAGCTCCCAAATCTGCCCCAGGTGGGGCTCATCAAATTACAATGGGTAACGGCCTTAACTGGCACCAGGAGAGGTTCAGCTTGGATCTTAGGACAAATCCGTCACAGGGCGGTGATGCAGTGGCACAGTCTGCTCAGGGAGCGGGGGGGACCATGAAAAGGCTCAGAACTGCAGAGATGTGGCACTGAGGAACGTGGTTATGGGCACGGAGATGGGATGGGGTTGGATTGGCCATCTTTTCCAACTGTAATGATTCCGCAGTTCTATGAAATGTTGCACTTTTTTGAGTTTCAGGGGCACAGATGTGGGTACAGCTCTTCTAGCATCTCTCATGCACAGAGAGGTCGTGCTTCCACTTTGCTCAGCAACAGATGAGCAAAACCTCCCATTGCCGTTCTCTGAAAGCTCCCCAAACACGAAGCATCCATTGCACACCACAGAGTTGAAATTTTCCCAGCATTTTGCCAGAAATCGCACTTTTTTAGATTTATTTTTCCTATTTTTTTTCCCCTTCTCTGCCCTCAAAGTCAACACAATGAACAATGCGTGTTGTGATGCTGAAAACAATGCCGTGGCTTTCCCTCTCACACATGTATGGGGTTTTTTTCTATCTTCTTTTTTTTTTTTTTTTCCATTCTGTAACTTCAAAACCCCTCTAACTTTGGAAAGATTACACAGCAGCAAAAGTACAAAAGAAAACATTATAAATTTGCCACTCTGTAATTTTTCCAAAGCTGGAGACATTCTGAAAGGTTACAGGATTAGAAAACGAGGGAAAAAAGGATAAAAAAGTGTGTGTGTGTGGGAAGCATGAATAAATACCCTCCTGGCCACTCCAGGAACCATCCCATCCTGGCAGGGATCCTACCTTCAGAACACCGAAATCCTGGCTCCTAAGAAAGAGCATCTTTAAGAAACGATGGAGTAAAAATCAAGAAAAAAAAAAGCCTTCTGAAAAACCCGATTTTTGCATTCTTGTCAATGTAAGGAGCATTTCCCATGGAGCAACTTTGCTGTTGGGACATGCTTTCCTGTGGGAGATTTCCACCTCTGAAAATGCCTGTGGCACTGCTGCAGGTGCTTCCAGCAGCTGCAGAGATGCAAGGGATGAGATTTCCAAGCCAACAGGATGGGAGATTCAACAAAAAGCAATGCCAATATTCCAACTCCATCCGCAGCCACGAAGCCCTCACTGGGGTTCATAGAATCGTAGAATGGTCTGAGTTGGAAGGGATCCTCAAAGATCATCCAATCCAAGTCCCCTGTCTTGATACAGGACATACATTGATACAGGACACCCACAACTCAATCAGGGTGCTCCAGGCCCTGTCCAGTTTGGCCACGGACGTCTCCATGGATGGGGACATCCACCTCCTCTCTGGGCAGCCTGTTCCAGTAGACCCACAGCCACTACCGTAAAAAACCTTTTCCGTATATCAACCCTTTTTCCCCTCTTCGAGTTTGAAACCATTTCCCCCTCGTGTTATTACAGAATCACAGAATCTCCAAGGTTGGAAAAGACGTCCAAGATTCCTTAGTCCAACTGTCCACCTACCACCAATGGTTCTCCACTACACCGTGTCACTCAGTACCACATCTAAAGGTTTCTTGAACACATGAATTTCTTGATCCATGGGTCTGCCCCATGGCTCCAGATCTGGGAGGTCAAGTGCCAACCCCAGGCTGGGATTTGGGGTCAGCCCCTTCAATAATCCAAGCTGCCCTTTTTCAGACTCCTATGGGTGCGCTGTGCCCCAAATACCCCGAACTGAGGGGTTTTGCACAAGGCAGATCTGCAATGAAGACGCTACGGCCCATCCAGAGATGTACCAAAGGGCGCCCAGCTCCACCTCTGGATCCAGCCTCAATTTTGGGGCAAAGCCCATTGGGGCTTTGCCCATGCCCTTGGGGTCAGCAGCACAACGCTGAGGCTCTGCCCACAGCACAGCCCTGGAGGAGGTGGCAGCGCCCAGCGCGATGTTTTTTATTCCGTTGTGGGTGGGATTTTCCAGCGCTCGCTGTTGGGCCCCGTTCCGCTCCAGCTGCAGCTTTATTCTCCATTTCAAAGGCAGCCGAAGAAGGCAGACGGTTGCAACGCCACTGCCATTTCGAGAGCTCCCAGAGGACGGCTGCCCCGGCACCGCATCGCGCCCATGGGGATGCAGTGCTCGGAGGGGGGACGGCGCTGGGCGCCCCGGGGCATCCACACCAATGGATGTGTGCACGGCTCCACGTGCCCTCACAGCCCGTGCTGGGCTCTGCCCTCGCTTCCTCGTTAGAAATAATAACAGTAAAGATGCTTTCATCTGCAGGCAGACGGACTGAGTCAACGGAGATGAGCTAAGGTGGCAAAAACCCACTGGGAATTCCGAAACAAACAAAACCTTTTTCACTCTTCTCTCAGCGCTTCAGCGTTTCCTCTCAAATTGGTTTGATTCTTTGTTTTTCTATAGGCAGCCTGTCTGTATAGAGACACGTGTGTAGCTGTTGGCAGAGGCACGGAGTTTCCACTCGGCCTTAATGCCAAATTAAAGCGTTATAACTTCAGTAGCTCTTTTTACTGGGGTATTAATAACCACCTCAGACACCGCGGGGCACTTTATTAATCATTTGTTCGTGGGATGGGGTGGGCGCTGCGGGCACGTTGGCCAAAGATGCATCATCCAAACTGGGAATCCTAGCTCAGGTGCTTGGGGACGGGACGGGCACGGGGGTGGGGATGGGGATGGGAGATGCAACTGTGGGCTGCGGTGTGCTATGGAGCAATGATGCTGGAGGAGCACGGAAAGGAAGGGAAAAGCATAGGCATGAGCTACAGAGAGGGGTTGAACGGCTCTCCCCATCCACCTGCACTTGGGTGGCTCTTCAGGGGTTGCTCCTGTTGCTCCTTCTGCTTATCGGCTGAGCAAGGCTCGCCTTCCGGAGCGTGCTTGTTTTGTGTTTGGGGAGCAACAATCACGGTGGGAAGCAGCCTCTCCAAATCACAGCCGTGAGACAGAGCAAACTTTATTTGCCATCCCAGGCTTCTCCTGAAGCCTCTCGGGGGACTTATAATGCTGGAAGTGAAGGTTAAGGTTATTCATGCATACTTTTTTCCTAAATGGATTACTCCGGTGCGACCGTCTGCGAAGGAAAAAATTTATATAAAAATAAGAGAAAAAAAATAAAACTCCCGAGCCGCTTGGAGACAGCCATACATCTCTGCACTGGAAGACTCGAGGTGTCTGAATATTTATACTCCCGTTGGCAGTTACAAAAAAACTCTTCTTCCCTCCTTCCCACCCCCCTCCCCTTTTTAATCTAAGTATGGGCATGTCAGACGCCCTCAGTCAAAGATCTCCTTTGAACTGCTGTATGTTGAAATGTTTACAGTTTTACATTTCATATTTCAGAGGGGCGGAGGGGACAGGCACAACAGTCACACACTGTGAATGCAGCAGAGGGAGGAAAGCAGAGGCCGAGGGGGAGGAGGTCCGGCGGAGATGGGAGGGGAATCCAACAGCATCTCCATGCTGCAGTTGGGAAATTTTGTACTCCTTACAAAATAATACATCCCCAGCAACGTGGGCTCTGCAGGTGCATCCCCACCAAAACTGAGCCCCTCATGCAGGAGGTGCCAAGGCTGTGGGAGAGGCTGCAGCCTCTGTGGGACGTCTTTGTTTATGGGATGCTGCCAGAGAGGCAATGGGATAAGGATGTGCCCTTGTGCCTGTAGGTGAAGGGCTGGGTGCACAGCCCTGCTGAAAAACTGGGGAGCTATGGGCACGGGGGAAGGAAGACAGCAGCATCCAAGCACTGGGGCTGCCAGGAGCTCCTCCTGCCTTGCATGGGTTTGTATCACCGCTTGAAAGCAGTCTCAGTCCTAAGCTGACCCTCCAAACCCAGCACACACCAGTCCTCCATTGGGCACCGTGCAGAGCTGAGCTGAGCCCCCTCCCTCAGAGCTTTGCAAGGTAACGCAGCGCTGTGAAGGAGCCCTGCTTACATCACACCATTCTGCAGGAAAACCAACCCACCCTGCGTGGGACAGCTGACACAGGCATGTGTGAGGGATACCACACAGCTGCACGCTGCACGTGGCACCGCATGGGGAAAGCACCAGGTGAGCTACCAGCACGGCAGTGAGGTGGTGAGCTCCATCCTTGGGCACCATCACCCCAGAGCCTTCAGACCCATCCTCTCTCAGCACACCCTAGGCACGCGGCTTGCTGCTCGAGTTCAACTTTGGAGCGTGGAGAAAGCCAAGTGGTGTTGGGGGACACCCGAACACCCCAAACCCACGTGTCTCTCAGCCTCCTCCCGCTGCCTCCTGAGCCCCAGTGGGGTCCAAGGGTTCCTCCAGCCCTGCTCAGCTCAGCTCAAACTGGAGCTGGGAGCAGTACAGTATGGAGGAGCCCGCACTGCCCCGGGTGCGAAGCGGGCGGTGAGGATTTAGCTCACCTCTCTCCACCCCCTCTCCACCCCGCTCCTTCCCCGAAGGGATCTGTCAAGTCTCTGCACGATGGAATTTTACTTTGCTATTTTAATGCAATTCTGGCTCAGGCTTAAATGGAACTGGAAACCAAAAGGCCTTAATAAATAAATATTATGATAAGAAATGAAAGCAATGCATACACGAAAGATAATTTGGGGAGGGGGGGGGTGGGAAATGAAGCATTCCTTTCTGAGCTTAAATCGTGAAGCTTTACGCAGAGCTGGACGCCTTCTCAGCAAACCTTTGCCCTGGAAAATCTCCCCCATGCTTGTCCAGACCGAGAAGACTCCCATTGTTTTAGAACACTGAAGGCAGATAAGACAATAGCCTTGAAATTCCTCCTAACTTCGTCAGTGACAGGGCTCAGCTCGGCTAGTCCTATTGCCTGCACGAGGTCTTTAATTACACGCTGCGCTCCCATATTTCATTCACACACTATTTAATCTCACCCTATGCACAAACATGCAGCTACTACAATAGCGGGAGCCAGAGCTGGTTTGATAAACCCTGTATGGATAGGACAAACAAAACAAAACACGGTGCAAACAACAGATCCTAACAGGATTGTGGTGAATGAGGGAAAAAAAGCCCCTTCGATCCGGTGGCATCGTGCACATAGGGCTGTGTGTGCTCGCGTGCGCACGCACCCCAGTGCATAGAGAAAAATCCAAGCTAAATATAGAGGTGCTATAGAAAAGCCTAAGATATAGATAGCCCGTATATAAAGCTATGTGTGTGCTGGGAGAAAGCCTGGCTGAAGCACGGGAGCGGAGGAGCAGAAACGCCTGAAGTCGATAGTGATGGGATGTGCCTCTCATTTTCAGGGACAGGAAAGCACAGAGCGTTTTTCAGCTCAGATCCATGAAGCTCTCTGCAGCACACTGCCCTGCTCGGGGCTATCACAGCATTTGGGGTGCTGTGTGTGTGGATGGAAAGCACACCAACGTGGTGCTCCCACCTTCCAGCCCCGCTGCGCCTTCCCCATCCCCGGAGCGCCCTCACTCACATGGCATCACCCCTCTGCACACAGGCGAAGCCCCAAGACAGAAGAGCTTCCAAACTCCTTCAACCAGTGCAGTGATGGGTGAGCGCTGATTTCCTGCCTCTGCACCCCCTGCCCAGAGATAAAGAGTCCGAACACACGCAAAAAAAGCCAACAACCCTAAACGCAGATCATTAAAGAGTTCACAGAAAGACAACAATTAAAGGCAGCAGTGGGATATCTGCAAGCAGCGCTCAAAATCACCTCAACTAAGTTGTTACTGCTGCCCGTTTCACCAGCCTGTGCATAAAGCCCACATGTAACAGGAGGTCCGGCTGCCTGCACACACATCAAACAGATTTGGGAAGATTTCTCTTACCTTGACTGGCTTTATTTGCCAGCGTGATTCCAGAGTGGAGCAGAAGGGCAAGCATGCACAATCCAGCAATCTGCAACGCTCCCATTGCAATCCCCGCCTGCCTGCAGGAGCGGGGGCAAGAAGGGGGATTTCTCGTGCTTTAAAGGAAACAAGAGGCTGAGCATGCAAAGGGAAGGCAAGAGAAGGAAGGGGCTCTCCTCTTGCTGTGTGTGAGACAGAAGGAGGGAAGGGAACCGAAATGATGGAAAAAGCTGCTCTGGGTTCAGTGTGGGGCTCTTGGTGTTGCTAAAGAGGAGAGAGTGAGGGAAGGAGACCTAGGGCAGTTGGAAGAAAGTGGACTCTATCGCCCTCTCCCTGGCGGCTGCTCTGATCCCTTCTCCTTCTTCTCCTTCTTCTTCTTTTTGCTAAATAATCCCAGCCAATTCCAGTTCTGCAAGAGAGCAGCAGCAGCGGCGGCGGCGATGAAGGGGGGAAGCAGGCGCCTTGCACTGGTGCTGGGGACCTGAGAAAGGGGAGTGGAAAGGAGAGCCCCATCCAAGCAACGCCCTTTTTCTCCCAGCCTTTCTTTCTTTCTATTTGGCTTTAGCTACTCCTTCCCGGCTCCCCCCTCGCACCCCCAGGCTGGGCTCTGCCTGCAGGAATTTACAGTCTGCTCTGGAGGAGCAGGGCCAGTAGCCATGGAGACTGCTTCCCTGGGAGCAGGGAGGTCAGGCGCAGACCATGGGTGATCAATGCATCAATGCAAAGCCCCCCGCAACCCCCAGACCCACCCCGCGCCTTGCAGCCCCTTGGCCCGTAGGGCTCAGGGTGGTGGTGGTGGGGAGAGGGGGAGGCATCCGCCGTGGGAGGGAAAGAAAAGGGGAAGGAGAAATAAAAGTAGAGGGGGGAAAAGGGGGAAAAAAAAAGAAAAAAGAAAACAAGCACACAATAAAAGAAGGAGTTTGCAGATGCCGCGACCTGCGGCACGGGGGCTCAGCGGCTGCGGGAATGGTTGGGCCAGTGGGAGAGCTCTGTGAGAGATGGGGAGGGAGGGCTGGGAATAAGGGGGAGGGAAACACAGTGAGGA
Source organism: Tympanuchus pallidicinctus (assembly GCF_026119805.1). Lineage (NCBI taxonomy): Eukaryota > Metazoa > Chordata > Aves > Galliformes > Phasianidae > Tympanuchus > Tympanuchus pallidicinctus. The sequence goes on along the minus strand of NW_026294750.1, from coordinate 1,271,191 downwards.
AAATGCGCTTTTCTGAGATATTTTGGTTTTTTTGGGTTGTATGCAGGAGCCTCTCGCAGCCTGGCCCTGCACGTAGGACCCCACATGGCCCTGCGCCTGCATTCCCTCCCCTGGCATCTGCTTCTAGGGGTGCAGAGGGGACCTGAGGCAGAGAACCCACCGTGCTGCCCCCATGGGCTCATGTGTCCCCTTTTGTCCTGGCAGACCCTGAAGATAAAAGAAATGGGTCTGAAAACTACAGAGAATGCACAGCTAAGCCAAAGCACCCGCTGCCATCCTGCCAGGGAAAGGAGAGGGTGCCCAGCAGAGCAGGAAGGTACTGAGGAGTCCCTGATTCTATTTGTGGTTTCCTTACAGAAACAAAAAATGCATAACCCCTGGGTTGCCATCACGATGTGCAGGGCCCTGTTCTGGAAGAGGTCTGCACAGCCAAAGGCAGCAGCCAAGAGAAAGCTCACACTGTGCCATCGTGCACCCCCCTGGGTGCTGCCACCAGCAGGATCTCCATGCAAAGTGTCCAGTCCTAAACTGGACCCCTACCAGAGCAGTGAGAAGACCATGGTCAGGTGCAGGGCAGATGCACAGACATGAACAAGAAACCCAGCAGGGCAGCACTGCTCCTATGGGATGGGTCCAACAACTCACTGTGCTGAAACCAGTGACGGACCCTCAGCCCCACAGCATTGCCTGGGAAGGGGTGAAGAAGCAGCAGTGATTATTAAAGCTATAGAAAATAGCACCATATAGAGAAATATGAACACAGAGCTGTCACTGTTGGGATGCACTGGGAGAGGTGCGATGCAGAAGCAGGAACTGGAAACTCCCTGCTCCTCTGTTCCAGGTCCCCACATCCCACCCCATCATCTTTTGTCATCATAACCAGAGGAAAACTATACACTCCTTTTTCTTCCTTTTTTTTTTTTTTTTTTTTCCTAACCTGTCTTCTAAATCTGGAGACCGATCTCAAGGCACGAGGGACAAGACCTTCAGCTATGTTGATTTATAACCGAGCTTCTAAATTACAGGTTTACGCATTAGTATAAACACCCATAAACCAGCCCTAAATACACAGTATCGTATGTAATCAAAACGCCAAAACACCGGTGGCCACGTGACAGCACGGGGGGAAGGATGGGCTCAGAGTGCCTCGGTGGGGCTGGCACCAACCAAGTGCTCCCAGTTAAACCAGTTCATTGTACTGGGAGTGGGTCTTGCCCTGAAAGAACCATTGGGAGCCACGGGGCTGAGCCCCACGTATGGCTCATGCAATGGGGTTGGGACAGGCTGGTGTTGAGAAACTCACTCAAAAGTCTGGATTTCTTCCCCAACTTTGCCACCTGGTTTCCATGGTTGGAAGAAAAGAACTGCTGCTGGAAAAGCCACGGGTCTGTGCAGATGAAGATCCCCAGGATCACATGGGAAGGATGCAGGAAGGCTCGTGAAAATCAGCCCCAGCGCTTGGGGTTCAACCAGCTCCCGCCACTGGGAGCCCTTCCAAGGCAACTGGGACAACTGGGCAAGGCGGAGAGCATGGCTGCTGTGGGACATGCACGTGTGTGCGTTGGGGAAGGCAGGGCTCTCCTCCCCACCGCCTCCGCTCCCCGTGGAGCACTTCTGGGCAAAACCCATTTGCTTTGGCTTCACGTAGGGCCAGAAGATTCGGGTCCATTGTGCTGAGGCACTGAAGAGCCGGCGTGGAATCGTCGACCATGCTGAAATGGTTACATGGGGAGTAATGAAAATTTACTGCACCCTGCTCGGGTCGCCAGCCAAGAAATAAAAGCAAAAGATCACAACAGGCATTTTTTTAATTTGAGGCAAAATTAAAAAAAGAAAGGATCCGCACTTAGAAAATAACAACCACATCCACAGATCAAAGCAGCTGTTCTCCTCTCATTCTGGGTTTTAAGAGATTTCTGCAGCTACGGGGATGTTTACACAGGGAGAGAGATACATACATTGTGCTGTCTTGATGCTGCCTCTCCCCCCTTCATCTGGCAAAACATTCCCTGGGAGGCAATATGAGGTCATTCTTAGACCCTGCGTTGTTTTCCTCAAGCTGCAAGCCTTCGGGGCAAGAGGCAATTCAGTTCCCATTAGCAAACGCACATTTGCGCTTGGAACCTTCCCATGCACATCTTGATGAGGAGCTTGGGGCCGGTGACAGGACCTGCCCTCACCAGCTCCTCATGGCACCCAGGGGGTCACCAAACCACGGGAAGGGGCTGTGGGGCCAGGGAGCTGCGTGGCACCTCCTGCAGCCCAGCCTCCCTGTTACCGTGGCTTCCACTGCTTTTATTACAAGTGGGGCTGCGTGGCTCTGAGGAGCGCTAATGGGCTGTAAAAGTCATTTCCCCCTCTGTCTTCTTGTCTCATGACTATTGGGAGCTTGCATCCTGCTCCAAAGCCCATGCAGAGATGGAGGCTGTGGGAAGGTGCCAATGGATGCTCCCTTTGTCTCCTTGCATCCACCCGCTGGTGCTCCATGGGCAGCATCGCTTTCTCCAAAGCCAAGTCTGGCTCATGATCCCCCCCCATGCTATCAGTCTGAAACCAGACTTAGTATGAATGTAATGTCGCACACTATAAACGAGCCACATCTTCAGCACTGCCTGTGCATATTTGCACGATGATGGAGCCAGAAGGGATTTCTGAGGCTGTGCAAGGAACTGCTGTGAAGTAATAGTGGACACAAAGCTCCCATAAAGGACCTCAGCGCTTGCAGAACCAGCTATTGAATCAGGTAGGGGCACTGTAGGAAGAAGACGCCAACGGATTAAGCCACGATGCTTAAGAGTACAGAGAGCCCAGGAGGACCAAAGTCACAGCCCTGCCATCGCCCTGCACTGAAGGGTGCTGATGGTGCCCCCAGAAAGCAGCTGTCGTGATGTTCCAATGCCCCAGCGAGGGGTGTGATCTCCAATTGGGAACAGAATGGACTATTTTTAAAAACAGCAAGGAAAACACTTCGTTCCCAGCAAGAAGCTGACAGCTCAGCTCATCTCCGTTGCAAGCTCCTGGGCACAGCGCTCCTTTCCCCAGCCCACCATTTCAGCACGGTGCTCCGAGGGGACGAGAAGCACCAGGTCCAGCTATGTGTCTGCCTGCCCTCCCCCCCCTCATGATGCCTTTTTTCCAGTGTCGTAGATCTTCCCAAAACGACGTCCTTGTTTGTCATTCCCCCCTTTGCAGCAGGAGAAGCTGACACACGCGGAGGTGAGGTGACTTACGCGGCGTCACCGGGAAGGTCGATGGCAGCGCCAGGAATAGCCCCGTTCCCAGCTAACCACTAACCACACTTATCCCAGAATAAGGGTCCCTTTTTCCAGCTGAATTTATAACAGCTTGCTAAGTGACATAAGCCCTTACAGAAATAGGCAGGCTTTTATTCCAGAATAATTACTGGGAAATCACACTACAGCGTGCAGGGGGTGTAATTACACCGGCGTAGCTGCTGCTGGTGGATCGTACCCCACACACCGGCAGCTCCCTACAGCTTTTACCTTGTCCTGCTTTTCCATGAATCATAGAATCATTAAGGTTGGAAAAGACCATGAAGGTCACCAGCCATTGGCTCACCCCCTCCATGCCCTCTGACCACATCCCTCAGTGCCACATCTTCACGGTTCTGAATATCCTCTAGGGTCCCCACCACCTCCCTGTGCCAATGCTGACCGCTTTTTCCAAGGAGAAATCTCTCCTAATATCCAATCTGAAACTCCCCTGGCGCATCACCTACAGATCATCACCAGGCAGAAGGCAGCAGATCTCTCCTTAAAGTTTTATTAATCATATTTCCCACTGAAGCTACCCAACAACAGACCTTCCAGCTCCTGCAGCCAACAGCTGTCTTTTGTTACCCCAGACCGATTCAGCAACGCAGTGTGTCTGCTTCCAGTTCATCTCCAGCACAGCTTTGGAGCAGGTGTTTTATTTTAAACACATGTTTACGTCCCACCAGGTAAAATCCAGCTCAGAGTTCAGATTCTGCTGAACTGAGGCCCGAAAAGCATCTCTGCCACGAGCTGTTACAATACATCCTCTTTAACGACCCGCAAAAGCAAACGGATGGTATTCATCAGGCGCTGATAGGTCCAGGTATCCATTGAGAGCACCATCTGCCAAGAGCAGAGCTCACAGCTCAGAGCGTACCGCAGGAGGGCGAGGGTTAACTCGGCACCAGTGACACTGCTTTCACTCCAGGACCCAGATGCGTGCGTTTAAAAGTAGCACTTCTCTCCTTAAAATAGTTTATGATTCTTAGTCGAGGATAAATCCAACGCCCCCGAGCAGAAGGAGACCTATTAATTCCTGAGTTTTTTCACGCTGTAGTAAAGCAGCGATTTTATTTGCCTGAGCTGTGTAAGATGTCAGTCATTTTCCCACTTGCATTTCCATGTACAATTTAACAAGGCATTAGTTTATTTCCAGAAGCCCCAGCCAGCCCCGAGCCAACCGCGTCAATATTTTGTCGCTGACACAAATGCCACCACCATTGGAGTCAACAGCGTGTTTTGGGGGGAGCTGTATTCCTTTTTTTTTTTCCTTTCTTTTTAAAGCAGTGCTCCTCTGAGATGATGTATGTACAGCTCTTAAAATACAGCTGGTGACACAAGCCATCCAGAGCAGCTTACCTGGGCGCAGAGGCATTGCTTTAAGGGGTCAAGAACACGACTGGAGGGCACTGACCTGACCAAAGGCATTTGCTAATTAATTCATTCTTCCAAGAGACTTAACTGCCTCTTGCTGTCGGAAACCAAGGCGAACTCGAGCCAAATGCAAAGCCTGTCGGAAAACACGGAGAGACCCTTGGTGCCTGCAGAGGACTTCAGAGCCGGGCTGCAGCGCTTCGGCTCCTGCTCTCCGGTGCCAGCAGCCAGGCTCTGAGCCAAGCCAAGGCTTCCCACTGCCCTCATCGCTCCTCAGTGCTGATGCTGGGCCTGGGGAGCACAGAGCCCAGGGAATGGAACAAGATGCGGCGTCCCCACCTTCCTCAGCCACCTCCTGTGATGCTGTTTTGGGGTGTTTCTTCTACACTGGACACTGGAACACTCCTGCACACCTTTGGCACACTCCTGAGAACTCTCTGAGGTTTCCTGGTCCAGTGGGATGGCAGCACAGTGGGCCCATCTCCCCGCCTCAATATGGACGCTACGCTTGTGCCCCAGGGCTCTCAATATAAGCCTGAGCATTGATCTCCATCCTCACCTTGCAGCACCAAAGCCGGGTGCTCTCAGCAGTGATACACTGCCTGCTTCCCTCCAGCCCTGCAGAGTCCAGGGCTGAGCAAACCCCAAGTCATCCCCCCCTTGTACCCCACACGAGCAAAGGGACGAGAGGAAATCAGAGACCAAACTTCCCCCAGCTGGGAAAGCCCTGCAGGATCCCCCCTGTGATCCTGCACCGGAGAACAGAGCGGCCTTAGTGTGTCAACAAGCCCTAAACACCCGAGGGCAGCTGGAAGTGAGATGCCATTATTATTATTATTATTTTTTAATTTAAAACGAACTTCTTAACCTACAGGAAAGTAAACGTTCTTCTAGGATGGCCAAGAAAACCACGCTGGGATTTTCCAAATGTGCATGACTGACTGTTTATGAGGAGAGGCTTCCAAACGCAGAAATAAATGGCTTGCTCTCAGCAGGTTTTCCTTTCTATATTTACCCTCACCTGAAATGAACATTATTGCACACTGCAACATTTATTCCCTCTGATCAGGGGAGCGGGCGAAGAAACGAACCAGCCGCAACACGTCAAATAAATTGTTAATCTGCTGTTTGCATTGGGGCCTGGGGAGGAGGGAGTCCCCAGGCCTGGGTCCCACGTACAACTTCCATGGCAGCTCCATGGAAGCACTGTGTTTTCCCCACTGCAGCCCACAGCTTGGAGTTCTCTCTGAGTCCCCATTTCCCCCCGGGGTGTTTCTCAAGGAGGGAAGTTTCTGCAGATCCGTCCCTGGTGGTGCGAGTGGTCCTGCTGATAGACAAAATGGCCACAGAACCCTATGAAGTTCTTCAGACAAGAGGCTGAGCCTTTGCAAACTGCATCTTAACGCGAGGCTGACCACTCAGCTGTAAAATCTCTCCTAATCCCAGCCCTTGGGAGAGGAGAGGACGGGGAGATCAGCTGCTTCTGCAGGACGTTGTCCCCATCACATGGCTCCCTCGGTCACGCTCGCACCCACCACCACGTCCAAATCTGGGCTTGACCTCCCATTTACCTTGGAGTTCCCTACGGAATCATGCCAACCCCTGCAACGTGCCAGCCCAGAGAGGGGCTCACACGGCCCTGGGGAAACCTGGAGTTAATTCCCTCCCATAGCAGGGGAAGCTGCTCACTGACTTGGGTGCACAGGTGACAAGCCTGCAGTTCAGCAGTGGGGTTGGGAACAGCCTTGCTCTGTCTGCAGGGCTTGCATGCACTCAATGCAAGACAAAACCTTGGTGGTTTTTTTTTTTGTTTCGTTTTGTTTTTTGTTTTTTTTTTCAGCTCAAACTTTTCACTTTTTGGAAAAGCCCATCCTTGTTAGGATAGCTTAGCAAGCCTTTCCCCAGCCAACCACTCCGAGAGCATTTGCGTTAATCCAGATTAACTAACATGAAGCAATTTAGATAAACCGCATTAAGCCAAAACACCTTTGAACTTTTTTTTTTTTTGGATTGGAATCCCTGCCCGAACGCTGTGTGTGGTTCGGGCCTCCCCACACCGCGGCATTGCCGGAGCCGAGCTCTCCACCAAGCAAGAATTGAGTCAAGTCAGCAAATACAAAGATTATCCAAAGGCGCCGAGCCAGCGGCACTGCAGCGAATCGGTGCTTTGCCAAAAACACCCCAAACCATGTTCAGGAGCACAGAATCCTTAAGGCTGGAAAAGATCACCAAGTTCAACCATCTACCCGTTCCCACCACGCTCGCTAAGACCCCCAGTGCCACATCTCCATGTTTCTTGAACAAGCATCCAACAGGGCAAAGGAGCACGGCGAGCACCTCTTGGCGCCAGGCTGACTATGTGACCACGAAGTAAAGCCCTCCAAGCCTCAGTTTACCCAGAGGTGACCTGTCCCCTGAGTACACCATGACGGCTCAGCTCGCAACGTGCTGACATCAGGCGCCGGCCACAGGAGGCTGGGCTGGGTGAGCAATGGTTTGCTGAAGGTGGCCAGATCCCACGGCCCGGACACGTGCACCCAGACTGAGGTGGAAACAGCCCGCATGTATGGGGTGTCTCGTGGAGATGGTCACGCTCTGGTTTAGGAGGAGGGAATTAATAGCTGCTCTAGTCATTGGTGAAACATGTAGCGCACCGCGGGCACGTACACACCTTCCACATCCATGCCAAAGCAGCAGAGGAAAGCCGCCAACCCAACCGGCTCCCAAACTGCAACCAGCAGCTACGGCAATCTCAACACCAAGACCAGAACGTGCAGCCCAGCACTTCCATCTTCTCACCAGGATGAGACAGACGGTAATGCTTCATTGGCTTGCAGGGGAGCTACAAGCTCTTCAGGACCCAGCTGCCTGCCAACATATTCACACCAGCATCCAGCACAGAAACAACCCTGACCTTGTCAGGCGCACCAGGAGCTCCCACAAAGAAAGCTCTCCTGCCTTGTGGGGGAGAGGGAAAACTCCTTTCTTTCCCAACTCCCCCCCCTACACCCTCCAAAAACACCTGCTTGCACTCTCTGCCCTCCACCCTGCTTGCTCTCCTCCTGGAAAAAGAACTCCTAGCAGGAACAAAACCACAGTACGTAGGGAACTCCCCTATTTTCTGCGAGCAAGAGCCCTAACGCCAGCGGGGCTTTGCATCTCCTGCTCGGACAGGGCTTGCTTTCTGCAGACAGAGCCGCAGCCCTGCTCAATGAGCTCCGCTCCCAGGTGATTTGGAGCAGGATACACCAGGAAGTTTGCTTTCGGCCGCCCCAGTCGGCGCGTGGGTGTGTAAACAGTGACCGACTTCACTGCAGGTTCGCCTCCTTTAAATGGGGACTTTCACATTCGTCAGACTTGAAAAAACAACGCCAACTTTTCAACAAAAAATCCATTTCCCCTTTCCATTGGCTGCGGCTGCTGCCAAAGGTATTTCTGTTTGAACGAGAGGGCCCTTCCCTCCTGCTGCCACCTTGCTGCACCCAGCAAAGCAAAAGCACAGGATGCTTCTATGCCGAGTTTTGGGACATGCAGGGATGGCACACGGAGCCCTCTGCTCTCCAGGGCAGTTGATCAGACGAGAGGTGACGTGATTTTAGGGGTTACAAACTTGGGAGGTTATTAAAGGGTGAATTGGGAATAACCACGCAGGCTGCTGCCCAACACTCACCCTAAAAACTCAAAATCCCTGTTGTGATTTTGCATAGATAGATGAGAAGAATCTAATCAGAGAGATGGATGGCAGTCGTTAAAATGGCAGATTAAAAGCACCAATCTAACCTATCACCAGCACTTCTGAAAAAACTGCCTTGCCAGCAAGGGAAAGTCACCTAGGAATTGGATTCCCTTGCAGGGAAATGCATTATAAATGCATTCTGCTATTACAGTTCAAGTCACCTGTCACCAGAGAAAGAAAACCAACGCAGGGCTAATACATACACACTATTGCCTCTTCTGGGACCAGGACTTACAGACCTGGACCGTGCATTGAAATGGGGGATGAGAGCAAACCGAAGTTATCAGCGAGCTGCACTGCTTTATTTCTGACATGAACAGCATCTCGGCTTCTTTGCATGAAGCTGAAGGTCAGAAAGAGGAAGAAGTGGGATCATGTGAAGCCAAACAGGGAGAACTGTGGGGAATTCCCAGACAGCATTTGAACTAGACTGGCCCCATCAAAAACCTCACTGGTTTTATTTCTCACAATCCTGCCTGTCTGCCAACCCCTTGCTGGTACTTAGAGCAAAGCAACAACCCCCAGTGCCTCCCTGAGCTCCCAGCATATCTGTAGCAACTCTTTGGGATGAGCCCACTGTGTCAGTGATCCTGCACATGCAAGCTACATGCTGGACAAGCTCTATCTTTGAGCAAGAGGAAAGGGCTCTATGCACACTGGGGTTTTCCCAGCTTCTTCCTTGGCAGCATCCAGCCCCAGGCCAAGGGCTGGTCGCTATCTGATGTCACTGCAGCATTGCCCAAGCTGAGCACTTTCCCCTTATTGCTTTTTGATGGGATAATTTTACAGCTCCCTGGGAGCCTGAGGAAATCAGCCGATTTAAGGAGATCACTTTAACACAACCATGTATTGCAGATGCACAGAGGGACTGCCACGGGTTCAGGTTAGGGCTAGCCCCTCCTGGCATGGAGTTGTTTACACAAACAAAATGGATTACAACTCATCAGCTAAGCTGCATTAATTGTACTCTTAGCCTGCTGTAAACCCACAGCAATGGTGGCAGCTCCAACCCTTTAAAACACGCCTATTCTCCATTGCAACTGCAGCAGGCGAGGAGAGCTGCAGCTTCATACACCCCAGCTGTGAAGCTGTAACTAATTACGTGTGGTAATTAGGTTGTCTGTCCCCACATAGTGTGCCAGTGCTGTGCCTTTCATCCTTTGCTTTTCTCCAGCCACAACACCCAGAACTCGTAAGCGTTTCAGAGACTTTGGAGGACAGAGCTGTTTTACAAGGGGTGGATCAAGGCTCCAGCTCCCGAACAGGCTGGTTCTTGTGCCTGTCCCACCATGGGTCCCACAGACCTCCCATCCCACAGACCTGCAGTGCTCTGAGACCTCCCAGCTCCAGTCATCAACAGTGCAGGTGTCAGCCAGCAAAGGTTATCAGATGCCTGGGAAATAGGAGGGAGCTGGAAGAGAGAAGAAAGGCAAACCTTTCATTAGAGCACAGACTGGGCATTTTGCCCCACAGAAGATTTAATCCCAGCCTTGGTGGAGGATAGAGCAAAATGGGACATGGTCACCCACTGCTTTCTGGGTTGGTCAGAAAGCAAACTGATTAAAAACAAATGAGAAAAAGCTAGATGGAAGCACACTGCAGCTGTTGCAGACCCAGCAGCACTTTCTGGAGCCTCCCCAGGACTACACAGCCGGCTTTTTCATTTTATTCACTCTGACAGGTCTAAGGTTAATACCCTGTCAGTTGACAGCCACTAAGCCACAGCTTCGCACAGGCTTTTGGTATAAAAACAATCAGCCCTGTGCTGATGCTGTAACTCCCCCAGACTGTGGATGGCGGAGAAATTCCTGCCATTCCTCAGAGGGCAATGGGAACCAGCCACGGCCACTGCCTTTTGTTCAGCTGCAGCCTAAAAAGCCTCACGGAGCATTCGCAGCTTCCACCTTTGAAAAACTGTGCAGAGGAGGTGATTGGGAAGGTCATGCTGGTAATGCCTTTGTTAAGGAAAGCTGCTGCACCTTGGAGGCGGTAGGCAGGGGCAGAAAGCAAAAGGTGAACCTGTGCTTGGCTCCCTTTTGCAGCAGCACAACGCAATGAAAGGAGTGGGTGCAGAAAGAGCAGTAGCTTTTGGTTTCCCAGCCCCAGCGCATAAAATACTGACACTCCCAGTATCAGCAATGGGAGCGATGCTCTTTATTTTCATCACTGACATCAACAGTGGGGCTGAGTGCACCTTTGACAACACCAAGCTGTGTGGTGCAGTCGATCTGTCTGAGGGACGGGATGCCACCGGAGATGGGTGAGCATTGGGTCCAGGAGAACCTCATGAGGTTCAGCAAAGCCAAGTGCAACATCTGCGCCTGGGTTGTGGCACCCCTAGAGCACAGCCCTGCCGAAAAGGACCTGGGGGTGCTGGTGGGTGGCAGCTGGGCACGAGCCAGCACTGTGCCCTCACAGCACAGAAAGCCAACTGTATTCTGAGTGCATCCAAAGCAGTGCTGCCAGCAGGGCCATGGAGGGGATCTGCCCCTCTGCTCTGCATTGAGACCTCACCTGGAGCACTGCATCCAGACGGGGAGTCCTGAGCACAGGAGAGACGTGGAGCTGTTGGAGCACATCAGAGGAGGGCCACAGAAATGATCCCAGGGATGGGACACTGCCCTGCAAGGACTGAGAAAGAAGGGTGCAGTCTGTAGAGGGTCTGTGGGGGAGGACAAGGGGTCTCAAAGAGGGGAGGTTTAAGTTGGATGTAAGGAAGGTTTTGCAGCCAGGTGAGGCACCGCACGGGCTGCAGGGAGGCGGTGATGCCGCGCCCCCAGAGACCCCAGGGGGCTGTGAGCACTGATGGAGCTGCGGGCATGCAGGGATGGCTTTTAGAGATGGCTCAGACGGTTCTAACAGGAACACACCTAGAAGGTGCAGGCTCCTAGGTTCTGCTGACAGCCTCTCACAAAGAGCAATGCGCTCCCGCCCTTCTCCCTCCCACAAGGCGCTGAGTTCCCCCCCCCCCTCCCCCCCCCGCCTTTCCATGGTAGAGCCCCACCGCGCAGCGGGACAGGGGCTGCGGGGCGGCCCATCGGCGCAGAGCGGGGGAGGGGATGGTGCCCAGACAGTGGGCTCGGTGAGCGAAGCAGAACCTGCGAAGCAATGTCACCCCACTTGGCGCTCCTCGCCTTCTGGTGCCGGCAGTAATCCGCGGATAGACGCGGGGCGGGCTCGAAATACATTGGTAGCGCTGAAAGGATTCCCCCTTCCCCCCCCGCTCCGCCGCGCAGTGGTTTGGCCCTGTTTGAAGTGAGGCGGGAAGAAGGCGGCACGCGCCGCAGTGCCAACGGCCGCTTCGTGAGGGGAGGAAGCGCCGCGCCACACAGATTGCCGCCTCCTCTATGGCCGGCGCCGAGCAGCCCCCGCGGCCGAATGATACTGAGGAGGCTGTGGGGACTCGGGAAAGCGGCGAGGAGCGGCCGTTGGGGCCTGGCTTGGGTACGGGGGGCGGTGCTGGGGTGGGCCGGAGCCCCCGGGCGACTCTGCGGGCTGGGAGGTGTGCCTCAGGCGGTGCTGGGTTCCCCCCCGGCCTGGCACCGCCCGGGCTCGAGCGGTGCCAGGCCGCGGGGGGACTCAGCACCGCCCTGAGTGGTCACTAGGTGTCAGCCGCCCTCTGCTAAATCAAATCCCTGAGCATCACATCCAAGCGATTTTTAAACACATCCCTCCGTGGGGAGCCCGTTCCAGTGTTTAACAACCCTTTGTTGTTTTTTTTTCCTGATATCGAAACTAAACTTATTCTGGTGCAACCTGAGGCCATTTCTCATCCTGTCACCAGTGAGAAGAGACCAATCCTGCTCTGCTGCAATCACCTGGTATTGGAAGAGAGCAATAATGTCTCCCCTCAGCCTTCTCTTCCCCAGACCAAACAGCCCCAGTTCCTTCAGGTGCTCCTCGTAGGCCATATTCTCCAAGCCCTTCACAAGCCTTGTTGCCCCTCAGACCAGCTCCAATGTCTCTTTTGTCCTGAGGTGCCCAAAACTGAACACAATACTCAAGGTGGAGCCTCACCAGTGCCGAGTACGGGACCATAGTCCTGCTCACCAGACAATTTCTGATACAAAGGTCCCTTCCAACCTGAGTTGTTCTATGATTCTCAGGTACAGGTGGAGTTTCCTGGGTTCTGTTAAGAGCATGGTGCCCCTGGTCCTGTTGCTGGGCACCTCAACAAACAGCCCAGCCCCCGTCCTGTTCATACCCACCTCCAAGATATTTCATAGAATCACAGAATGGCCCGGGTTGGGAGGGACCTCAAGGATCACGAAGCTCCAACCCCCTGCCACATGCAGGGCCACCAACCTCCCCATTTCTTACCAGCCCAAGCTGCCCAGGGCCCCATCCAACCTGGCCTTGAACACCTCCAGGAACGGGAGCATCCACAGCCTCTGTGCAGCTGTTCCAGCACCTCACCACTCTCATATTAAAGAACTTCCCCTGACATCCAACTTAAATCTTTCCTCCTTCAACTTAAAACCATTTCCCTTTGTCCTTGTAAAGAGTTGACTCCCCTCCTGTTTGTAGGCTCCCTTTAGGTCCTGGAAGGCTCCAATGAGGTCACATTTGTACATGTTGATCAGATCCCTTCTCAGCCTTCCCTTCCTCAGGCTGAATAGCCACAGTGCTCTCAGCCTTTCCTCATCAGGGAGATGCTTCAGGCCCCATTCATCTTCATGGCCCTCTGCTGGGCTCTCTCCAGCTGTTCCCTGTTTGGCTTGAACTTGCCTTGAACACTGGGTGCAGTGCTCCAAATATGCCCTCGTCAGGGCTGAGTTGGGGAGGATAACCCTCACTCTGCTGGCAACACTCTTCCTAATGCAGCCCGGGATACCATTGGTCTTCATGGCCACAAGGGCACACTGCTAGCTCATGATCTCTTCTTGCTGTGCTCAGCACACGTAGCACCATAGATTGGTTTGAATCGCGAGGGATGTTAAAGTTCATCTCATTCATTCTTATTCTACTTTTCTGCAGCCAGCTCTCCACAAATTCTCTCCACAAATGAGCTGCAAGAATTGAGTGATGAAGTCTTCAGACTCAGCACTGTACATGAAATTGTACTGAATGCTGACTTGGAAGTGCACATGGTCAACTTCCCCCCACACAGGTGTGTATGTATCAATAAATACACATATTCAGACTTGGCTTCTTTTTATCATGTCACAGAAAACATGTGAGAACATGGAAAGGAGGTGGGTTTGGCCTGAGTATAGAAACAAGAAGATAGTTCCTGGAACAAAACAAAGACTTGATTTATTCATCACTTCATTATTTACTAAGAAGTTCTTAAATACGATGAGTATCAGATGTGACTCACAATGAAAGAAATGGAGGCTTCAGCTCTGACTTTGACACAAGGCAAAACGTTCTGTGGACACCTCTCAAGTGTCTGCACATCAATTAAGGATCTGTTTAAGTCGCCGATGTTTTTTCTTTCCTGGAAAGGTGAGCACTGGTTAGAAAAATGCTCTGTTCATCTTTTCTGAGGACTGAAAGAGTTTCTGTGGAAAATCCACAGTTCTTTCTAACCCACTACGAAGAGGGGCTAAGTGCAGTTATGAACAGAGGTGAGAATAAGGAGCTCCCTTTTAGAAGAATGGGAAATGTAGGTTGAGAGAGATTTCTATGAAAAACTAAAAGTCCAAAGACCAACTGAGAGGCTGTGTTTATCTGATGTTAATAGAAACCTCCCTCTCTTCTTTGTTAGCCTGGATAATAGAGTGAAGGAGACACTGCACAAAGCCTTGTGGGACCGCCTGAAAAACAGATCTCTGCTAGTCCTCCAGACTACACTCAGGCAATCCAACTGCTGCAGGAAATAAAAGAGGTCAGCTGGTCCTGACACAGGGAGGACGGGTACCTTAGAATTAGTCTTCCCTTGCGTCCAAATATTCCCATGTGAACAGCGTAAGAGGGAAGAGAAAATAAACTCCATTTGGTTTACAGGGAAACAGAACTTAAATAGCTGCACCTTCTAAAACCTGACTGGGAAGGAAACTCGTTCTCTGGTCCCAGGTCTGTAAAACACTCTACCAAAATGACAAAAAGCCCATTTAACTGTTGGTTTTAGTAATAACAAGAACCCCACCAGTGCCATTGTCTGTACAAATGCAACCCTTTAGGTGGGTGACAAACAGTACCTCCTATGCAGGTGTACATTGTAATTTTTAAGAACACTGCTTAGAACTAAAAGAAAATTGTCTTAGCGTGGCATGGAATCGCGTACGGTTTGCTTTCCCAGGCAGATAACTCCCTACTTTTTTTGTGTGAGGTAAAGGAGATTTTGCAATATGTGCAACAGTGGCCAGACATTCTGAAATGAGTCATTAAAGACAAACATGCCCTTAAAGCAACGGTGTGGCCCAGAATTTGTGCGCTGAGTCTCACCCAATTCAAGGCCAGCCTCAATTTCTGTTGCGCGATGCAGTTCTGTGGAAGAACCAGAAAACAGGCCAGAGTGCTGCTTCTTTGGGCAGGCGCTGTTATTACTGCTGCTGCCTCAGAACAGCTGCAAAGCCAAATTGAAGGGGTCCTGGACGTGGAGCTGATTAGGCAGGAGGCTGAGCACGGGGCTCTGGACATCCGCGCTCTCACCACCAGCATCCTTGGCACGATGGCAGTGCTGTGCACCTTTTCGAGATGAGGAAGTGCAAGGACTGCAAAGCCTCACAGACCCAGCTGAGCTTCTCAGATGGGTGTTGCTTTACTCCGTCTTGCAGACCAGCAAAAGCATCAACAGTAAAACACGTGGTTTAGAGAAAACTGCCCTGCACTTTTTTCCCCTCCATATGTAGGTATATTTGTGTTACCCAGCTGTTCCCAGACCATAGAAGAGTCTCCAATGAAGTAAATCTAATTTTTCTAGTAATTTTTAGGGACCAGACACCCCCATTAGACTGAGCAGCCTTTTGTCAGAAAATGGAATGAAGTCAGAGGATCTGAATTCCTCTTTCTCAGTATTCCAAAATGACCTCCAACTATAGCTTTTAATACCGTATTAAGCTTTCCAATCATTGTGCCTCATCTCAGGGAGATCTTCCGGGTGCTGGACCTGATTTTTCATCAGCATTAGCATATCCATTTTCTGGATATGCTAAATTTTACCATCCAGAGCCTCCATCCATACTTACAGGAATGCTACGTCCAGTATGAACAGGAGAAATTCCAGAAAATCTTAGTTATGCTTCCTAGTAAGTCAGTGGGGAAGAGGAGAGAAGCACTATTACTTCTGCAGCAGCTATTAAAGCACTAAGAAGGAACTTGAGTATTCTAAAGCTGATGCTTTCATCACATGCTCAATAACTTGAGAGAAATACCTCTAAAAGCAGAAGGACTCTGGGGTCCCTTTCTCAGCCTCTTCACTACTATGCTTTGCAGAAAAGAAGTTGCTTAGTGTGCTACAGTTTCTGCATGCATTAGGCCTAATAGCTACCTCATGAGGAACTGTAAGAGCTCTGAATTTTGAAGTGTTTTGAGGTCCACAGAGGAATCATCAAAACATTTGCACGTGTATCTGAAGAGGAAAGCCAGTATTTGATGTAGACCCCTCTTCTTTGTTAGGCCATAGAATATTTCTCTCTGGCTGCCTCACTCCCTTGTGAGATTTAATTAAAGGTGCTTTTTGAAGACTGAAATCCTCTATGCAATATAAAGCTCTCCAGGTCCCAGTCTCAGGAGCCTAGCCTTGTGCCTTGTGCCTAAATACTGCATGGCAGAGGTGGAGTAAGTCCTCCCCACCATCCAAGATGCACATCCCCTTCTGCATGGAACATCACGTAGCCAGTTTTACTGACTTAGTTTTACTGACTTACTGAGCCACCTGCTCTTGCAAACACCCTTTTTTGTTTCTTTGTGTTTTAAAACACATTGCAGATAGCCTGGATAACACAACAGAGTGGCTGCGCAGAGCAGCAGCAGCAGTGTCTGCATCCTCTTTGCAGTCTCAGTCCTGCTCTGCGGCCAGCAGCTCTTCTGATGCACGCTTCCAGGGAGCAGTGTGCTAAATTGAGGCTACATGGATCTGCTCTGCTGGGAGCCCAGACACAGCGAATACCCTGAGGAAGGACAAGCACTGGGATATTTCTAGGGAAAAGATGCTAAGATGCACAAAAACAACTGTACAGGTTCTGCTTCTACAGAAAGATCTGTCCACGGTCTCAGTCCCTTCTATGCCATTGGACAGAGTTTGTTCCCCAGGTGAAACAAGTTGGATTTATCACAAAACTAAATGTCCTTGCTGCCAATCAGCCTCTCTCCACTAGCTTCATGGAGCTTACAGCTCTGCTGCATGGCTTGAGAATTGCTCTGTTATCACAGATGTTGTCTGTGTGCTCACAGGCCGGTGTGCTTTCTGTTCACAGACCTTGCTTCTGGATCAGGCTCGACTACAGGAAGTACAAACACGAGTGAATCAGCTTGCCATCATAGCTGCAGTCCTGCTAGTGACCAGTGGCGTGTGTGGAAACACCTTATTTGGCTCACCTGGGTTTATTGATAGGCTGAAACTGGTAACAAAGGCCCTCTTGGAAGGGCTGTCTTCTATCAGGTGGGTTATTTTATATTTTATTTTCCAGAAGGAGAAGAGTGAGGATGCAGGCACTGGTTGACTGTAGGAAGAGCAACAGGAATCTCTTCTTGCAGCAGAAGAGGACCTGAGATCCAAATAGCAGCCAGGCCCACTGCAAGGAGTGAGGGAAGCCAGAACGCCAGGCAGCATACTTAGCTGGGAGCTAACTCTCTAGAGCCATTGTCCCTTCATGGTTAATGGGGAAAATCAGCAGTGCAGGGCTTTCTCCTGTTTGCCAAAGAGCAGGGAAAGAAAGGACGCTTAATTCACTTGTGTTAGGCACCACAGCTGTGGCTCAGCATTGGTTCTTATGTGCTTCCTGTCCGTGCTGAGGACAAAAAGGCTCATGGAGAGAATTCCTGGCTTGCAAGACCTCTTTCCCAACAAATATGCTCAAGTGCATGGGCTTTTGCATCATTTAGGTATGAAGAAGCTTTGCAAGACATCAGTGATCAAGTGCTCCAGGAAGTCAGCAGAACACTCTCACAGCTGGGTTACTCTGCTTTTGCCAGTGAGAAATGTACATCCCTGAAAGGCCAGATAAAAAGCATTGCTGACAAGGGCAACGCAGTCCGGCGCACCATCAGTGAGCTCCTGAGCTCATGTCTGACTCAGCACTAAGAGTAAAGAGGTCTTCTACTCTTAGCCTTTGACCCTCGAACGTGCAGGACAAGTGTAAGATAGGTGACAGCAAGGCAAATTCCCTACACTGTGCAGAACTACTGCAGAAGCAAGGAAGCCAGAAACTGCCCTGATTTTCCCATTCCACTCTGGCTGCCTTGCAGTAATTGCTTTGAAAATCTCTTAAATCCTACCATCCTCGCTAAAAGCTAAACAGGCCCAAGTGCCAGGTCTGTCACAGGTGATGTGGCAATCTTCAGGCTAGGATGTAGAGAGAGAGCTTAATCACTGACTCAAGTAAAGCACCATGCTAAGATCTTTAAGTAATATCTATCCCTAGGGAGTGCACTGCATGGTATTCAGCTAACTAGCTTCCCCTATAATGCTGCCCCATCAAAATATTTACTCAAATGATTTTGATGAGAGCTGATTATTTTGACCTTTTATTAGTACTCTGAAAGCTCCACATCAGATTGCAGTGCCATGGGCAGATAGTTCACTACAGGAAAGATTATTTTCACATGCAAGACTTATCTTTTCTCAGCTATGAAAATAAGGTGAAGCTCTTCCTGCCCAGTGTATCGCCTTTCCTCCTCAGCCCACCCGAGTCCACATTACCTGGTTTATTCCTTGCATGTCAGACCCAGCAGGCTATTTTGTTTTGAAGGAATTCAGGAAGCTGAATTAATAGCCTAAGCCAACCTCGCTGTACCACAGGCTGGGCAGGATGTGATGGCAATGGCTCACTGATGGAGCAGCATTAGAAGCTACAGAGCCAGTCTTCCCCTTGCTGTGTCTAAAAATCAACGTCTTGTCTGCACTCTTTGTCCACTATCAGCACTTCCCAAATACATATTTGAAACACAAGAAC
Organism: Tympanuchus pallidicinctus; assembly: GCF_026119805.1. Taxonomy (NCBI): domain Eukaryota; kingdom Metazoa; phylum Chordata; class Aves; order Galliformes; family Phasianidae; genus Tympanuchus; species Tympanuchus pallidicinctus. The sequence goes on along the minus strand of NW_026294750.1, from coordinate 1,252,745 downwards.
ATCTGAGATAGCTGGGGAGTTAACCTCAGCTCTGTGCTCCTCCGAGAGGCTTCCTGAATTCTTTCAATTTTTAAATGCTGCTGTGGCAGTCCAGATAAATCCCAGGCTCTGAAGTTCTATATTCCATTATGCTCCTAAGATGCCTAACATTTCAGTTCTGTTCAAAAACTCACAGAGTGGGCAAAAAAAAAAAAATTATACTGTTGAGCTGCTCCACTTCAGCACAGCCAAATTCATCAAACCTAATGTCTGGCAGCCCAGCATCCCAGCTACAGCCACTGTTAAAAGCAGCTGCCCAGGACAAAGGGAAAACAAGGCACGTATGTACATCATACGCACAAACATGATGCTTGGAGTAGTTTTACCCATTCCTATGCTGAATGCTGTCTCATCTTAGTTCTTGGAAGAACACCACCTTAATTCACTGTGCCCCGAGCCCATCTGGAGCAGTACAGCTCCACGGCACCCTGCCCTCAGCTCTGCTCCTCACTGCACAAGAACCCTTTGTCTCGAGGCCAACGTTCTGCACAAAGGCTGATGTCTGATTTCCTACTCGCTCCTTACAGAGCAGCAGATTCACCTGTTCCTCAGCCTTTTTGTTGCCCTCGATGGACAAAATTCTCAGAAAGATTTCCCAAAGGGTCTCGATGCCATTCAGGAAGAGCTGCAGGAAGTCGGGCGCAGGTTCAGAACTGTGACCTTCCACAACAGGCAGCTGTTTGGCCCTTTCTACTCCGCAGTTCTCAAGAGAGTGCTTTTCCCAGAGGCAGAACCAGATTCAGGAAGAGGTTCTATGTGATCATCCTTACTACGTACCACACAGGAGGACAAGGGTGGATTGCATTCTCCAACAATTTCTCAAATCATGCTTCAGCTTGTAAAAAAAACATCAGACAAACCCATCTGGGCAGCACAGCTACTGGGAAGTGACTCTCAGCATGTCAGTATCTGAATAAACCTCTCAACTGCAAAAGGCAACGGCTTTCTTGTCCCCCTCCAAAACTGTCACTATTTAGCAGGGAAAGAAATGGGAGGTGGAGATGATAAAACTGCAATGAAATTTAAGGTTCTTTCTTTCTTTTTTCCCTAATTCAAGGTGTTAATTCTGCGGTGGGTCTGCAGCCTGCTCTGCTGAAATGTTAGGCACAGCCCAGGGACGCAGTTTGGATTTGATAAAGCCATATGGTATTTAAGATCATTAAAACTGCTCAATATATTTCAGTGTTAGCTTGAAAACCTGACTTACTGAATTATTAGATGGAACATATGGTATAAATTTAGCAGCCCCCAATGTATTTAGTATTTCACATCAGCCAGATTTTATTTGACACAAAACCCTGAACTTTAACCTGTATTTAAATGCCTGGATTTCTTGCTCTAATTTTATATAGTGAAAACGTCCTACTTCTTGGTATGCCAAAAATCTTTGCTGGTAAATACTATATACAATGGCTGCCCAAACTGTTTCTGTTGTTACATGAATCGATGGCTGCTGTGCTGCAGAGCATTGGTTTCAGTGTTTATCATTGCTCAATCAGGGTCCTGCCACCCTCAGTAGAACAGTCCTCGCAGATGTACGTTAAAAGGGGTCAACATCAGCTTTCCCATGGGCAAAGTGACAGCAGACCATCACGCTGTAGGTGAGTCTATCTTTAAAGAACACACAGATGAGTTTTTACACATAAATTAGTCTGAAAAGAATTTTGTATTCGGGATCAGTATGATTAGCTGCAAAAAGAGCAGCCTCAGCCAAAGCGACTGCTGAGCAGCCAGCGTTCTGCATCCAGCATGCCACACACGTTAGGATGGCACACATCCTGATTCTGCTGCCAAGGAATGACATCAGGCCTGTTCCCAACAGAACAGCATCCTGTGCTCTGCTTCCACAATACCAGCAAATCATCCCCACGCAGTGCTTTGACACTCTTGATGTTTTCTTGTTCCTCAGCTTTACAAAGCAAAACACCACACGTGCAGCACCAGGCTGCCCTCATTCAAGTCACTGTGCTGCCCACCCTCACCCCTTCCTCTTACCTGCTTTGGCAGCTCAGCACAGGCATGAGATGACCAGAGGCTGCTGTGTCACTCAGGTCACAGTGACGACAGGGCAAACGTGTGTCTAAGTTTGTTTATTAATTCAGTCTGTTCTAAGTTGTACAATTATGAAAACAACAAAACGACTGCTGGAAGCCCAGGAATATTTACAATCTCGCCTTGTTGTAGTGAGGTCAGTCTATGTTGTTGCACAGATTGGTTACGTTTGGTACCACAAGATGTTTAAAATTCAGACAAATTCGAACAGATTAACAATTGTATATACAGGAAATAAAAGGAAATTCAAGTATCAAAATACAGACAGATTAAATAACATTTGTATTACAAATCAGTCCCACTGTCATACATCACAATTAGCAAAAATGTCTACATTGCAAACTGAACTCGACTGGTCTCTGCCCTGTTAGGGAATCTCAGGTTATTCTTCCACGGGTAAGAAAAGTGTTTGAGCTAGATCTACTTGGTAGGAGCAGCACATGTACTTCCTTTTGAAAAAGAAAAAATTAAATTAAATTAAAATGCAGTAGGTAATGCCAATATGAGACCTAAAAGGGAGACTTTTTGCAACAAGACAGCGTCGCAAACTCTGTGCTCACTCTAAAATAAAGATCTGATTGCATGGAAATGATGCAAGCAGAAGAAAGCCGGAGGAAGTTCTGCTGCTAGAAGCTTCTGAAGTGGGGTGGAAGGAGCATTAAAGCAATTAAACCCACATCAGCTGCACACAGAGCAGTTGTTTGGAAGTACTATTTGGCATCTGGTCTGTGTCTCACAGCAGCCCTGTGATGGTACCTCACATTTCATTGGAGGCAAGTCCTGTACGGTGTCCTGCCTTCTCCCCAGGAGGGAAACAGGCAACAGGCACATACCCCACCAAAACTGCATCAGTTTTTTCTCCTAAAAAGAAAAATCCCAAAGCAAGTTCAAACAGCTACAATTAGCTTCTTCTTTTTTGTTCTCCTTTCTTTTTCTTTTTTTTTTTTCTTTTTTTTTTTTTTTTGTAAATACAAAATTAAAAAGGATAAAGCAGCTTCAATTTAGAAAATAAAAACTCATCCCCTCCTCTACTGAAAAAAAAAAAAAAGACAAACACAGTTGATCTACCTTGAGTTCTCAGCCTGGACTCATGCTGTGTCCAACTGGAAGTCTGTAAAACACAAAACCCAGGGCTGCACCGCCTGTCCCAGGCAGGCAGTGAGTGCATTTAGATTCTAACCAGCACCAGAAATGCAGAGCACTTTCCTCCAGATACCGTGAAACCCTGTGGGGAGGAAAAGCCAAAACACTGCGTCATGGATGGGATAACAAAGCACTCGGAGTCGGTGACCCAGGATCAGCCTCCAGCATGCAAGTACCTCAAAAAAACCCCACTGAAATGAAAGGGGAAGATGCACTGCCAGAACAACTGCTTCTATGAAGTGAGAAAGAGTATCTGGCTAAAGAACTGCTGGATCACTAAAGACAACCATGGAATTACACACAGGACTGGAAAGAACCACCAGGGTCACAACGTCCAGCCCCCTGAAGATTGGAGTCTTCATCACCACTTCACCTCCAAGCCAACCTTCGCAAAGCTCATGTATGTGTCAGAACAGAAGGGTGTCCCTCCTCCCAAGCAGAGGTTCAATTTGCAATCTCTCCAAAAAGACTTGTTGCCAACACACCAAATATTTACACTTACACCAGTATGAATTGCAACATACGCATAACAAGGAATGTTAGGTTCTCTAAATTCATCCATGTAAAAAAGAAAAATAATCTCCGCTTCCCCCTCCTCATCATGTACAGCCCTGTGCCCTCGGGATTACGGCTCACTTCTCTCCTAGTCCTACCAGCTAGGGAGACTGAATCCTGACATACAGCAGCAACCGGAGTTAAACAGGCATCGTTAGGGCATCTTGTCCTGGCAAAGCAGCAGGGCAGCACATCCCCAGCCACTGCAGCCCTGCGGAGATTGTACCAAGCTGCTGCGCTACGGTTTTTGCATTGGAAGAATTAAAAATCACAACTCTCCTAACAGCCTTCCCTCCAGGGGAACGGTGCTGTGAAAACACATCGGCCGCAGCCAAAACTGCTGGTAAACCCTGCTGTGATCCAAAGAGCAAGCGAGCAGACAGCACACCTCTGAGATGGCAGCGTTTGGGGCTGCTGGGGCCAGGCCATCCGTGGGTCGATAGGACTTATGATGCATCCTCGGCTATGGACTGTGCCAGCGGAATGCCCAAAATGTAACTCCTCTTTTGTTCGTCTTCCAAAATCGTTGCACTTATTAAATAATGAGCTAGTATTAAAAAAAAAGTGCTAAATCACAATTGAATAAGCTTAAAAATTAAAAACAACACCCAACCCGTCAGGGCATAACTGCATTTAAAAAACAAGACAGGTGCACAAGAGGCTGGAGAAGGGACTCCTCTCCAGGTATTCAGTGCGTAAATGGGAAGAAGTTGTGTCCTTGCCATAGAAATGTCAAGTATTGCAATGCAACAGTTCTCCGTAGGGAAGCAAGCTTTGTACCATCAGTAAACGCTTGGCCACAGCCACTCTGAGGTGAGAGATCCTTCGCAGACTTTTCCTTAAGTGATTTCCATTGGCTATAAAAGCATGGAGTGGCTTTGAAAAGAAAGGATGCAGACTTACCCTGCAAGGCTTCTCACACTGGAGGAAGTTATTTCCAAGAATTTGGCGTTTCTCTACTGTTCACCCAGAATTGAAGCAGATTTAAGTACCATAAGAGATGCACACACCATCCCACCGGTAAGACTTTCCATTGTACTCCTTGCTGGACTGTGCAGATTCTCAGTGAATCATTTCTTTTTTTTCCCCTCACCAAAAAAAAAAACCACACACAAAAAAAACCAAAAAACCACTGCAGTGCTACATTTAGACTGTGAACTGGATTTGCTCTGTATCATTTCACGTGTGAAAGAAACGGGCTGAAAGCAGTTTGTCTCAGACTAGAAAACGTGACATCGCTCGGCCTCGGAAGTCTCAACTTTCCTTTGCTAGAAATGGAGAGCTGCTTTTCTCAGCTGGTGGCTGGGATCCCTTTCCCCCTCTGCTTTGGGAGCCCTCACTGAGCAGCCATGCACACCCTCACAGGCAGACACCAGTGCCAGATGGAGACGGTCTTCGTGTCAGCAGGCCACTGCTTCTTAGGTCTCTGCCCCGTTACTACATTTCCGTGGTAGGAGACAGCTGCCCGGAGCTCAGCTTTTCAGAGGCAAACAGAAAGGAAGACAATGGAATGAATGATTTCCGAGTCATACAAACACAAGTGCCGGGAAAGACGAGGCGTGCAGCCAGGAGATGAGACAACCGTGAGGTTATGGACGCAGAGGAAGCTTTGCAGTTAGGCAGGGCTGCCTGCCACCCCGGCCGGGGTAGGGTCACCCTCAGGAAGGCACGTGCACCAGTGAGCCGGCGTCAGGAGGAACCGACAGATCCCAGCTGCAAGCAGGGGGAGTGCAGAGCTCAGACCCTCGAGGAGCAGGCACACGTGTGGGCAGCTGCACGGTAAATCCAAACTACCATTGCTATCACGAACTCAGCTTCTCTCCAAAGGATATAAATGCCTCAGGGCACTCTTACGGCTTGGAAAGGCACTGAGCATCCAACCCAAACCCCGGAGCTCCGCAGACACTGCAGCGTTCTGGGCAGGGCAGTGTGACCACTGGCTCTGTGTTAAGGGCTTCCTGACACGTGAATTGCACGTACACGGCTGGGCTTTGCTTCCCTTGCTTTAAGGCAATCCCTCGAGTCCTCTCATTTGGATTCCTACCAGCCTGGCCCTTGTTTTGAAGTCAGTTTGCCACTCAATGCCATTAAGCCACGAAGGATTTGAAAGATCAAACCCATTCCTGAGGAAGAGCTCAATAAAGATGTTGAAACATCTGATTTCACCACAGGGCTGGGGAACAGAAGCCCAAAGGCCTCAGTGGAACTGAGGAATGAGAACAAACATGCCCACGTAACAGGTGTCAGCAACTCAGGGTTGCTGATCTGACCGTTTATTTCTGATGGTGATCACAAAGAGAGATTTGGGGTGAAATCTAAAAAACTATTTTGCAAGCAGAGCATCACCAGAGCCCTGAGTGCACCATGTCCACACACACACACCATGCCCACGCAGATGTGCCACACAGCTGAGTGAGAAGTGCCGTCCCCTTACCTTCTAACACACTCACTGTCACCACCAGCTCACCAAACCTGGGCTGTGGGGGATGCGGCAGAGATGCAAAGCCCGCACTGAGGCACACAGTGAGCTACAGCTCACCTTCAGCTGCCCCATCTGCTCAGCCCCTCCCTGGGAAAGGTTTGGCAGCCGCTGCCCACAAGGAGCTGGGATGTGAGCATTGCTCCGGGTCTGAGAGCTCCATACTCTGCTGGAGAGCAAAGCGGAGCACAGTGGGTTTGCTGCCACTGTGTGGAAGTTGCAATGCTTTTCACTAAAGGGCCCTCAAGCAGCTGTGGGGATAGAGAGAGCCTCACCCCCTGAGAGGTAGCTATGTGTGTCCCCATCCTGAAAATAAGGAAACTGAGGCAGAGAGAGGCTCAGTAGTTGGGACACAGCAAGTTGGGGAGAAGCAGTACTGGGCTGGAGCCCTGCTTTCCAGTGCTGGCAGCTACTGAACCATCCCCATCCTCTTCCTCCTCTGCTTAATTTCTCAGCTTTGCAAATGCAAGAGAAGGAAATGGAGACAGACCCACGACAGTCTGTGTGGGCAGCTATGTGGGCTGCCCAGCTCCACTCTGACTGTGCTGAATGCCCTGCATCCCATGCAAACAATTTCCAGCCCATATCCTGGAGCCAAAAGCAGCTTCTACCAAGACACACAGAAATGGGGACGTTCTCCCAGAGAAAAACATGTGCACTTGGGAAAGAGCCAGGAAGGCCAAGGTGCCCGCTGACACATGGCCATTTCTAACCAAAATCCTTGCTCTCACGGATGAAAGGCAACAGATGTTTCAAGATCCCTATAGCTCTCATCGTGCAATGTTTTATAGACTGAAAAATAGGCTTTGGGTCAGCAGCAGACTGATTTCAATCACATCCCTCCCTTTGGCAAAGATGTGAAACCGCAGGAAATGCACAGAGCACAGCACAGCTCTGCCTGCTGCACCCCGACAGCACGGCTCAACCACGGCTCCTTCCCAGCAGCATGAGCCTTTCAGTGCCTGACCTCTTCGCAATCTGCAAAGTGAGAACTGCACCCAGAGCTCACAGTGGTCTGGTGAGCAAGAACACCAGGACTATGGGGGTAAGCCCTAAAAGGGACGGAAATGCACACAGCCACACAGCTCCTGCAGGACACTCACGGCCCCAAGAAGGGCCCGAGCTCACAGTGGGAACAGTGGCACCCAGCCCAAGGCTGTGCCCCCAGCAGAGCAGCTGTTCTGCTCCATGCTTCGAGGAGAGAGGCTGTGAGCGGGGTCCCTGTGAGGAAATCTAGTGAAGGTGTTATTTGCAGACAGCATCACAGTGGTTAGTGTTGATTCAAGTGACAGTAAGGAGAGGGGTGACTTCACTGGAACAGTGTGCAGCCGTGGCTCGGTCGGGAAGTAGAGGAGCTAGAAGGAGGGAGTGCGTGCACCGCAGAGACAAGAGGTCTCCATCAGTCCGAGGATAAGAAGGTGAAATAGAAAAAAAGGCCTGGGGGAGTGCCATGTCACCCCAGGGAGTCACAGTGCCAGAGCGAGGGGAAAGACGTGAAAATGGAGGGCAGCTTCCTGGCTCCGCGTCTCGGATGCCCCCAGCCTGCACCCCTCTGCACCTCCCACCTGATGGGGATCTAACAGCGTGTTACCCTTGTTTCCGAGTAAGGAGAATTCACAGTGTTCAGCAGTGATCAGGTACAAAAGCCGTTTAAGTCTACAGTCTCTTAAGTGCTGCTGCCTTTGACGTAGTGCCTACGCGGGGCTCAGTGCGAGCAGCTGGAGGAAGAGGGAGTTTAGAACAGCAGACAGATCAGATCGCAAAGGCACGGTTAGACTATAGGTGGACACAGGGTTTGTTTGCTTTAGAAGATAGTGGTCTCATACTTAGTGCTGAGGGTCCGCTTGGAGTCCTGTTTGGGGTCCACGACCCACGAGACACTGGCATGAGACTGGGAATCTTGGTCCATTTCAGGGGGCTCCAGCTGGAAACGAAGGAGAGAAGAGTGCATTAGCTTATATGTGCCTGTGGGAACCCGAGTCTGGGGCAGAGCAAATGGGAACTCGGAGCACAGAGAGGCTGCTGATGCCCATCCCCAGACCATGTATGCGTGCAGGGCTGCAGCTCTCACTGCCGAGGCGTTTGAGTCCTTCACATCTCAAACATTTCTAAGCACGTCGCTCTCAGCCCAGCACCCTGGGATGACTTCCTGAGCTAGGCCTGCAAGCCCCCATTACCATCAGCGACAGCTTCACCTCATTTCACAGACAAGCATGAAAAATTCAGCGCTACAGAGATGGCACTACAAAAATAAGAGGAGAGGAGACGGCTCCTGGCAGGTGAGCTCTCTCTGACCAAGCAATGCTTTTTCATCCTGTCCTCCTCAATCAGGATCCCAGGGGAAGGTTAACAACACCAGGAAGAGCAGCACAGTTAGCTGGGAGCTGCCGCTCTGCGTTAGCAGCAGCTGGGACCAGTGCATCCCTGGGGTTCATTTGAGCCCTGGGATGAGGTGGGGGAGGGCAGCAGCGAGGACACGGGGCCATGGTGGGAGGTGTGGGGAGCGGTGGCAGCCGGGGCAGCAGCCCAGGTCGGTTGGTGATGGAAGATGGCAGGAAGAAGGTAAAGACCTTAGCTCCAGGACTAACAGACTGCAGCGGCAGGTAGGAGGGGCGGTGAGTTGTACAGGTGTGACAGTAACAACAGCGGGTGTCGGGAGGGAGCGGCACCTGAGCGGGGGGAGCAAGCAGAACACAGACAAAAGGAGACATTAAAGGAAAGCAATGGCTTATGCAGCAGTCCCTGCTCCTCAGCAGCTCCAAGTCAGGCTCGGTTTAGCTGGCACTACCAAGCTGCAAACTGCAGGTTACCCACTGATCTTTGCACGTGGAAACGGAGCTGGATCCAGCAGGGCATCCAACCCCCCAACCCAGGCTACATCCCCTCTGCCTGTCCTGCCCCACAGGGGAAGCCAGGCATGCAGCAAGCCTGCCAGCAAGCAGAGCCACGGGCACTGCAGCACCAGCAGTGCCTGATGCTACAGGCCATGGGGACTTCTGCACCACGAAGGGGGAGCTTTAAGCAAGTTGTGTCCGAGAGGAAGCCCAGCTCCAGCCCCAGCTCCATGTACGTACTGCGGATTTCCTCACTCCAGCTCGTGGTTTAGGCACCGGTTTGGAAGATTTTGTTTCGATCGTTTCTCCCGCAGCAGCACCCAGAGGTTTCGCTCTCTGGGCTTGGAGGGCCAGCTGGTAGGCGACCTCGAACGCCTGCCCCAGGGTGAGGATGATCTCGTAAGTCAGGTTCTTCAGAGAGAATGCAGGGAACACAGAGCTGTTAGTGCACGGGAGCTGCCTCGCATCGCACAGAGCCCCCACGCGCAGCAGCCAGGACCACCTATGGGCTGCTCCAACCCGTCTGGCATTGTAAAGAGAAAGAGCCCAAATGTTTTGCAAAGCTGAGTCTGTCCAGGAATAAAAGCGAGCAACGCCGTCACACTCTCAGTGAATTAAAAGGCTGTTAGATCAGCCTATTACACTGCTCATAATTGAAAGCGTATCAGGGTTTTGTTCACGGAATATTCCCCAAGAGGGAAAATCTCCTGCCCTGGTTTATTCAGCACTGGAAATGGCAGTAATGAAGGCTGACAAATATTCTCTTTGACAACAGAGTTGCAAAGTAAATGCATTTTGTGGCCGGACTCCTAAGGGAATCTTCTAGGACAGAAACAGCAAAGAGAGACCTCTCATGCAGCCCCAACACCCTCAGCTGCAGCCCCATCCCACTCACCACATCCACGGTGCTGAAGACGTGGCAGTAGTGGTGGCTGGTCTGCAGGTCCTTGGTGATGTAGGCAAACGTGCAGAGATCCTCAGGGTCCTGGGCAGCACAGGAGATGTTACGGATCTCATGCTCAGCAATGACATTCTGTAGGAGACAACCACAAGTACTCATCACCCTTCTGGGGACAACAACACACTCAGCAAACAACAGCAGTTCCAAATGTGTACTGGGGACAGGGAGCACAACAGAGACTGGCAGAAGGAGTTTCTCCCAACCAGGCCAGTCTCAGCTCTGTCCCATGGTAGGAACAAACGGCAACACAAGCAGCCCACGTGCCAAGCCTACATCATTCAGACAGCCATCGTCACCCTGGTGCTCTCCCCACGGCTCCCAGCAGCTACACAACACCCAGCCAGGGCTTCTGGAGCTGCCAGATATGATCTGCAGCCCCTCAAGCAGGTGGCACTGCAGGCCACGTCCCTCCAGACACCGGTTTTGAGGCACTTCAAGCTCACCTTGTTAGAGGCATCGATGAACTTCACTCCCTTGTATGTGATGGACAGTATTATGGTCGGGATTTTCTTCATATGCTCTGTGGATTTCTTTAGAAACAAGAACACTCAGCTGTGAATCAGTGCTCCTTTCCTCACCATCCCCAGCCCTGCTAGTGGCCAGGAAAGACCCTCAGCCCTATAACATCAGGCTTTTGAGGGCCTGGATGAGAAGAAAGAAAACCTGCTTCTAATGGAAGCAGACAGAAAGGGACGGGGACCTGAAGTTAAACCTTTTATCCCAGAGAAATCATCTGTTTTCTCACTGCACAGACATTCAAACTACAGGGAAAAGTGCTGGTGGGAGATCAGCTCGGCAGTGATAGTGGCTCCCCGCGCTGCCCTGTCTGCAGGGTGTGGGGAACTGCAGCTACACCAGCATCCCCCGTCCTGCCCCATGTCACCCACACAGCTGTGACTGTCCCCTGGGCTCCATACCCTCATCTTGGCACAGGCATCCTGCGTTGATTCTGTACCTCGGAGGTCCTTGATCAGCATGGAGCCCAGGTACTGTTTGGAAAAGGGGATGTGTTAGCACTGACAACCTGAAGGCTTCATTCAGGCTGGAAACCTTCCAACCCCAAAGCAGCACCACAACACAAGAGCTGTGGCTGCAGGGAGACAAGTCACCCACGGAGCAGGGAGGACTGTGACACCTCCACGTGCAACACCCAGAGCCTCCTCCCCCTCCCCAGCTGCAGAAGCCAAAAGCCACTTACGTTGGCCTCGTACCCGCAGGACTCAAAGATGAGCTTCTCTGGCTGGTGCTGCCAGTTTTGGACCGGTGCGTAGGGGGCAGCCAGGCTGGGGGGGCGCAGGGTCAGCTTTGACTCCCGACGATCCTCCTGGAAGGGGAAGGAATGCAGGTGTGAAGGAAGCGGGTCCATGACAGGGTGCAGCACAGATCTTAGCAGGGCTTTGTGGGTTGATGCAATTGAGATTTGCAGTGGGCAGACCTCTAAGGGGCTGGGAGGGGTGAAAGCGACACTGCAGTGCATGTGCAAGTCACCGTTTTTAAGGCGAGCTAGGCACAAGCAACTTGCTGGCATCAGCTCCTAGTTTTTGAAGCCTCGACTCCTCAATTAGGGGGTGATGCACTGAGCCATGCAGAGGGGCCCACAGGATGCACAGCAGCACCCACTGACCTGTGCTTTGTAGCGCTCAACTTTGGAGTACGTCGCCAGCTCGCTGCCACGCTCGTGTTGCCTCTTCCCAGAGTCCCCGGAGGGCAGCAGGAGATCAGCAGATCTGCCTGTGCAGGAGTCGTTCTGGCTCAGAGGTGACGACGTCTGGGACATCAAGTCCTGGCACTGGAACAGGCAGACACCAACAACCACCCTGGTTAGCTGGTGCCACCAAGAACCATCCTGGTTAGCCGGTGCCACAGCCCTGCGTGCACTGTGCCCCTCTGGCTCTGCCAGCCCTGCTCAGAGGCTGCTGCCACCCTCCAGCACCGCACACAGGATGCAGAGGTGATGAGGCAGTTGCTCAAGGTGTGAGGAAGGGAAGAAGTGGCCACACACAAACCTGTGCCTCTGTTTCTGGCTGGGATTATTTCTCCCTAGGAACACCAGGAGCTGGCACTGCAGGCTGCTCCTCCCAACACCCAACAAAGGTGCAATAAGCTGAGCAATCAGGATCAGCTCCCGCCCTGCAGCCTTCAGGCTCACTGCCTTCATTCACCTCATTTATTTCCCACTCAATGCCCCTGCTTTGCTCCAGGACCGTTTTGGGCAGGTGTCTGCCTTGTCCTGCCCTGTCTGAGGAGGGCAGCAGGCACGCAGCACAACGGGCTCCGGAGCATCGAGCTGCCCCTTCTGGAGCTGAGCACCCGGCTGCCCAGCGTCAGCTCAGCCCAGATGCCTGACAGCAGGGCTCCTCCCGCAGGCAACGCTCACTGCCTGGACGTGCCAAGCAGGCAACACACGGAGCTCACAGCTGCAGCACGCATCAGCCCTATTCAGAGGACTTGCTTAATTTGCCATTGACGTCCTTCCGCTCCCCAGCCAGAGCCGGGCGCTGGAACGCACCAGCTGCAGCACCAGGAAGCTTTGGAAATGGCCCATTCTCTTTTCCAGCCCGCCCCCCCAGCCAGCATATCAATCAGCTGAGGCTACACAAAGAGCTCCTCTCCTCGCCATCGCTCTGCCTTCAGCCCCATCATCTCAAGAGGATGTTTGGGAGGAGCTGCCTCCCTCCCACCTGCGCACTTGTGGTCGGAGCACTGGGGTGAAGCTGCAGGGTTGTCCCCTCCTGGCCCCCAGGCTCTGTGTGCAGCAGCACAAATCCTCACTTTTTGCTCCCAGGTGGCAGCTTTGTAGGAAGAATGGCAATTCTGAGCGCTCCCCTCTCAGCCACCCCCAGCACCGAGTGTCTGGCATCCTATGGCTCCCCTGCCCCAAAATTCATCTGCTGCTTTGGCTGGAGTACATCAGTCCTGGCAAAGGGGAATATTTGCTGCTGTGTGGTTCAGCCAGAGCTCAGCAATACTGTAATTTGTTGCAGCTCTGCCCAAGTGCTCTGGAGTCGCAGCTGTGTGGATATGAGGGGACTTTTCCTGCAACTGTGAGGTTTTTCTGCTGTGGGCACTCATGATGTAAAGCAGCAGAGATGAGGAAGAAGCACACATGAGGTCAGTGCTGGCCAAGCCAGAGCCAGGCAGGCTGCAGATTGCCCGAGTTCTGCTTCACTGTATTCAGAGTGGAAGCCCTGAGCTCTGCATCACCGCCAGCAGCAGCCAATGTGGGACCTGCAGAACCATTCCTCCTCCACACACCAGATGTGCGATCGCTTCAACTCTCCCAGCACTCTCTTCCCAGGCCACCAAGTACCTGAGAGCCTGCACTGACCCCAACTACCAGGTCAAAGCCATTTGTTCTAATAAGAAACAAGCTTTTTTTCCTCTCTTTTTTTTTAAAAAAAAAGAAGCAATACTATTTCCAAAGATCACTCTCTGCACTCATTACTCCCAACACCTACTTTCAAAGGACTTTTAACTTAAATATTGACATGGTAGGGTTTTTATCTTTCTTCCTGATTTTGCTAGGCAGAATTTCCTGGGCACAAAAGAAGCAGAGTAATGCTGACTGTGCCCCACTCCCTGCTGGACACCCGCCCTAAAGCCATCAGTACAAGCACTCTGCAGGGCTCTGCGTCCCCCAGGGCCGTCAGCTACCAACCAGAAGGAGATGAGTGAACCAGGCAGACCTGGAATTCATTCTTTGAATGAAAGGGGGGGATGTGGAGTCAACAGAGGCAGAACACAGCTACCACTGAATGCTCTGAACAGACACTGTGGGCAGCAGGGACACTGCATGGACTCACTCTCAGCTGTGAGAAGCGTGGTGGCTTTGCTGGGGGTTCCTCATAGGGCCGGTCAGCCAGCGAGGCGATGATCCTCTTCCGATGGCCCAACAGGTTCACCTTCAGCACCTGTGGGGGAGACAACGCTGAGAAAGAGAACTTGTGCCAGCGCAGGGGAGCTGCACAGTGGTTTGTAGAAGGCAGGACCTGCAGTTCCTGGGGCACCATGGGGTCATTAAGGCTGGTCATTAAGGCTTAGCTCACCAAGTCCAACCCCAACCTGTCCCTACTAACCAAAATCTCCACATTTCCTGAATCCCTCCAGGGATGGTGACCCACCATTCCCTGCAGTCTGGGCAGCACGGCTCTTTCAGGGAAGAAAGGCTTCCTCATACCTAGCCTGCTCCTCCCCAGGTAATGGCCCCATGTGAGGCCATCACCTCCTGTCCCATTGCAGAGGCCAACCCCCACCTCACCACAAGCTCCCTTCAGGACATGAAGTCACCTCTGAGCTCCTCTTCTCCAGGCTCAGCCATCCCAGCTCCCTCAGCTGCTCCCCATAAGACCCCTCTGTGCTCCAGGCCCCTCAGCTCTGTTGCCCATCTCTGGATATGAGGGGCCAAGAGGGGCTGCTTCTCTGCCCTCTGCACAAAGCAAAGCATCCCCATTCCAGCAGTCTGTTTGCATTTAGCACTGCTCCCTGCAGGGAATGCAGGCAGGACCCCAGCACTGTGGGGACAGGCAAACAACACTCACATTGACTATTTCAAGCTCCCAGAGGTTTTTCACAGTGTCAATAGAGCTGTAGCCGCTCGAGAGGAAGGACTGGATGTAATCCTGCAGCCCCAAGGAGTCGAGCCAGGCAGGGACGGACGGCTGGCTGTTCCCATCACAGCCCAGGGGCTTCAGCTACAAAAGCAGAAAGCAGAGAGGGGTTAAAGCCACAGGGGGCAGGGATCCCAAAGCATACAGTGTCTGCAATTAGCACCGTGCTCAGCCTTTTTTTCCTCTGTCTCACAGCCATCCTGGGCAGTGCCCTGGCCCTGCTCACCTTTGGCAGGGAGCGAGCTGCCTGCAGGAGCTTCCGGCGGTGCTGCGGGTCTCCGATTCCAATGTCCCGAAGGTCCTGGTCCTCCATGACATTACAGCCCTGCGGGGACAGGAAGGTGCGTAAGGGGGCAGAGCCCACACACAGGGCAGCAGCTGCCCCTCAGATCCCCTGCAGCCCCGGGGCTGCCTGGGAGGAGGAGGCCATGGACAGAGCTCAGTCCCACAGACCAACACGGGGCACAATGGAGCCGTGCTACCAATGCGCGGCACGGCAGAGCGTGGCTGTATCCCAGCACAGCACGCTGCAGGCATCCTCATCCAGCCAGGGGGGTCCCAGGCCATCACTAAAGCAGCCTCCCCACCACCAAAGCTTTGAATGCTGCCAACAATGCCATTCCTCAACGGCCAGAGTAACACCCAGCCCTGCCCCATACACTGAGCCTAGTAGGGGCACTGGACTCCGCTTATCCTCCCTCCTGGGCCCTGAGAAAACGCGATTTCTTTCCAGGTGAGCATCTGAAAGTCACATTTCTCCTCCTTTCCCCACTACTGGCAGCAGCCCACCCCAGAAGCACCACACGCTGCTGCAGCCCACCTCACCCCCCCTCCCACCGCCATACCTGGGCTGGGCTCAGCTCCCCTCAGCTCTCAGCACTGCAGCCAACGAGCTCAGCACCGCACTGGGACCCAGCCGGGCCCTCCCTGCACTGCGTCCCAGGAGAGGAGCAGGAGAAGGGCTGAGCTGGCAGCGCTCTGCTGCTCCATATTTTGGTTTTATAAGAGGAACCTCATTAAAATCAGCTGTGGGGCGCTACGCTGCTGCAAGGGCACGCGGAGCAGCCAGGGCTCCAGAAAGGGACTGAGCAGGACATGCACCTCTTCAAAGGGCAGCAAGCGTTTGGAATTCCTCGCCACGCTGCACTGTCTGTAGCTGCTCAGCACGTCCACCTCGCTCAGTCCCACCTGCTTTAAGTGCAGCATCAGAGCTCTGCCCCCAAAGAACCGCTGCTCCGCTGAGATAAGTGCCAGGAGAACCATAGAATTAACGCTGCGCTAAGAGCTGCCCGAAGCAATGGTGCTGCCCTCGGAGGCCAGACTGCAGAGAAACAATTATTTAGCAAATGACAGTAGCAAATTAAACCAGCGGGTGGCCGGGGAGCAGCAGAGCGCTGCATACACACAGCAGCCACCGGCCCCATGGAGTCAGTGGGCACGGCGTGGCCTCCGTTCGCCCTTGCTGTGCCAGCGTGCCCCATGACCTCTCCAGGCTGCCCCTTTCCAGTGCCCATCTAAGCAAAACTGCTTGCCATGCAGCGAGGCTCCAAGCTAGTTAAACACTCAGAATCACGGCTTCCTCTAGTGCTCCTTATTTTTATGTGTCACATTAAATTCCCTCAGTGCCAGTCTGCATTCTCAGGGTACTTAACAAGGATAGACAAAGCATAGCAGCTCTGAATACATCATTACAGCCCATTGTGCACGAGCTCTGCTCGGAGGAGCGTCCTTTAAACCCATCCGGATTTCATCTCCAATGAAAAAAAATAATAATCTGCCACTAAAATGGATAATTAAATGCAAACGCGCTGGGGATCTTTTAACCTTTGCCAGCAGAGCAGCTGAGCTTTGTTCTCAGGCTGTGTGCATTTAACATGCCCTGCAGACAAAGCTGAGGTCCTCTGCGCAGTGCTCCCTGCCTCCCAGCCAGGGCTTGGGTCAGTGCCATGCTCCCAAGGCTCACCTGCAGCACCAGGAGCCCCCTGAGCTGTTGGGTTTCAGTCACGAATCTCAGAGGACTGCTGGGTTAAGAGGATTTTAGAAACGGGATCGTAAAACAAGGTGGTTTTTCTTGTGGGTTGGTTTTTACCAGCAGCCAAAAGTCCCCATGCCCAGGTTGGACATCACCTCCCCAGCACCATGGTCCTGCTGCTCAGAACCCAGGTCTGGGTCCTCCAAGGACAAACGCCTGCAGCAGAGGAGGAGGGGAGCTGTGAGGACCTCTGTGCTGCTAGCCGGATCCTCCCCGGCTCAGAAATGCCAATTGGAATCAAGAAAACTTTCTGAAGACAGAGTTGAGACTGTATTGGTTGTGACAAGTGCTGTACCTTGTGCAGGCTGCAGGCTGAGCGCAGCACGGGGCCAGGGCTCGCCCTGCACTCTTCCCCATCTCAGACCTCTCTGTTACCCCCAGCTCCAACCTGGCAGAGATGGGATGGGACACGGTGCTGTGCCACCCTCAGTCTGGGTGCCAGGTTATCACAGAATGGTTGGGCTGGGAGGGACCTCAAAGATTACAGCACCATACAACGGTTGGGTTGGAAGGGACCTTCAGGATCATAGAGCAATGGGATGGTTGGGTTGAAAAGGCTCTTACAGCCCCCAGAACCCTACCCTAGCTATGGGCTGGGTGCCCCCCCCAGTCAGGCTGCCCATCCAGCCTGGCCCCCTCCATCAGGGCCCACCTGCTCGCCTGGTCCACCTCCAGGAAGCAGCTTTTGGAGCAGGGTTCTGCTCCAGGACACGGCGCTTCGCATCCTGCGCTGTAATTAAGCAGCCTGCAAGACTCCAGGTTTCTCATTAAAGGAAAAAAACACAGTCAGAGGGGTTACGCTGCGTGACGCAGTGTGGGCTAGGTGACCCTAAAGGGGAACATGCCAAAATCAGAGCCTCTGAAATCTGCCAGCATCTCTGCTCCAGCAGGGCACTCTGCGGGCGCTTAACTACCCAATTTTCAGATGCTGCTTCTTACTCAGAGCCTGGCTTCGGTCCATTCTCTCTTTCCAGCTAAGGAAGGGCCCAAGGCAAAGAAAGTTCCGTATAGGACATGCAGTCCTCCCCAGCCAGCAGCACAGCATAATGAATCCCAACCGACTCATAGGAGAGCTGCCTTGTTACCAACCCACGTATTCCAGACACAACTGTGGGGAAGATTGGGACCAGAACGTGTTTGCTATTAAAAGCAACAGATGCAAAACCCAAACACAGCTTTTCCAGACTAGCAAACATCCATAGCAGAGTGCCTTCAGCTGGACGAGCCAAAGCATCCATTTTTCTTAGATTAATGCACACAAAGCTCTTTCTTTTTTTCCTTCTCAGTAAATTCAAGGCAGCTTGCATCTTGTCAAGGATTTTGCTGCCACTGCTTTTGTTTTACATGAGTCTGGATGTGGGAGACAGAGCTGGAGACACAGCCTGAACAGGGACAACACGCAGCCCGTGCCAAGGCTCGACCCCACACTCTGAGCTCTCCTGTTAAATAAAAGGGCGGTGAGGGTGAGGGAGGGCAGCAAAACTGAGCTAAGTGAGGGCATCCGGGGAGCTGACAGAGGCACTGAGCTGCCCAGGAGCCCAGGGGTGAATGAAACCAAGTGCCCTCCTTCCCTGCGCTGTCTGCGAGGTGCAGGCTGGGCTCAGCCCCTTCAGAGCTCCGGGAGCCGTGCAGGGCTGCACTCGGAGCAAACACGTCCTGCTGACAGGGCGAGAGCAGCTCATGCTGCGCCAACAGCAAACCCTCCAGCCTGTCCTGCATTCCATCTGCACAAGCACACGGTTTGCACCGTGGGGCTTTTCACCCACGGCGTCAGCACAGCATCACAGCCAAGGGGCCCAGAACTGCCCAGCACCTCCAGCCCTGGGGTCAGCCAGCCCCGCTCCACAGCCCTACATCTCCCCCTGACCCCACATCCAGCCCCCTCACAGCCCCATCTCAGAGCCAAGGGGGAAACAGCAGTGCTTGGCCACAGGAATATATGTCTGCCAGCAGCCTGTGGGGTCTGCCCTGCCCTTACTGGTGGCTGCTGTTTGAGGGAGCATGGTGGAAACGAGGGGATGAGAAGCACCCAGTTGGCTGAGGGCAGACCAGTGAGGTCCCAGTGCTTCCCAAAGCAACAACTGCAGAAAGGGCTCCTATAAAAATCCTAGATTAGTGCACTGCATTTTTGTTCCATTTCTGCCCCATGCGCACGCTGGCAGTGCAGCAACGGAGGGAATCGGTCACAGTTGTCAAATCTGGGCAATTTTATGGAGAAGGGAAAAAAATTAACCGCTCCTTTAATGGCTTTTTAAATGTTTATTGGGCCAGGAGCTGCTCATGAATCACATCTAAGCATTCTCTAAACTGCCAGCCCTGCTTCACCCACTTTGCTCCCCAAAATCCTTCTGGAACCAGCAGGGAGTTCAGCCACAGAGTGAATACATCCACACCTTCCAGAGGTAAACAGGAAACCATCACAAAGACAAAGCAGGGCTCTCAGAGCTGCCCAGGGAGCATCTGAGACACACTGCAGAGCTGCCAGAGAATCCACTGCACTGAATGAAGCCATTCCCACTCGGACACGTGGCAGAAATCCCTGCATGAGGGTCCCGTTCTGCTCTGAGGGGCATTCATTCAGTCTGGGAAGCAGCAATGCAATGTATTTCCAGCATGCTGGTGGCAGTGATAAGCAGGAGACAATGCCACGTAACGGGGCTTGGAGCTCCCCAAGCTGTAAAAACACCCCATTCTCCCAGCGCTGCCATAATTTGATCACTTCTCCCCGATCATGAAAAGAAACACACACACAAAAGCAGAGGTGCCCAGGGCAGTGCATGAGAACAGATTTCTGCTCCTGATGCTGTCTGACTGAATCAGCATGAGCTGCTTTCTGCACCCTCTGTGGGAATCCAGGCTTGAACAACAACAAAAAGCCACGAGAAGTGGCTGACGTCCCTCTACCTGCTCCTGTGAACGAGAATGCCTTCGGACTGAGGAAGAAGTTCACCTGCAGAGCCATCCCAGGGCTGAGCACCCGGCCTCCCAGGGGAGGGAAGGGCTTCTACCAGCATCTGGGCTCGATCTGCAGGATCCAATGGATCGCTGGCACTGCAGGGAACAGCGCTTCCCTCCCTGCTTCTGCAGTGCCCTCAGCACAGCAGTCCCAGCAGGGCACTGGGAAGCTCCATGCACCCCAGGCACAGCACTGCAGCTCCTGCTGCTCACAGCACATGGCAGCCCTCTTAGCTCACACTCCACTGACATTTTCCCTACTCTTTCACCCCCCCCCCCCCCCCCCCAGTTCATTAGCAGTCAAGGACAATTAAATCGATTTATAGTGTGTTTTTCTGGATGACACTGCTTGCTCGCTGCTGCAGCTTTGTGACCTGACCTTCTGTTTGCTCCTCCAGCAGGCGATGAGGCTGCACTCCCCTGGAAGCCCTGGGCTGTGCTCCTCCACGCAGGGGCAGGGCTCTCCCTGCATTTTGGTAAGGACAGCACGGCCACTGCTGGCAACACGCAGCCAGCAGCTTTCACTCAGTTATGTTTGCACCAATAAATCCTTCCCCTCTAAGGAGGGCTTCAGCAAGCTGCAAAGCAGAGATGAAGCATCACCTCCATTTTCTGGCCTTAAATCCCCAGCTGGCCAAGCAGGCCGCTCCCCAAACTAAAGCAGAAGTTTGGTGTCACAACCAGGACACCCTGAGCAGCAGTGCAGGCACTGAAGGTCACTCAGCAGCGATGGAGAGCAGGAGAGGAAGGAGCTGCTGCACAGAAACACCACAACAAAGCCACTGCAGGGGAACAGAAGAGCTCCAGTCTGCAGACCATACTGTTCAGAAAGAACTCGGGTCTTTTAGAAAACGGAGCTCCTTCAGTGCAGCCTATTTCTTCCCTCAGTCCAGAAGCAAAACCACATTCTGTCTGCAACAAATGTCGCTTCTGTTCCTTCCCAGAAGCTCCAGCACCACATCAAACTGACACCCCTGTAACGCTGCTGCCTTGTGGCAGCGATATCCACTCCAACTGCAGTCAGTGCCCATCAGGATTGTTTGCTCTGAGCCATTCCACGTTTGTCTGAATCCAATTGGGGAGATGCTCTCGTGTGTCCACAGCAAACACTGCAGCACTCAGTTTTGTTTTACAGCCTTAACTGGAGTTTGACATCACAGGAAGACTGATTGGGAAGCTGCCTTAAGAGGGGAACACAGCACAGCATGGGGAGGGCAGTGCTGCAAACCCAGCCCGCCTGCAGCACCCAGGTGGCCAGGCAGGATGCATTCCTTGCATTGATGCATTCACAGCAGTGTGCCCTTCCTCCTTATCCTGGTGGTGTTGGTTTGCTCCTCCCTGCTCACCAACTCACTTGCACTCACAGCCTCTGCAAGTTCCAAAAGTGGGAATATTCCTAACAAGAACAGGCTGCTCAGAATCAGTGGGTGTTGCAAGCAATACTTGTATTCACCCCAAATTCCCACCCACAGAGAGACAGCAGAGAGCTGCATTGTGAGGAGTCAGTCCTGCTGTGGCCATTGCTGTCACCAAAGCAGCCCCAAACTGCAGCAGAACTCGAGGTTTGCTGCCAGGGGAAGCACTGACCTCATACAGCAGCTCATGGATAAGGTCCCAAAAAGAGAAGGCAAACTCCTGCATCCTCCACTGCTTGTCTCTTACCAGCTTCGTTCTCCAAGGCCCTAACAGGGACTGATCCTTTCACAGAAACCAAGCCCAGAAAAATAACACCACTTAGTTTGAAATAATCATTAGTGACCAAAAGCAGCAGTTCATAAAGAAACTGTTGTATTAAAAAGGAAGGGTGGACAAACCAACACAGTGGGTGCTGGCAGCTGCATCCTTCAGCGCTCACAGCACCAGGCAGCTTTAATAATTCATCAGAGAGCATCAAAACCAGCATTAAAAACAAGCAGATGATTTGTTCCCTGCTTGTATGCAAAGGTTTTACTCCTGCAACATCAGACGCCGAAGGGAAGGCACACTGCTGAGGGGATTTGGAAGAATTAAACTTCCATGCGTTGGCTTTGAGTCCCGAGGACTGAGATAAAGGGATGCAAGAGGCAGATCTGACATGGGTGCCAAAGTAAAAAGGATAAACAGCAAAGAGGAACTCAGCCAGGGCTTGCAGGAAATCCTCAGTCAATGGTTTGACCATTTAAAATGGAAAGGAATGAGCAAAGGAGAGCGTCCCACCCCTGGAAGGACAGGAGCCCACCTCCTCGTGCTGAAATTCTGCCTCATGCAGTCCATGCCTGAGCACTGCTATCACTGCAAGCGGGCACAGTCTGTACAACCTGCTTGAACCCCCAGCTCCGCTTCTCCCGGGGCTAAAGGAAAGTTTTGTTACTCAACTCCTGCACTGAGGACTGTCAGCACGCTGGTGGGCAGAGCCGGTCCAGGGGAAAGGTGCTAATTGCTGCAATGAGAGCAGCTAATTGCTGGCACAGTGAAAGCCAAAGTTCTGTCAGCTACACGGCAGGTATGGAGTACTTCATTTCAAGTCACTGCACCATCTCAGGGCACCTCAAGCCTTCCCTCCTTCCTCCAGCCACCCCGTACGCCTTCACCAGTCAGTGGCTGCTGGTTTCCAACAGGGGGGAGCTCCCCACATCCCCTCATCCTCACCCCTCGGTGCTCTCGCTGCCCCCATCACAGCTCCAGACCACGTGCCCCCAGCCAGGCACCTCCTCTCTGTGCGCCCACAGCACCAGAGATGCCCCCACTCCCTTCCCAACACAGCCCCCAGCGGCCCATCCAAAGGCTCACATCCAGCTTCAGCAATTCCTTTTGCAAAACCCAAAGGCGTTTCTTTAAGCCACACAGAAGGGGCTGCTCCCACTCCCAGCTCGCTGTCCCACACCAGGATCTGAGCTCAGCACCCGGCCCTGTTTCTGTCCCACCATGTGAAACATGGGGCTGCTCTCACCCTTAGGTTTCAGAGCCAGCAGTGCCAAGGCAATCAGGTGCAGCTCATCAAGCCCTGAGGCCCGCTCAGAGCGAGGATACCTCCAACAAGAGCTCTCCCACCCCCAGCACAGGCAGTTTGCTGCTTTCTTCACACACCAACAAACCTCAGTTCCAACTTCTCCAGCAAATCACATCGCGGGGATTTGAGGCGGTAGAATCAAATTTGTATCAGAAACAACGGAACCAACGGCGCAGAGGGAGGAACCAACACAACCCTCACGTCCTCCTTCGGTCCAACCTTGTGTGCAGCCCCAGACCCACCCTGCTGGGCTGCAGAACCCGCATCAGGGCTGACCCAGCATCCCGACATCGGCCCGCGGGTCCCAGCCCACTTACCAGGAAACGGACATCATCAAAGCCGTTCAAAAGCAGCTTACTCTCGTACTGCTGCAGGCCGATGGACTCCAGCCACTCCCCCACGCTCTGCTCCAGCATCCGAGAACCTGACGAGAGAGGAATCGGCAGACGCTTGAAAAGGGAAAAACTGTTAAGGCGGTAGCAGCGGCACTCTGAGGAAGACAGATGGCATTGCCACATCATAGTCATTACCATAAGGAAACTCAAAAAATTATGCTCAGAGTACAATCAATGGGCTGGCAGACAATTCCTCTCGTGTGCACAGAGCACGGACAACGAGCCTCCAGCACATCCAAAGGCTCCGGGTCTAATTGTATCCCAGTGAGCACTCAGAGAAAGGAACCCCGCGCCCGAGCAAAGCGCCCTGGGAGCAGGACGTCATCACGTGCACTGCTTGCAGGGCTCGGGCAGCTCCTCGCCAGGCAAACACACAAAGCCCAACCCCACGGGGATGCTGGTGCTCTCCTTGGTTCATCAGAAGGGGCGGGAGGAGGGCGGCCGACTTCCAGCCCCGCACTCCCCGCTGGGCACAACCAGGAGCGCCGCTCAGGATCGCGCAGCACCGTGTGGCTCCTCTGCTCCACGTGGCTTTGGGTGCGCTGCGCTGCCCAGCGGGGCTGCAGGGAGGGCCAGGAGCAGTGAGGGCACAAAGCAGCTAGAGAGAAAATGCATCTTCATGCAGCCGGGACACAGAACGCACACGGCGGAGGTTCAGGAAAGCAGCAGAAGCCAGACCAGAGCAGCTGTCCGCAGGAAGACATGCAAGACAAAGAAAGCACACAAACTGCAGCAGAAGATAAGAAGGGCTTTTACTTTTTTTCCCCAAGCAGTCCTGAAAGAGGCAAACCATGGTAAGGGCTTTTTCTTTCCATTAGTGCGTTAGGAGGAGCAGAGGAGAGAGCGACCCCGAGCACGAATCCGAGGGTCCCAACACAGTCATGTCACCGCCTATCCGGACGATGGCACCTGGGCACGCTGCTCGTGCCAGGCTGGCAGAGCCCAGCTACACCTGCACGTGGGCTGACAGCCAGGAGGGCAGAGGAACCGGTGCCCCCAGTGCTGGCAGCTGCCTGGTGCACGCTGCTGTGTGCCCTTCCGTCATGTTCTGCAGCTGAGCGCGGCTGCTGCATGCGAGCCCCTGACTCAGAGGGGCAGCAGCTCTGGAGGTTGAGGCATTTCAGTTCCTTGCTTCCAAGCCGCGGCCAAACAAAAAGAGACCAAGAGCGAGCACACCCTCTGCTCCTCCTGCAGCAGCTCAAGTCTGAGATGTGCCTCAGCAGCTCCTGGCAGCCTCTGGTAAATGAGGATCTTCCCAACAGCCCGCAGCAGCTTTACAGACAAGCTCTCCTTCCTTCACCCCTGGGAAGAGAAATCTGGGGACTTGTTACTCTCCTCTGGAAAAGCTTAAGAGATGACAAGAAAAGTTCAGAGATCTCCTTCTCATCAGGGCATTTGCTATGCAAGACAGCAGGATTTTCTTCAGTCTGCTTAGCACGTCTGTGTTTCAAGGGTATATGCAAATAAAAAGATGATCAAGAAAAGAAAAAAAAAACCAACCAACACCGAGTTTGCTTCCTTTGAAGCTTCAGGTCACCTGCAGCTGTGTGGAACCCTCCGAGCCGTCCTTCCACCCCCGCCCACTGCAATGGCTGCACGGTGTGGAGCTCGCAGCGCTGCCTGGAGACGCTTGGGGTGAGGGATCCTCCGGGAGAGCCGGGGTCGGGAGAGCGGCCAGCCCTCCTAGCACAGCTGCAGCACGAGAGATGCAGAGATCACCAAGGGCCGCTGTCTTCCTCCCCTAGCGCAGCCTGTGCAGAAGGGCAGTGTTTAAACCTGGCATTGCCGTGCTGAGCTCTGGGCTCTCCATCCTTCCCTCCTGTGGGTTCCCCCGGCGCGCAGGCAGCCGGCAGCGATCGCGTGTCCTTGCAGAGCTGCAGCAGTGCTTTGTCTGAAGGCAGCCAGCTCCACGCTCGCAGTCCTGTCTGCTGCTCTCGCATCGCCTGTCCCTCCCTTCTCTCCATCCTCTTTTACCCCTCCCAGCTTTTCCATCCAGCAAGCAGCCTTCGCAGCAGAAGCCGCAGGAGAGGGGAGGGAGACGGCAGCTTTATCACCCTCCAGTGGAAATGACTGACTTCTCAGTGTTTGCTCGGTGACGGACTGCACGGCTCGGGTTTTGAAAGAAGCGATGTTACAGGGCTGCTCTGACAGTTCCAAGTGATTTGTGGCTGCGTGAGAATTAATTTATTGAGAGGGAGGCGAGGGAACGGCTCGCTGCGCACCACGGCGTTTCTGGAGGCAGTCGGGGTGTTGGCAAGGGGGAACAAAACCACAGCAGCTCCTTCCCCTCAGCTCCTGAATTTGCTTCAAAAAAATATTATTTACTCCACCTTTTGTACACTCATAAACGTATTTCTGCTTTTAAAGGAGAAAATCTGCAGTAACGCCAAGCTCAGGCTTTCTGGTTTAGAAACCACTCCAAATGAAGGCAAAATGAACAGGGCTGTTTGGAAAGGGGAATGGAGGGGTTAACTGTACAAAGAAAAAGGGAACAGATGCCTTGGACATCCCTGACTAAAGCCAGAGAAGTCCATGAGATGTGCATCTTCCGAGGATGACACGGGAGCAGATCACTGCCAGCCTCCGTGCCCCCCAGCAAGAGCCTGATCACAACTTCTGATTAAAATCAACGGCTCATTCTCAGCCAACCCAGCTCCTTCCTCCTCCTCCCGCTCCAAATTTCAGGAATCCTGCCTTTAAAAGGTCACAGGGAATGCTGTGGAAGGGGAACAGCGGGCAGAACATAGTTAGAAATAATTAAAAGTAGTAGTAAAAAGCAAGGCAAGCAATTCGGTTCCTCTCACAACGTTTCTCAGGTGACAAAGCACACCTCAAAGAAAACAGTGAAGGGACAGGGGCACGGTGGGCTCAGGAAGGTCTCTTTACACCTCACTGTTTCCTTGAGGAAGGAATAAGCCCACAAAGCACAACCTGATGTGGTCTGAGGGCACCCAGCCAAGCTTCACCAGGAATAAAAGGCTGCAAAACCAAGCCAGCCTTGACAGAAGAGCCGTCCACACACACAGACAACGTGCAGAAGAAGCAAGGCAGGCATTTGTTGCTACAGCTGGGGCTGATGAGAGCTGGAAGTCCTTAAACCTACAGATGGGGCTACGAGCTCAGGCAGTGCATGAGGCAAGAAGGATGAAGCCATTAGTGCTGTCAGATGCAAGAAATACAACTTTACTGGAACTAAAATCCATTAGCCAAAGGCAGACTGCTAATATTTCTTCCTCTTTTGCCCAGCCAAACTCCAGGCATGTTTCTCACGTCTCAAGCCAAGTGCAGAGGTAACTCACTGAGCCCCAGAGGTAACTGCTGTCCCTGCAGCAACACCTCTGCCTGCACCAGGCCCATTCGCAGAGCACAACCCACTCAGCTCGATTCTGAGCACAGGAATGCTGCCTGATGAAGCCCAGTCAGCAGCACACAGGTTTCCTTGCTGAAGCCAGCAGCCCCTGTCCCAGTGCCCCATGGCTGCAAGGAAGAAGGGGTGAGCAGGAGCTCAATAGAACGTGCGACTGCAAAGCAGAGGTGCACAGAGACAGACTGAATGCAAACATCTCTTCCCAGGTCAAAAAAACCTTTAGGGTGAGGGTTAAGAACCCCTTAAGAGATGCTGTTCCTCGATCCTTTATCATCCCAGAAGCACTTACCAACACACAACAGATGGACCGCCTTCCCCCTCACCTACACCTCCCCACCATCAGGATTCAGCTGGAGAAATACACCTGAAAGGCTTCCTCATGTGCTCCAGCAGGAAATCAGGGGCTGTACCTGTTGGCCCAGATGACTGGGTTTACACAGCAAGGGTTTGGGGACGGAGCGGTGGTTCTGTTATGCCATTTTACAGAAGAGGAACCAGGGGTGCAGAAGTTTGCCTGGATTTGCAAGGGGCACAGCGGGGGCCAGCACTCATCCCAGCACAACTCCAAGGTCCCCTGCTTCTCCTAAATCCAAAGCAACTGTATGTGACAACCACTTGTATGCACACACCCAAGCACGCTGAGCTCTGCAGCAGCTGCCAAACAAGGCACTGAGCCTCTACAAGCAGATCAGTGATCCCAGGCACAAAACGAGTCAGAAGCCCCAGTGTTCTCAAAACCCATCCAATTTTGGAGATGGGAGCGCAGTTGGGAAGCTCCCTGCACGTTAGCGAGGCGATCTGATCCATCAGAACAGCCCTTGCAAACTTCTGAGCAGCAAAAGCGAAACGATGCCAGAAAAAAGAAGGGCTGGGCTGTGGGCAGGGCAGGACGCGCTCCGACCTCACAGCAAGGGGCTGGCAGAGCATCCCTGCCTTCACTGCAATGGAAAGGAAAGCACGGCTGCAGATCTGCATGCAGGGCAGCCCTGAGCACGAGGCAGCACAGGGAGCAGGCAGCTCACGGCTCTGCCTGCTGCTGAGCCGGGTGTCCATTTTGCTGTGAACTCTGCACAGCTGCAGCTTCTGCCGAGGTGCAAAGCTCCTCCTCTCCCCTCCATGTTAGACCTCTTCCCTAATGATATCGATCAATCACACGCGCTGCGACAGCCACAGCCCGCGGTGGGGAGAGCAGGGGGCTTGGCAGCACGCTGGGTGCTGAGCAGCTGCCGTTGGACTGGACCAAACCCCACACAGCACCCCTGCAAAGCCCCGTGGCCCTGGGAAACATAAAGCCCTGATCAGCATTTAGGGCAGGCATGGGTTAACGCCCCGCTGCGGGCACACGGGGGTCCCTCCTCACCAAAGCAAAAGCCCAAGTGACAAATGGATCGAGATTAGCTGCACTCAGCAGGCGTGAGCTGCATGTGCAGATGTGTATTAGCATCTCATCAGTGGGAGATGCTGCCCACTCGGAGCAGTTTGGAGGTGAGAGATGCAGGAGGCCAGAGTCCCTGGTGGTGCAGCTCTCCTGTGTCCTCCATCACACCACAGGAAGACAAACAAGCCGAGTTCTGCTTTTGTCTCTGCTTCTGACTAAATGCAGAGAGAGGAATTCATTCATCAAGTACAGGGGAAAAACCTCTGCTGCAGGCAGCCTTGCTTAGTGCATAGCAGCACCTCAGCTGTGCTTGGAAAAGCCTGGCATCGCCCACATCTGTGAGCACAGCAGACTGACCCCATCCAAAGAACTCAGCCAGCACAACAGCCACACTGACCTGCAGCTGGAACTTGCCCAGCCCTGCTCCAGCAGTGATGGGGAGGAAGATCCCACAGAGAGACCCAGGAGCAGCTGGAGGAGGCTGTGGCCCCGGGCAGGCAGAGCAGCTCCAGGCTCCTCGCACGGTGCCACGAGGTTGGTGTCCCAAAGGACGGCTCTGCCACCACTGAACTGCTCTCACTGACAAAAAGCATTTCCTATGCCAACATCTTCAAGGCTCGGGTTGTCTGCAACCCTTGAGCAGTACACGATATTTAGTCCCCCTCGGTCCCCAGACAGCAAAGTTCACCAGCATCCATTTAATCAAGCTCTGCTCGCCGTGTCTCACTCCAAACAGCCGCGTTTCAAAGGCTCCATTAAAGCCAAGCAATTATCTCCTCCTTTGAAGCCCAGCATCACTCCATACATTGAGGACTCACAGCTCCGCCCGCAGCAGCGGAAGGAACAAATTCATCACCAGCTGCTGCTTTCCAGAGTGAAGCTGCATTTTGGGGAGAGAATTAATCCTCAGGAGCATCTCAGCCATGTAGAAGTACTGAGGTGGGCTGCTCTGCATGGGACAGAGGCACATCCAGGGACATCTGCACCAACATCAGGGCTCCATCAGTCCCACTTCCCCTTCCTATGTGCTTTCCTCAAAAGAAAGAACAAAAACTATGGGATAAAAGCGTTGTCAACGTTGGGTGAAAGCAGACGGAAGCTCAGAAGGCTCCTGGTTGGCACGCGGAGCCAGGACACACAATAAGGCCACTGCAGGAGGAACATTTCTTTCAATCAACTTGGTTCTGACAGCTGCTCTGCATCCTGAACCCAAACTCAGGGCAAGCAGCTCTATTCCCCACACCTCAACCTCCTCCACTTACAACATTTATGAAAATGGAAGTGTTTTAACCTGGGATCATCTCCCGATGCTGCATTGCGGAGATAAGAGTTATAACAGTTGCTGGAGGAGGATGCTGCTCTGTTTGAGGAAAATCAATGCGCTCAATGACACCAGGATCCCTCCCTCACCTTGGCTCAAGGAAATTTCTAACGGCAAAGACAAAAGGCACAGCCCCACCATCTCATGCACCATTAATAAAACCAATACAGCCGTGTGCTTCAAGGTCACGGAAGCACGGAGGTAAGAGATGTACCAAGAAATGATGTCTTGTGTCTGCTGGGGCAATGACAGGGCACCTGGAGTTCCACAGGTGGAAAGCTGGCAAAGAGGCCTAAAAATATTCCAGCAAAATTCCAGTAATGGGGGAGAAAACAACCCCAAAGCCCATGTCAACCCTGATCACAGGGCTGGTTTTGCTTCCCTCTGTGCTGACTTTTAAGACATTCAGGAGGCTGCAATCAGGATATTTTTCTTCTCCTAATCCAACACAAAGCTGTGCCATGCACTGCACAGATGACAGACCTCCTGGTGGCTAATTTTAGTTGCTCCCTGGAGCAGCTCACTCAGGCTGCAGCACCCAGGGCTGCACTGCATGTGGCTGAGTGCCACGTCAGGCTGTGACTGAGCTGGGATGTGGATGTAAAAGCCACCTACTGCACCTTGCTGCGAGTCACGGCTGGGTGGCACCTGGGTACAGGCAGTATTGGAAGATTAAACGCTCCTTCCTCTCTTGTTTGGCCTGAACGCTGAAGAAGAAAGGGAAACAGACCCCTCCTCATTGGGTTTGAGACTTGAAGACTAATCCACACAACAGATTTGGGACTCTTAAATACACAAAAAGCTGCTGCAGACACCAAAAGCTGCTGGCAGTAAGTCACACCGACACAAAGCACAGAACCCCCGTCCCATCCTCTAAACAAAAGCATTTTGTGAGCCTTAAGGAACACAACACGTGTGTGTGGAGGGCTGTCAAGTGTTCTGCTCACATCTGAAGGGACGGAGCCACGCTTATGTAACAAAAATGAGCATCTTGCTGCTGCATTATGCATGTGAAACAAAAGTGAGCTTGTCGTGGGGTGGTGAGAGCAGCCAACGTGCAAACATGCAGCAGCTCCATTTCAGAGCAACTGCTTAAAGAAAGTTCTTTGTTACCCAGCAGAGAAGAGCAGAAACTCAAGACAAACATATTTGGAGAGGCAGGAGAGAGCTGGAAGCAATTGGTCCAACTTAGCAGCTCTGCTGAGAACAACAGTAACTAAAGGAGGTTGGCAATCAGTAGAGCTTTTTCTCCCCTGGGTGCAGGCTGGAGCCCTTACAACACCTCTCAGCTGCACTGAATCCTTTGGTACGTGCAAAAGATCTGATCTCCCTCCTACACATCAAGCAAACACCAGTGGGGATCTGATCAGGTTGAGGAGAGGCCATGGGCCACACACCCTGGAGCTGACTTCATTGCTGCAGACTCGCAGAATAGCACAGAACATGTCCCAGGCAGCTGACAGCACCCAGCCCTTCCCACCTGCAGGGAAGGACTGCAAGGAGCTGCTCCAGCTCTTGGAAGCTGCCAACAAAAGGGAATCATAGGATCCCAGAATGTCCTGGGTTGCACAGGAGCACAACACTCATCCAGCTCCAACCCCTGCTGTGTGCAGGTCGCCAACCAGCAGCCCAGGCTGCCCAGAGCCACATCCAGCCTGGCCTTGAATGCCAGCAGGGCTGGGGCATCCACAGCCTCCTTGGGCAGCCTGTTCCAGTGCCTCACCACCCTCTGATGGGAAGGGAAGGAGAGATGTGCTCAGCTGTGCTGCAGCCATTCCTCTTGGAGCCATGGTTGGGTCACAGCAGCCAGAACACAGCTTTGCTCTGGGCAAAACCACAAAGACACACACACACACGAGCTGGGTACACTACCTGAGATCCTCTGCTGCTCCTGGGAGAAGTCGATGCCTTCGCCAATGGAGCTCATGATTTTCTCAATCTGGAATTAAAACAAGAAGCACGTGCTGTGTTACTGACAGAGCAGGAAGGCAGTGCCAGGGTTTTGCCCACCACAGGCAGCCAGAGGGATCCAGGGAGGCCATTAAGGTGCCTCTGAGCACAGCGCCCTGCCTGGACAGCCCTTCTCACTGGTGGGTCACTCAAAGGGATGCAGAGAAGTTGTGATGCTACAGAGCCTTCCCTCCTGCCTCCTGCCCCCTGCCCATGCCTGAAAACCATCAGCTGCAAGAAACCCATCCCTCTGGAGCATAAACCTCAGGAGGAGAACAGGGTCCCTGAAGCCCTCAACTCTACCTTCAGGAGCACACAGCCTCCCTTGCCTAGAAGGAGTTTGAAAAGAGATCAAGCTTGCAAAAGCAACGTGGGGGGCAAATGCCTCAGCTGCCCAGGAGAGGGAGCAAGAGACAATCCCATCCATCTCTGTGCAAACCAAGGGATGGAAGCAAAGCACATGCAATTAAGACACGGCACAAACCACTGCCTGCAATGGTATCTTTAGCATTGGACATAAATGAACGCCTTTGCAAAAGACAAAGGAAACAAAGTTAAAGTTGTGCCAGTTGGGAAGCTGGCAGCGACAACCAGCAGGTTAATGCTGCTCAGATGGAATCTGAGATCTGATCTGATAAATCGCAGCTCAGAACATCAAATCTGAATTTCTAGTAGCTGAAAGCACAGACCAATGAAAGCCCAGTATTTTTCAGAGAGCAATGGGACCCCGGAGAGGCTCAGGTCTGCTCGCTCACCTCTGTCTCCAATCCATAACCAGGCAGAAAATGAAACCACAAAGAGCCCCCAGAGACATTCCCAAACAGAAACCTCCCCGCCCAGCACTCCTGCAAGGCTTGCTGCTGAACACAAAGCTGGTGCACAGTCTGACACACAGGGCAACAAAATGAACCTCAGCTCTTATACAACTTTTTCTTTCCGGCCTTTTTGAGGACAGGTTTGGGAATGGAGGCTGAGTTATCCTGGACCCTCTGCTCCCCAGGCGCCAGCAGCAGCAGTGCAAAGCTCAGGGCTGGACTCTGTTAGGGCTGGCAAACAGCACACAGCCCATCTGCAGAGGCTCCTGACAACCCACATCTCCAGTACAGCCCTCCTGGTCCAGCACACGCTGCCAGAGGGGCACTGATGGAGCAGCAGGGTGAGCGGCCAGAGCCCCGAATCCTGATGGAGAATGGATGTGATCGCCTGGGATGCGATGGCTTTTGCTTCCACGAGACAAATCGTTCAGAACTTCCATCAGAAATCACAAGCTGCTTGAACAAGAAATGGGATTTGGAGCTCAAAGGATGCAATAAGAAAGAATGAGGTCACGTAAGCAGCAAAATTATCCCAATTCCAAGCAGACAAAGATGGCACTTAAGTGACAAGCATAACATGAAACGTGTGCAGGGCGGCTCGGTTTGCAATGCTCACATCACCAACCCTCCTTCACACAAACGCCACAGCCGGTCATCATCCCATCACATCTGGCTATTTAGGGTCACTGAAGCTGGATAAAATAAGGAAGTCCCAGAAATGCAGCTTTGAGAACTGCAGGAAAAAATAATCATCTTGTTTCTCAGCTCAACTTAAGGCCCTTCCATAAATCAGCAACTTCGCAGCAGCTCTAAGTGTGGGGTCAGCAAAACTGGAACTGCTTAAGAGGAAATAACTGGATTTTGCTGAGTATTTCTTTGACTACAACCATGCCTGCTAACTCCTCTCCTCCACTGGAGGCATTCTGGCATTCACCTCGGCTCCATCAGCTCTGCTCCTCTCCACGAGCTCAGCTCTGAAGAGCTTTTCCACTTCTCATCACTTGGGATGAAGCTCAAAGGACGTGTGAGGGATGCAGCAGCCATTGCTCGAGCCTGCAGATGACATCAGGTAACTGAAGAGCATCGATTCCTGCATGGGGGAATGTTACCGAGACAGCCAGCCTGAGGGTCTCATGTTTTGCAGCCAGAACCACCTGCTTTAACTGCTTTTGCCCCAGCAAAGCTTTGAAATTTCACGTATGTACCATCAGCACAGAAAGGTCATGAAATACTGGAGGAAAATAGTGGGACGGTGCAGAATAAACCTCATCTCCAAATAAGACCGAGGGCTTTGGTACTGCCTGCTTTAGTCCTGGGCTGAGCCCAGGCAGCAGCAGATGCTGGAAGCATTGCCCTCACCACGGGCTGACACGACAGATCTGCTTCCTTCTTTGCTTGTGGTTGTTTCCATAGCTGGATCCAAAGCAAGGCTTAACTGTGGGAGCCAGGCCAAGCTCCCCCGGTGCAGTGACTGCTCTCCCTGCAGGAGCTCAGTGCTTCCCAAGCTCTGACAGCTCCGTGCTGAAGACGTGCAGGTGCTCCTGCAGCACCAAAACCCCCACCAGCCTTTCCTCACAAGCAGGGGATTGCCCAGTGCTCTGTAAAGCTGAATGGCAGGGGAAGAACCACACGGCAGAGGATCACCTTTCGGGTTCACCCTTTGCTGAACACTGGGTCCATCCAGAGACAGTCTGGGCGATGCAGAAGGGCTGCAATTCACAAAGCAATCCTGCTTCCCCCTCCCTTTGTGCCACGAAGCCCAATGCCAGCCCACAGACCTGGCTGACCACCTCATCTAGGTGCTAAGAATAAGCTGCACAGATACAAAAACAGGGGAGGGACACATCCCTGTCCTCCACACCTGGTCCTCAGCTGCACTCCGTGGCACTGAGATGGGGATGGAAGAGAGGATACCTTGAAAACAGCACACACTAATGCTTTTTTTGGGCTGCTCTTTCCCAGTGGTTAATTATTTAAATACAAAAATACCGTGTTTAAATATAGTGCTGCACTTCAGACTTGGTTTTACGCTGAACACTCAGTTCCAATTTGTTTTGGCTTAACCTGTTTTTTTCCACTGAAACACCACGCATCCATCTCCAAACAGGTTGTGTGTTTTAATTTGCCTCCTTTTGCACCCATAGAAATAAAACCACAGGATCCCTCTGTGAGATTTATACAACCGTGCCCGTTACTCCTAATCTGGAGGGTGCAGGAGGATCTTCACCATGAAGCTCCTTTGGCCCATGAGCCATAAGCAACAGCCCTACAAGGAAGGGAGACAAAGCGCTGCAAAGCTAAAATGCTGTTGTAGAAAGGAAGGGAGACAGTCCTTCAGCAAAGCCAAAAAACAAGAGGTGCAACGCTGCAGAGAGCTTGTGAGCACTGATAGATCTGCACGTTTGCTTAAGCCTTGCTGAAAAATAAAACTGTCCTCAGAAAGGAGCTGGGTGCGGCTCAGCATCACCCTTGGGCTGGGAAGTGGTGAGTGCTTCCACGCAGGCAGGCAAGCAGCCACAGAAACATAGCAACTGGAACTGAGTCCAAAACAGAGCTCTGTCTTAAAACAAACCACCCCGAGCAGCTGAGTTCTCATTCACGGGGGAAAGAGGCATTTGTTTGTAGAAGACCCATAGAAGCCAAGCTGGATGCTGGAGCTGGTCCTCCTGCAAATACCTCCTCACCCCACAGCACTCCAGGCAGCAGGATGCAGCGGTCAGACGTGAGCAGGAGACAAAGTGCTGCCCCATAAACATCCCCATTGGACAGCGTTCTGCAGAGGGTGCCACGCAGCACAGGGGGCAAAAATGATGCCCTGCACCCAGCACTGATGCTATGGGGCTCTGCTCCCCTCCCCCTCCCCCCCGTCCTGATGGGTGGGAGCATGGGGTCCATGGTGGGGTCTGTATTTGTCCGTCTTTTTTCCCTCCACTGAAGTTTGGAGCCAGCAAATCCATTGAGAGAGACAGAGGGTGGTTAATAAGTGCCAGGGGGCTTTTGTCACCAAAATAAAGCAGGGCTTCATGCAGTAGCAGCAGCCTGCAGCCGTTCATTTGCATGCAGGGAAAGGGAGCTCCATTCAGAAAGCACAGCACTGAGCAGTGCTCCCTTAGTGCAGCTCTCACCCTGGTTTGGGGTCATCTGTGTGCTACAGGAGCTTTCTGCAAGGGGGGTTTATAAAAACAAGCCCACTGCAGAAAAGCCCTTAATTTACCACAGATACAAAAGCACAACTTTTGTGCTTGGTCTCCGCATGCAGCATCAGTGATTCCCAAGGACACAGCAAGGTTGTCCTGGGATGAGAAGTAACACAGATGGGCATGTCAGCATCTGGGAAAGCAGCTTCTGCACAGAGCTCCACAGCTCTGCTCCCCCAGATGGGCTCTGAGCAGAGCTTCCCCCCCACAGCCCCTCAGAGAATGGGCAAAGCCTGAACTGCTCTGTCCCCAGCAGAGCCCCACAGCAGCTCCAAGAGGGAACGCATGCCCCTGCACTGCCCGTTTCTGCACACCATCACCATCACGATCCACGCACGCCTCAGTGCACAAAGGAGACACTTCTGATGCTTTTATCCTGGAAAAAACCCACAGCGTTCTGAGCTAACACCGGGGCACCATGCAACCAAGTGCTTCCCCTCCAAATCCCCGTAACAACTTCAGACTTGTTCTCAATTACACATAAGCAGAACAAGATGCAATGGAGCTTTGCTCCCCTGCTACCGTGGGGCACCGTCAGCGCCACCACCGCAGCACACACAGCACAGCAGGGGTCTCTTCCAAGCCCTGCTGCTGCCCCCAGGCTCAGCTCCCCCCACGATGCACTTTCTGGGGCTGCAGGCTGTTGCCCATCTCTTTCTGAGCTCTGCATATAAAAAGAAAAACCTCAAAAGGGGTCAGGACCTTCTGCTTCCCCCTGAGGCTCCTTCCCCGATGGGCAGCTTCAAACCACTGCTCTGCAGCACCCCTGGGCAGGAGGAAATAAACACAGCACACAGCAAAGGAACACAAATACGGAGCAATAGAGCGATTCAGATCAAAGCCTGCAATGAAGTAAAGATGCACAGAAACAAACGGCTGCTATCTTCAGTATCACTGCACATAATGACACCCTGCAGCAGAGGAATGATTAAGAATACATCAGGATTCCCATTATAAATCCTTAATAATAAGGAGTTTGTAACCTACGGCACAAACTTGCGCAGGGTTAAACTTCAGCAGGTGAGGCAGCAGCTCCACAAGCATATTTTATTCCCAAAAGCTCCTCCAGGTTGGGTTTAAGGGTTATCAGTATTAGAAATTCTAGCAGTTCCTACCAAGTGTCAGGGGTTAAGGCTTCATTATTTCTAAGCTCCTACAATGGGCACACTAAGTTTAAAATGGGAAGAAAATGGAACAAGCTGCTTTTCCAGCTTAAAAAAAAGCCCTTTGAGTACAACAAGAACACCCCTAATTGCAAAGCAACAAGCCTCCTTGCAGCCTGACACAGCTGCTGTAAGAAATAAAAGCAAACTAATAAGGATGCATTGGGGTCAGTGGACAGCACTGGGCACGGGGCAGGCAGTGGCAGAATGCTTCCTGCTCAGCACCACCAACTGTTGCATGGATTTGCTGGTAAACATGAGCTGGTTATTTGGGGGCTGCTGGGAGGAAAAGCAGCTCATCAGGATTTAGGAATTTTTATTTTTTTTAATTGCTGACTTATGAAATCATCTCTTGAGACGCTGCAAGCAGTCTGGGAGCTGAGCATGGAGCTGAGCACACAGCTGCAACCTGAGCAGGGCAGGGCAACCAAGGGCTGAATGCAGCCTTTATGAGCACCTCAAAATGAATGTCTGTTAATTGCCACCACCAACCTCAAGCCCAGTGCATGGCAACAGCATCTCCCAGGCTTCTGGTAGGCAGTCATCGCTCCAGCCCAGCTCCTCCTGCTTCTTATTTCAAGCTGAGCAGACACGTGGTGAGAAGCCCCTGCCGAGCCTTCCTCAGCAGCATGAGATGAAGCCCATTGCATCTGATGGGCTGCTTCCCATTCATCAGCCACATCTCACAGCCTGCAGCCCAGCAAAACGAGGCAACGCACCCCGAAACCTTCAGCATCGTGGCAGTAACTGCAACAACAGCACAGATAACAACACAGGAGCCAAACCCCAGGGAAAGGCAGGAGGTGTTTTGCAAAGCCAACACGTTGCAGGCTCAAAATGAGGGCACTCGCAGGCAGCAGAGAGATCTGTGTGCAGACATTCATCTGGGAGACAATACAACAGGTGCTGCCTTAACGAGCAATTAGGTCCTGCCTGCTCCACTTTTCTCCTGCTGATGAAAAGAACAGATGATCCAAGGCACTTTCCCCCAGAAAAGTCTTCGGTTAATACATGATTGATATATTAACTGCTGTTTCATCCCTGCACGTGGAGGCGAGGCTGCTCAGACCCGGCTGGGATGTGCAGTCAGAAGCACAGAGCGGTTGGGTTGGAAGGGACCTCGCAGCCCTGCAGGGCTTCCCTAAGAGCAGCCTCTGGGACAATTCCTGCTGGCTCCTCACTGCGTTTGCTGTGCGCTGCAGGAAGTGCTGTCAGTGCTGCTCAGCAATAAATGCACACATTTTCCAGCTCGCTCTGGTCTCTGGGAAACTCCTTTGGGCCTGGACCAGGGATCGCTGCTTCACACCTGTATTTTTGTCCAGCCTGTATTTTTGTCCAAACACCAGAGCTAGAAATCAAAGCATTCAGACCACGCATTTATATTTCACAACCAGGGTGTCACAGACCAGCAGATTCAGAGCCCCCCAGGTATCTCTTATTTAAGTGCACAGCAAAGTTGGATGTCACCACGGCAAGAAAGACGACGGATGCCAATGAGACAACGCGTGCTCAGGGAGGTGGGATGGCTGCATGCTGCTCATTGTGAACCCACCGTAGGAAAGGCAAAGACTCCTGAAGAATATTGAAGCAATTGAGATCCCCACAGCTGTGTTTGGGGGCCAAAGGCAATGTGTTACCTTCCTGCAGCACAGCTGGGCAGCTCTGGAGGCTTCAGAAGGACTACATACACACACACTGTTCTAAGAAGAACTTCTGCAGTGCTCTAAGATGCTCCGTAAAGTGGAAGAGAATATAAAGAAGGACTGAATAAGGAATGCTTGGGCTTTATGTTTGCCTTTCAGAGCAGAACTGCAACCAACAAGGCTGCTGTGTAGGCTCTGTTTGCTCAGAACGCTTCGTTCTCTCCTGCTTTACAGCAAACCCGAGTTGTGAAAATACAAGTGTTCCTAAAGGTAATGTGAGGGTGGAAGAAATCTTGCCAGTGGGGGCAAAGGGAAATTTCCAGCACTGAGGATGATAAGAATTCCTGACCTTAGCACAGGAAAAAAGAGAGGAAACGTTGGAATCTGGAGACAATAGAATAATCAGCCCGTTAATTAAGAAAACTGAGATCCTGAAGGACACATTTGTTTAGAACAGCAGAAGTCAGGATGAAAACACTGAGCATATCACTTCTTTTCCCATAACCAAAGTATCACAAAACATTACAGAGGAGCAAAGGGAAACCTGGAAGGAGCCCTGAGGAGCACAGAGCCAGCGGGAGGCAGGGGATGGGGGCTGAGGAGCACAGCAAGAGCCCAGGGGCTGGGAGCAGCCCACTGCCACAGCTCAAGGCCAGGGCAAGAGCTCCAGATTAAACACCAGAATCCACAGGATACACCAAGATTTGAGGCAGCACAGGCTGACAAGCAAGGATGGAAGGAGCCAGTGCCATCCTCGGATGCTGCAGGACAGCTTGCAAGCTGCAGGTGGGGGGGGGCAAGGACAGGCTTAACATATGGATTCCCCAACTGCAGCAGTCACCTGAAACCTCCGTATCTGATCCACAGCATTGGCCATGCAGGAGCTGCAGCCCAGCAGGTGAGCTGAGAGCTTGTCAGAACAAGGAACCTCGAGCTCTTAGAGGATGCAGTTTCACCAGGCACAAAATAGCAGCTCTCCCCCTGAATAGCAAAGGGGGAGATTTGCATTTCCTTTCAACATCAGAATGCAGCTCTGAATTTCAACTTCTGAGTGTATTTTAAGGCAGTGGTGGGTTTGGCATGGAGAGCTTTCCTCAAAGGTTCACATCTCGATGCAAATACTCCTAATCCTCAACTCTAAGAGCGTAATTAAGGCAGCAATTCCACAGAGTGCTTAAGCAGCCAAGCAGCCCTGACAAGGTGAATGGAGCTCAAGCCCTTCTAGCCACTTCAGCACAACCTCTACCCTCGTGCAGCTCTTCAAAACCCATGGCAGAAAGCAATGGGGATGTGCAGCTCACTCCTATGGAGCACACAGCACAGGCTGCAATCGCTTGCAGGAGATGAGGATGGCTGTCCAGTGCCATAATTAGACACAAATTATTCATTAATTCATCAGCAATTTCACTTCGGGGGGGTGGAGAGGGGGGGGAGGAAGGCATCAAAGTGGTGGGCTGTGCATTCCCTAAATCTAAAAAAAAGCTTAAGAAAAGAAAAGCGTGTTTTATTCAGCTCCCCCAGTTTCTTCCCAAGCAGCCTTAATCTCCTCCTGGAAGAGCTGCAGACACAGCAGCCACCTCACTTTGTGAAGCTGATGCTGGAACCCTCTGAGCCGTTCGCTGCAAATTCAGCAGTGGAGCTGCTCACTTGGTGGCTGGAAGAGGCCCTGTGTGGCCGTGGGGATCCAGGTCTGCAGCTCCTCAGCAGCACCCCTGTGCTCTGCCCCCAAAAAGGCTCCCCAAACCATTTGTCTTACCAATACCTCCAGTTCCATCCACCTCCAGCCTCACAGCACTGTCTGTGCATCAGACAGGTCAGCTCAGCTGATCTGGACAAACAGAGCCCAATTTATCTGCTATGTGCGTTCAGTGGCTGTCAATCGTCCTGCAAAAGCAACGCTGCGTGGGACGCATCTCCCAGATACCTGAAACACTGCTTTTAGGAAGCTGACAGCACAACAGGGGGTGGGGAGCACAGCCCAGCTCCTCTCCAGCCATCGCTGCCCCCTGGGGCCGCTGTAGCAGCACTAATTGCTCTCACTGTCAGGAGCCGCTTCCCCAAGGAGCAGAGCAGTTTGCTGATAAGCTGTAGGGTTGGGATCTCTCCTCCAGCACAGCCAAGCTCGGCTGCTCGAGGAATAGGAGGATTCAGAACTGCAACAGGAGAAAAGGAATGGTTCAACACCTCAACCTGGCCAAAAGCCATCAGGTCTTATGGGCCCGGAACAAAGCACGGCTGTTGTCCATCCCCCAGACTTCACTGAACTGCTAACAGAGGTTCATACCTGCCTTTCATCCAGGGAGGCTCGTGATGCTCGGGGGAAAGCAGCTCAGCACATCTGGGCCCGAGCCCTGCCAGGTGTGCTCACCTGCAGCAGCACCTGCAAAGGGACCCGGATGGATGCACAGAGCAGGCTGGCAGCAGGGCTGAGCCCCACTCCTTCAGGAACACAAACAGTTTATCCTCCTATGCAAAATTCATGGTGAGCGCCGCTCCTCTCACGGCTGCTCAATATTCATGAGCCACTTACACCAAACAAATTCACCACTTCAGCCCTCTGAGGGCAGTGCTCTGCAGCACACGTGGCTCCTCTCCCTGCCCTCACTTCCCAGGCAGCAGCAGGAGCAAGTTTTGATCCTCACCTCCAACAGTCCTCCTCTGCTCCCTGGGCAATACAGCGCTGTTTGCTTTGCTTATCTCTCTGCTTGCTTACAGCATCTGGGGCCACGGTGTGCGTCCCCCTGCACGCAGCTGGGCCAGGCCCTCAGAGCTGCTCAACAGGGAGCGGGGCTGAACGCTGCCAAGTGAATCACTCCTTCCCCAGCCCACCCTTCTGGCAAAGCTGCACCACCTCCCACTTCCAACAAAGGGCATTGGCAGCGGGCGGCTGCAGGGCCGTGACCCTTCTGTCCGAGCACAGATCTCCCTGTGCACGCTCACCCACGGCCCAGAGCGATGCTGGCTCTGCTTACAGATCCATCCATGCACAGACACAACCCGGTCCCCCCCCTCTCCCCCGTGCCCCGAGC
This sequence comes from Tympanuchus pallidicinctus, assembly GCF_026119805.1. Lineage (NCBI taxonomy): Eukaryota > Metazoa > Chordata > Aves > Galliformes > Phasianidae > Tympanuchus > Tympanuchus pallidicinctus. The sequence goes on along the minus strand of NW_026294750.1, from coordinate 1,211,841 downwards.
AGACACACCTACTGCTGGCTGTGGGCAAAGCCGCTGCAGCTGCACACGGATCACTTTCCTCCTCGGCTGCCTGCATAAAGGCTATTAAAAGGAACAGAATAACGCCTATAAATCTGCCATTGTTCCCCCCAGCACAGAGGCAGTGGCTCAGTGAGGTTTTGTCAGCTGGGGAAATTCCGAGGCTGAGAGTCACGCTGGACTCAGGGCAGCTGCATTTCCTCCATTCAGGGAACTAATTAAATCTCCAGCAACATCACTTCTGCTAATGTTTAAATCTTATTGTCATCATTATGACCGGCCGGACCAGCCCCCTTCTGCACATACAAATCACTGCAAAAAAAACCCAAAACAACCCACAAGTTCCCTGCAGGTGCGAACCCAGCATTTCTCACCACCAACCACAGGAGCCTTGTGATATTCTACAGCAAGAAGCGGACTGGCCGCACGAATCGCCAACCAGCAGCAGCTCCATTTCATGCTATGCAAAAAACTGCTCTGCTTCACAAAGCGTGCCCCTCCTGCTGACAGCATCACAGAGCGCAAGAGCTGCACGTGCAGCAGGAGGCAGACAGACCCTGCACACTTCTGTGCGGAGTCTTAAGGAGCAAAGCCAGCGAAAGGCAATGAATCGCCAGCTGCCGGCTTGTCTCACTATGTTTAGCTTTGCAGAGAGTTTTCCAGTGGGAACCAGGATATTCTTCACATCTCACAGATGGGGAAACTGAGGCAGAGAGGAGGGAGACTTGTCTGGAATCAATGGGGAGGTCTGTGATTGCTAGGAGAGCCCGAGGCAAATCTAGCCATGGGGTTCTGCTACAGAGCAACTCCACGAGGTGTTCAAATTACCTCAGAAAGTGGGAAAACATGTAAAACCATCAGGTTTTGATCGTACCAATATTTTCACATTCGACCCGCTCCACTGCAGACAGATGGGAATTTTTCACATTCTTTCTAAATTTCCTCACCTAAACACGGCGCGGAGGAAAAGCAGATTTCCCTCCTGTGGCTCATTGGGCAGCACGGGCTGGGAGCCACGCTTTCTGTTTACAAGCAGGGAAGCAGATTTGCAGGCTCCCTTCTCCAAGCAGCGGAAGCACAGGCATGCTGAGCTCTGACCTCTGCTACCAGTAAAGCTGTGCAACTCTGCAAAGCCAGAGGCTCCTTTCCCTTTCAACATTTGCTGTAAACAGTTTGGTGAGGCACGAAAGGCACAGGGAAAGCTCTCCGCTCCTTTCAGATGTGCCTTCCGTTACAAAACCTTTCGCTAGCAGCTGCACTGCAACTAACCCAGCTAATTAGCAGCAAAGCCTCTGCAACCAAAACACCTGCAGAGGAAAATATGTATTTGGAGACGCATCAGGGAGAAAGCATGCGGACTGAAGGATGGGAGTGCTGAGGAACGATTCCCACTTCACTTTTATCCCTGTGGAATACCTCCGTCTTCCACCAAACGTGATTTTATCCCTGGGCTGGGGTCAGAGAGGCAGCTGAAGCACACGAGGGGCAGGCAGGAGGCACAGCCATCCCACGGGGCAGCCGTTCCCCTCTGCCACGAGCCCGGCACACACAGCCCTGACCCCCAGCACACGCCGGGGCCATCTATTTCCCTTCAGTGTACAAAGAGTGGTTCATGTGAGCTTATCTCCTCCGCAGCGCCGCCGCTCCACCAGCACAGAATCATCTCCAAAGAATGTTTCAGTAATGCTGCGGTGCTGGATTTCAGAGGGACACTTAATCTCGCCCGAGTGGTTCACCAGGGCCAACTTTCTGAGCATGAAATATTTAACTATCCACAGGCCTCCCGGACTACAATAAAGTGCCTTCTAACAAGCCTCCAAGATAACCATGTGAAGTAGGAGCTATTACATACATAAAACAGCTCAATTACTCTCTGCTCTCCAGCTCCGTGAGCCCAGGACACAGCTCACCCCCAGCAGCGGGGACCCAGGCACAAAACCTCTGCTCTGAATTCTGGGGGTCTGAAGGCGAAAAATTGGGAAGAGGGAGTCAGCATGAATCCATGAGGATCGCTGTTATCAATACTCCCTCATTTTGGGGGTGCTAAACTTATCTGGCTTGCCCTGCATTAAGTAACTTAAAAGAACAAAACCTTTGAAAAGCCCCCAACCCCTTGCAGTTCTGTTTCTCCGCACTCCAATTAAGGTGTTAAATGCCAAAAGGGAGCTTTAACCACTTGTAACTCAGCATTTCCTTCTGGCTGAGACGCGAATTAGTCAAAATAACGCGAACCACCCACGAGCCCCTCTGAAGACCTGCAGCAGAGAGGAGCTCACGCTGCACAGTTTCATCCCTGGCACAGCAGCAAACTCAAACTCACCTCATCCCACTCCGAAGCAAAGGACGGCGACTTCTCCAACCTCTTCTTCCCAGTGCTGCAGTTGGAGAGCGATTCGCTCCGGCTCCCCATGGCATCGTCCTCCGTTGGGGAGCAGGTCAGGAGGTCGGAGTCTGATTTGGACAAGCTGCGGCTGAGCTTGAGCTCGGCTTTGGGTTTGCTCCCCGGGTGGGTTCTGCCCACAGCACCACCTCTGTCCCCCTCGTCCTCGGCAGCGCCGGGGTGCTGGAGCACGTGGGGCGTGCCTACAGTTTCAGGATCCGCCCGGTTGACGTGAGCGTGTTGGACGGTTGCGTAGATTGCTTTCTGGTTTTGTTCTGGAGAGCCGGTCGGTGCTGATGCAGGGGCAGGTAAATCAGCATCCTCTAGCTGCATAGCAGGTGGGTGGCTCGCTGCTTCCACGCCTCCTTTCTCCGCGGAGGGAACGAGCCTGAAAGGGTCCTCGCTTATTTCACAGATGGGGGAAGAACCGTGAAGCAGCCCCGAGAACTGCTCCGGAACCTGGATGTCCTGGGTGTCTGCAGAGTCCTGGCTGCGGCCACCGCTGCTCCTCCTGTGGTCTTCAGGGGGATGAAAGCAAAGGAAGAAAAAAAAAGTTTAAAAGATGGAAGAAGCTGCGAAATTCCAGCTCTCCCTCTGCCCTCCCTCAGCGAGGGAGGGAGAGATAAAGAGAGAACAGTTCCGTATTGTTCCGCGTACTCAACTTGTACCCAAAGTCGTGGCATTTATGAAATTCCAAACACTGGCCTGATTTATGCAATCTGGCAGCTCTCCGTGTTGTTTTATTCCTGTTAACACTAACTATCAGGCCTTGCTATATAAGGCTAAGACAAGTGCTAAGTATATCCTGCAGAGAGAGCGAGCGAGGTAGGAGAAGCAGAGACGGAGCTCCTGGAACATCTGATACATTTCCATAAAGGCCAAAGTGTTATTTAGAGCGGTGCTCCCTGCTCTTGGCACCAGCTGCAGGGTGGGAAAAACTTCTGGACTGCAAACAACCTGCAAGTTCCAAAAGCTGCTCCCCAAAAAAAACAATGCCTTCCTCCCTCGTGGTTTCCGAGTTTAACCTCTCCTCCTTGCTCAGGGGAGAGAAATAAACAGTTTATGCAATAAAAAGCTCCATCAAAAAGGCTCTCTGCTGCAAGCTGAGCACTGAATGCTAATGCAGAAAGCTCTGTGCACGAGTGGCTGTCCCAGAAATGCGGCGCTGTTACTTGGTTACTGCTGTGCTAACATCCCCAATATCAGGTAAATCATCAATAATTGACCGGTCCCAATTGCCAGGTGTGTGCACCAACACACATACTCACCTCAGCCAGGTTGAACACGTGCATCTGAGCTGCACAAGCAAAGGTTAGAAAAGCAAGGAAACACAGCTCGCAGGTCCTGGGATCCCCACTACCTGCTTGTGGTGGCCTGCAGATTTTAACCACTTCCATTTACTGCCACAAACACTTGGGTGGGAGAACAACTAAAAGCACACTGCAGCACAGCAATAAAACAAAGCACCTCCGTAACGTGGCTCTGAAATATAAGGAGGGTATCTGGACATGAAGAGGAAACTCCTTGGTTTGCTGCTCTCAGGAGCTGGCGAAGGAACGCTCATCTCACTGAGCGAGGCGAACTGAACTGATCCATTTTGCTTCTCTTTAACAAGAAGCAGCTATTAGCAACAACAGTGAAATTAAGCTCCTTCCCCCCAGCATCCTTTTTGCACTAAGCTTGACCAGGTCATTTCCAAGCACATCTGGTTTTGTGGTGCATCCCCACACCAGAAATGAGGCAGGAAGGGCCTGAATCAGCCATTCATCCTCGCACGCCATGCAGATCCCGGGGTCTCACGCGCCCTGTGAGCGCCAGCCAGTCCTCACAGGCATCTGTTTACTCCACAGAAATGCAGAAAGCAGCTTGCTGGGTTGGCAGCTGAGTCAGGAACAGCAAAAGCCTGAGCAGAGGTTAACAGCCAGGGCAGGACGCTGGCAGACCTCGCTGCTCGCTGGCGTTAAGTGATGCTGGGGCTGATTTTGTTCCGGATCCTATGAGTTTGGGATTCCAGGACAATGAAGTAGTTGTTGATCATCTTACCATGGGTACACATCCCACACGTTCTGTGGCTGCAGCCACTGAGGGCAGGCCTCACTGCAAAGCCTCACCTGCACTGCGCCCAGCGTGGGCTGGGAGCGCCGGGAAGAAGTGAAGGTCAGGCTGTATTCGGTTGGTGTGCACAAAGATCTGAGGTTGTAATGCTGGAGAGAAAGCTCAGAATGGATGGGACCTGCTGTATACGTAGCAGAGACCAGTGTAAGAAAGTTACAGATCCTGAAAGAGGGACTGGACACAGGCGCATTACCCTCTAATGGACTGGAAGGAATTGGATCCTTTACCAATTCAACAGCCCTCCCTCTTCTCCTCACCTCTCCCGTGTCCCAGCTTAACCTCCACTGCCATTCCTGCTGAATGCAGTGAGGCAGCTTGGAGAAGTTTGTGCCACGTGCTGGGTGCAGCCAGAACAAAGTGCTCCAGAGCTCACAAAGGGGCTCCTGTTGCACAGAAATCACAGCCGCCCATTCAAACTCCAGACGATGGAGACAGACTCTGAAATACAAGAGAGCTGCCAGGGAAGGAAGGGATGGAGCAAAGGGAACAGCACTCGCAGAGAAGATGAGGAACGTCTTGAAAGAGACATCTCAGAGCCTGTAAGGCTGCCCCAAAAGCTGCAGGCAGAAGAACACACGCAGGATGGGAGGAGCAGCCTCACTCCTTTTTACCATTGAGCTGCACAGGGGGCTCTCCCCAAAACAATTTTACTTTTTGGGGTTTCAACTCAAGGTGCCCCAGGGTGGGAGGAGAGGCCAGAGCCAGTGCTCTCCAGTGACCACAGGCCTTTTCAGGCCGTGTACATTTTTTGGGTAAGTTGCTTATGCAATTCAGCCAATGATCATGGCAAAAAGATGAGCAGTATTCCCTTTTAAAGTACACATTGAAACAGGGCAAGGAGAAAATAATATCTAAGGGCTAGGAAAGCAGAGAGAGTCCAGGTCCATCCATCTGCGGTACTCCATGGGATTTAGGAACTTTTATCTACCTTTGAAAGCATCCCCATCCAGTTGCACCTTTTCACTCGCAAAAAGGGAGTCGTTCTTAAATATGGATTTGAGCTCAAGTCCCTTGGCTGGTTTCACACCCAAGCACAGCTGAGTTCCTCAGCCAGCTCCTGCTGCAGGATTCACCCACAGAAGGGTTTGCTCCCACTGCACAGAGCGCATTTCCAGGCACAGACTGTCTGCTTCCCAGGAAGGATTCAATTACATGCTCTCCTGCCAGCAGCTTGATGATCCCAGATATGAAGCACTTCCCTAACACCAAGCTGCAGCCACATTGCCTCCAGCAAGTTTGTTTCCCTAGATATCATCAGGAGGGTTTGTTTCATGCCCCTGGATCAGGAGAATCAAGCTGTTATTGCAGCCGCTCTCTGCTCAAGCTTCCCAACCTTAGAATTTAGCAAGGACATATTCCAGTCTCTAATCTTCACCTACAAAAGGCTCTCTGTGCTACATCATGTAATTTGTCAGGTGGTGAGCATGCAAATCCAGCTCCTGTGGCATAAAAGGCTGCAGCAGAGAGGAAAGCTGGCCTTTAGAGTACTACTTTAGAGGTGCAAAAATAACCTTCAACTGCAGTAAAATAGAAACACAAAGGTTCATTTACATAGCGAGGTACTGCATGTGAAATTCAGAAATGTATCTCCATCACCTCAGTTGTTTGAGACAAAATTTATCCTCCAAAAGCCACCTAAACTTGTGGTCGTGTGCACTCCCTCCCCCACTGCCCTTCAAGAAAGTGAAGGGAAGGAATGCTGTCCTCGTGTTACCCTGCATGGAGGTTCCTCAATACATTGTGACAACAGAAATGCAGGCTTGGATCAAAGACATGGAGACAGGATCTGTCCTACAGTGACAACAAAATCAGAGGAGAGCAGTCAGTCCTACGTTACCATTCATCTCAGAGCAAACCAAGAAACTTCCATTCCTACCCAGCCCTGTGTGCCCACACGTTCTGCCCAGCTCACAGTCAAAATCCCCCCGAAGCACATTTTGTCCTTTGTGATTGGGTCAGTTCAGATATCTGGTCTAGAGAACAGCGACACTTCTGGCACCACCACTGAGGAAAGCTCCAGCAGGAGGAAGGGTGAGCTGAGGACCTCAAGCTGGGCTTGCTATGGCAGCACGCCAGCAGGAGCTCAACAAGCACCAACAGCTGATAACCACCATGAAGAGCCATTCAGTCCTACCTGAGGCTGCTGACAGCACTGGCCGATGGCCCTCCTCAGAAGCAAGACACACATCCACACTCAGAGGTGTTTTCTGCATTCATCCTCCTTCAGTCTCTCCCTACACGCAGCAGGAGTTGTACAGTCTCCTCCCCATCAGTCCATGCACACTTCACCACTCTTGGCTTATTTTCAAGTCCTGTTACAAGGTCTGACAGCCCTGACTTCATGCGTGAGACTGCACGTAGTTTCCTTACCAAAGAGATGGGAAAGCATTTGGCTCAAACTGCTTCTGAGACTCTGCCCGAAACAATCAGCCAACTTTTCCTAGTGCTCCAGCATGTGACAGCAAACTGCTGCAACATACACAAAAGGCAACCAGAGCAGGGCAGATAATGCCACATTCATCTGGTCACTGGACACAAGACAACTTGCAGCAAGGGGAACAAAGGCAGCTATCACATATGAAAGACACCATTAAAAACAGCGTGCTTGCCACTCTGCCTGGCAGCTGCCCTGAAGAGCACATCAGAGTCCTTCTCTTCTGACCAAAGGCTCCTCCAGAAGTCACCAAGCAACATCTGGAAGCACAGCCTCTCAGATCGAGGGCCAAGCAGCAATTCCAAGCCATGTCTCAGTCTGCTCTTTGTCCTGGAGCTGAGCTGCTGCCTTTGATGCTCCAGGACCCCTCTGATCCAGAGGTGGAAAAATTCTCCAACACCTCAATTTGGTCCTTGGTCCCTTGCTCAGCCCTCGCTTAACTTCTGCCAACAAGACTGCACTACTTCCCAAACGCCCTCTCTCCCCACATCAGCACATACTCACGTTTCAGACTCAGCTACATCTGCTTCCCCATGTCCTCCTAGCATCTGACCTCAGCTACTGCGAGAGCTGAACATTTGCTTTTGTGTAAGGCAGGAGATTTCAAAGCTGATCCGCTCTTCCAGAGCAGTTAGGAAACATCCTGTGCAGAAAGAAACTACCTGTGGCTGCTGTGAGGGAGGAACAATACAGGGGGGGGAGGGTGGGAGAGAAAAAAGAAAAAAAAAAGGGAGTAACTACCAAACAGCTGCTTCATTTCCTACTGGGGTCATGAAACCCGAAGCAGGTGAAAGATGACATGGGGTCCTGGCAAAGATCTGCAGCTCCTGCAGAGCACAGACACTGCCACACGTGCAGCCATGCTGCAGGGAGCTCTGAGTTGCTTTGGAAAACAGCTGCTACCTCTGGAGAACAGACATGAGAGGGTCACAATAATCTCCACATTCAGCACTACAAGGAGAGCAGTGGGAAATGCCCCTGCTGAGCTTCAGCAGTACACAAGGTGAGAAATACATTGGAGGGGCCCCTTCGGAGCAGCTCCTCACCTGCATCAGATCAAAGGCTCCTTCCTCTCACACTGGTTATAGCTCTCCTGTATTTAAGGAAGTGAGCATGTCCTAGAAAAAGAGAAAGCTCTCCTGCGTTCCTTGGATTCCCCCTCCCCCCACAACAGTGGAAAGGGCTTTAGGCTCCTCACAAACACAGTTACAATGAATCTCACATTAAGATGCAATTGGTAGCCATAGAATGGAGAAGAGGCAGCTCACACTTGAATGATCAGCAGTAGCTGCACTGGAAAGATCTCCTGAAAGATTCTGGTTCAATGGCTGTTGCCCAGGGACTATTCCCTGGCTGAGACTGCAGAGTGCCAACCTGAAAAGCATCCGAACTTTGCCTCGGGCTGCAAGTGGCTTTGGCAGACACTGGTGGGAAAACAATGACCTCTTGTGCCACCCCATCCAGGCCAAGAGTGCAGCAGGACTCAAGGAAGGAACACTACCATGCTGCAAGGGAAAGCAGAACTGAGAATGCTGCTGCTCTCACAGGGAGTCAGAGAGGCACCACAGCGACTCTGCGTGATCCTCAAAATGAGATGGGTTCTGGGTTGAGAGTCCAAATTGAATCCTTCCAAATTCCTGCTCAGAAGTTTTGAATAAAGCAAGGGATATCTCTGCTTCAAACAAATCTTTTGCTGTTGTTGAAGGGGAGCCAAAAGCCCAGAGACAGCCAAGGTGTTTGCAAATCCCTGCAAAGCACAGAAGTCCCTCTGGGACAAGAGAGCCAAGTTCAGTACCTAACCTGGTCACATAGGGGAACTGCAGCCAGATCCAGAGAAGAGCTTGCTCTGCACATGTTTAGTTTCATCATGTGTTAGTTTACATCTCCATTTAGCTTTAATACACAGCAGAGTGTTGTTTTTATTACCAGGACAGGCAGGCTGATCATCTGCTGATACAAACATGCAACACCAGCAGGTCTCTAAGCTCAGCTGGATGCAGAGCACGGCTCATTCAGTGCTTGCATTGCTTCATCTCACTCCCAACAACACTGCACTGCCTTCCAACTCTGCCCTGACAGTGCACAGTATTCATTTATGTTCTAAGTTACCACTGTGGGTCCCTGCAAACTCTCAGCTGTCAAGAACAGCGGATTTGCTTTTCCTCTGTGTACATTTTGCACAGGAACGTTTAGATCTCTCCATTATAAAAGGGAAGATCACCAGGAAACAAAACAATTGCAATACAGAGTCCAGACGCCCCACCCCACAGCTTTTAATTGTTCCAAGTGCTCTGCCCTCCGTGTTTTTGCACAGTGCATTTTGGGATGGTCACTTACCTTTTGTTTTTCTATCCACCGCCACTGGCTTTTTAGTCTCCGCTGTAAGCAACAGCTCATAAGGGTGCTCCTCTTCCTCAGCTCCACTTCCTCTGCTCTTTCCTCGTGCAACAGTGGCCTAATGAAAAACAGCATAAGCAAAGCGGTGCAATTTATTCCTGCAAGGCCTCTTCATGCCATGGTTTAAGCATGGAATTGGCAGAGCCAACACCTTTGTAGTGGACAAAAACATAAAACCAAAACATAACCAAATTAAAAACAAATCCACAAAGCCCAAAAGACAGAAGATCCCCAAAGACCTTTATTTTCTAGTAGTTAAGGCTGCTGACAGCTTTCTAGCACTGACCAACTGATTTTCTGTGCAAGGTCTGCAGACAGCCCGGGCAGTGAGAAAAGAGCTGAGCACATTATTCCTGTTCAGCCCAACTCAGACTTGCTGTTGCTATTGGAATTTGCATCGTCATTGACTATTTAACTACTGGCCCTATTAGGACGTGGCTAGAGGAAAAAAAAAAATCCACAGCACAATATAAAATTAATCCCTGCCACCTTTTTGGAAATCAGATCTAGCATGCCTAACCTCAGGACGTACATCGTACTGAGGTCTACAAGGGCCTCAGGCAACAGTGCGTAAACCGAGCTGAACCTCAGGACGCACAGCAGTGACTGTGAAATCATTTAAATCCCCCAAAGCCTCTGCTGAGAGCTCGTTGGTGACACTGGCAGAACCTGCACAGAGCTGCCCTGGAAAGTCACTGCCGTGTGCAGGGAGCGCTGTTACTGCAGGTCTGCCCAGCCCACGGGTCACCCACTGCCCTTTGGGAGCCACCTGTGCCATCCCAGCACCAGAGAGGTTCCAGGCACCCTGCCCGCCTGGCAGCTGCCTCTCAGCACCATCTCCTGGTCACTCTGGCTGCAGTCCTGTCCCACGCCCCCGTGTGCCTCTAACAACTCAGGCAGCCCAGCAGGAGCAAATCAGAGCCAGAGAGTGAGCAATCCCTGCCTGCTGCCAGGACAGGGAAGGATTGGTTTGCACACAGCAGCCCCCAAGGAAGGCTCCTGCACTGCTCGGATTCCTGGAACTGCCCTTGTCTAGACAGCAGACTAAGAGCTGCCTCCAATTTCTTCCCCTAGGAGGAAGCATCTCTTTCCTCAAGGGCAAATAGGTACCTACCTGGCTGCGACCTAACCAGGACACCTGGAGGCCTTTTAGGGAGGCTTGGAAACGACACAAAGTCCTGCATCCCTGTGTCGGTCCAGCTGGCTTTTAAATCAGCTTTGTAATGGGAGGAAGCAGGTCAGGCACAAGGAAAGTATTTGTTCTATAAGCTTTGAGACGAGCTGTCAGGCACACCAACTCCTTCTCAGGTGAAAGAGCTCATAATGAGCAAATTAAGGCAAAAGACTTCTGAGCAGATGGTGGCACAAAAACATCAGACTGTAACAGTAGGTATCAGGCTCTCGCCAGAGATCTTGGAAAAATACTGCACAGCAGCAGCCTGGCAGAACAGTCGTAGCCTGGACCTCCAGCCAGGCATTAGTGCACTGCTAAGGCTCCTGCAGATGATGACTGCTGCACTGCCCTCGTTCAAATGCACTGAATGTATTTGCAGAAAGAAGCTTCCTAGCCACATGCAGTTCCCAGCTTTTGCTTCGTAAAGGTCAGGGTGTGCAATCCTGGGCCTGATGACACTTCATTGTCTCAACTTCTCATTCTTCCAAAGCCTCAAATACAGTCTTAAGTTAAAACTGAATTAAAATGAAATCAGTTGTTTGCAGGAGAACTGTGCTTACTCTGCAGGTAATGCAACCAAGTAAGTAAGGAGATCATCAACGCTTTCATCTGTTTCATCTTCTATTTATTTATACATATTGGTTAGTGCTCAAGAACCATTCACTATCACCAAAACCTACAAATAAGCTGTTAGCAGTGAGCGTGCCCTATAAAGTGTACTTAATCCACAGCAGGGGACTTGGTGAAAGACTTTTTAAAGGCTCTTTCATTTCTCTCTCCTCCCCCCCCAGCACTGCAGAGAGAACTGCTGAATGGTCATGGTGCCTTTCGCCTGCATTTCCTTTCTGGAGATGAGTAGCAAAGAAATGAAACTGAAGTTTAATTTGACAACACAGAACCTTTTTTCAGCCACAAACCCAGAAGGTTTCTGCTGATAGGGAAGGAGGGCACTCGGGCACCTTCCAAACAATCAGCTCTGTTGCCTGTTTATACTTAACGTTTTTCCACAATGGAAGTTCAGTTTCTTGTTTGTGCACATCTGCTTTGACTGATAGCCCCATCCTGGCAACGGAACAAAAGGACTGCTTTTAAGAGCACAGTTTGGCCCAACCCCACAGCATTGGATGACTAAGTGCCCTGGCCCTAATGTGAGAACATGTTCTGAAGATGGGCGATCAGGATGCTGCTCTGAGAAGCTTACAGCAATCCCTAAGCTCATTCCTGTTGGTGCCTGCCCAACACAGAGAGAACATGTGAAAAATACAACAACCAATCAATTGCACCCAAACTGCTTTCTGGGTAGATCTGAAAGGCCACTGCCAT